>NC_133552.1:35058734-35696443 GCF_048773025.1 Camelus bactrianus | reverse complement strand
GTAAAATTAGTTAATAGAAATCTGTTTGCTGCCACATCATTATAACAAATATGCTTTCAGCTTTATTTTTCTTTTTGTTCCCTGAGTTATATTTCCATTGAAAATTTTAAAATTATATTTCAAAAACTATTTTTAAGTTATTCATAGTTTCTAGAAATATTTTCCTTATGCATGAGTAGATCTTGAGCTGTGAAATATCAGTACTATGCATGTTCCTAAAACAGTAATTTCTAGATTCTGTTCCTGAACAGGTCATATTTCCTATATTTCCTTAATACTATGTACACAGAGATGCACACACACACACACACACACACACACACACACATATGTGTATATATAAACAAACATTTAAAATAATAATAATAATAATTTTGAAGTACAAATAATAATTAAAAGTACTGAGAATGTTTACATTACTTCTATTAAATGATTTGAGTTTCAGAAAGAGCACTCAAACATTTAGGATACTGTCTAGTTTCTCTAGTTTTAAATTAAATGTAAAAGTATAGTAACTTTTATAACATTCTTCTTGTGAAAACTTAAATTATTTTCTGTGCTACATGATCTTTCTGAAGTTTTAAGAAGAGTTTCATTTCCAAATATCTCCTGATATTTAAAATGATATATATATCTGTGGTAAGCAGAATAATGACTGCCCAGATGTCTACCATCTAATCCTTGGTACTTGTGACTATATTAGTTACATGACAAAGGGGAATTGAGTTTTCAGATGGAATTAAGGTTGCCAATAAAAGGACCTTGAGATGCAGACATCTTGTATAATCCAGGTAGGGCCAGGGTCTTAATAAACAAATTTAAGAAGGAGATAGAGTAAAAGAAAGAAATAATGAGGTATCACCTCACACCAGTCAGAATGGCCATCATCAAAAAGGTTTAGAGAAAAGGGAACCCTCCTACAAGTGGTTGGTGGGAATGTAGTTTTGTGTAGCTATTATGGAAAACTACTGAAATTCCAAAAAAAAAAAAAAAAAAAAACCTTAAAAATAAACTTACCATATGATCCAAAATCCCACTCCTGGGCATATATCTGGAAGGAATGATAATTTGAAAAGATACATGTACCCCAATGTTCATATCAGCACTATTTACAATAGCCAATAGCCAAGACATGGAAACAGCCTAAATGTCCATCAACAGATGACTAGATAAAGAAGCTGTGGTATAATTATACAATGGAATACTACTCAGCCATAAAAAAGGATAAAGTAATACCATTTGCAGCAACATGGATGGACCTGGAAATTGTTAATTCTAAGTGAAAGAAACCAGAAAGAGAAAGAAAAATACCATATGATATCACTCATATGTGGATTTTTTTTTAAAAAAGAGACAAAAATGAACTTATTTATAAAACAGAAATAGGCTCACAGACATAGAAAACAAACAAACTTATGGTTACCGGGGGAAAAGAGGGTGGGAAGGGATAAATTGGGAATTTGAGATAGCCAATATCTTATAGTAATCTATAATGAAAGGAATATAAAAATGAATATCTATATGCATATATATGTGTCTAAAATATTATGCTGTACACCAGAAATTGACACATTGTAAACTGACTATGCTATAGTAAGAAAGAAAGAAAGAAAGAAAGAAAGAAAGAAAGAAAGAAAGAAAGAAAGAAAGAAAGAAAGAAAAAGAAAAGAAAAGAAAAGAAAAGAAAAGAAAAGAAAAGAAAAGAAAAGAAAAGAAAAGAAAGGATGATGGCAGTGTGGTAAATACTTGGAATACAGGTGAGTTCTGGAAAAGTCAAGAAGACACTTTCTCCACTAGAGCCATCAGAATGTAATACAGCCCTGCAAGTACCTTGACGTTAGCCCACTAAGGCCTATTTCAGACTTCTGATCTCCAGCAATGAAAGATAATAAATGTGTTGTTTTAAGCCACTAATTAGTTGCAGCATCAAGAGGAAAGTAACACATTATCTAAGATTATTTTTGAGGCATATAGCTGTAATTATTATGTTTTATGGGTTATATAAAATTTTGAGATCAACTATTAACAATTAATGCTTATTTTTATGCAACAAAATATCCCACTGACAAGATTAAAAAAAAAAACCCTCTCAACATGGTTTAATTACAGATTGTCTAAAAACATATGGTCAATTTATTTTAATAAAATTGGGCACACAGAAGTAAAAAAAATATAGGGGCTTAGGGGAATGTTGAGGAATGGATATAAAAATAATTTATCTTCAGATATACTGTAATATGAAATATAGGAATTATTCATCAGTCAGTTGGAAATACTTCTTGGAACTCCAGAAACAAAAAGGCTTACAAATCTAAAAATTTTATCTATGTTATGTTGGCTTTTTATATACTCAGATTACAAAATTTCCAGAAAATATAAGAAAAATAAATAAGAAAAAAATAGTTCTGGAATGAAAAACATAAGCAGAAAAATATTGGATTATGATCCTGGTCATGAAAAAAAATCATAATAAGTAATTATCACAATGACCTAGAGCAAAAGAATACCAAGAAGAAGCAGATTATCTTTTTCAGATAATATAAAGAAGTTGAAGACAAAGAGAAGTCTGTGAAATTTTGCAACTAGAAAGCTTCAGTTAACTTCAGATAAATAATTGAAAAATTCTGCATACTTGAAGATAAACATGATTTTGAAGATTAAGTCAATTGTGAAGTGGAGGTAGCAAAACCTTTCAAACATCAGAATTAATTTTTTTTGAGGGAGAGGTAACAAAATCAAGGACAAACCTAATGCAAATGTTTAGATGATATAACACATCTAAGCTCCTGTTACCTCTAGCAAGAACTGTGATTCTTCACCTATCACACAAAGTCCATGCAAGGCTATGAGAGCCTGTATGTGGTGATTATTGGCTTATTCTCCGACTTCATTACCTATAAATATCTTCCTTCTTCCCTACAATCCAATCAAACTTTCTTAATACAGTTATCTTAGATCTGTAACTTTAAGATCTACCTTGGGAATTTTCCACTTATTTTTGCTATATGATGGGCATATGGCTTTAGAGAGTGTTCATCACCAGAGGAAAGTATGAGGAAATCACATGTGGTGTTAACCTCCTTTGGCTCCTTTTAGCTCTACTAGTCACATAGGCCCAAAGTAAATCCAAGGCAGACTGAAATTCCTTCCATGTGCCTGAGAAAGAAAAATGAATCAGGTTGGGGAACACTTGCTATCTCTATCCCATTGACTTTATCTTCCCTCCAATAATCTGTTCTCCATAACTTTCTAAATACTATTTTATTAATATGTGAATTCTACACATCTATTTCTAGCTTAAAAGCTTTAATGTCTTTCCAATGGCTTCAGGATAATTTCCCTTATTGTTTATATTAATCACCATGCACTTTCTACAAGGCCACAAGGAATTCAGCCACTTTTATGTATGAACTCACTGAAAATACCATAGTAATTCATGCCTCTGTTCTTCTAAGCATGTTATTGCCTCTTCTCATAATGTGTTTATTCTTACATTAGTGAGCCTCTTTCAAAATCCAGCTGATGTCCATTTTTTTTGGTAATGCTATTTCTGTGTTCTCTCTTAGAAAGTCAATCACTTTTTCTGCTGTACAACATTATGCTATTTATTTTCTTCATAATTTGAATTATTGTACTATATGGAAACTAGGTAATCATGTTTTAATTCCCAATACTAGGCTATGAGTGCTTTGGAGGTCGTGTCCATGTCTTATTTACTGTGACTATCACCCCCCCAATATCTGTTGTATAATATGCTGTAAAATATTTGCTGAATTTAATTGTAGTGGAAGGAAGTTAATTGCTTGGTTTGTGAAATCTTTAGAAATGGTAATTATAATGAAGGAGCATTTGGTTTGTATTTCAATATTGGGTAACTTTGGAGGAAATTACCTTTTGATCAACCAGGAGAAGCTTCATGAAAAATATTAAAATTTGAAGTACTCTTTAAATAAAACTATTATTTTAAAAAGATTATTTAAATAAAAGTAAAAAAAAATGTTTTGAGCTAAGAAATTTCATAATTGTTTTAATAACTCAGAGAATAAGAACTGAGTTCTGTTCTACTAATCTGTATAAAAATAGCAATTTCTATCTCTGTTTATGTATATATTTGAATTATATTCTTTATTCTACTTGGGGAAATTAATTTTTCAACAGAGAGAGTCCATTAATAAAAGTTGATTTTTATGACTTGAGTTATTCTCAATTAAAAAACATTCCAAATGAACATAGAAAATAGCATATGCAAGAAGATAATTCAGAAGATGAAAGTAATTTACTATGAATTTTAAGCAAATGCTTTGTCATGATCAAAAGCTATTTGATGCTCATTTTGTCAGTTCCAAATTGGCCATTTCAAAGTCATATAAACTTGAAGTTTAGAAGCAGCTTATTTTATAAAACTTTGATTTTGAAAGCGTTAAAAGTTGTCATTTAAGCAAATAGATTCCTTCTAGAGGTGACAAATGGTAGCACTTTGTTTTAGAATAGCCAGTTCCTGAACACATTGATGAAGGCTTATGAAATATGAAGATCATGGAGGGCACAGATCAGGACAAATTTCATTTTAATTTTCTGTGATATTACTATTATTAGTTAGTTTGTACATATTTATAACAAATGAGAGAGATGAGAGTGCTAGAAGACTAGATTTTAAAAAAAAGCTGCTTCCATAAGGTTATAAGTCAATATTTATATTAGAAAAATCAGAATGCAAGCAGAAAGTTTCCACTTCTTGTGATTGCTGTTCATTTTGGAGATTATATAATTCACAGCTCTTAACACCAGAGAACATTCCAGTAGGTATAACAATTATATCAGTTAAAACAGAGACAAAAGTTCTTTATGTTCAAGTAATCACAACCAAAAAGGCACGTAAATCTTGATACATGATTTGATTAAGAAACTGTTGTCATGTTTACATTTCATTTCTCAAGTTCTGAAAACGTCTTTGTAAAGCAAATTATCTGCTTTTTTTTTTAAACTTCATTGTAATTCTTTACTACTGTTTTGTTTATTTCATAGTATTCTTATGATACCTGATAACTTACTATTTTCTGTAGAATATTAAAAATTGCTTTTCATTAACAGAAATGGTTTACTAGAAAGTAGACTCTGGTGACAACCTTCTCTCTTTGGATAGTGAATCACCAGTAAGGGGTTGGAAATCAAGTGGCCATATTAAAATGAATGAGGATTTATTCTCTGATCTAAGTTTTAACTCTCAGCCTACATTAATTTTGCTCAAATTGTTGAGGAATTCTGAGTATAGTTCCTGTATGACCATAAAATGGTCTACATTTATGTTTCCATAACTAATGTACTGAACACACATAAAAATTGCTTCATGACTGCACTTATTCCATTGCACAGTCTCATAATTTAAATTCTCAATCTTACTAAAACATTTATCTATATTGACTTGTAGAAATTTATATGCTATGCATTGCATATGGAATTTTTTTAAAAAGGCAAATTTTACTCAGATATATCTAGTAACTTTTGAAATTTACTCAAAAGTCTAGCCTTTAATAGTATAACTGACACTTTTATTAACAGTGTTGTTGGGAATGATACCCAATCTGATAAAAACAAAGTATTTGCTGAATAGTTAAATGGCAGAGAACTTAACAAGATTTGGATAGCCAAATATCATGTCTTTTGCAAAGGTAAAACCTGAATTTTGTATCATTGTATCATATTTAAGAGAATCTCATATTGGATAGCATTCCTAGATGATAAGAGGGTGTAATTTATATTTATATTGTCAGAAACCTAATATTTACAGCAAAGCATGCTATGATTGATGCTTTAGAAGCTAGAACACCCATCACAGTCACTTTATGAACTATTGGGCACACAAGTATGAGACGCAGTTGAGATGCATTCCTGCATATCAGAGTTTAAATTAGACAAATAATCTTGTTTGACTCCCTCTCTGTGTGTTTGGTCCATAACAGGGCTTTTTTATTTGGAAACATTACAGAAGCAAGTGGAAAATCATTCCAATGATTACAGTGTGGTGCCTCTAATATAAAGGATGTGTAAGTTAGGAATCTGAACACAGTGTGTCAGGCCTTGGTTTTCTGAGCAATTGTGTTTTAGTCACTATTTCTCAAGCTACCTGATGAAAAGTTAGAAAAGAAATAATATTTAAAAACTGAAGTTTTCTTCTCAACAATGGCAGCACTTCACAGAGTTGATTTCAATCTTAAAGCGAGGAAGCGAATGCATGTTTACTGTTCATGAAGGAACAATCATTGGGGACAGTATTATATAGTGAGAAGAGCATAGATGGAGGGTTTAAACAGGTTTGGTTTTTCATCTTAACTCTGTTATAAGCAATGTGACCTTGGAAGTAGAACTGAGATCTGTAATTTCCTCATTTGTTAAATGACAAGGACAAGCCTAATTTCACAGGATTTGATAAGAAATTAGCTCAAATTAGGCATGTACATAGACCAAGTTTTGGCACACTCTAATAAGCTAGATATATGTTACTCTCCACTATATACACATTGTGACACAGAATCAGACCCTCAAAAACCCTGAATGCTGGTAGAAAAGTGAGCAATGCTAGTTATACATGCAATATCCATATCTTGTCTACAGTCATGATACCATACACTGTAATAGAAAAGTTTAGCATTAATAGATTTTTTTTTCTGTCTTGTAAGATCTTTCTTTTCAACACAATCCAAATCATGCATATTCTCCTCATGTTTCAGCTATATCTGGCACCCGTTTGGAGCAAGGGAGAACTAGCATTGCTAATCCCATGCTAGATACTCAATAAACACACTCATTGAATCAGAAAATATGTTCATTATGCTGTACTTTATGGTTAAGCCTAATAAAATTTTACATTAATAAGACTCTATGCCTGGATAATAACTGTTTGCACATTAAATTTCTGGATTTAACTAAGTCTATGGTGTAAAATAAAAGGCTTATGGAATTCAAATTTCATTCTTGGATTTCCTCAGACACTAACTAAGATGGACTGAAAGTCCCCTTCAGCTTGACTGCCTGAAATTTACACTGGAATTTTCCTGATTAGATCTAGGTCCCTGACCTTCCTTTTCTTAGAGCATTTACTTTAGAAAATGTGTAGTAGTAAATTCATTCTCTGTTCCTTTAAAACGTAAATCTTTTTAAAACTCCCTCAGTTTTATAAGCCAGGAATGTCTTTCTTAAAGACCTGGGAGCCATCCCTTTGAAATGTGACCCTCAAGGAAGACAATACCCTCATCTCCTAGTCTCTTTAGTGGGATAGGAGTTTAACTTTGATGAGTGCCAATTATCAAACTCAGGTGACATATCATAGAGAAAAACATTTGCAAACTCAGTAATAACTCAACGTACTAGACACATTCCATTGATCAACCTCCCCATTCAGTAATTTCTTCTATCACTTTGCAGTAGCTCATTTCAGCACTTAAAAACTTTCCTGCCCTTTTTGTTCAAAGGAGTTGAACTCAGTCTCATTTCTGGTTTCTTTTCTTTATTGTAATTGCCATGAATAAAGTCTTCCTCGCTTATTTAACTTTGTCCATTGCAATGTTTGCTTTGGCAGTATGTCAATTTACTTTTGGCAAAAGTAGCCATAAATAAAGATAATCTAATTCAAAATTAAATAGTTGAAAATATTCATTTTATTTCTAGTAAAAATGTTTATTTTTAATGTCATATATACATATATAAACTCTCCTTCCATGTATCATTTAATGAAAGTATTTAACTGTGGATTTGCAAATTATGCCATTGATGTATAAATTTGTAATACTTGTTACCAATCGGTTGAGACTGAGAGCCATGCCACTTATATTATTGCTCCAAGACAACAACACAGAAAAAATAAACTTTGCAGTCTTCCCTGAAATGAACTAATGGATTTAATTCTTGTTATTTACATGGGTCATACAAGGTGTAATCAAGAGTAGGTTTGGCCATGTGAAGAGATGCATTCAATATTCCAGCCCAAAAATACGATATTGGACTATATATTCAAAAGAATTATTTTCAGTTTTTACTTTATCTTTGTCAACACGTAGTTCCTGAGTATATGAATATAGGATATTATAAATATGATATCAATATGATTAATATTATTAAAACAGGATATTAAATATTATAAATATGATGCATATTATAAATATAGAATATTAAGGTGGCTAAAACATTTTATAACTAATTGTAATAGGCTAGTAGCTGAACAAAAATTAAACTATTTGTATATCAGCACTTACACTCTATTGTTTATTAGAACATGGGGTATTTTGATCAAACCTCACTCAGTGTATGTGTATTGTGAGTGGATACATATAAAGTATATATATAATATTTAATATGTATATGATAGATTATATGTTATACACACATAAAAACACAAAATGCATTTAATATTTTATGTTGTTGACATATTTGATATGAAAATAAACTTTCTAACAAAATTTGATTTTTAAAATGAAATATATAAACTGGAATCTGATCAATCTGATCTTCCTTTAGTTAGGTGCATACAATTTTTATGACTTATTTAGAAACCTGTATAATTTGTAACCTACATAATTTAAAATATATTTAGAATTTATTTTCTAACAAAGTACTAATCTAACCTAGACTCAGGAAAGATCAGAATGTTGTGTCTCTTCTTCAGTCTGTCATAACCTCTCCTCAAGAACAATTATGGAAATATTAGCAATAATTTGAGATACAACAGTATTTAACAAGGCTGAAAAAAAAACTTTGTAATGTAGTCCTAATTCCTCTAAAACATGTCTGAAGTCTTTGTAATAAGCAACTCAACTGGCAAAATTTCAGAAAAATTCTCTTTGCCTGACTCATAGCAATGAAATATGTCACCATATAATCCATCATCTAGGGATTCAGAACAATACCCCTAAAATTTAAGGGCCAGGGTAGTTTAAAGGAATTATAGGCTTTGGAAAAATAGCAAAAAAAATTTTTTTAAGCAATAAGATTTTCACAGTTAAATTACTATAATGAATGACATCCATGCCACTGATTTACATGAATTATTGGATTTTTCATTGCCTAAAATTCTGTTGAACAGATTAAAATATAGACTGATATATAAATAGCTGCAGTCCTTTTTTTGAGGAAGAAGGACATGCAAAACCCAAAATCTGTATATAAAGTTTGTGTTGTGTTTTTGGCCACAAGCAATATGAAATTACATCTAATTCGTTGCTTTTTTAAAGATTGGGATATTTTAATATTACCATGATAAATCACAGAATAGAAGGGACTGTACATTCACACTTTAGTAGGTGCCTGATGATGGTGCAGCTACTTGGCAGCTCAGCAGTCAGGGTCTTGGACCACTTTTCCAGATTCATCCTGAAATATAGTTTAAAATGGAAAGCAGAAAAAATGTTTATTTTCCCTTTAATTACCAATTTTCAAAATAAGAAGCTGTATGAATAGCTCTTTAAGTGTGACTTAAATAATACTTTGTTTTTTTTCCAGAACCTAAGAAACATGCATTTTCTACTCATTAGTAGTATTACTCTTTCATTAATTCTAGAGTCTAGAGAGAAATGATCTACTGTGTGATATCAAAGTTGATGGCTCAGTCTCCCTTTATTTACAAACTTACTCAATATGCATACTGATCTGAGGCTTACTGATTTTGATGTGGTGCCACAGACTTTTCATATATAAAGAAAAACGTTTTACATCAAATTATTTAGTTATTGGTCTCCATGTTCTTATGAGCAAAGTTCATGGCTTTTAAATTATTGAAACCTAACATGTAAAAGGCACTATTGTAGATATCAAGAATTCACGGGTAGATTTTGCGTTCAAGATGCAGGAAAAAGCCAGATTGCATACTATTATATCTAGATGAAGGAAAATTAAATATTAGGTCGGAGAAAGAATAGAAAAGAAAATATTCAGAGACATTCTAAGTATGCTAATAGGTTTGGTAAGTGCTTGTCTGAACTTGGAAATAGAATGCACAATCAAGACTCAATTTAGAATATACTAAAGGCCAATTACTTGACCTTACATGATCATGAATGAAGATAAATACATTTAAATATAGAGATTATTATTATTATTTTTAATTGAAGTATAGTCAGTTACAATGCATTAATTTCTGGAGATCATCATTCTAAGTGAAGTAAACCAGAAAGAGAAAGAAAAATACATGCTATCAATCATATGTGGAATCTAAATAAAAAATTACTATTTTTTAAATTATGAGTTTCCAAGTGTGGGGAACACATTCTCTGTAAACTACTTAAGTTTTCCCTAATTAAAATAATCTCTATGAAAATTTACATATGCTCTCACATTTTATTTATAAAACTGTTTGCTTATTATTTACTTAATGAACTTAATTATTAATTTCCTGAGGGTAAAGAGACTGTTCATTGCTGTACTTCAGGATATGGAATAATTATATGTTCTCAATAAATGTTAGATGAAATTTCAAGTCCACAGATATTTTTATTTTAACTTTTTTTGGGGAGTTGGTAACTAGGTTTATTTATTCATTTATTTAATGGAGGTACTGGGGATTGGAACCAGGACCTTGTACATACTAAGCATGTGTTCTACCACTGAGCTATACCCTCGCCCTCACAAATATTTTTGAAATACTTATTTTGTGCTAGGCAAGGTTAAGCAATGGGGATATATCAATGATTAGGGTGCAAACATTGCATTTCATAAGCTTAAAGGTAGAACATATATCCCTGCCTTTGCTGGTTGATGACTTAGCAGGTGTAGGATGGAAAAAAGCATAAGCTAGAAAATATTTGATTGTTATTGACTTTCAGAATTTGTGGAAGTGTGTACTGACATAGGTGTTGCACTGCTGTTAGCTCAATGAATCAATGCAATACCCTACTGCTGAAGGTGGAAATCTGTTTCTAATGATTATTCCTGTGCTTACACTGCATACCCCTCTACGCTACTGGCAATGTTACCAATATATGTCAACGTGCAATCATTTCCATTCCAGAAATAAAGTTCTGAATTGTGCCTCTTATTCCATTCTCAGTTTAAAATTCTAGGTTTGGGTTTGTTTCCTCTTCCTTGCACCTTGAAAGTTTTTTGTTACCTACAAGTTAATTTGTAATCAGTAACCTTCTGGTGTACTTTTACATGTTAATTATGCACATTTTATGTACTTATTATAGGCTAGATTCAACCTAGTACTATTTGCAGTGATTTTATTTCTATATCTGACCAATCAGATACTTCTTTAGCACTACTCTTGTTCCTTTCTAATCTTCTACTTTAAATTGCAGTTCAGATTTTGTACTTAAACAGTGACTTTCTAAATTATCTTGGAAATTAGTTTTCAAAAGTGACTAGAAACTAAATTATCAAATTTGATAGAAAAATTATGTATTGTCTAGTTTTACCCATTTAAGCCATAGTTAGTCAACTTGAACACCTATATTATCCTCCTCAATAAATTTCATATTTCAATATGATTGATTAATCCAACCAAATGCAGTACAAAGAAATCATGAGATTAGTTTGTTAAAGACATCTCCCTGGAAATCCACTACCTTAACCAAGGAGATGAGTACTTTCATGGAAAGAATAATCCAGAGCTGTATCTCCAGGGCCTAAAGTACCAGGCACTTCCATGTAAGAATCTACAACATGCTACCTTTATATGCACTAGCCTGACCACTCTTATCCCAACATAAACAATAATACAAATTTTAAAAAATTTCTTTGTCAACCAGAAAATTGAATCACTTATGTCTGAAGCTACTTTCATTCTTTCCCCAGATATAGTCAGAATACCTCCTTTTATTAAAGAGTCATCTATTTATGCCAAGATGACTTTAAATGAATTTATCTCCAGTCCTTTCAACCAGAGCACTCTATCTCACAGAACAGCTGGGGAGCTGGCCTTGACCTTGGCTTTCTTGAGTTCAGCTCTCTCTGATACCAACCATGACCTTAACAACTGTATTTGCTGAGTCCTCATATGCGTTATGACCCAGGTTACTGCCTACCCCTGACTGTATTACCTCCCAGAGCCCTGGCTCAGCTGTGTCTTGAACTAGTTCTCAGCATGCTCCCTGCTTCCTGTTAGACCTTAATACAGTGCCAGTGCTTATTTTTAGCAGGCACTTGTGTTCTTTATGTAGGATTACCTACAGACTGTTTTTCTCACCTTGTCCTCCTGTACCTGATACCATCAGTTAACAGAAGGACAAACTGAGTAGAAATTGAAGTAAGAATTTTCATTAGGTTCTCAAACTCATCTATCCTAATCTGATGGAAACTGAATCTATTGACCTTCAAATGTAAGGTATGTGTCTTTGATCTTCTCTTCTTAAAAACTAAGTCTGCCTTCAGTTTATAAATGTGCACAGCTCTAACCTTATTTCATCAGCAAAAAAATATTATTTTCAGAGACTAATTGAACTCTTTGGATATTTTGTTAAGAATATTAATTTGCTAAGGTTCACAAGATCAGTTTACAGTCTTTCTGTGGAAATGAAATATTTCGATTTTCTTTCAGGTTGTACTTTGAGGAAATATTTCAGTAGTAAATAATACTAATGCTATCTTTGATCCAAAGAGACCAGTTACCCATATCTATGCTTTTTTTTTTAAATTTTTGATGGGTTATTAGCCAGAGTGAGGCTAAATGCTTGTACAAATTTGCTTTGCTAAGCACATTTTAGTCAAATCTTAAATCTCTGATGTTATTTTGCCTTTAGATATGTTTTCTTTGTTTTTAAATTTTCATCTTTTTTATCAGTTATGAAAGCTTTATGAGCTTGTGAGAATGGAAAATCAATTAAGTACATTTGATTGAGTAATTGCGGGGTTTTTTTGTAGTCAAAATTCATTTTTCACTATAAATGGAGTGAAATGTTATAATGGAATAGGGCATAATGTTTATATGCATATCTTGAGACAATAAAACTTTTATCTCTAAATTTTAAGTCAGTGGGACTGCATAGCTCAGGTAATTTTTAAAGTAACAAAATAATTATTTGTTATTATTTGAATCAAAAAGTATTGACTATTAAAAATTAATGTCTCATGCTGATGTAATTTTTCTTCAGATATACTTGAATTGAGAGTCTTTATCAAGCAGCTTAATTGAAATACATTGGAATTATTAGAAAGTCCAGCAATTAGTAACACTCACTAAGACAGAAAGTTTTAGGAAAGAGAATTATATCAGTCTTGGAAAATTAGTAAATCCTAAGAGAACACATATCTTTCCCTTCACCTCATTATTTAGGATCAAGTGGAACACAGACAAATATATAACAATTGCAAAGTCATTATCAGTTTTATCTTTATTATTCATTCACATATGAGTGGGCATTAATAGTTTGCCAAAGAAGGAGGGATATGTTATGTTTTTATGGAGCAAGTTTATTAGTAGTTATTGAAGGTTTATCCTTAGATTGTTTTTCCCTTCCACAAACTAGACTGACAGTACTTACATTGAGTGTAAATAGATTTTGCTCTTGTTCAGTGACTGTTTGTAAGCAGAGTGTGACTTCCTGGAGACGCCTGCCCATTATCCTTCAGTACAGGTCTAGGAAAGAATTCAGGATGGTGATTGATAAAATTCTTCTTTTTTCTACTTTCAGGAAAAGGTAAAACTGTTCCTTAAGTAAGAAAATGGAATGTCTGCTTTTTAAGCAAATTTTTTAATTAAGAATTACACCTCCTTATTCTTTTGACTACAATAGCTATATGCTTAATATTTTATATATTGTGTTTATGCATTATGTGTTATATATTACTTTATTTGAGCCTATTAACATTATCTTCAATGTTTAATTGAGGTAATTGAGGCACGGATGGGTTTAGAGTTAGAGGGTATTAATTTACTTCCATCTCTGAGATGTACTTCATGTCCAAGATCATGTAGATAGAACTGTGTCTAGCATGTAAAAGAAGCAGAATATATATTTAATAAATGTTTCTTCAATATAAGATGCTAGACTTCCTTTAGAACATAAGAAGTAGTTCTTTTACTTTCAGTACAGTACCATGCCTTTTCAGAATTTCTTCACTACCCCAAAACACGATCTGCTGAGTAATTTTACTTTACTACTCCAAAAATACAAAAAAAAAAAAAAATACACAATTGACAAGTTCAAAATAGAATACAGCTCTCTCCACCTTTATTTCCCAAATATGGTTATTTTTCTGGGAATCCCTATCTCCTGTTTGCATCATTATACACCTAATTAACCAAACCAAAAATCTGGAAGTCTTTCTTTTACCTTCCTCTTGCTCACATTCTATAACAAATCAATACTTGTGCTAGTTTTCTTTCCTGCCTGCCTCAGTGTCTCTTTGGCACAATGTTTCTTGCTTGTGTTAATTTGAAGATATGGTAACATGCCACTTAGAGTATTTCTTAGCCTCCACATTGTCATCCCTTGTTCACATTTCTTTTTATTATTAGTAGACTTTATTTTTTAGAGCAGTTTCATTCACAGCAGAATTGAGCAGAAAATACAGAGAGTTCACACATAGCCCTCCCCATCCAGACATATATACTCCCCTATCCTCAATATTCCTCATCAGTGTGGCATATTTGGTACAATTGATGAACCAACATGGACATGTTATCAATCAAATTCCATAGTTTACATTAGAGTTCACTCTTGATCTTGTACATTCTATGGGTTTTGACAAATGTGTAATGATATGCAGCCACCAGTATCATACAGAATAATTTCATTGACTTAAAAGTCCCTTGGAATCTATCTATTCATTCCTCCCTCCCTCCCTCTCCCCAAACCCCTGGAAACCACAATCTTTTTATTGTTTCTGTAGCTTTGCCTTTTCCAGAATGACATTTGGCTGGAATCGTACAGTTTGTAGCCTTTTCAGACTTATTTCTTTCATTTAGTAATATCTCTCTTAACTTTCTTCCATGTCTTTCATGGTTTGATAGCTGATTTTTTTAATGCACACATATTTTTAATTTACATATATGTACCATTCATTGTTTCTAAGAACGTTTAGAGATTTCAATTTTTTTATTCTTGAATGTTTCTAACATTATTTATTGATTTATAATCATTTTATAATGTTGTGTCAAATTCCAGTGTTCAGCACAATTTTTCAGTCATTCATGGACATATACACACTCATTGGCACATTTTTTTCTCAGTGAGTTATCATAACATTTTGTGTATATTTCCCTGTGCTATATACAGTGTAATCTTGTTTATCTATTCTACAATTTTGAAATCCCAGTCTAACCCTTCCCACCCTCCACCCCCCTGGCAACCACAAGTCTGTATTCTCTGTCTATGAGTCTATTTCTGTACTGTATTTATGCTTTGTTTTTGTTTGTTTGTTTGTTTGTTTTTGTTTTTGTTTTTTTAGATTCCACATATGAGCGATCTCATATGGTATTTTTCTTTCTCTTTCTGGCTTACTTCACTTAGCATGACATTCTCCAGGAGCATCCATGTTGCTGCAAATGGCATTATGTTGTTGGTTTTTATGGCTGAGTAGTATTCCGTTGTTTAAATATACCACCTCTTCTTCAACCAGTCACCTGTTTATGGACATTTAGGCTGTTTCCATGTTTTGGCTATTGTAAATAGTGCTGCTATGAGCATTGGGGTGCAGGTGTCATCCTGAAGTAGGGTTCCTTCTGGATACAAGACCAGGAGTGGGATTCCTGGATCATATGGTAAGTCTATTCCTAGTATTTTGAGGAACCTCCACACTGTTTTCCATAGTGGCTGCACCAAACTGCATTCCCACCAGCAGTGAAGGAGGGTTCCCCTTTCTCCACAGCCTCTCCAGCATTTGTCATTTGTGGATTTTTGAATGACGGCCATTCTGACTGTTGTGAGGTGATACCTCATTGTAGTTTTGATTTGCATTTCTCTGATAATTGGTGATATTGAGCATTTTTTCATGTGCCTTTTGATCATTTGTATGTTTTCCTTGAAGAATTGCTTGTTTAGGTCTTCTGCCCATTTTTGGATTGGGTTGTTTATTTTCTTCTTATTGAGTCGTATGAGCTGCTTATATATTCTGGAGATCAACCCTTTGTCAGTTTCATTTGCAAAAATTTTCTCCCATTCCGTAGGTTGTCTTCTTGTTTTACTTCTGGTTTCCTTTGCTGTGCAGAAGCTTGTAAGCTTCATTAGGTCCCATTTGTTTATTCTTGCTTTTATTTCTTCTAGGAGAAAATTTTTGAAATGTATGACAGATAATGTTTTGCCTATGTTTTCCTCTAGGAGGTTTATTGTATCTTGTCTTATGTTTAAGTCTTTAATCCATTTTGAGTTGATTTTTGTATATGGTGTAAGGGAGTGTTCTAGCTTCATTGTTTTACATGCTGCTGTCCAGTTTTCCCAACACCATTTGCTGAAGAGACTGTCTTATGCCATTGTATACTCTTGCATCCTTTGTCAAAGATGAGTTGACCAAAAGTTTGTGGGTTCATTTCTGGGCTCTCTATTCTGTTCCATTGGTCTATATGTCTATTTTGGTACCAACACCATGCTGTCTTGACTGTAGCTCTATAGTATTGTCTGAAGTTTGGAAGAGTTATTCCTCCAGCCTCTTTCTTTCTCTTCAGTAATGCTTTGGCAATTCTAGGTCTTTGAAGGTTCCATATAAATTTTATTATGATTTGTTCTAGTTCTGTGAAATATGTCCTGGGTAATTTGATAGGAATTGCATTCAATCTGTAGATTGCCTTGGGCAGTATGACCATTTTAACAATATTGATTCTTCCAATCCAAGAGCATGGGATATCTTTCCATTTTTTAAAGTCTTCTTTAATTTCCTTCATCAATTGTTTATAGTTTTCTGTGTATAATTCCTTCACATCCTTGGTTAGATTTATTCCCAGATATTTTATTACTTTGGGTGCTATTTTAAAGGGGGTTGTTTCTTTACTTTCTTTTTCTGTTGATTCATCATTAGTGTAAAGAAATGTAACTGATTTCTGAATGTTAATTTTGTAACCTGCTACCTTGCTGAATTCTTCAATCAGCTCTAGTAGCTTTTGTGTGGACCTTTTAGGGTTTTCTATATATAGTAACATGTCGTCAGCATATAGTGACATTTTTACCTCTTCTTTTCCAATTTGGATCCCATTTATTTCTCTCTTTTGCCTGATTGCTGTGGCTAGGACTTCCAGGACTATGTTGAATAGGGGTGGTGATAGTGGGCTGCCTTTTCTTGTCCCAGATTTTAGTGGGAAGCATTTGAGTTTTTCAACGTTGAGTACTATGCTGGCTTTAGGTTTGTCATATATAGCTTTTATTATGTTGAGATATGTTCCCTCTCTACCCACTTTGGCGAGAGTTTTTATCATAAATGGGTGTTGAATTTTATCAAATGCTTTTTCTGCATCGATTGAGATGATCATGTGGTTTTTGTCCTTTCTCCTGTTGATGTGATGTATTACATTGATTGATTTGCGTATGTTGAACCAGCCTTGTGTCCCTGGGATGAACCCCACTTGGTCATGATGTATAATCTTTTTTATGTGTTGTTGGATTCTATTTGCTAATATTTTGGTGAGGATTTTGGTGTCTATGTTCATCAGTGATATTGGCCTATAATTCTCTTTTTTTTGTAGTGTCTTTGCCTGGTTTTGTTATCAGGGTGATGGTGGCTTCATAGAATGAGTTTGAGAGTATTCCCTCCTTTTCAATCATCTGGAAGAGTTTGAGAAGGACTGGTATGAGTTCTTTTTTGTATGTTTCGTAGAATTCCCCGGTGAAGCCTTCTGGTCCTGGACTTTTATTTGTAAGGAGGTTTTTAATTGCTATTTCTATTTCCTTTCTAGTGATCAGATTGTTCAAGTGTTCAGATTCTTCTTGATTCAGTCTTGGTGGACAGTATGTTTCCAGAAACTTGTCCATCTCCTCTAGGTTATCCAGTTTGGTTCCATATAATTTTTCATAATATTCTCTTATGATATTCTGTATTTCTATTTTGTTTGTTGTAATTTCTCCATTTTCCTTTCTTATTTTGCTAATTTGTGCTCTCTCTTTTTTCTTCTTTGTGAGTTTGGCTAGAGGTTTGTCAATTTTATTTAGTTTTTCAAAAAAACAGCTGTTGGTTTGCTAGATTTTTTCTATGGTCTTGTTAATCTCTATTGTATTTAATTCCTCTCTGATATTTATTATTTCCTTCCTTCTGCTGCTTTTTGGGGCTTTTTGTTCTTCTTTTTCTAATTCATTCAGGTGGTAGGTTAACTTGTTTATTTGATATTGTTCTTCTTTTTTGAGGAAGGCCTGTATCACTATAAACTTCACTCTTAGCACTGCCTTTGCTGTGTCCCATAGGTTTTGAGTGGTTGTGCTTTCATTATCATTTGTCTCAAGGTATTTTTTAATTTCAGCTTTGATTTCCTCATTGATCCATTGTTTTTTCAATAACATATTGTTTAATCTCCATGCTTTCCTTTTTTTCTCCTTTGTTTCTCTGTTGTTGATTTCCAGTTTCATGGCATTGTGGTCAGTAAAGATGCTTGAGATAATTTCTATCTTCTTAAAATTGTTGAGGTTTCTTTTGTGCCCAAGTACATGATTGATCCTGGAAAATGTTCCATGTGCACTTGAAAAGAATGTATATCCTATTTTTTGGGGGTGTAATGCTCTGAAAATATCCACCAAATCTAGTTTTTCTATTGTATTATTTAATTTCTCTGTTGCCTTGTTTATTTTCTGTCTAGAAGATCTGTCTAGTGATGTTAATGCAGTGTTAAAGTCTCCACCTATGATTGTATTCCCATCAATATCCCCCTTTATCTCTGCTAGTAATTCTTGTATGTACTTAGGTGCTCCTTTATTGGGTGCATATATATTAACGAGTGTAATATCCTCATCTTGTATCACTCCTTTAATCATTATAAATTGTCCTTCTTACCTTTTTTATGGCCTTTGTTTTAAAGTCTATTTTGTCTGAAATCAGTACTGCAACACCTGCTTTTTTGGCTTTTCCATGTGCATGGAATATCCTTTTCCATCCTTTCACTCTCAATCTATATGTGTCCTTCTCCCTAAAGTGGGTCTCTTGTATGCAGCATATTGAAGGTTCTTGCTTTATTATCCAGTCTTCCACTCTATGTCTTTTGACTAGAGCATTTAGTCCATTAACATTTACAGTAATTAATGATAGATGTGTGTATATTGCCATTTTGAACTTATCTTTGCAGTTGAATTGGTATATCCTCTTTGTTCCTTTCTTCTTCCTTTTGTGGTTTGGTAATTTTCCTTTGTATTATCATGGATTTTATTTAATTTTTGTGACTCTCTTGTAAGTTTTTGGCTTGTGGTTACCCTTTTTTTTGTAAATCTATCAGCCCATTACTATAACTGTTTTTATTAAACTGATAGTAACAAGATCTCAAACCCATCCTACTGTTAAAAAAAATTAAAAAAGAAAGAAAAAAATATATTCTATATTTCCCTGTCTCCCTCTCCCACTCTCAGTGATTTGTATGTCTTCTTTTATAATTCCGTGTTTACTTTATTTGTAATTCATGAGTTTTCACCTTTCCAGTTGTGAGTTTCTCATTTCTGTAGCATCCTGTTGCTTTTCTATTTAGAATAGACCTTTCAATATTTCTTTTAGCATGGGTTTAGTTTTGCTAAACTCCTGCAAATTTTTTTTTTTTTTTTTTTTTTTTTTTTTTTTTTTTTTTTTTTTTTTTGTCTGTGAAACTCTTTATTTCTCCTTCTATTCTAAAGGATAGCCTTGCTGGATAACGTATCCTAGGCTGCATCTTTTTTTCATTCAGGGCTTTGATATATCTTGCCCCTCCCTCCTGGCCTGTGGTGTTTGTGTAGAGAAATCAGCTGAGAGCCTTATGGGAGTTCCCTTGTAACTCACTCTTTGCTTTTCTCTTGCTGCCTTTAGAATCATTTCTTTATCCTTGACTCTGTGCATCTTGATTATGATATGTCTTGGTGTGGGTCTATTTGGGTTCTTCCTGTTTTGGACCCTCTGAGCTTCCTGTACTTGGATATCTGATTGCTTCTTCAAGTTTGGGAAGTTTTCAGTCATGACTTCTTCAAACACCTTTTCAATCCCCTTTGATCTTTCTTCCCCTTCTGGGACCCCTATTATGCGAAGATTGGGATGCTTTATATTATCCCATAGGTCCCTTATGCTATTTTCATTATTTTTTATTTGTTTATCTTGTAGTTCTTCTGAATGGGTGCTTTCTACTGTGCTGCCTTCTAGAACACTAATTCATTCCTCTGCTTTATCTAGTCGGCTTTGCAGAGCTATTAGATCATTCCTCATCTCTGTCAATGAGTTTACCCATTCTACTTGGCTCTTTTTTATAGCTTCAATTTCATGTTTGACATATTTTATACCTCTAAACACTATCTCTTTTAATTTCTTCAGCAATTTGATCACTCCTTTTTTGAAATCTTGATCTAGTAAGCTACTGATGTCTATTTCATTGATCTTTCTTTCAGGGGATTTCTCTTGTTCTTTTAATTGGGAAAGGTTTCTCTGCTTCTTCATCTTGCTCATACCTCTTTGGCACTGTGGTTTATGGAGTATCAGTTGTTTATTTTGGTCCTTAAGGAGTTTATCTATCTAATGCCTATTTAGGAATAGAACTTAGGAAAAAAGAAAAAAAATAAGAGAGAGAGAGAAAGAATTTTAAAAGAAGGGAGAAAGAAAGTTTGAAAACATTGCATAATGAATAATAGAAGAGCGAGTTGAAGCAGAGTATTAATCGGGTTGAGACGTCCTTTTCAAACCTTTTAAAAAAAGGGGGGGGGGAAGTTGAATAGATATATTTGAAACCTATGTCTAATCAATAACAGGACATCAAAACCCAAGAGAAATAGAAATGAATTAAGAAGTAAAAATTAAGAGGGTAATAGAAAATAGAACAGGTGAAAATAGATTTAAAAAAAAAAGAAGGAAAAGGGGGGGTTGTCGGTGTTCTCCTGGAGTCTGTGTGCTTTACATGTGAAGTCTTTCTGTCTTCATCCTGTTTTGGAAGCTCAGGTTGCTGTTTTCAGAGGCCCTCCATTGTTGCCCTCTTCTGTGCTGCTCCCAGTACCTGTCGGCAAGCAGATCACACCTCCTCCTAACACTGGGTCAGGTGCAGCTCTCCTCTGCTGTGGGCGGGTGGGTCACTGTCTCTCTCGATGCCAATGCCACAGTCAGATGTTGCAGACTGGCCAGGTAGGAGGGCGGGTCGTGCCCCTTCCCAGCACCTCGGTCAGGGGCTGCAGTTCCTGCCCGAAAGGTGGGGGGCCACTCTCTCTCTCCCTGCGCTGGTAGCTCCGCTGCTCTGTGCGGCTGCGCGCTCTGCCCTGGTCGGCGCTCTGCAGGTGGGCTCGGGGAAGACCAAGGGATAGCCTTGTCCCTCCTCCTGGCCAAAGCTCAGCTCCTTGTTTGTCTTTGTGGAGCAAGTTCTCTGAGGGACCAGGATGGAAAGATCTATCTGCCTCAGGCTGTAGGCAAGTCTCAGTCTGGCCTTTGAGGCTGCTAAGCCCTTCGGTGCGGATGGAGGTTTTGCCCACCCCCCCGCCTGGATGCTAAGCACCTGAGGATATGGCGGCTGTGCCTGAGCCCAGCCTCTCTTCCCCCGAAAACTTTCCGCGGGTTTTCAGAGATGGGGGTATGCACCCTTCTCCCCAGGGCATATCAGCCATGTTGTTTTATGGAGGACCCAGGTTGTTCGGCCCTGTACACCCACAGCCACGGGGCACAGCCCCTTGCATTCCCCCGGCTGCAATGCAATGGCTGCCTCAATGCAGCCATCCCCGTCCTCTGCCCGGCTTGGGCAGCCTGGTCCTGCACGCCGCTGCTGGCCTGCATCTCAGGCTTGGTGTCGGGGGGACCCTCTGTGCCCATTTAACTTAGTTCTGTCAGTTAAGGGCTGCTCCGTATAGATCCAGGCCTTGGAGGCTCCCTCTCTGTCCTGCTGGCCTCTCAGTTGGAGAGGGGAGACCCAGCGAGCGCGCGCCAGTCCTCCTTTGCTGCTCCCTCCCCGCGGGACCTGTCCAGCGCTGCTTTGACTTTTGTTCTTTCTTTCTTCCTTTTCTCCTACCAGATTTATGGCATCTTTATCTTTTGAAGAGGGCGATGTTCTGTCGGAGTTCCGCCGGTGCTCTGGTTGGCTGAGTGGGTCTGTGGATGTGGGTCTTGGTGCATTTGTGGGGAGGGTGAGCTGTGAGTGCCCTTCTACTCCGCCATCTTCTCCAAGTGTCTGAGATTTCAATTTTTAAACATACATAGTTATCAAAGGAATAAAGCCAACAACAAAATAAAAATTAATCCAAAAAGATACATACACCCTGCTATTAACAGTAGCATTATTTATAATTGCCAAGATACGGAAGCGTCCTAAGTGCACATTAATAGTTGAATATATAAAGAAGATACACATATATGTAATGGAATACAACTCACCAATAAGAAAGAAGGATATTTTGCCACTTGTAGCCCTTCATTCACTTTTTTTTCACTTCAAAAACCAGAATTTTATAACCAGCATAAACATTTCCATTACATCAGAAACAACATACCTAGAAATAAACTTAACCAAGGAGGTTGCCTATACTCTGAAAGCCTAAATGACACAACGAAATGGAAAGATTTTTTGTGCTCTTGGATTGGAAGAATCAACACTATCAAAATGGCCATGCTGCACAAAGCAATGCACAGATCCAGTGCAACCCTCATCAAAATACTCACGACATTCCTCACAGAACTAGAACAAACAATTCCAAAATTTATAAGGAACCACAAAAGACCCTGAACAGCCAAAACAATTTTTCCTAGGTCTTTTTTTTTTTCTTTCTTTCTTCTTTTTGTTCTCTTTTGTTAGGGTTTGATGGCTAGGGAAGGTCCTTTAACATTTGTCTGGTTTGGTGGTGCTGAAATCTTAGCTTATATTTATCTGTGAAGCTTTTGATTTCTCTGTCAAATCTGAATGACAGCCTTGCTGGATAGAGTATCCTTGGTTGTAAGTTTTCCCCTTTCATCACTTCAAATACATCGTGCCACTCCCTTCTGGCCTGTCTTGAACCACCTGAAATGTGTACTCAATTTTTCTGAACAAGCTAGCAATCTAAATCTCAGATTTTGGAATGGCATTTTCTGCTTTTAAACCTTCAGTGACACTTCATCCCTCTCAGCACCCAAGGCCTCCACAGTCTGAGGTTTGCTTTACCTTCTAAAATATCATCTGCCTTGGTGTCTCCTTCTTCTACTCACTAGAATTCTTCCTCTCTCTAAAGCCCTGCCATCTAATTAATTCCAAATTATCTATCAACATTCAATTTAAACTATAACTTCTGGGAACTTTCCAGTTCAATTCCTTCAAATTTTGTAATTCTTCTCACCTTTCCTAAAGAATGCATATCATAATCCTTAACCTAAATATGTTATGTGTAAAGTGACTGGTTTCTGTGTCTGAATATTCTGATAGACCCTAAGTACTTAGAAAACAATAAACCTAACATAGTTCCTGGTATACAGTAAGCAAGCAATAACATTTCACATACTCAAACAGCAAAACCAATACAAAAAAGAAACAACATAAGTCTAATTCCTTTGAAAATGTATAGGTTTACTATTACTAAGGTCATTTTTTTAAGTATTACAGAATTTCTCAGCAGATGAATTCTGCACTGTTTAAATAATAACGTAAAATTATATATAAATGTAGATATAATGGTATAAGTATGGATTAAGTTTTGGCTTGAATATAGAAATGGAATGTGGATAAAGGTACATACATAGTCATAAAATCTATAGATGTAAGTGCATTTTTTTGTTTATATGCTAGGCCAGAATTACTATTTTTGATTTTTATGAAGGCCAAAACATAGTGGAAAAAATTAATCTCAAATCAAAATAAAATTCTTACTTAATAGCTATTCTGAATTTAAATATGTCTATTGCTTAACTACCAAAACCAAAAGGTTTTTTTTTTCAAAGTCTAAGCTTGATAAGTGATGAAATTATTATGATAAATTCATAAGCCAGAGAATCTCCAATTGTAATACAATTGAAGTGTCTAAAAATTGGGTAATTTTCACAGAAATATAAAATTTCCTCTAAATTTCAAGATGTACTCTTGGTAAAGTATAAGGATTTCCATGGGTGCCTGACTTTGGTTAAAAACATCAGAATATTCATTCAGCAAAATTGGTTTATTTCCTTGAAGAGGATTATAAATGTTTTCTTTAAAATTTTATTTACTTGAGCATTTCATCTAAGTGTTAAACTAAGGAACTCCTTAATAAGAAAGCATTTAAAACAAGTTTTTAAAGCAAAATTCAATATGCTTATTGGCACAATTTTGAATGATGGTTAATTTCTGAATTGGTGACAAATACTTTTGTTTTATGCGCTGTAGCATGTCTTCAATTGCAGATGATACGATTGGAGAACACAGATGTGCCTAAATATTAATAATATCAGTCACTGCATATTCAGAGAGTATGTGCATAATTTGGTAGGGCTTAATTGCAATATGAAATACATAACCATTTGTTTATCTATGAAAACCAAATAATACCTATTCAGAGAAACATTTCATTAGCTTGCTTGGCAGTGCTTTTGGAAAGAATCAGTGCCAGATGTGGACACAAAGGAAAGAAGCAGAAATTAAACCAAAGAAATTCTTGGCTACTGTTAAACTCTTTATTTATGCCTAAGCATATTTGCTTACTGTGCTTTTAATTTTTAATGTGTACATATTTTTCATCCTCCATATGTATCCCTATGCTAGAAGCATTCCATTTTTCCTAAATACTGCATTCTAGAAAATGTCATATAATTTTTAGATGATTTCTGTCTTGTGAAATGATGATATAGCCACCAAATCAGATGAGACAGTGTGTACTGGATTTTTTTCATAGTATTTATCTAACAATTTGTATTGTTTCTTCTCATTTTGGACTACACATTCCAGACTTTTGAGGAAAATCCAGTGTAAACCTGTTATTCATTTGGAATTTAATACTTACTTCTGCTTTTATTTGTGTTACCTGTTTTGGCTTTGAATGAAATAGAATATATGGATGTATACATAAATAAATTGCAAATACATCTGTGGTTGGTCACAAGATATTCAAATATGTCTTTCTCAATATGTTCACAGTGAAACTTGGATAGTAATTGAAGATAATGTTATGTAATGATAAATTCAGTGAATAATCTTACCCAACACAAAAAGTAATGGACAAGAATATTACATAAAAGGAATATGCAGTTCTTTCAACTATTTTATAAATTCAAATGAAATAAAATTAAAATTAATTCTTATAATTATCAAAATTTAATACAAATATTTAAATTGGCAAATAATGTGAAACAATGGTTTTCACATTTGGATGTAAATCAGAATTAATTGGACATCGTTGAAAATGTAAGCTTTCTGTATCCTTCAAAAACCAAATTACAATCTTTGAAGTCTGGAACTCCAAAATATGTATACTAATAGCTCCATGGCTGATTTTCTTCACAAAGTACAGCACAGTGAACATATTTTCTGATTCAATTAGTATGTTTACTGACCCTCATTTGAATACCTCTAATCTGCTCCAGGTTTTTTTCTTAGTGTTAAACAGTTCTATTCTTTATGAATGCTGTTGGATTTGTCCAATAACCTTATTCATTCTAGAGCATAAATACAATGCTAAAAGTTACAAAGAATTACTTTATCCAGCACCTGAAAAGAAGTAATAGGGGGACGGGGGTTGGGAAGGGACTGGGATTTCAAAATGTAGAATAGATAAACAAGGTTGTACTGTGTATCACAGGGAAATATATACAGGATCTTGTGGTGGCTCACAACAAAAGAGAATGTGACAATGAATGTATGTATGTTCATGTATAACTGAAAAATTGTGCTCTACACTGGAATTTGACACAACATTGCAAAATGACTATAACTCAACTTAAAAAAAAGTATAAAATACAAAAAAAGAAGTAATAAACATGACTTTTACATTCTAACAGTCTTTAATGTAGGCTTTTCAGACCGACAAATTGTGTGTGTATATTGGTGTATATGTATGTGTGTTTGAGTGTCCTCCAGATTTGTCTTTCCACTAAAATGTGTGTAATTTTGAAAAAAAATTATTGATGGTTGCATTAAAATCTCATTTTGCTACTTTATACTCATTCTTTTCTACAGCTATGTATAGTGAGCATTTATTTGTAGCGTACAAATGAAATAATGGTGGTAAGTTATAATTGCATATTTTTTCTTAAATCTATTTAATTTCAGAATGTTTAAAAGCAAGCACATGCATTAAACTTCCAAAACACCTCAGCTATTATTACTCTGTAATTGATATAATAATATAAATGAAAAAGTCAAAATACATTTATATGATTTCAAAATAAAATAAAAGCATTTTTCTGTGTGTGTGCCAGACTAGTACTGGCAAAATGGAGCTGGGTTGAAAATCCCATGCTTAGCTAGTACAAGTCACATCAGGAATATCAGGCTTTCTGAGCATGAAATACTCTTATGCATGGATTATCATGGATCAGATCTTCCTGCAAACAACACTGCAAGATTAATGAGGCAAAACAAAATAGCTGAAGTATGCAGATGTTGAAACAGTCAAGCAACACACAAGGATTCTCCCTATTAACATAAGAAAAGACTAGAACCTTGTGATAAACTTTCCAAATAAAAATGGAAGATTGTATTTTATTATTGATCTACTGGGCCTATAAAAAGATGAGATGCAGCTAATTTATTTGTAATTAAATTCAAAGGACTATTTATGTTTATTTCTTGTGAGAGTTTCTCATTTTGGAGTCAGGGAATTTTGAAGGGAGTTCTGATCTCTTGTGAGAATGAAGAGAAACCAAAGTCTGAGAAAGTATACTGTCCTGTAGTTCCCAAGAGGCAAAGCACTCTTTTACTCTACCCCATCTCACTTTTCTATTTCATGACAAGGATGTAGAAGAGCTTCTCCAAAGAAACAAAACTAATAGAATATAAAGAGATACAAAGACAGAAAGAGATTTATTATGAGGAAATCGTTCATGTAGGCTGAGAAATCCCACGATCTGCTTTCTGAAAGCTGGAGGCCCAGCAAAGTCACTGATATAGTCCCAAACCAAACTGAAAAGACTGAGAACCAGGGGAGACAATCATGTAAGTGCCAGTCTGAGTCCAAAGGTCCAAGAACCAGGAGCACCAATGTTCAAGGGCAGGAAAAGATGGACGTCCCAGCTCAAGCAGAGAAAGCCAATTTCCCTTCCTCTGTCTTTAAGTCCATTTGGTTGATTGGAGGAGGTCCATCCACATTTATGAGGGTAGCCTTCTTTACTCAGTCTGCTGATTCAAATGTTTCTCCTCCAGAAACACCCACACAGCATCTCCCAGAAATAATGTCCTAACAGATGTCTGGGCATCCCTTAGTCCAGTCATGTTGACATATGAAATTAACCATCACAAGGCTAGAGACAGAATTTTACAATTTTACTAAAGACAACATGTAGGTTTCTCTTTGAAGTTTCATGAGACAAATACAATAAAAATATGTGAGAAAGCCAAATACGTTAGAGAATCAGAATTATACCTCTAAGCAGCTGTCTGCTATAAAAAAATTGGGCATAATTGACCTTATCAACACAGCATTAACTTAGTTGAAATCCTTAATTCAAATCTTATTTCATTTATTGATTTGACTAATATTTAATAAATTTATAATATGATCAGTTTTATTTCTCATATGAAAGATATTATTAACAATACATGAAAATATTTCAACCTAAAGGCTACTATTCATTACATATATAATAAATGAATCATGTCTTATTTTCTTTATTACTGATATTAGCTTCCATGTCCACAGCTACAGTTTCTTTTCGTGGTAGGCAGTATATTGGTCTCCATGAAAGTCACCCCCAATTACTTCTGTGATTATACTAATTTAAATGGCAAAAGATACCCTTAAGATGTAATTAAAATTGATGATTGTAACCTTAATTTCATCACATCTCACCTTAAAGCTCATCTTGGTTTAAAACAATGAGCTATACAAATGAAGAAGGATCTTCCTCTACCCATCCTCCTCTCACCCCAAATGTCATCCCCCTGCCCAGGAACTGACTGTTTTGAAAGGAAGGTTAATTAAAAGGTCAATTACCTTCTTAACTATTAACAGTTGTCCAGTTTTGCTAAAAGATGCTTCTGTCCTGATCGTTAAATCCTGAGACTATCCCTTTCCTATCATTGGAACAGTGGAATGGACCTCCTCAGTCACAGATAACCTCATATACTATTATTGGGCACCACACGGTAGGAACAAGTTAACTATCCCCTACAGATGCAGGTGATAAATACACCACAGTATTGGCTAATTCAAGGTACTGAAGGTTTATGTTCTATCATAGCTGTCTTGGTTTTAAAAGAGGGGTAAAGATGGTCAGCATCTCATCTTTCAGTTACCCAGGTGACCTGTGCTTAAAGTCATTACTAAGGAGTAGATGCTGACTATAGACTAGATAGGGTTAAAGCCTACTCCTTTTATTCTGGAGCCTCTATCAGATCTTATCATCTTAACATGTGTAAAAGGTTTAAAGTTATAGACTTGGCTAAACTGTTCTATACAATGAAATTTAACAGGAGAGTAAGGCATGTTCATCTACCATCCACATAATTTGCTCCACTAAAGACAATATGGAACAAACACAGACCTGCTCCTAGCATTCAGGATGTGTAACTACGTGCCCACAGACAAGACAACACTGTTAGGGTGATATCCAGGGGACAATCAGATCCCCCATGCCAGCCACAGGTGACCTCTGATTTTAACCCTTGTTCTGTTGCTGTGCCTCTTCTTTGCCTTAAAATGTTCCTACCCTTGGCAGTCTTGACCACATATCTGCTGGTGTATCACCCTAGCCCTACATTATTTCATTGCTTACTGGCTAATAAAGAAGTGGGTCTTTGAACTTTGTTCACATTACATCTTTGTAGGTAATACCAAGTTTTACAAATAGTTACTCAAGAGGCCCTGATATCACTCTATTGACTAAAGAGATTAAAGTCAAAATCTTTTTTTTTCATCCATTCTCCTGACTTTCCTCCATGAAATGAGCAGACTGGCTGGAAATGCTCTTTAAAATCCTAGCTTGTGCCCTGAAAGAATTCTAGGTCTTAAAGATGCTTTCTCGATGGCTCCAAACTCAAAGATTATGAAATTCATAAAACAGATTATAATAGAACCTGAAGCCAGGGGACAGATTGTTACCTAAATGATCCAAAGATTGCCTTTGTATATTGACCTCTAGGTTGTTTATTTCTTCACTGCAGTCTGAGAATCTTCAGATAAAAATTCCTCTGGTGCCAAACTCAAATTCTTACACATACAATTACTTTTGAAATAGCCAAAACAAGCAGATTGTTAGCCATTTAGAGCTTACCTAACTAGCATATCCCAAAAAGTTCACCCAACAACTGTTACCTTTAGATAAGATAGGGCCTGTTAGTTGTGCAGCTCAAGCCACTGCTACCCATCAACCTTCTGACCCAGAGACAGTCCACTATGCTGCTGAGTGCCCTTACCTAGAAATGAAAGCCTCCTCCTTCTGATCCCTCTCTCCCTCTGGTGCTCCCATGCCCTCCTTCACTTCTGAGTAGTGACTTCCATACCACAAGCCTCTGCAACCACAAGCCATGAAATGCAGCTGGCCTCTAGTAATTGAGAATGACCCCTGGCTGACCGCAAAGAAGTGGGGATGTCAGTTCTATAACTGCCAATAACTGAATTATGTGTGCAACCTGAATAAGCCTCTAGAGTGCCCAGATCAGAGCCCAGACTAGACATCACTTTATTTTGGCCTTGTGAGACCCTAAGCAAAGCACCCCTTGGAGAATTCTGTATTTCTGAAACTGTTAGGCAATAAATAGATGTTATTTTAAGCTTGCAATTTTTTAATTTTAATTTTTGTGACAAATTGTTACAGAAGAAATCGAAAACTAATAATCCTCCTTTCCTAAACCTTCAACTCCTTTCTAACTACTTTGAAATTGCAAATCCCAGTGTTGGCTAAACTCAACATCATGGCATACTCCTCACTTACAACTAGCAACTGATCATGGCTAAAGAAAATCATATCTCTGTGATGATTAATCTCACTACTTCATATTCATACCACAAACCTTCAGTATTGCCAAGACATCCTACTATATTATATTCTATTTTACTAATATATTTATTTTCCATATCTATAAGATTTCTATTTCACACTTTTCCTTCTTTCTTAAATACTTAACATTATTATTTCTCTTTTTTTAAAATTGAAGTATAGTTGATTTACAATATTGTGTTAGTTTTTGGTGTACAGCATAGTGATTCATATATATATTCTTTATCACATTCTTTTTCATTATAGATTATTACAAGCTATTGATTATAGTTCCCTGTGCCATACAGAGGGATATTGTTATCTATTGTACATATAGTAGTTTGTATCTGCCAATTTCAAACTTCTAATTTTGTTCCTCTCTCCACCCCTCTCCCTTTGGTAACCATAAGTTTGTTTTTTATGTCTGTGAGTCTGATTCAGTTCTGTAAAGAAGTTCATTTGTGTCATTTTTTAGCTTTCACATGTAACTGATATCTTTTGATACTTGTCTTTCTCTATCTGACTTACTTCACTTAGTATGATCATCTCTAGGTCCATCCCTATCACTGCAAATGGAGCTCTCTCTTTGATGAGGTTGCTGATTCTGATATCACTGGAAAAATAGAAACATGAAGATTATTTTTTGGCATTCTGTATCCAAGTCTATCATTTCTTCTACAGATTGGCTCATGTGTTCTTATTTTCTGTCTCTTACTAATCAGTTTGGTTATGCTCTTTTTTTTTGTATATATATATATATATATATATATATATATATATATTAGTTGAAGTACAGTCAGTTTACAATGTTGTGTAAATATCTGCTATACAGCATAAATCTTCAGTCATACATGGACATACATAAATTTGTTTTCATATTCTTTTTCACCATAAGTTACTATAAAATATTGAATATAGTTCCCTATGTTATACAGTATAAACTTGTTAATTATCTATTATATGTATATTAGTTAGTTATCTGCAAATCTTAAACTCCTAATTTATCCCTTCTCACCTTCTTCCCCCAGCCTGGTAACCATAAGTTTGTTTTCTAGGTTTGTGTGTTTGTTTCTGTTTTATAACTAAGTTCATTTGTCTTTTTCTTTTTTTTTTTTTTAAGATTCCACATATAAGTGATATCATATGGTATTTTCCTTTCTCTTTCTGGCTTCCTTCACTTAGAATGACAGTCTCCAGAATGGGTGGCTGATATTCCTGCAGTTAAGGTAGGGACAAAGACAGTATCAACAAAGAGTAATTTGTAAGCCTGCATAACTTACAAATAGTACCTTGTAAGACAGACAACACCACAGAGGGCACTTCCCAGTGGACATCTCCTGTGGAGGTACACTCAGTGACTCTTCTTCCCAGCCAATGTGCTCCAACCCTGCCTACCACACACCACAGCTCAGAAATGGGTCTAGAAGCCTCTATTCCAGCAACAGGGGAGCAGACCCAGCCCCTGTCAAAACTGTGACAACCACAGAACAAAAAAGAAGGCCTGGCTCAACAATAATCAGGGCAGACTCTGATCAACGTAGCACCAACCACATCCCAATCAAAGGGATAACAGCCAACACACATGTAAGAAAGAAATGGCAACCATCCATAGTAAGAACAGCCCTCACAACAAAACTATTATATGCACAAAGTCTACATAGGAATACTCCCATTTCAAATAAAAACAAATAAATAAAAAGCCCTTCAAGACCACAGTTGATAACCAATACTCCAAAATCCATAGAGCCAGAGAAATATAAGTAAAGTGAAGAAGCAGAGGGGCCACTCCCAATTAAAAGACAAGAGAAGTCCCTGAAAGGACAAACAATGAGATAGACTTCAACAGTCTACTAGATCATTACTTCAAAAATTGGGTGATAAAAGCACTGAAGGAAATAAAAGAGACTATGAATAGAGACAGAGAATACTATAAAAAGGAAGTGAAACTATAAAGAGGAGCCAAGTAAAAACAGAAAACTCAATGGCTGAGATAAGAGCCAGCTAAAGACAATGAAAAACAGACTAGATAATGCAGAGGGTCAAATAAGTGACTTCAAAGACAGGATAACAGAAGTCACCCAATCATAACAGCAGGCAGAAAAGCAAGTAAAAACTAATAAAAGCAATATAAGGGACCTATGGGATGATGTAAATCATGCCATTCTATGCATAATAGGGGTCCTAGAAGGAGAATAAAGAGAAAAGGGAATTGAAAAAGTATTTGAAGAAATCATGACTGAAAACTTTCCAAATCTAAAGAAGGAAACAGATATCCAAGTACAGGAAGCACAGAGGGTCCCCAACAAGAAGAACCCAAGCAGACCTACACCAAGATGTATGTCATTAATGTGTGATTTAGATGGCCAAGGTTAAAGATAAAGAAATGATTCTAAAGATAGCAAGAGAAAAACAAAGTTAATTATAAGGGAACTCCCATAAGGTTTTCAGCTTATTTCTCTACACAAACACTGATGGCCAGAAGGGAGTGGAAAGATATATTCAAAGTCCTAAATGAGAAAAAGCTGCACCCTAGGATACTCTATCCAGCAAGACTATGCTTTAGAGTAGAAGGAAAGAGAAAAAATTTCACAAACAAGCAAAAACTAAAAGAATTCAGCAATAGTAAGCCTATCCTAAAATAAATATTGAAAGGTCTACGCTAAACAGAAAAGAAGCAGGAAGTTATATGGCTATGCTCTTAATCCAATCAGTTCATGTTTGCAGTTATCATACTCCTGCTGTTTACCCAGTGACTTCAGTCTTGAATCTGGCCTCTAATTTTCCAGCACCATCAAGTATTTCATGTCCTCTGTGTCTTTCCCACCAGTATTCAAACATGTTATATTTTCCATTATAAATGAAAGCTTCCTTGACTTTCTTGACTTTGTATCCTGTGATACAACCACCAAAGGATTCACTTTTATACTATCTTCCCCCCAAAGTTGTTTATACTTGCTGACTTTACATCATGCCCTTCAGGACCCCTCATTCCACTACAGAAACTTTCATTTATACCACTCCTATGAAGCTAATCTTATCAAGGAAATCAAGTAATTTGTTTTGTAAAACTTATGCATCCCTGCTTAGGTGTCATCTTGACTAACTTGTTGGTAGCATTTAACACAACTGATCATTTTATTCTTCTGAAAATATGTCCTTTGCTTGGCTCCCAGAACATTGTATTTTCCTTATTTATTACCTTTTACTGGTCATTTATTCTAAGAATCCTTTATTAGCTATTTATTTTCTCTCTTATTTTAGAATGTTTAAGTACCTTAAAACTTATTTTCAGGACTTCTTTTTTACAATTTATTGTAATCCTTACCACATAAAAGGTGGTATATGGTGATTCAGTGCATGGGATCTGGAGCCAAACTGTCCTGATTGGGATTCAGGCCTTGATCATTTATCAGCAAGTGGCCCTGGGGCAAGATATTTAATCTGTCTGAACCTAATTTTTCTTCCCTCCAAAATGAAGACAAATACTAATGTCTACTTTTTTAGGCTTGCTTTTTGAAATGCCTTAATAAAATTATTATAATAGCTCTCAACACCAAATAAGATCCCAATGCATGTGAGTTATTATTATTGAGAAAAAATTTTAGTGCCATAACTCTACTAACCATTAATATGCTGATATGGCAAAAATTTATATCTCAAGTATGAACTTTACCCCTTGATTCCCAACCTCACATTATTAATTCATTGAATAAATATCTCATATTTAAATTGCTAAAACAGATTTTTTCACTACAAGAATTTCAATTCTTTTAATATTTCCCATTTCACTAAGTGGTACCAATATTTATCTGGTATTTCAAGCAAAAAAAAAAATCTATTTAACACAGTAAGAACCCTGGATATGTATTTCAGGGCTATGAATGTGATGGAAATATATTTTCATAGGACACAAAGATAAGCTCAACTTCCCTAAGAGTCCTTTTCTTCCACCTGCAGATTGTGTTACCCTTCTATGTACAACAGATTATCTCAAAATCCTCACTCACTAATTATTGACGTTATAAAGACAGTGGGGTGAGCTGAAATATACAAATTATCCTAGCTCTTCTCTTCAAGAAAGATGTGAAGATAAGAATGGAAGAGAAACTTACATTTATAACCAATTATCTGAGTAAGCCTGAACAGTTAAAGCAGTTAAAATAGAAATTGGGAAAGTAAAAATTATTGATCATATTATTTTTGGGAAGCTCTGCTCTGTTTAATTTGTCCTAGGCCAAAGTTTTCCACAAAACTCTTGGCTGACATTCACATGCTTCAAAACTAAATCTTTCTTTGATGAAGGAAAGACATTCACTTGGCACTCAGTACCCACCCCCATCTGCTCCTGACATTTCCAACTGCTTCCCTTATGGTGCATGAATTTAGAAAAGTCATAAGTGTCTGAAAATGGGAGTGGTATCCACTCCCTATTCATACATTGATATTACATCATGCATTTCAATTTCTGATTGGAAACTTGTAGAATGTTGATCAGCTCTCTCGTGATTATTGATTCTTCAAGGATTTAAACTTAAATCTGATTTGCACAGAGGAAATTCAGTGATTCTTTGAAAAACTTGAGGTTTCTTAGAGGTCCTTCAGTTAAATTCTGTTTCCTTTCATTATAGAATGAATCAAAAATTTAACAAACATTAATGAATACCTACTATTAGAAGGAGGGCATTTATCAATTTAGAATTCTTATTCAAGTATTCACATATTATAAAAAGATATCTAATGAATAACTGCATACTACTGAGAGTGTTAAGGGAGGTCTTATTCATATACCTATGTGTTTAATCATCTTATTTTTCAAGCAGTGGCAGGAGAATTGGGGATTTTATGGTGGCAGGAGGATAGATAATTAATATGGGAGTGTGAAGCACTTGAGGACAGGTGTGTTTAATTTGGAGCTTTGGAGGCCATTGAATTCACAGAGTCCCTCACTGTCCTAGGCATGAGAGATGGAGGACACTAAGAGAGAGGAGAGGACAAATGTGAAAAATTGGAGAGGAGACACCTTTAATTATTTTAAGAGTTCACTTAATTTTGCTAGGGCTTTTCTCACCCAACACAATTGTCATTAGTTCCTCACTAGTCTTGGTCCTTCATCTTGCCTCTCAACTATTGAATTAGTCTGGGAAATGGATAGGAGCTAAAAGATCTAACTTATGTGGTTTGTCCAGTGTGGTTATTGCAAGCATATAAGTAGTACAGGTGGCAACACTTAGGATTAGACTCTATCAAAGTTTCACAGGGCCCAAGTTCTTTCACTGGTCTCACAGATGGCTTAAATCACACAATCTAAAAAGTTTTTCTTGTTAGCATTTCCTAATGTAACTTGTCTCCTAAGAGAAGTTTCATGTCAATTCAGGAACATCTGAATGTAGATCAAAACCAGCCAGGCACATGAGCACTGAGATGTTGGGAAAGAAGGATGTCAAATATAAAATATGGATATTTCACCAAAAATGAAGTAGTGGTGATGAAGAAGCTCATAATGTTACTTAGACAGTCCTTATAAATGAAAAGGGAACTAGCACCATATTAGGGTATTTTGAGATATTGTGGCACTATTTACTTTGAAGGTCCCTCTATATGACATAAAAATACACTCATCCATGATGAATAAACCTTATCTCTAAAAATATGAGTTATGATGGAGTTGTATAGTTTGTATAACATTGCATTGCGTAGTAATGGTTGTTCATTGATTAGTCAAACTTTCTGTGTTTTCTGACTCCAACACTTTCAGAAGTCTCAGAAAATTTTATAGGGCTTAAGCTCAGCCTACAGTGGTTAATGTCTAAACTAACTGTGAATGGGGCAATGGATTTATTCAAAACTACCTGGGGGAGAGTATAGGTAAAATTCCATGGCCTAATCATATACACTTGCCAAATGATTTTACTCAACTCTCATTTGTTATGAAACATGTTCTTTTTAAAAAAATTACACATAATTATCCATAATGCACAAGATCTGAGCCTTCCTTTTCTTTTCTCACACAACATATGAAGAGGTTGACATTAAAACTGATCTAAGGATAAGGCAGGAACAATTACTCAGAGGTGAGTTTGTGAGTCAGTGAATTACTGGTTCAATTATCTTTCAAAGTATGTAGTCATTCCATCTAAAAAATTTCTCTTTTCAAACTATCAGTTCTCTTTAAATATCTTTTACTATATTCATGATAATGTTCTTTTTAACATTCAAAGGGATTAATAAAAAAGTAGACTCCATGGTAATTAGGGATTAAGATTATAAAAGTCAAACATTTCAGATGAGCCATACATTATTGAAGTAGCAATATATGTACAATAGGAGTGATTCCTGGACTATAGTCTCTCTCTGAACTTATAATGTTATTATACTAAGAAAAATGAGTTTAAGTATGCTTCATTTACTGCCATGTCTAGACCACCAAAAAATAAGTGAATCACATTTTTACTCTTTTTAATCTTTAGTGTCTTTTCAGATATATATATATATATATAAAAGACCTTCAGTAAACTATGTTAATTTAATATACATAATGTACAAAACAATAAATTTTATAAATGGCATAGAGAAATTCTTTACCTTTCTCAAGTTATACATAAAATTACAGTGGTGCTGTTAGAACAAGTAAATAAAAATGTTCCTTGGCTGACTGGCCGTTGGTTCACCTAACAAAGGCTGAAAGACCGCAATACATCTGTACTCCTGTAAAATATTTGAGTTGAATTTCAGTACACTGAATGGGAAGCTCTGACATTAGACATGATTAAGAATCATATAAAATAGCTTAATGTCTCTGATGGAAAAGAGGTTATTAATATAGTAATTTTTTTAAAGTATACTCATGTATAATGCATAGTTGCTGTATCTAAGTAAATCAACCAGATATGAATGAAGAAGAAATTAGTATGGCTGACAACCAAGTAAACATCATTTGCTTAAAAACTATAACTCTTGTAAGAAGTATATATTAATTATGCAAGAAGTAGGTAACACAAAGGCTGACTTGACCAATGCAACCTTGTGCTTCTTTCATGTAGTAATGTATTTACCACTGCTACAGAATGGTCACAAATAAAAACTGTGTATATTTAACAAGTATGTATTGAGTTATCTGGGAATCTTGAAAAGCAGAATCTGATTTAGAAGATCTGAGGGGGGCCTGAGGTTCTTCATTTCCAATAAGATCTTAAAGGATGTTGTTGATACTGTTTTGGGAACCCACTTTGTACAGCAAGGAACCAAAGCATTTCACCAATGTATTTCAAAGATATAAAACTATTTTATATCAAAATTAACTAAGTGTGAGATATTAATAAACATGGAAATATGAGCCTGATATTTTTTAAAATTTCTACAATACCATTACAAAATTTTATAAATTAATAAATGTTTATATTTTATATGCAATGCTAGTGGGTTTTCCTTCCAAAATATTTTAATATCACCTGTTTTACTAAATTGAAAAACTTATCAAAAAAATCATGACTGTATATACTACTTTCATGTGACTTCATTGATGTGATAGAAGTTGATAAGCCTTTTTTTAAATGAATAATCACAGAAGCTTAATTTCATAAGAATAAGAGAATTTATCTTTAAATTACAATTACTATTTCCCCAGAGCAACACAAAAATTTATGCTTCTCTGAAATATTACAACTTAAAATTATAAAAATCTCATTGATTTGAAATTTTAAGAATACAATGAAGTAATAATTCTAGTGATACTAAGACTAGACTATTTCATTTTTGGGGGGGCAGGTTTTTTTCAACAGTTTTTTTTTTTATTAAGTTATAGTCAGCTTACAATGTTGTGTCAATTTACATTGTAAAGCACAATTTTTGAGTTATACATGAACATACATATATTCATTGTCACATTCTTTTTCGCTGTGAGCTATGACAAGATCTGGTATATACAGTATAATCTTGTTTACCTATTCTACATATGCCTGTCAGTATCTACAAGTTTCAAACTCCCAGTCTATTCCTTCCCATCTCCCTCTCCCCACTGGCAATCACAAATTTGTATTCTATGTCTATAGGTCTGTTTCTATTTTGTATTTATGTTCTTTTTTTTTTTTTAGATGTCACATATGAGTAATCTCATATGTTAGTTTTCTTTCTCTTTTGGGCTTACTTCATTTAGATTGACATTCTCCAGGAACATCTATGTTGCTACAAATGGTGTTATGTTGTCATTTTTATGGCTGAATAGTATTCCATTGTATAAATATACCACATCTTCTTTATCCAGTCATCTGTTGATGGACATTTAGGCTGTTTCCATGTCTTGGCTATTGTAAATACTGCCACTATGAACATTGGGGTGCAGGTGTCTTTTTGAAATAGGGATCCTTCTGGATATATGCCCACGAGTGGGAATACTGGGTCACATGGTAAGTCTATTCCTAGTCTTTTAAAGAATCTCCATATTGTTTTCCAGAATGGCTGCACCAAACTGCATTCCCACCAGCAATGTAGGAGGGTTCCCTTTTCTCCACAGCCTCCCTAGCATTTGTTATTTGTGTAATTTTGAATGATGGCCATTCTGACTGGTGTGAGGTGACACCTCATTGTAGTTTTGATTTGCATTTCTCTGATAATTAGTGATACTGAGCATTTTTTCATGTGCCTACTGATCATCTATATGACTTCCTTGGAGAATTGCTTGTTTAGGTCTTCTTCCCATTTTTTAATTGGGTTGTTTGCTTTTTTCTTATTAAGTCATAAGAGCTGCTTATATATTCTGGAGATCAAGCCTTTGTCGATTTCATCATTTGCAAAAATTTTTCCCCATTCAGTAGGTGGTCTTTTTGTTCTACTTATGGTTTCCTTAGCTGTGCAGTAGCTCATAAGTTTCATTAGGTCCCATTTGTTTATTCTTGCTTTTATTTCTATAGCTTGGGTAGACTACCCTAAGAGAACATTTTTGAGATCAATGTCAGATAATGTTTTGCCTATATTTTCTTCTAGGAGGTTGATTGTATCTTGTCTTATGTTTAAGTGTTTGATCCATTTTGAGTTGATTTTTGTGTATGGTGTAAGGGAGTGTTCTAGCTTCATTGTTTTACCTGCGGCCGCCCAGTTTTCCCAACATCCTTTGCTGAAGAGACTGTCTTTATTCCATTGTGTATTCTTGCCTCCTTTGTCGAAGATTAGTTGACCAAAATATTGTGGGTTCATTTCTGGGCTCTCTGTTTTATTCCATTGGTCCATATGTCTGTTTTTGTACTGTTACCATACTGTTTCGATTACTGTAGCTCTATAGTATTGTTTGAAGTCTGGGGGAGTTATTCCTCCAGCCTCTTTCTTTTTCTTCAGTAATGCTTTGGCAATTCTAGGTCTTTTGTGGTTCTATATAAATTTTATTATGATTTGTTCTAGTTCTGTGAAATCTGTCCTTGGTAATTTGATAGGGACTGCATTCAATCTGATATATTGGGCAGTTTGACCATTTTAATAATACTGATTCTTCCAATCCAGGAGCATGAGGTATCTTTCCATTTTTTTTAAGTCTTCTTTAATTTCCTTCATCAATGGTTTATAGTTTTCTGTGTGTAATACTTTCACCTCCTTGGTTAGATTTACTCCTAGGTATTTTATTACTTTGGTTGCTATTTTAAGGGGGATTGTTTCTTTACTTTTCCTTTTCTGTTAATTCATCATTAGTGTAAGAAATGCAACTGATTTTTGAATGTTAATCTTGTTACCTGCTAACTTGCTGAATTTTTTGACTAGTTCTAGTAGTTTTGTGTGAATCTTTTAGGGTTTTCCATGTATAGTATCATGTCATTGGCATATGGTGACACTTTTACCTTTTCATTTCCAATTTAGATCCCTTTTATTTCTCTCTCTTCCTTGATTCCTGTGGCTAGGACATCCAAACTATGCTGAATATGAGTGGTGATAGTGGGCAGCCTTTACTTGTCCCAGATTTTAGTGGGAAGCATTTGAGTTTTTCCCCGTTGAGTACTATGCTGGCTTTAGGCTTGTCATATATAGCTTTTATTATGTTGAGGTATGTTCCCTCTCTACCCACTTTGGCGAGAGTTTTTATCATAAATGGGTGTTGAATTTTATCAAATGCTTTTTCTGCATCGATTGAGATGATCATGTGGTTTTTGTCCTTTCTCTTGTTGATGTGATGTATTACATTGATTGATTTGTTTATGTTGAACCAGCCTTGTGTCCCTGGGATGAACCCCACTTGATCATGATGTATAATCTTTTTATGTGCTGTTGGATTCTATTTGCTAATATTTTGGTAAGGATTTTTGCATCAATGTCCATCAGTGATATTGGCCTGTAATTCTATTTTTTGATGGTATCTTTGCCTGGTTTTGTTATCAGGGTGATGGTGGCTTCATAGAATGAGTTTGGGAGTATTCCCTCCTTTTCAATCATCTGGAAGAGTTTGAGAAGGACTGGTATGAGTTCTTCTTTGTATGTCTCATAGAATTCCCACTGAAGCTATCCAGTCCTGGACCTTTATTTGTAGGGAGTTTTTTTTATTGCTAATTCGATTTCCAATTTCCAGAAACTTGTCCATCTCCTCTAGGTTATCCATTTTGGTTCCATAGTTTTTTATAATATTCTCATGTGATATTCTGTATTTCTAAATTATTTATTGTAATTGCTCCATTTTCCATTCTTTTTTTGCTTATTTGTGCTCTCTATTCTTCCTTGTAAGTTTGGTCAGAGGTTTGTCGATTTTATTTACTTTTTCAAAAAAGCAGTTTTTGGTTTGATTGTTTTTTTTTTCCTATTATTTTTTTAATCTCTATTTTATTTATTTCCTCCCTGGTCTTTTTAATTTCCTTCCTTCTACTGCCTTTGGGTTTTGTTTTGTTTTGTTTTGTTTTGTTTTTCTTTTTCTAATTCTTTCAGCTGGTGCGTTAAATTGTTTATTTGAGATTGTTCTTTTTTTTTTTTTTTTTTTTTTTTTTGGAGGAAGGCCTGTATTGCTGTAAACTTCCCTCTTAGCACTGCCTTTGCTGTGTCCCATAGATTTTGTGTGGTTGTGTTTTCATTTTCATTTGTCTCAAGATATTTTTTAATTTCAACTTTGATTTCATCATTGACCCATTGGTTTTTTAATAGCTTGTTGTTTAATCTCCATGCTTTCCTTTTTTTCTCCTTTGTTTCTCTGTTGTTGATTTCTAGTTTCATTGCATTGTGGTCAGTAAAGATACTTGAGTTAATTTCTAACTTCTTAAAATTGTTGAGGCTTCTTTTGTGCCCAAGTATATGGCCAATCCTAGAAAATGTACCATGTGCTCTTGAAAAGAATGTATATCCTATTTTTGGGGGGTGTAATGCTCAGAAAATATCCACCAAATCTAATTTTTCTATTGTATCATTTAAATTTGCTGTTGCCTTATTGATTTTCTCTCTCGAAGATCTGTTTAGTGATGTTAACATGGAGTTAAAATATCCGACTATGATTGTATTCCCATCAATATTCCCCTTTATCTCTGTTAGTAATTGTTTTATGTACTTAGGTGCTCCTATATTGAGTGCATATGTATTAATGATTGCAATATCCTCATCTTGTATTACTTCTTTAATCATTATAAAATGTCCTTCTTTATCTTTCTTTTTGGCTTTTGTTTTAAAGTCTATTTTGTCTGAAATCAGTACTGGAACACCTGATTTTTTTTGCTTTTCCATTAGCTTGGAGTATCCTTTTCCATTTTCTCACTTTCGATCTATATGTGTCATTCTCCCTAAAGTGGGTCTCTTGTATGCAGCATATTGAAGGTTCTTGTTTATTATCCAGTCTGCTACTCTGTGTCTTTTTATTGGACCATTTAGTGTATTAACATTTACAGTATTTAATGATAGGGTGTGTTTATTCCCATTTTGAACTTTTTTTTGCTGTTGATTTGGTATTTCCTTTTTGTTCCTTTCTTCTTCCTTTTGTGGTTTGATAATTTTCCTTTGTATTATCATGGATTTTATTTAGTTTTGGTGACTCAATTGTAAGTTTTTGGCTTCGAGTTACCCTTTTTTTGTAGGTCTATTAACCCTTTACTATAACTGTTTGTATTAAACAGATAGTAATATGAGCTCAAGCCCAATCTACTGAGAACAAAAAATTTTAAAAAGAAAGAAAGAAAAAATACTTTATATTTTCCTGCCTCCCTCTCCCACTCTTAATTATTTAAATATATTCTTTCACAATTTCATGTTTATTCTTTTTGTAATTCATGGTACTTATCACCTTTCCAGTTATGGTTTTCTCATTTCTGTAGCATCCTGCTTCTTTTCTATTTAGAGTATTCCTTTCAATATTTCTTATAGCATGGGTTTAGTGTTGCTAAACTGTTCTAGTTTTTGCTTGTCTGTGCATTTCTTTACCTCTCCTTCTATTCTAAAGGATAACCTTGCTGGATAAAGTATCCAAGGCTGCATCTTTTTGCCTTCAGGACTTTGAATATACCTTGCCTTTCCCCTCTGGCCTGTAGTGTTTGTGTAGAGAAATCAGCTGAGAGCCTTATGGAGGTTCCCTTGTAACTCACTCTTTGTTTTTATCTTGTTGCCTTTAGGATCTTTTCTTTATCCTTGACTCTGGCCATCTTGATTATGACATGTCTTGGTGTGAGTCTGTTTGAGTTCTTCGCGTTTGGGACCCTCTGAGCTTCCTGTACTTGGATATCTGATTCCTTCTTTAGGCTTGGGAAGCTTTCAGTCATGATTTCTTCCAATACATTTTCAATCCCCTTTGCTCTTTCTTCCCCTTCTGGAACCCCTATTATGCATAGATTGGCATGCTTTATATTATCCCATAGGTCCCTTATGTTGTTTTCATTGTATTTTATTTGTTTTCTCTCAGCTGTTCTGATTGGCTGCTTTCTGTTGTCCTGTCTTCTAGGTCACTTATTCGCTCCTCTACATTATCTAGTCTGCTTTGCACAGCCTTTAGAGCCATTCACATCTCAGCAAATGGGTTTACCAGTTCTACTTGGCTCTTCTTTATAGCTTCTGTTTCATTTTTGACATATTATATATCTCTAAATACTACCTTTTTTATTTCCTTCAGTACTTTGATCACTCCTTTTTTGAAATCTTGATATAGTCTACTCCATCAATGTCTATTTCATTGATCCTTCTTTCAGGGGATCTCTCTTGTTCTTTTAATTGGGAGTGGTTCCTCTCCTTCTTCATCTTGCTTATATCTCTCTGGCACTGTGGCTTATGGAGTATCAGTTATCTATCATGGTCCTTAAGGAGTTTATTTATTTTTTTATCTGAGGCCTATGCAGGAATAAAATTAAAAATAAGAGAATTTTAAAATAAGGGAGAAAAATAAAGATTTGAAAACAGTATATAATTAATAACAGAAGAACAAGTTGAAGCAAAATAGCAATCAAGTTGAGATGTCTTTTAAAAACCTTAAAAAAAAAAAAAGGAGAAAAGAACAAAAACAAACTTGAGACCTGAGTATAATTGATAACAAGAGATCAAAACCAAGAGAAATAAAAATGAAATGAGGTCGATTTAAAAAAATAATAATAATAAAAATATTTTGAAAGAAAAAATTTAAAAGTGATTAAAACTGGAGACATACACAATTGTATAAAAAATAAAAATATTTTAAAATGTAATAGAATATAGAACAGATTAAAAAAGGAGAAAAGAAAAAAAAGGGGATGTGTTCTCATGTAGACTGTACACTCTTAATGATTTTATCGAGAGGTCTTTCTGTCCTCACCCTGCTGCACAAACTCAGCTTGCTGCTTCCAGAATCCCTTTGTTGGCACCTCTGGTCTGTGCTGCTCCCAGTGTTGGTCAGCAAGCAGATCGCACCCCCTCCAGACACTGTGGTCAGGTGCTTTGCTCCAATTGCTCCCCTGGTCTGTGCAGCTGCCTGCTCAGCCTTGGGTCTGCACTCATTAGGTGGGCTTGAGGAAGACAGCAAAACAGCCCCGCCCCTGCTCCATGCCAAATCTCAGCTCCTTGTGTGTTTGTCTTGGAGGCAAGAGTTCTCAGAGGTACCAGGGCAGAAGAATCCTATCTGCCTTGGGAAGTAGACAAGTCTGCCTAGGCTTTGAGGCTGCTAAGCCCTTAGGTATAGATTGTAGTTTCAACCCCACCCCTGCCTTGGTGCTAAGTGCTGGAGGTTATGGAGGCCGTGGCTGAGCCCTGCCTTTCTTCTCCGGAAAACCATTGGTGGGTTTTTGGAGATAGGGAATATGGCACTATTCCCCTCAGGGCACATCAGCCATTTTGTTTCTTTTTTTCATATTTTATGGAGGGCCCATGTTGTTTTGCTCTGTGTGCACAGCAACCTGCAGTCCCTTAGGGTTGCCTCTGTGCAGCCTGCCCCAGTTCTCATCCTGGCTTGGGCAGCCTGTCCCATACCCCACCTGCCACTTTGCTTCTAGGGCTGGGGGTTCCAGAGAACCTCTGTGCCCATTTAACTTAGTTCTGTTGGTCAAGGGCTGCTCTGTACAAATCCAAGCCTCAGAGGTTCCCCCTCCGACCCACTGACCTCTCTGTTGGAGAGGGGGAGATCCATCAAATGAGCACTATTCCTCCTCTGCCACTCCCTCCCCATGGAACCGGTCCCACACTGTTTTGCTTTTTCTTCTTTATTTTTTTCCTACCAGATTAATAGCATCTTTGTCCTTTGAAGAGGGCAATGTTCTGTTGGAGTTCAGCAGGTGCTCTGGTTGGCTGGGTGGGTCCATGGATGTGAGTTTTGGTGTATTTGTGGGAGGAGGTGAGTTATAAGCATCCTTCTACTCTGCAATCTTGGCCAATCTCCAAGAGTAGACTTACTTCTGATAATCTCTTGAATAATATCATTCCACATGTTATTTAGGAAGCCCGAGTACTAAGAAATACACTAATGCACACAAGTTCCTGTTTGCATTTACACTTTGAGATAGCTTGTATATATTATTTGAAAACCATTTCTGTATTTTGAATTTGGTATGTTGTTCTGATATATGAAGTATATGAGGTACTACTGTGTTGCACAGTTTTATCGTGGAGGATTCTTTATATCAGGCAGAATAATAATTTTTATCCGGAATATATATGCAAATTATAGACCAGCTCTCTGTGTGACAAATTATATTTTGAATTCTATATTCCTCTGGATATATGCCCAGGAGTGGGATTGCTGGATCAAGTTGAAAGTCTACTTTCAGTTTTTTAGAGGAACCCCGTACTGTCCTCCATAGTGGCTGCACCAATCTACATTCCCACCAACAATGTAGGAGGGTTCCCTTTTCTCCACACCCTCTTCAGCATCTATCATTTGTAGAATTTTTAATGATGGCCATTCTGGCTGATGTGAAGTGATATCTCATTGTAGTTTTGTTCTGCATATCTCTGACAGTTAGCAATAATGAGCTTTTTTTTTTTTTATGTGTTTCCTGCCCAGTTGTATATCTTCACTGGATAATTTCTTGTTTAGATCTTCTGCCCATTTTTGGATTGGGTTGCTTGTTTCTTTGATATTAAGGTGTATGAGCAGTTTGTATATTTTAGAAATTAGTCTCTTGTCAGTCACATCACTTGCAAATATTTTCTCCCATTCTGTAAGTTTTCTTTTCGTTGATTGTATCCTTAGTTGTGTAAAAGCTTTCAAGTTTAATTAGATCTCATTTGTTTATTTTTGCTTTAAATTCCATTACTCCAGGAGCTGGTTCAAAAAATATATTTCTGTAATGTATGTCCATGAGTGTTCTGCTGAAGTTTTCCTCTAGGAGTTTTATAGTATCTGGTCTTACATTTAGGTCTTTCATCCATTTTGAGTTTATTTTCGTACATACTGATAGGGAATGTTCTTATTTCAGCCTTTTACAGGTACCTTTTCAGTTTTTCCAACACTACTTATTGAAGGGACTGTTCTCCATTATATATTCTTGCCTCCTTTGTCATAGATTAATTGACCATAAGTGTGTGGGCTTATTTCTGGACTTTAGATCCTGTTCTGTTGATCTATGTGTCAGTTTTTGTGCCAGTATCATACTGTTTTGATTACTGTAGCTTTGTATTATAGTCTGAAGTCAGGGAGTATGATTCCCCCAGGTCCATTCTTCTTTTTCAAGATTGTTTTGGCTATTTGCTGTCTTCTGTGTTTTGAAATAAATTTTAACATTATTTTTTCCAGCTCTGCGAAGAATGCAGCTTGATAGGGATTGCTTTGAATCTGTAAATTGCCTTGGGCAGTATGGCCATTTTAACAATATTGGTTCTTCCAATCCAAGAACATGGTATATCTTTCCATTTGTTTATGCCATCTTTAATTTCCTTCATCAGTGTCTTATAGTTTCTGGCATACAGGTCTTTTGCCTCCTTGGGTAGGTTTATTCTCAGGCATTTTATTCCTTTTGGCATGATGGTAAATAGTATCATTTCCTTAATTTCATTTTCTGCTACTTCATAGTTAAGGTATAGAAATGCAACTAATTTCAGTATATTAATTTTGTATCCTATAACTTTACCATATTCATTGATGAGTTCTAGTATTTTTCTTGTTGCTTCTTTAGGGTTTTCTACATATAGTATCATGTCATCTGCAAACAGTGACAGTTTTACTTCTTTGTTTCCAATTTGGATTCATTTTACTTCTTTTTCTTCTCTGATTTCTATGGCTAAGTCTTCCAAAGCTATGTTGAATAAAAGTGGTGAGAGTGGGCATCCTTGTCTTGTTCCTGATCTTAAAGGGAATGCTTTCAGCTTCTCCCCATTAAGTGTGATGTTAGTTGTAGGTTTGTCATATGTGGCCTTTATTATGTTGAGGTATGTTCTGTCTATGCCACTTTCTGAAGAGTTTTGACCTTAAATGGGTGTTGAATTTTATCAAAAGCTTTTTCTGCATCTATTAAGAGTGTCATATGGTTTTTATTCTTCAGTTTGTTAATGTGGTGTATCACGTTGATTGATTTGTGTATATTGAAAAATCCCTGCATCCCTGGGATAAATTCAACTTGATCATGGTTTATGATCCTTTTAATACATTGTTGGATTTGATTTACTAGTATTTTGTTGAGTATATTTGCATCTATATTCATAAGTGATATTGGCCTATAATTTTCTTTTTGTGGTATCCTTGTCTGGTTTTGGTATCAGGGTGATTATGGCCTCATAGAATGAGCTCGGAAGTATTCCTTCCTCTGCAATTTTTTGGAAGAGTTTAAGAAGGGTAGGTGTTAACTCTTCTCTAAATGTTTCATAGAATTCACCTGTGAAGCCATCTGGTCCTGGACTTCTGTTTGTTGGGAGGTTTTTAATTACTGATTCAGTTTTAGTACTGGTAATTCGTCTATTAATATTGTCTATTTCTTCCTGGTTTATTCTTGGCAAATTGTACCTTTCCAAGAAATTGTCGATTTCTTCTGCATTTTTGTTGTTGTTGTTGTTGTTGTTGTTGTTGTTGTTGTTGGCATATAGTTGTTCATAGTATCCTTTTATGATTCCTTGTATTTCTGTGGTGTCTGTTGTAACTTCTCCTTTTCCATTTCTGATTTTGTTAATTTGGGCCTCCTCCCCTTTTTTTCTTGATGAGTCTGACTGAAAGCTTATCAATTTTGTTTATCTTTTCAAAGAACCAGATTTTAGCTTCATTGATCTTTCCTATTTTTTTTTTTTTTTAGTCTCTATTTCATTTATTTCTGTTCTAATCTTTATGATTTATTTTCTTCTACTAAATTTGGGTGTTTGTTCTTCTTCCTCCAGCTACTTAAGGTGTAAATTTAGGTTGTTTACTTGAGATTCTTCTTGTTTCCTGAGGTATGCATGTGCTGCTATAAACCTCCCTCTGAGAACTACTTTCGCTGTGTCCCACAGGTTTTGGATTGTTGTGTTTTCATTTTCATTTATCTCAAAGTTTTTTTTTTGATTTTCTCTTTGATTTCTTCCATGATCCACTGGTTGTGTAGTAGCATATTGTTTAGCCTCCACATATTTTCAGTTTTTGCAGTTTTTTTTTTTTTCTTGTAGTTAATTACTAACCTAATAGCTTTGTGGTCTGAAAAGGTGCTTGGTACAATTTCAACTTTCTTAGATTTTCTGAGGCTAACTTTGTGGGCTAGCATATGGTTGATTCTGGAGAATGTTCCATGTGCACCTGAGAAGAATGTGTATTCTGTTGGTTATGGTTGGAATGCTCTATAGATATCAATTAGGTCCATCTGGTCTAATGTATCATTTAGGGCCTGTATTTCCTTATTGATTTTATGTCTGGTTGATAAGTCCATTGGTGTAATTGGGTGTTAAGGTCCCTCACTTATTATTGTGTTAATGCCAATTTCTCCTTTTATGTCTGTTAAAAGTTGCCATATATATTGAGGTGCTCCTATGTTGAGTGAATATTTATTTACAATTGTTATATTCTCTTATTGGATTGATCCCTTAAGCATTATGTAGTGCCCTTCTTTGTCTCTTGTAACAGTCTTTATTTTAAAATCTATTTTGTCTGATATAATTATTGCTACTCCAGCTTTCTTCTGGTTTCCGTTTTCATGGAAGATACTTTTCCATCCCCTTACTTTCAACCTGCACGTATCTCTAGCTCTGAAGTGGGTCTCTTGTAGACAGCATATATATGGGTCTTGTTTTTGTATCCGTTCAGCCAGTCTATATCTTTTGGTTGGAACATTTAATTACATTTAATCCATTTACATTTAAGGTGTGTTTACTGCCATTTAGTTAACTGTTTTGAGTTTGTTTTTGTAGGTCTTTTTTCTTTTTTCCCCTCTTTCTTCCTTTTGTTCTTTTCTTGAGATTTGATGACTAGAGAAGTTCCTTTAATATTTCTTGTAAAGCTGCTTTGGAGGTGTTGAATTCTTTTAGCTTTTGTTTATCTGTGAAACTTTTGATTTGTCCATCAAGTCTAAATGAAAGCCTTGCTGAATAAACTATTTTTGGCTGTAGGTTTTTCCCTTTCAGCACTTGAAATATATCCTGCCACTCCCTTCTGGCCTGAATGGTTTCTGCTGAAAAATCAACTGTTAACCTTATGGGATCTTCCTTGTATGTTATTTGTTACTTTTGTCTTGCTGATTTTAATATTCTCTCTTTATCCTTAATTTTTGTGAATTTTATTAGTATGTGCCTTGGTATATTCCTCTTTTGGTTGATCCTATATGGGACTCTCTGAGCTTCCTGGATTTGGGTGAGTGTTTCCTTTTCCAAGTTAGGGAAGTTTTCAGTTGGTATATCTTCAAAATTTTTCTCAGGTCCTTTCTCCCTTTCTTCATTTTCTGGGACCCCCTATAATGTGAATATTGCTGTGCTTCATGTAGTCCCAGAGTTCTCTTAAATTATCCTCATTTGTTTTCATTCTTTTTTCTTTTTTCTATTCTGCAATAATGATTTCCACTATTCTGTCTTCTAGCTCTTGAGCTGGTCCTAGTGTAGAATCTGGCCTGTGTGTGTGGATTCCTTCCACAGGCTTGGGTCTATTGTTCTCTTATTTATTTTATCTGTCCCTTGGTGGAAGAGGCTGGTCTAGAGGCTTATGTAGGTTTCCTGGTAGGAGGGGTTGGTGTCTGCCCACCTCTGGGTGAAGTTTGGCCTGGACTTCTGGTGGGTAGGGCCCTGCCTAGAAGCATTTGTGACTCAGAAAGTGTGCTGATGAGTGAGGCTGTGTTTCCACCCAGTACATTGTTTGGCCTGAGGGTTCTCAGCCCTTAAGCCTACAGGCTGTAGGGTGGGGCTGGGTCTTGGTGTTATTAATCAAATCATGATGTCAGCCTCCAGGGAAGCTCATGTAGATGAACACTCTTAGAATGTCCATCATCTATGTCCCCTGGGTGAGATGCAGCTGTCCCCTATCTCCCTAGGAGTACTTCCAAAATCAGCAGCTCTTCTGGCCCATGTTCCTATGCAATCACTGTTTCTGCCCCTGGAACTGGTGCACTCGAGATCCCATGCATGCCTCCCAAGAGAGTTAAGTCTCTGTCTCTCCCAGTCCTGTGTGGCTCCTGAAGTTAAGCCCCACTGAACTTCAAAACCAGATGTCCTGGGTCTCCTCCTCCCACTGCTGGAACCCTGGTATGGGGAGCCTGACATGGGGGTCAGAATTCTCACTCCCCTTTGGGAGTGCCTCTGTAACTTAATTGTTCTTCAGCTTGTGGGTGCCGATTATATCATGAGCACACTCCTCCTGCCTTCCTGTTGTGGTTTGGTCTCAATGTTTCCAGTTGAAGCAGATCCTTTTTGCTAGACTCCATTCTTTTTTCTCATTGGCTGTTCAGAAGTTCGTTGTGGTTTTTTGTAGTTGTGAGGATAGGTGAGTTTGTGGTCCTACTACTCTGCCATTTTGATCAATCTTTTTTTTTATTGATATATAGTCAGTTTAAAATGTTGTGTCAATTTCTGGTGTACAGCACAATTCTTCAGTCATACATGAATATGCGTATATTAAGTTTCATATACTTTTTCACCATAAGCTACAACAAGATATTGAATATAGTTCCCTGTGCTATAGTATAAACTTGTTTATTTATTTTATATATATTCATCAGTATCTGCAAATCTCAAACTCCTGGTTTATTCTTTCCCGCCAACTTCCCCCACTGGCAACCATAAGTTTGGTTTCTATGTCTGTGAGTTTGTTTCTGTTTTGAAAATAAATTCATTTGTCTTTTTTTTTTTTTTTCACATATAAATGATATCATATTGTATTTTTCTTTCTCTTTCTGGCTTACTTCACTCAGAATGACATTCTCCAGGGACATCCATATTGCTGCAAATGACGTTATTTTAGCAATTTTTTATAGCTGAGTAGTATTCTATTATATAAATATAGCTCTACTTCTTTATCCAGCCATCTGTTGATGGACATTTAGGTTGTTTCCATGACTTGGTCATTGTAAATAGTGCTGCTATAAACATTAGGGTGCAGGCATCTTTCTGAATTAAGTTTCCTCCTGGATATTTGCCCAAGAGTGGGATTACTGTGTCATATGGTAAGTCCATTTTTAATTTTTTGAGGAATCTTCATACTATTTTCCCAATGGCTGCACCAAACTGCATTCAAACCAACAGTGTAGGAGGATTCTCTTTTCTCCACACCCTCTCCAGCATTTATCATTTGTGGACTTTTGAATGATGGCTACTCTGACTGGTGTGAGGTGATACCTCATTGTAGTTTTGATTTGCATTTTTCTGATAATTAGTGACATTGAGCACTTTTTCATGTGCCTATTGGTCATTTGTATGACTTCATTGGAGAATTGCTTGTTTAGGTCATCTGCCAAATTTTGAAAAAAATTTTTTTTTGTTTGTTTCTTACTAAGTTGTATGATCTATTTACATATTCTGAAAATGAAGCCCTTGTCAGTCTCATCTTTTACAAGTATTCTCTCCCATTCTACAGGCTGTCTTTTTTTTTTTTTTTTTTTTTTGCTTATGATTTCCTTTGCTGTAAATTTGTAAGTTTAATTAGTTCCCATTTGTTTATTTTTGCTTTTATATCTGTTTCTTGGGTAGACTATTCTAGGAGAACATTACTGAGATGTATGTCAGAGAATATTTTGCCTATATTTTCTTTTAGGAGGTTTATTGTGTCTTGTCTTATGTTTAAGTATTTAAACCATTTTGAGTTGATTTTTGTGTATGGTGTAAGGGACTGTTCTAGCTTCACTGATGTGCATGCAGTTATCCAGTTTTCCCAACACCATTTGTTAAACAGACTGTTTTATTCCATTGTATGTTCTTTCTTCCTTTGTCGAAGATTAATTGACCAAAGTTTGTGGGTTCATTTCTGGGATCTCTATTCTGACCCATTGGTCCATATGTCTGTTTTTGTACCAACACCATGCTATTTTGATTACTATATGTCTGTAGTATTGTCTGAAGTCTGGGAGGGTTATTTCTCGAGCTTCATTCTTTTTCTTCAATAATGCTTTGAAAATTCTAAGTCTTTTGTGATTCCACATAAATTTGAATATGATTTGTTTTAGTTCTGTGAAAAATGTCCTGGGTAATTTGATAAGGGTTGCATTAAATCTATAGATTGCCTTGGGCAGTATGAACATTTTAACAGTATTGATTCTGCCAATCCAAGAACATGGGATATCTTTCCATTTCATTACATCTTTTTAGCTTCCTTAATCAATGTTTTATATATATAAGTCTTTCACCTCCTTGCTTAAATATATACCTAGGTATTTTACTACTTTGGGTGCTATTTTTAAAGTGATTCTTTCTTTAGTTTCTTTTCCTGTTGGTTCATCATTAATGTAAAGAAATGCAACTGATTTTTGTACATTAATCTTGTATCCTGCTACCTTGCCAAGTTCTTTATTATCTCTGATAGTTTTTGTGTCGAGCTTTTAGCGTTTTCTATACGTAGTATCATGTTGTCTGCATATAGTGAAAATGTTATCTTTTTTTTTTTTCCAATTTGGATCCCTTTTATTTCTTTTTCTTGCCCAATTGCTGTGGCTAGGATGTCCAAGACTACTTTGAATAGAAGTGGTTAAGAGTGGACAACCTTGTCTTGTCCCAGATTTTAGTGGGAAGGTTTTCAGTTCTTCACCATTGAGTACTATGCTGGCTGTAGGTTTGTCATAGGTAGCTTTTCTATGTTGAGATATGTCCCCTCTATATCCACTGTGGCAATGGCTTTTTATTATAAATGGGTGTTGAATTTTATCAAATGCTTTTTCTGCATTTATTGAGATGATCATGTGGTTTTTGTCCTTTCTTTTGAGGATGTGGTTTATCACATTGATTGATTTTTGTGTGTTGAACCATCCCTGTGTTCCTGGGATGAACCCAAATTTGGCATGGTGTATGATCTTTTTTATGTGCTGTTGGATTTTGTTTACTAATATTTTGGTAAGGATTTTTGCATCTATGTTCATCAGTGATATTGGCCTATTAATTTTCTTCTTTGGTAGTAATGTCTTTTTCTAGTTTTGGTATCAGGGTGATGGTAGTTTCATAGAATGAGTTTGGGAGTACTCCTTCCTTTTCAGTCTTCTGGAAGAGTTTGAGAAGGACTAGTATGAGTTTTTCTTTTTATGCTTGGTAGAATTCCCCAGTGAAGTCATCTGGTCCTGTGCTTTTGTTCGCAGTGAGGCTTCCTATTGCTAATTCGATTTCATTTCTAGTGATTAGTTTGTTCAAGTGGTCAGTTTCTTCTTGATTCAATCTTCGTAGACTGTATGTTTCCAGAAACTTGTCCATTCATCTAGGTTATACATTTGGTTTCCATATAGTTGTTCATAGTATTCTTGTATGAGATTTTGTGGTATTGGTTGTAATTTCTAATTTCTTATTTTGTTTGCTTGTGCTGTTTCTTTTATTTTCTTTGTGACCTCGGCCATAGGTTTGTCAATTTTGTTTACTCTTTCAAATAACCACTTTTTGGTTTTATTGATTCTGTCTATTGTTTTATTCATTTTTATTTTATTTATTTCCTCCCTTATCTTTATTATTTCATTCCTTCTTTTGATATTTGGCTTTGTTTGGTCTTCTTTTTCTAATTCTTTTAGCTGATAGGTAAGACGGTTTATTTGAGATTGTTCTTTTTTCAAGAAGGCCTGTATCACTATGAACTGCCGTCTTAGGACTGATTTTGCTGTGTCCCATTGTTTTTGTGTGGTTGTGTTTTCATTGTTGTTTGTTTCAAAGTATTTTTAAATTTCTTCTTTGATTTCATCATTTACCCATTGGTTTTTTAGTAGCATGCTGTTTAATTTCCATGCTGTCATTTTTTCTCCTTTGTTTTTCTGTAGTTGATTTCCAGTTTCATGGCATTGCAGTTAGAAAAAAATGCCTGAAATAATTTCTATCTTCCTACATTTTTTGGGACATATTTTGTGCCTGAGTACATGATCTATACTAGAAAATGTTCCATGTCCACTTGAAAAGAGTGCACATTCTATTTTCAGGGGGATGGGGATGTAATGTTCTGAAACTATCAACCAATTCTTATTATTCTATTATATCATTTACTGTCTCTGTTGCCTTATTAATTTTCTGTCTGAAAGATCTGTCCAGTGATGTTAATGAAGATTTAAAGTCTCTTAATATTATTGTATTCCCATTAATTTTTCCCTTTATATCTGTTAGTATTCACTTTATGTATTTAGGTGCTCCTATATTGGGTGCATATATATTATTGAGTGTAATATTCTCATCTTGTATTGCTCCTTTAATCACTATATAGTGTCCTTCTTTATCTTTCTTTATGGCCTTTGTTTTAAAGTTTATTTTGTCTGAATTCAGTATCGCTACTCATTCTTTCTGGTCTTTTCCATTTCCATTACATATCTTTTCCAATTACATTACATATCTTTTCCATCCTCTCACTTTCAATCTATGTGTGTCCTTCACCCTAAATTGGGTCTCTTGTATGCAACATATTGTAGGATCTTGTTTTATTATCCAATCTGTCACTCTATGTCTTTTGATTGGAGCATTCAGTCCATTGACATTTATGGTAATTATTGATAGATGTGTGTTTATTGCCATTTTGAGATTAGTTTTGCAGCTGATTTGGTATTTCCTCTTTGTTCCTTTCTTCTTCTTTTTGTGTTTTGATACTTTTCCTTTGTATTATCTTGGTTTCTTTTTAGTTTTTACAATTCTGATATATGCTTTTGGCTTGTGGTTACTCTGTTTTGTATGCATATTAACCCATTACTATATCTGTTTGCTATATACTGATAGTCCTAGAAGATCGAACACTTCCCAAAAGGAATGAAAAAAGGAAAAAAATCTAATTTTCTTGCTCTCTTTTCCCACCTTTAATGATTTTGATGTCCTCTTTTATAGCTTCATGTTTATTCCATCACAATTCATTGAGTTATCACCTTTCCAATTATGATTTTCTCTTTTCTATAGTATCCTACTTCTTTTCTATTAGAGAAGATGTTTCAATATTTCTTTTAGGATAGGTTTAGCATTGCTGAATTCTTTTAGTTTTTGCTTGTTTGTGAAATTCTTTATGTCTCCTTCTATTCTTAAAGTGTATCTTTGATGGATAGGGTATCTAGGGTTGCAGATTTTTCCCATTCAGAACTTTGAATGTATCTTGCCACTCCCTTCTGGCCTGCAGTGTTTTTGTAGAGAAATCAGCTGTAAACCTTATAGGGTTCTCTTGTAACTATTTGCTTTTCTTTTGCTGCATTTAGAATAATTTCTTTATTTTAACTTTGGCCATCTTGATTATAATATGTCCTAGTTTAGGTCTGTTTGGGTTCTTCTTGTTGGGGACCCTCTGTGCTTCCTGTACTTGGATATGTGTTCCTTCTTTAGGTGTGGGATGCTTTCAGTCATGATTTTTTCAAATATGTTTTCAATTCCCTTTTCCCTTTCTCCTCCTGCTGGAACCCCTATTATGCATATGTTGACATGCTTTATATCATCTCATATGTCTCTTATATTGCTTTCATTAGTTTTTCACTTGCTCTTTTGTCTGTTGTTCTGACTGAGTGACTTCTCTTACCTAGTTATTTTCCCCTCTGCATTATATAGTCTGCTTCTGACTACTTTAATTCAGCTCTTATCTCAGCCACTGAGTTTTCTGTTTCTACTTGGCTTCTCTTTACAGTTTCAATTTCCTTTTTAAAGTATTCTCTGTCTTTATGCATAATCTCTTTTAGTTCTTTCAGTGTTTTGATCACTCCCTTTTTGAAGTCATGGTCTAATAGACTATCAATGTCTATTTCATTGATTGTTCTTTCCAGGGATTTCTGTTGTTCTTTTAATTGGGAGTGTCTCCTCTGCTTCTTCATTTTACTTATAGCTTTCTGACACTATGGATTATGGAATATCAATTATCTTCTGTGGTCTTGATGGGATTTTTTATTTTTTTTAAAGATAATACAGATATAAAACAAAAATAAGAACAAAAACAAAACAAAAAATTATTTTTTAAATTAAAAAATTTAAAGTAGAAAAAATAAACAATAAAGTAAAAAATAGCAAATTATATTTTTTAAAATTAAAATGAAAAGAATTAAAAATAAACTGAAAAAATAAAGTAACATAAAAAATAAAATAACACTTAAAAATAAATAAATAAATGAAAAATAGAAAGAATGAATTTCTATGTAGACTGTGCACCCTTAATGCTTTCATTGTGATGTCTGTTTTTAGTATGAATGTTTGTCAAGCCTTTCTTCCTTGTTTGTGGTCTGTTATTCCTTTGATTTTGGGTGTGGCAAATGTGACCATGGCCTGCCCTGGATGTTAAGCAGGGCCTCTTTTTGTTTTGTGGTTATCAGAGCCCTGACAGGGTCCAGGTCTGTTCATCTTTTATTGGAATTGAGTCTTCCAGACCCTTTTCTGAGCCATGGTACTTAGTAGGCTGGTTGGAGTGCTTTAAGTACTCTTTATTGACTCTGCTTTTGTCCTTGCATTAGCTGCTGGAGTGTCAGTGTGCTGCTCTGGTGTCCTCCAGGTTGTCTGCCTTCAGAGTTACCAGTGCAAGCCAATTTCTGGGTTGAACACCTGGATCTTGGCACACTATTGGATCAGCAGCTTTCCCAACACCAAATGCTGTTCCTGCACCAGCTCTAATACAGAACTCCACTCACTCATTCCAGAGGACTGTGGGTCCTGCTACTGGATCAGTGCTGCTCTGAGTGCCATGTCCACTCAAGGTAGGTAGGCTTGAAGAAAATGACCACACCAGCCCTCTCCCCTGCTGCATGCCAGAACTCTGCTCCTTGCTTGTTTGTCTCAGAGGTGTGGGTCCATAAAGGCACCCTTGGAGCAAAATTGGCCCCTCTGCCTGGGTCTTTCTTTCCTTCTTTCTTTCCTTCTTTCTTTCCTTCTTTCTTTCTTTCTTTCTTTCTTCTTTCTTTCTTTCTTTCTTTCTTTCTTTCTTTCTTTCTTTCTTTCTTTCTTTCTTTCTTTCTTTCTTTCTTTCTTTCTTTCTTTCTTTCTTTCTTTCTTTCTTTCTTTCTTTCTTTCTTTTCTTTCTTTCTTTCTTTTTGGGGGACCCAGGATGCTCTGTTCTGTATACATTCCTAGCCATGGAGCATAGCACACTCCAGTCCCCTGTGATTGCCTCTGTGCAGTTGGCCCCAGTCCTGTACCAAGCTAAGGCAGTCTATCCTGTCCTATCTCTGCTTGTTTGTGTCTAGGTCTGGGGGTCACAGCTTTTGTGTCCATTTCACTTAGTTCTGTTGGTCAAGGTCTGCTCTGCACAGGTCCTAGCTTTGGAAGTTTCCCCTCCCTCCATCCCCACCTATCTCTTCATTGGAGAGGGGGATTTGCAGTGTAAGAGCATTATCCCTCCTTTGCTGTTTCCTCCCAGTGGTACTGGCCCCACACTAATTTTCTTCTCCTTCTCCTCCTCCTCCTCCTCCTCCTTCTTCTTCTTCTTCTTCTTCCTTCTTTCCTACCAGATTTGTGATGAATTTTGTCTTTTGAAGAAGGTGATGTTCTGTTAAATTTCAGCAGATGTTCTGAGTGAATGGGTGGATCAATGGATGTCTCTCTTGGTGTATTCATGGGAGCAGGTGAGCTAAAAACACCCTTATATTCTGCCATCTTGGCTACTTCTATAAATTTATTTTAGATTTTAGTTTCTCAACTTAACTGAATGTTGAAAATAATTTTAACATAAAATATGTAAGGAAAACAGTGGGAAAACTGAAGCTTAAAACAGAGAATTAATTAGTAACAACTTGACTGCTACACTTGGGTTGGAGCAGATATGTTAGTTTAGTCTGTTCCCAAAATTGTTCTTAGTGTATCTTCCTCATTCTATCATTAATGCAAGGCTTTAAAAGAATATCACTAGACTGCAGCATAGAGTAAGTAGCCTAAAGTTTGTGTTTATGATTGAATGGGATGGCATTACAACTAATGCAGGACTAGTGGGTCTCTGGCAGGCCCTTATCACATTATGTAGATGTAGACTTAGAGGATCAGGTGATTACAACCAGGGGAGATAGCTCTTAGAAAATATCAGTATTTGGGAGAAAATTAGAGGTTATTTGTGAGGAAAGGTTGTTGGAGTCATAGAATGGTCAACTCATTATTTTATCAATGGTTCTCTTCCCTTCCTAAAGTGATAAATTGCTGGATAACCCCCGCATTCAGCTTTAGCCTCTCCTATTACTTTGCCAGGAAACTGTTTTTTGTTTGTTTGTTTGTTTGTTTTTTTACCAGAGGACATGAGCTTACAAAGGAAACTGAACATTTGAGGAATTCAACCAATATATAAGAATATCTTAAATGAAACAATCTATGGCACCTGAACTAGTATTAATAAACCAAACTAAATTAATTTTGTAATCAAAGTATTAAATAGTCTCAAAGAGACAGAACCAAATATTGGAAGTATAAAGCAGGAAAAAGAAGTCATAAGGAAAAATCAGGTTGAAATACTGATTATGATAAATGCAATAAATAAAATAGAAAACTTAACTGGCAGTTTGAAGTGCTCAGAAACAAATTAGACATGAACAGGTAGAGTATTAGAAAAAAATCCTAGATTTGAAAGGTAGAGGTAAAAACTTCAGAATCCATCTAAGAAGAATCTTACAATGAAAGACAATTTAGGGAAATATTTAAAGTTACAATGTCAGAATTTAATAGAATTAGTGAAAATGTAAGACATTAGATTGAACAGTCTTATCAAGTACAAGGCAGTTACCCAGAAAAAACTACATTTGTGATCAATAAAGCAGAAATGACAAATAATTTAAAAAATCTTACAGAGAAACAGTTTCTTTACAAATATAAAAGAATTCACATCAGAATTCTCAATGGTGACATTGAATGAAAATGGATACATAGAACAATAACCTTTAATTTTTGAAGGAAAAATATATTGTAAATCATGTCTATTTAATATATTATACAAATTTGTTATGAAAAATTGAGAGAAAGTAGCTTTCTAAGTAATAGAAACAATGTATTGCTTTCACTTTTTTTTTCATGGTAGAAGTATCCTACCAAACTTATAAATCAATCACAGAAACTTCATGAGGTTTCTGGGTTCAGGATATAAAATAAAAATATAGTAAAAATGTCTATAAATAAGGTAAAATCGTATATCCATAAGAATTCAGAATTAAATTCTGGACAATACCTGTATGGTCAACAGTGGGTAGAGCTGAGAAGGACCAAAAGTAAGAAAGAAGAACACTTGTTTCATTTATGGAGATGATAAGATGTTGATAAGCTTAACAAACTGAATAATATATTACTAACTATATTAAAAAAGCATATAATCTTTAATACTTTATGGATAAATCAGAAATGTAAGCATGTAATGAATAATGACAAACCAACTGCAAAATTGTAATAATTTAAATGGAAACTGGGAAAAGAGGGAAAAAACAAGAAATGTATCAGAAATAGAAAACTTGTAATAAAATATCTGAAATAATTGCAAAAGTAATAATAATTAAATAAATATAAATTAATAAAAACAGTGGTCCTCAAATTGATTTGAGATACACACTCACACATAACTGATGTTCACACGTAAACACAAACTCACACAGGAAAATTTAGCAAAACTAAAAGAGTCTTTTAAGGCAAAAGGATTTTGAATGTAAGGGAAGAGAAATTATACCAAGGGAACAGGACATAAGAAATAGAAATAAATTGAACTCTACATTTTAGACACTTTTTTTATTGTGAAATTATCCTAATGGATAATGATAGATTTATAGACTGATAAAATAAATAGTTGTAATAGATATTTGCCTAAAGATACTGTAGCATATGAATGACTAAGCTTATGTCTAAAATTAACACATGATCTTATCTACTACTGATGTATCAAAGAATAATTGGTGTTTGGGGATAAAGCTCTATGTACAAGATTTTGCTTCCCCATCAAATAAATGCTACACCTGTTATGTAATATCTGAGAAGCCAGTGTTTAGAGGCAAAGGGAATTTCAAGTACCACCTTCCTATAATCCTGAATTTGGTTGGTTGATAATAGGGTCCTGAACTAGGGCAGAGGTAATAGCATGAAAATTCAGAGATTTAAAAAATAAAATTATTAGAGGGAAGCAAGATGGCAGAGTAGAAGGATGCTTGTAGCTCACCTCTCCCACAAATACACCAAAGCTCACATCTACTGACCTACTCAGCCAACCAGAGCACCTGCCAAACTCCGACAGAACATCTCCCTCTTTGAAAGACAAAGACACCAAAAATCTGGTAGGAGAAAAGGAAAAAAGAAAGATGAAGAAGCAAGAGTGTGGGACCGCCCTCATGGGGAGGGAGTGGCAAAGGAGGACAGGCGCTTGTTCACTGGGTCTCCCCCCTCCAACGGAGAGGCCAGTGGGACAGAGAGGGAGCCTCTGAATCTCAGATCTGCCCTGAGCACCCCTTGACTGACAGAGCTGAGTTAAACGGGCACAGAGTGTCCCCGCAACACCCAGCCCAAGATGCGAGCCGGCAGCTGGGGCTGGGAGAGGCCACCCAAGCCAGACGGAGGACTGGGGTGGCTGCACTGAGGCAGCCCCAGGGGACTGCAGGGGGCTGCAAATCCTGGCTGGGAGGGGATATGGAGAAGAACCACCTTGGTCCCCCACAAATTGCGATAAAAGCAAAGCAACACAGCTGCTGTGCCCTGGGGGGAGGGGTGCCGTAGACTTTGTCTCCTCAGACCTGAGCCATCTTTACTCACAGTTCTCACGAGAAGAGAGGCAGGGTACAGACACAGCTGCCATCTCCTTCTGTGCACAGCACCCAGGCGGGTGCAGGGCCACAACTTGAATCCACACCAGGGGGCTCTGCAAACTCCTAGGCAGGACAGAGACTTGTTTACAGCCCTAGGCAGATAAGATCTTTCTGCTCTGGCACCTCAGAGAACTCGCGCCACCAAGACAAACAAGGAGCTGAGATTTGGCATGGAGCAGGGGCAGGGCTGTTCCATGGTCTTCCCTGAGACCGCCTTCAGAATGCCAACCCGAGGTGGAGTGGGAGGCTGCACAGAGCAGCAGAGTGACCAGTGCCAGGAGAGGGTGGGCAGCAACCCGCCTTCCTGGCAGGAATGCAGCACCTGCCCGTGGTTCTGGGAGGGGGCATGATCCGCCCACCTGCCTCACCCAAGCTCAGCATCTGACTGTGGCATAGGGAGTGGGAGTTACCCGATGGCTAATGGGTAAGAGCTCAGCACTTGACCCAGTATTGGGAGGGGGCACGATCTGCTAGCCAACAGCCACTGGGAGCAGCACAGATGAGGGCGCCAAAAGAGGGCCTCTGGAAACAGCAAGCTGAGTTCATGAAACAGTGCAAAGACACAAAGACCTCTCGATAAAATCATTAAGAGCACACCGTCTCCAAGAGAAATAGATAACTGATACTCCTTAAGCCACTATGCCAGAGAGATATGAACAATATGAAGAAGCAGAGGAACCACTCCCAATTAAAAGAACAAGAGAAATACCCTGAAATCATGATCAAGGAAATAGACATTGATGGCCTATTAGATCAAGATTTCAAAAAAAGGAGTGATCAAAGTACTGAAGGGATTAAAAGAAATAGTGTTTAGAGATATAAAATATGTCAAAAATGAAATAGAAGCTATAAAGAAGAACAAAGTAGAATTACTAAACTCATTTGCTGAGATGAGAGCTGACCTAAAGGCTGTACAACTGTACAAAGCAGGCTAGATAATACAGAGGAACAAATAAGTGACCTAGAAGACAGGGCAACATAAATCACCTAATTAGAACAGCTGAGAGAAAAACAAATAAAAAATAATGAAACCAACATAAGGGACCTATAAGGTAATATAAAGCATGCCAATCTACACATAATAGGGGCTCCAGAAGGGAAAGAAAGAACAAAGTGGATTGAAATGTATTTGAAGAAGTCATGACTGAAAACTTCCCAAACATAAAGGAATCAGATATCCAAGCACAGGAGGCTCAGAGGGTCCCAAACAGGAAGAACCCAAACAGACCCACACCAAGACATATCATAATCAAGATGGCCAGAGTCAAGGATAAAGAAAAGATCCTAAAGGCAGCAAGAGAAAAACAAACAGTGTGTTACAAGGAAACCTCCATAAGGCTCTCAGCTGATATCTCTACACAAACACTACAGGCCAGAAGGGAGTGGCAAGATATATTCAAAGTCCTGAATGAAAAAAAGATGCAGCTTAGGGTATTCGATCCAGCAAGGCTATCCTTTAGAATAGAAGGAGAGTTAAAGAACTTCACAGACAAGCAAAAACTTAAAAAGTTTAGCAACATTAAACCCATGCTGAAAGAGATATTGACAAGTCTACTCTTAATAGAAAAGAAGCAGGATGCTACAAAAATGAGAAACTCATAACTGGAAAGGTGATAACTGCCATGAATTACAAAAAGAATAAACACAAAATTGCAAAAGAAGACATCTAAATCATTAAGAGTGGGAGAGGGAAGCAAGGAAAGCCACTGTGGAAAACAGTATGAAGATTCCTCAAAAGACTAGAAATAGACTTACCATATGACCCAGGAATCCCACTCCTGGCCATATATCCAGAAGGAACCCTACTTCAGATAACAGCTGCACCCCAATGTTCATAGCAGTACTATTTACAATAGCCAAGACATGGAAACAGCCTAGATGTCAATCAACAGATGACTGGATAAAGAAGATGTGCTGTATTTATACAATGGAATACTATTCAGCCACAAAAACTGACAACATAATGCCATTAGCAGCAACATGGATGTTCCTGGAGAATGTCATTCTAAGTGAAGTAAGCCAGAAAGAGAAAGAAAAATACCATATGAGATCGCTCATATGAGGAGTCTTAAAAAAAAAATACAAAACAGAAACAGACTCATAGACACAGAATACAAACTTGTGGTTGCCGGGGGAGGGGTGGAAAGGGACAGACTGGTATTTAAAAATGTACAATAGATAAACAAGATTATACTGTATAGCACAGGGAAATATATACAAGATCTTGTGGTAGCTCACAGCAAAAAAAAAAAATGTGACAATGAATATATGTATGTTCATGTATAACTGAAAAATTGTGCTCTACACTGGAATTTGACACAACATTGTAAAATGACTATTACTCAATAAAAAATATAAAAGAAAAATTATTTTTAGCCACAGTTGATTAATTCACCAAATGTTTGTTGAGTTCCTATAGATGTACAGTGTTCTACATATAATATTATGCTTGAGGTTATGGGGAAAATAGATATTGTAATGTAAATTAAGTCACAGGAAGGAATCACAGAATAGTAAAATTTTTACATAGCTTAGATTTTGCTTTTAAAAAGGAGAAAATAGAGCACTTTGAGGAATGGAAAGGCATGAGTAAGAATATAGAGCAGATACATAGAGACAAGTGTTAGCTTAGTATTCACCTGCTTTATTCACCTCTCTGAATACATTAGTAGATATTTAAAAACACATATTCCTTGCATATGAAGAATAAACACTGACATATAGTTAATATATACAGGCATACTTCTTCTTTTTACAGTTTGCGTTTTTGTGCTTTGCTGATATTGGGTTTACAAACTGAAGGTCGAGCAAGGCTATTGGTACCATTTTCCAAAAGAATTTTCTCACTCTGTGTCTCTGTGTCACATTTTGGTAATTCTCACAGTACTTCAAACTTTCTCATTGCTATTATACTTGTTTTGGTGATCTGTGATCTTTGACTTTACTTTTGTAATTGTTTTGGGACACCACAGACCTTGCCTACATAAGAACAAACTTAATAGACAAATGTTGTGTGCAATCTGACTGCACCATTGAACTGTGTTCCCCCTTCTCTCTCCCTCTCCTCAGGCCTCCTTATTCCTTGAGACACAACAATATAGAGATTAGGCCAATTAATAGCCCTACAATGACTTCTAATTGTTCAAGTGAAAGGAAGAATCACACATATCTCACCTTAAATCAAAAGCTAGAAGTGATTACACTTAGTGAGGAAGGCATGTCAAAAGCCAAATAGCCTTCATAGGTTTCGTATTATTTGTGTGTTCACTAAGGTAGCATTTTTCACTTCATTCAAGAACTTTTCTTTTGCAGTCACAACATGGCTAACTGACACAAGAAAGCAAAACAGTCTAATGGCTGATATGGATAAAGTTTTAAATGATCAAAGCAGTCACTAACTTCATTTAAACCAAAGTCTGATCTAGACCCTGAACTCCAATTCTATGAATTCTGAGCAAGGTGAGGAAGCTGTAGAAGAAAAAATTAAAGCTAGCAGAAGTTGGCTCATTAGGCTTAAGAGAAGAAACTATCTCTGGAAGATAAAAGTGCAAGGTGATCAGCAAGTTTTAATGTAGAAGCTGCAGCAGGTTATCCAGGAGATCCAGCTAAAGTAATTAATGGAGATGATTACATTAAACAACAGATTTTCAATGTAGATGAAACAGCCTTCTATTGGAGGAAGATGCCACCTAGGGCTTCCATAGCTAGAGAAGAGAAGTCAATACATGACTTCAAAGCTTCAAAGGACAATTTGACTCTTTTCTTAGGGGTGAATGCAGCTCGTGACTTAAAGTTGAAGACACTGCTTATTCACCATTCTGAAAATCCTAGGGCCCTTAAGAATTGTGCTGAATTTACTTTCCCTGTGCTGTGTCAATAGAACTACAAAGCCTGGATAACAGCAAATCTGTCTACAACATGGTTCCCTGAATATTTTAAGCCCACTCTTGAGATACCTGTATTCAGGAAAAAAAAAAAAAAAAAAAGATTTGTTTCAAAATACTACTGCTCATTGACAATACACGTGGTCACCGAAGAGCTCTGATGGAAATACACAATAAGCTTCATGTTGTTTTCATACCTGCCAATACAACATCCATTCTGCAGCCATGGATAAAGGAGCTCAACTTTTAAGTCTTATTATTAAAAAAATATATTTCATGAGGCTATGACTGCCTTAGATAGTGATTGCTTTGAAGGATTTGGGCAAAGTAAGTTGAAAACCTTCTGGAAAGGATTTGCCTATCTATATGCCATTAGGAACATTTGCGATTCATGGAGAGAGGTTAAAATATCAACATTAACAGAACTTTGAAAGAAGTTCATTCCAATCTCAATAGGTGACTTTAAGGGAGTCAAGACTCAAATGGACAAAGTAGATGTGGTGGAAATAGCAAGAGAACTAGAATTAAAAGTGAAGCCAGAAGAGGTGGTTGAATTGCTGCAGTCTCATGATAAAACTTTCATGGATGAGTGTTGCTTCTTATGGATAAGCAAATAAAGTGGTTTCTTGAGATAAAACCTACTCCTGGTGGAGATGCTGTGAATATTGTTGAAATGACACCAACAGCTTTGGAATGTTACATAAACTTAGTTGATAAAGCAGTAGCAAGGTTTGAAAGGATTGATTCAAATTTTGAAAGAAGCTCTAGTCTAAGTTATGTGCTATCAAATTGGATCACAAGTTACAGTGCAATCATTCTGGAAAGAAAGTTAACTAATGCAGAAAATTTCACTGTTGTCTTATTTTAAGAAATTACCACAGCCACCCTAACTATCAACAACCACTGCTCTCATCAGTCAGTAGCCATCAACATCAAGGCAAAACCTCCACCAGCAAAAAGATTATGATTTGCTGAAAGCTCAGATGATGCATTTGTTTTATAGCAATACAGTATTTTAAATTAAGGTATATACATTTGTTTAGACATATGCTATTGAAGGCTTAAGAGACTACAATTTAGTATAAACATAACTTTCACATGCACTGAAATACCAAAAAATTTCCTGTGACTCACTTTATTGCAATATTTGTTTTATTGTGATGGTCTGGAACCAAACCTGCAGTATCTCCGAAGTATCCCTGTCTGCATATTTTTCAACGGTCTACATGTATATAACAGAGGTTACTGCATGTAATATCTGGCACTGTTTGAATGGGTTAGAATGTAGCCTTGTAATATTTCTATTTACCATCTAAATAAAACTTTTGGTTGCTTAAAGTTATTCCCAAGCTTACTCCTTCAAACAGTATGATTCATGTTAACTGAATTATTGCTTTACTCACATTACTTTGCTGTATGTTGATCATGTTTACATTAAAAATATTTTTTTAGGGATTTTACATTTTACTATAGGATGGATCCCAAATAGAAGAAATGGCTGGAAACCAGAAGAGGATAATAGGGAACTTTTCAAAGAAGAATGACCTTGATTGTATAACATGACCCTAATCTCTTGCTAATAGCCAAACTTCTACTCTGCCACATAGTAAGTACGTGGATAAATATACTGGTAAATTGACAGAATGGTGCTTGTAGGAATATCATTTTACTGAGCTAGCTTTGTGCTCTACTTTTTAAATAAATTTACTCAGAGTATAAGCTCTCCATTATGAGTTTAAATGACCATTATTTTTAAATTATCTTAATTGTCATTAGCACACTTTTTGTTTCTTTGTTTAAAATTGCTAATATAGTTGTTTCCAGGAAAATTACCTAACTGAAATCAATGAGGTGATGGTTTGTTTTCTAAATAGCTACAATCATGAATCGAATTTCTCAATAGGGGCATACAAAAAACCTGTCTTAACAGAAAAGCCAATCTTACAAAAGCATTAAAAAATAAATAAAAACAACTCTTTTTAAGTATATTATTTTCATAGTGCTTTTAGCAAATTAAAGGGCTTATTTGATGTTTCAGACTTCATGTAGCTGTATATCTGACAGCCTTATCTTAGAAATATCCCATAGTATAGAGAACTGATAGTGATGCTGATATAACACAATGCTGCAGGTGTTCTCCTGACTCAAGCTTAGATCACAGTATTTTTCTCCAAGATATGAAAGTGGGGCTTATCAGCATGATGCATTTCTGTTGATTATTTGAACTGAGACTACATAGACTCAAGAATTTATATGTGGCTATTAATGGTCATGTGCCCATGTCTAGGAAGAGAAAATTCAATTTTATGAAGGTGATAAAGAGAGTGCTATATGCCAGAAAGAACAAGTTCCAGACTCTATGCTAAGGAAAGAAAGAAATTGAGATACAAGCTTTCTAGGGCTTTTGCTGATGGTTTCTAATGGAGTCTCAGCACATTTCCTTTTCTTAGGTACCCAATAAAGTACGTTGATAGTTTGTAATAAAGTGTCAATTTTTTGTTTTTTGTTTTCTGTTTTTTTTTTCTGCTGAAAGAAGTTCTTGTTTCTTGCAAATAAACAAAAGCATTAAGACATCTAATCAAAAAAAAGTGTTATCCAGTAGCCTGTGGAATTGTTACACAGAATGGTGTTTTGACAGTTTATCCATTTTAATTGGATTGAGGTACATTGGTGCTGCGCAGTTTCTCTGTTTTTGCATTTGTTTTTGTTTATTTGCCTTTTAATTGGAGGATAGATTAGCTTCATGTAATTTACCTAATAAAAAGCATCACCAGGCTTCTGTTCCCAGAGAAAATCAGGGCTTGAAGGAATTTACAAGCATTAATTTTACTTTGTTGTGGGGGGAGGTCATGTGTGAGGCCCTGTTTCATGGAGGCTAAAAGAACAAGCTATTGCCTGGAGGCTAAAAGAACAAGCTCTAGATCCAGGCACCCAGGGTGTGAATTCTGGCCTATTCTCACTAGGGTTGTGAAGATGAGCAAATTAAGTAACTGCTCCTTAAGTGTTTGTTTGTTGTTGAAGTCAGTTTACAACGTTGTGTCAATTTCTGATGTACAGCATAATAGTCATGAAATATACATACACATATTCATTTTCATATTCTTTTTCATTATAGATTATAGGAGATATTGAGTATAGTTCCCTGTGCTATAGAGCAGAAACTTGTTATTTACCTATTTTATATATAGTAGTTAGTATCTGAAAATCTTGAACTCCCAGTGTATTCCTTCCCACCCCTTTCCTCCAGCCCCCGGTAACCCATAAGTTTGTTTTCTATGTCTGTGAGTCTAGTTCAGTTTTGTAAATAAGTTCCTGGTTTTTTTTTTTTTTTTCTGATTCAACATATAAGTGATTTCATATGGTACTTTTCTTTCTCTTTGTGGCTTACTTCACTTAGAAGGACTACATAAAAGAGAACCTTAGTTATATGGTTTTCATGTGGGTTAATTGTGAAGTGAATAGAAGAGTGCCTGGGAAATGCCAACTGTTTAACAAACATTTTATAACTGCCTAGACCAGTAAACAGGATTGAACAGAGTAGCCGTTGTGAAAAGACTGTGAGCAGCCAGGTACAGAAAAAAGGAGGGTTTCGTTCTTTTAGGAAAGGGAAGGATTCAAAGGTAATAACATTTGAAAAGAGACATGAAATAATGTCAAAGACAATCAGTGTTCTTCTCAGATTTTATAAAGTAGTTATCTACCAAAAAGATTATATGGGGATCTTGAATTAATTTTGGGGAAAAACTCATCATGTATTTTATTTTCTATTTGTACACAGCATGACTCTTTGTTTCTAGTATACTTTTGCTTGGAATGAGTCACAGAGTTCAGGTAGTAAACATCTGAGTGAAAAAGAGGTACTAGGGGATAAATGGACTCTGGGCACAGTAGATAATATTAAAGGTCTTGTTCTTTCCCACCTCACATCCAATCTACTGCAGTCCATGTCAGCTCTACCTTCACAATATACCTGAGATCTGACTTCTCCCCACTTCTACCTCCATCTTCTTCACCTGGCTTATTTCAGGAATCTACAGACCGTTCTCTTTAATGCTACTTTTGTGCATTTTTCATTTATTTTCCCCAGAGTAGCAGAAGTAATTCTATAAAACCTAAAAATTTCCACATCACCCCTCTGCCCCAGCCTCTCCAGTAGTTTCCCCTCTCACCCAGAACAAAAGGCTCTGAAATGGACTGAAAGGCCTCCTTCGTCCTTCAACTGTTTCTTTTCATCTCATTTTCTGCTGTAACCCTCTTTGCTCACCCCACAGCAGCTACACTGGTCTCTTTGTTTTCCTCCAAGCACACAGAGCAAACACGTTTGAGACATTTACAGTTCCCTGATGTAGACATTGTCTTCCAAAATATTGATACTTCTAGATCCTATTTTTTTTTGGTCTTCTTATTAAGAAAAATTTCCTGTCTACTCTGTCTAAAATATCAGCTTTCTCTAATTATCTTTGTATCTTCCCTGGTTTCTTTCTTTACAATATTACTCTTTACACCAAATAGCATTTATTTGTACATTGTCAGTTGCCGCTCACTTAGGTTTTAAGTATCCTGAGAGTGATGGCTTTCTCTGTTTTGTTTGTTTGTTTGTTTTTAAAGAAGAATGTCTGGTTCCCTTGACTCAGAACAACATCTGGGGAGCAAAATTCCAGATAAGAACTTGCAGATAGTTTAAGACTACATTTTCATGGAACTGCCAATTAAAATTTTCTGTCAAAACTTCTTTCAGTACCTGTGTCCTATCTAGCAGCCAAATGGTTTCTTCTACACATTTCAATGTGAAAAATTATTTTGTTATTTCAATTTATCTTCCTAAGTGCGTGGAAAACTATGGAGTTTAACACGCTTAAATAGAAACAGAAATATGGTGATTAAACATATATGGCCATTTTCTTTTTATTAAGAGCTTCCTTGGGCTGCATTTTATCATAAATATCATGTAGTACCAGCTTAAAGCTGTTTAGAACTAATATGAGAATCTTAAGCTAGGTAAGCCAGAGTGTATTCAAGTGTATGTATGTATGATATGAGTGTAAATGTGTGTCTATTTGTTTTATTTATATATAATATATAATTACATATAGAATATATTAAAATATTTTAGTATATATACTTAATGTAAATGAAGCTCATATTTAAGGGTTTGTATATATAAAGGGCAATTTATCAAATGGAAAATTTTTAATATGCCAAATTATATTTTAGTGAATACATTTAGCTATGTGAATAAAATCTCTAATTTTGCATTTCCTTCACTGCTTGTGAATTAGTCTAGGAAGATGTTATGGATAGCAATGAAAAATTAAAAGTAGCTTCAATATTTACTCCTACCACTCCCCAGATGATAAAGTTCTGCTAAAATACTCTTTCAGCTGAAAAAAGTGTGATTTCTAACATATTCCTTTAAAAAATAAATGTGCAATTTATATATCCATTTACACACTTATTGTAAATGAAGTTTTGAGGGATACAAAAATCCTTATACAATTGTCATTATCATTTCCATAAATATCTACACAGAACTTGGTTTGATTTATTATAAGGGAAGTTTGCTTCTTTTTATGAACTGTGGCATCTAATTTTTAGATTTGAAGCAGTATGTTCTGATTTATGTTGGCATTAATAACATTGACTCTGTGAAAATCACCATTCCCTCCCTTTTGGGCACTACCCTTGGGAGGATAGGTCACGGCTATCTAACAGCAGCATCCACAGCTGTTCGTGCTGACGCAGATTTGAGTGCTATTTCCTTGACAGAGGTCAGAGAGTAGCAGTAGAAGATAATTTTATGAGGCATCTGCTATATTTGTGGTTATATTCATTCTTCAAGATTGACCTACAAACTTTAGCTTCTGCAAGAAAATAACATTAAATCAAGACTCAGGGGCTTATAAATGGAAAGCTATAACAAATGAACTTTCATATGAATGGAATGTTATCTCCAATTGAAAAATCAATATAGTTAAAGCCAATAAAATGTTGGTTTCAAAAGAGGCTTAAATAGAGGTCAAAATAAATATATTTAACTGGAAAAACACTAAACTATAATATAAAAATCCAGCTAGAGTATGTTTTATCTAAGTATTCAACAGTCAATGCTGAGGCTAAACTAAAGAGTTTAGCTAGATTCTCTTCCTTGAAATATTCATTTTTTAACTACAGCAAATAAAACATGATTAGAATAAACAATTTTATTTCTCTAGTTTTTAAATGTGGTTATCAATGTATGGCTTAAGTAAAAATCTATTCTAAAAATAATTTGCTATAAATTAAAATCTGAAAGGACTAGCTCTCTATTGGGCTTTTTATTTCCCCTCCTGAAGCTTCTTCTTGGGTGTACATTCTAATGTACATAATCAAGAAAAAAGAAAGCTAGAAAATTATTAGCTTTGAAGCCAGAACTGTGTTCAAATGTCTTTTTTTACCTATGTGATATTGAATAAATTACTTAAATCTTTTGAGTCTGTTTCTTCATCTATATAATGACAAATAAAATACCACAGGATAATTCTGTGAAGATTAAAAAAATTACCTAGAAAACTATTAAGTAATTATTAGCTATTATTTAAATATATACTGTGTACCTTCTTTATAAGTTTAACTCTAAAAAAAAAATTCTGTCTAACTTAGTCCTAAAGAGGAAGTTAAGAGACTAAAATAACTTTTTTTATCTATGAGCAAATGGCATATTTTGCTGCCATTTCATTTTTTCTTATTAATTACTTTTTTCTGAGAAAAAAATAGTTTTTATTTGCCTAATATATGGTAGGCACAAACTCTCAGATGTAGATATGAAGACATATAAGAGCAGGTAGGATTTTGCCTGCTTATGAGGTACACCAAACACAAAAATGGTACATGTCAAATAAAAGTGACCTGAAACTATCCTAAATTTGGGAAACCGTGGGTTCCTTCCATTTTTTCAGTAAGGAAATAGAAGAGTAAGAGAAATGTACCTACATCATATCTTTTGTGTGAGAAACTTGAATTTTATATCAAATCTAATGAGAAAACCTTGAGTGTTTAAAATATACTAGTGATGTGTATTTGACTACACATTAACCAAATAGCCCAATAGCTGTTTTGTAAAACACATAAAAATATAACCAATATAATGTGAGAAAAGTGCATTTGAAAACAGACATAAGTGAACCCTCACCTTCCTTCAAGAAAATGGTTGAACATTTGAACACTTTAGACTGAGAGATTAAACACAGGAAACACACTCAAATATTTTTCATTGGACTTTACAACTATTTTTGCTGATGGAAATTGTATCTTTTCTTAATCCAAAAGGGTATTATTTCCCTGAAGGTTATAAAATATATTTTAAAAATAAATCTAAGTAAGAAAGTGGCCAAGATAGCAGAGTAGGAACTGAGCAGATGAGCTCCCTCATGTATATCAAAATTACAACTATTTACAGAGCAACCATTACTGAGAACAAACTGAAGACTAGCAGAACTTACCTTCTACACAAGAAATCTAAAGCAGAAACCAAAATGAGTTGGGTAGGAAGGGGGGATATGAGGTATAAATCAAGATCCTCATTCCCACATGGGTGACTCAGAAATGGGAAGATAATTACAATAGTAGAGTTTCTCCACAAAGAGGAAAAGGTTTTATCCCCACATTGGACTTGACAGCCTGGGAGTCCTTCACTTGAAAGAAAACCCCCAGAATGGTGGCTTTGAAGGGCAGCAGTTCTTGCCTACTTTCAGGAGAGTCAGAGAGTGACAGGAAATAGATACTCCACTTGTAAAGGGTGCTAAATCTCACATGCTTCTAGACCCAGGGCAGAAGCAATCATTTGAAAGGAGCCTGAATCAGACTCACTTTCTGATCTTAGGGAGACTCCCAGAGAGACAAGAGGCAACTGGGACTCACCATGGGAACATAGAGGCTGGCAACAGCCATTGCTGGGAGTTCATTCTACCACAAGGACACTGGTGCTGGGAAGCACCATTTTGGAATCCTTCCTCTAACTTATTAGTGCCATGACCCAGCTCTACCCACTACCCAATCAACACCAGTCATGAGATGCCCCAGGCTAAGCTGCTGGTTAGGTGGGGACAAAATTACACTCACCAGTAAGCTTTATGAACTCCTGAGCCCCCAGCCATGTTGAAACTTGACATCACCCACCAGAGGGCCAAGGACAAGGCCCCACTCACCAGTGGACCAGCAGCCTGAGACCCCAGAACCCAGCTTCTCCCATAATAAGGTTGGCACTAGCCCTATGACACCCTGGGAAATGATCCCACCCACTGGCATACAATAGCCTGACAACCACATCTACCAGCATATTCAAAGTAGTCATCTTCCCCCAATAAGGGGGCCCATACAGCCCACAAGAGGGCACCCCTAGAGCATGTATCTCTGATGACCAAAGAGGAGTGTACTGTTGGGTGCCAGGGATACATCTCCTACATAATATCTCTTTTCCAAAATTGAGAAATGTAACTAAACTACCAAATACATAAAAATAAAAACAGAATTAGGCAAAATGAAATGACAGAGAAATATTTTTGAAACATAAAAACAAGACAAAACCTCAGAAAAAGAACTAAGTAAAGCAGGAGATAGTCAATTTACCTGTTAAAGAGTTCGAGTAATGATTATAAAGATGCTCAAAGAATTTGGCAGAAGAATAGATGAACACAGTGAGAAATTGAACAAAGAGAAAATATGAAGAAGAACCAAACAGAGCTGAAGATACAGTAACTGAAAAAGAAAAAAACACTAGAAGGAATCAATAGTAGATTAGATGACATGGAGAGACAAATCAATAAACTGGAAGACAGACTAATGGTAATAGTATTAGTAGCAGTAAGGAAAAAGCAACAAATTATGTACAAGGGAACCCCAATAAGCCTATCAGCTGAATTTTTAGCAGAAACTTTTTAGCAGAAACTCAGCAGAGAAGAGTGGAGGACCTATTTAAAGCAATAAAAAACAAACAAACAATAAAATCCCACACAACCAAGAATACTCTATCTGGTAAGACTAGCATTCAGATTTTAAGGCAGGATCAGGTGTTCTACAGACAAGCAAAAAGCTAAAAGAGTTCATTGCTACAAAAACAGCTTTACAAGAATTTTAAAGGGACTTTTCTAATCAGAAAAGGCCATAATTAGAAATATGAAAACTCTGAAAGGACAAACCTCATTTTTAAAGGCAAATATACAGTAAAGATTGTAGAAAAGAACAAACAAAACTCAAAATTAGTAGAAGGGAAGAAATCATAAAGATCAGAGCATACATAAATGAAATAGAGACAAAAAATAGAAAAGATCAATGAAACTAAGAGCTACTTCTTTGAAGAGATGAACAAAACTGATAATATGAATAGACCAATTGCCAGTAAGGAAATTGGAACAGTAATAATAAAGACTCCCAACAAACAAAATCCAGGACCAGATGTCTTCACAGGTGAATTCTACCAAATATTTAGAGAAGAGTTAACATCTCTCCTTCTCAAACTATTCCAAAATTTTGCAGAGGAAGGAAGAGTTCGAACTCATGTTATGAGGCCAGTGCTGTCCTGATAACAAAACCAGACAAAAATTCAGGCCAGTGTTACTGATAAACATAAATGCAAAAATTCTCAACAAAATATTAGCAAACCAAATTCAGCAATACATTAAAGTGATAGTATGCCATGATCAAGTGTGATTTATTCCAAGGAAGCAAGGATGTGTCAATATCTGCAAATCAATCAATGAGATACACCACATTAGCAAATTGAAAAATAAAAGTCATATGATCATATCAACAGATGCAGTAAAAGCTTTTCACAAAATTCAACATGCTTTCATGATAAAAACTCTCAACAATGTGGATATAGAGCAAACATACCTCAGCCACAGTAAACAGACAAGAAGAAAAAATGACAGGAATCTTAATTGGAAAGGAGGAAGTTTGCAGACTGTATGATATATACATAGAAAATCTTAAAGAAACACCTAAAAACTACTAGAACTCATCCATAAATTCAGTAAATTTGCAGGATACAAAAGTAATATACAGAAATCTCTTATGTGTTGATACATGTAACAGATAATTGGAAAGAAAAATTAAGAAAATGTCTCCATTTACAATCCTATCAAAAAGAATAAAATACTTAGGCATAAAACAAACTAAAGAGTTAAAAAAAACTTTCAGTAAGAAAACTGTAAAATACTGATTAAAAAAATAGAAGATGACACAAATAGATGGAAAGTTATATCATGCTCAAAAATTGGAAGAATTAATATTGTTAAAATGATATTACTACTCAAGGCAATCAACAGATTCAAGGCCATCCCCATCAAAATACCAGTGGTGATTTTTACAGAACGAGAATAAATAATTCTAAAATTTGTATGGAAACACAAAAGTGCCTGAGTAGATAAAACAATCTTGAGAAAGAAGAACAAAGCTGGAAGTATTACACTCCCTGGTATTAAACTATACTACAAAACTACAGTAATTCAAACAATATTACTGGAACAAAAACAGACACATAAATCAACAGAACAGTATAGAGACCATAGAAATGAGCACTTATATGGGCAATTATTCTACAACAGTGGGGGCAAGAATATACAGAAGGGAAAAGGCACTCTCTATAATAAATGTTGTTGGGAAAACTGGACAGCTACATGGAAAATAAGCAAACTGGACTGCTCTCACACCATACACAAACACAAACTCAAAATCTGTAAAAAACTAAAATCTAAGACCTCAAACCATAAAACTTCTAGAAAACATAAGCATTAGTCTTAGCAATATTTTTTGGATATACCTCCTCAAGCAGGGAAACAAAAGCAAAAATAAATGGGACTACATCAAACTAAAATGGTTTTGCATAGTGAAAGAAACTATAAACAAAATAAAAGGGCTACTTATTAGATTGGAGAAGATATTTGCAAATGACTTATCCAATAAGAGGTTAATATCCAAAATATACAAAGAACTCATGCAACTCAACATCAAAAACAAACAAACAAATGATTGTATTAAAAATGGCAGAGGAACTGAATAGACATTTTTCAAAAGAAGGCATACAGATGGCCAACAGGCACATAATGTCTCCACTATGAAAAATAGTGTGGATATTCTTCATAAAATTAAATTTTGTTCCTGGTATTCATTTAAGGAAAACAAAACAAAATAATTTGAAAAGTTATACAGGGCCCTATATTCATTGCAGCCTTATTTGCAATCACCAAGTTATGGAAGCAACCTAAGTGCCTATTAATATTTGAATGGATAAAGAAGATGTGGTATATTTATGTTTATATTTCTATTTATACGTACAAAATGGAATATTACTCAGCCTTAAACAAAAATGAAATCTTGCCATTTTTGACAACATTAATAAACTCAGAGGTGTTATTTTAAGTGAAATAAGTCAGACAAAGAAAAACAAATGCTGTATGATTTCACTTTTATATGTGGAATTTAAGAAACAAAACAAATGAACAAACATACCAAAACAGGAGAGATACAGATACAGAGAACAAGCAGATGGTCGTAAGAGAGGAGTGTGCTAGGGAGGAAAGAAATATGTAAAGGAAATTAAGAACTATGAATTTCCAGTTACAAAATAAATGAGTCACAGTAATAAAATATACAGTGTGAGGAATATAGTCTGGGATTATATATTTGTGTGGTAACTGATGGCAACTAAATTTATCACAGTGAACATTCTGAAATGTTTAGAACTATCAATCACTGTATCATATGTTACAAGAACTAATACAGTGTTTTGGTCAATTATACTTCAAAAACAAACAAACAACTCATAGAAAAAGGCATTAGATTTGTGGTTTCCAGAGGTGAGATTAGAGAGAAGGCAAACTGAGATGAAGAGAGTCAAAAGGCACAAACTTTCAGTTATAAGATAAATAACTACTAGGTTTATAATACACAAAATGATAAATATAATTAATACTACTGGATGTTATATATGAGCATTGTTAATAGAGAAAACCCTAAGAGTTATTATCATGAGTTTAAAAAAAAGTCTTTAATTTTATATCTATATGAGATGATTGTTCACTAAACTTATTGTGGTAACCATACCATGATTTATATAAGTCAAATCATTATGCTGTACATCTTAAACTTATACAGTGATAAGTAAACTATAGTAAATAAATAATAAATAAAACTAGAAAAAATTCCCAAATGACACAAACAAATAATAATATTTTTAATTAAAAAGAAAATTACCAAATTAATCAGATTGAAAGCCTTTGTACTCAGTAAATTTGCAGTCCAGTAAATTATCATATGAATCAATAACATTCTTTCTAATCCAGTGTCCTTAAATAAAAAGTAAGAAATCACTCCTATTCTTATTACTAACTTTAGGAGTATAATGCTTTGTTTTTTGTTTGTTCTGCTGAATACTTGACAATAAATAAGCCTCCAAAAAGCTGAAAAAAAAAACTGCTTAGTTATTTCCTCACATACTTCCTGCTTATGTGCAGAGAGAGAGAGAAGTTTTATTACAAACTTTTCCTCTCTTGGGAGTCTTTTAAGGAAAATAATAGGGCTCCATAAACCTAAAAATAATATTATGAAGACCTCTTACTCAGGAGAGATAGAATTTTAAAGAATTTTTGATAAAAGGTTAACATTTTAGCCCATGAAAATTAGTTGAAATTTAGAGTACCCAAGTACTCCTTATTGATTCAACCAAGAAGCCAAAAGGAAGAAAAACTAGTAATAAGCAACATTAGTTTATCTATTATTACCTAATTTTGAATTATAAATCATTGCCCTAAAAGACTCATCTTGATTGAAGCAGTGTCTGTTTTCCTGGTACTGGTTCTTTAGTTGACATTATTAAAAATAAATGCACAACTTTAAGAAATTTCTTCTATGATATGTTTGTAAACATAATTTAATTTCAAATCACTTCTATTTGTACATATAATACTGAGATTTGTAAGAAAAAGAAAGTATGTTAAAAATAACGACCAACTAATAGAATATTACTCAGCCATAAAAAGAATGAAATATTGCCACTTTCAGCAATGTGGATGGATCCAAAGATTATTATACTAAGTAAGACAAACATTATATGATATCACTTATATGTGGAATCTAAAAAATAATACAAGTGAACTTACTTACAAAACAGAAACAGACCCACAGACATCAAAAACATACTTATGGTTACCAAAGGAGAAGATGCTGAGGGCTAAATTAGGAGTATGGGATTAATAAACAAACACTACTGTATATAAAATAGATAGACAACAAGGGTTTACTGTATAACACAGAGATCTATATTCAATATCTTGTAATTACCTATAATGGAAAATAATGTGAAAAGAAATATATATGCGTACATATATAACCGAATCACTTTGCTGTGAACCTGACTCTAACACAATATTGTAAGTCACTTGTAATTCAATAAAAAAGTAAACAAAAACTAAATAACCAACTACAACTACAGAAATTTGAAGAATAAGAAAGTAATGAGAGTAATAGAAACACTTTGTTTACACAAACACAAAGAAAATGAAGCCTATCACTTGTCTTCTTTAGTGGAAATAAAAAGGAGTGGCATTTTTCCTTTCTTTCCCCTTCTAGCTAATAGAAAAGTATGTGCTTGGTCTCTGAGAACTAAGCCATGGGAGGATGTAACAAATTATGACCAATTACTAAATATTATTGCTTAGAGGACAAGTATTTTGACAGATATTTGGAAGAAATAGGAAGTTGGTAAATTAGTGATAGGTTGAATGGTGCTACAAGTGAAAAATGTGAAGTTAATGTCTATGATCTATCAACAATTGGAAGCATGGATAAATTGCAAGAATCTGGGATATTTGTCAAGTAATATATTTTAAATGCAAAGTAAGTAAAAATATATGGAGGTCCTCCTATTTTCTTTTTTCTTTTTTTTTTTTAAGAAGACATTGTTTGGATATGCTCTGAATAATAAAATGCTCAGTAGATAAATGCATGGATAGTCATTTAAAACTTTGAATGTATCCAGAAGAAACCCTACTTCAGGATGACACCTGCACCCTAATGTTCATAGGAGCACTATTTACAATAGCCAATACATGGGAACAGCCTAAATGTCCATCAGTGGATGAATGAATAAAGAAGATGTGGTACATTTATACAATGGAATACTACTCAGCCATAAAAACCAACAACATAATGCCATTTGCAGCAACATGGATGCTCCTGGAGAATGTCATTCTAAGTGAAGTAAGCCAGAAAGAGAAAGAAAAATGTCGTATGAGATCACTCATGTGTGGAATCTAAAAAAAAAAAACAACCCAAAAAACACAAACAAAGCATAAATACAAAACAGAAATAGAATCATAGACATAGAATACAAACTTGTGGTTGCCAAGGGGGTGGAGGGTGGGAAGGGATAGACTGGGATTTCAAAATTGTGGAATAGATAAACAAGAGTATACTGTATAGCACAGGGAAATATATGAAAGATCTTATGGTAGCTCATGGTGGAAAAAAAATGTGACAATGAATATATATATGTTCCTGTATAACTGAAAAATTGTGTTCTACACTGGAATTTGATACAACATTGTAAAGTAATTATAAATCAATAAAAAATATTTTTAAAAAACCTCGAATATTTTACTTAATCAGAGTTTGAATTTGAAATTTATTGTATGATTTTATTTGCACCCAAATATTATGTAAAGGAAATGATATTTTTCATTTACCCTGAGAGATGAAGTCTGATCGATATTGGATTATGTTTTTCCGATTATTTATTAAGAAAAAATTTTCTATTTAACCACAGCAAACTTGTTATAGCAAAGTATGAGTGATAGTGTGGGAAGACTGATAGATATAATTTAAGGCTGACAATGTTCAGTGTTTTATTCTTTGATCTCCTTTTATTCTGCCCTATATTTTCTTTAAGAAATGATATTAAAACTTTAATTTGCTCTATATTGGTTTTTGTTCTTCTGTTAATTTTTCCTTTAATCCATTGAAATTCTCACTACCTAATTATCTACTGAAAGATTTATGTATATGTTTTCTTTAAAAATCAACAGATTTTCAGACATCATTCTTGTGAGATGGTTACTTAATGATATCATCAATAAATATTAATTTAGATACTAGTCACTTTTCAGTGAAACACAGACATAGATATGAACTAGATAGAAAAAAAAGCCATATTTGTGAAGATTTCACTCTAGTTAGGGAAGACAATATTAAGCACATAATAGTCAAAACATGTACATTTCACATAATAAATACAATAGAATACAATTTAAAAAATGAAACAGTAAAGGAGCCTTAGTGAGTGCCTGGGTAAGGGGATTCAATTTTATATATGCTTATCAGAGACTGAAAAGTGTGATTTTTCTACAAAAACCTGCAGAAGTGAGGGGTATCTTATGAAAGAAGTGTAGTTAAAGAGAATAGAAATTGCTAGTCCCTGAGGTGGGAACATTCTTTGTTAAATAGAGAAACACTGTAGTCCAGTGTCAACATAGTCGATTAACTAGAAACACATAGACGGATATGACATTAGAGAGTAATTAAGGATAAAATATCCTGTAAATATATTAAAATATTGGGGAGTTTGAGGCAGAGGAGTAATATGGTCTGTTTAAAATGATAATGTGGAGACATACACTGCATATAGGTAGCCTGGACAGATGAAGGGAATGTGGTTAGAGGGGAATGGATATGGTTCAAAAAAAACATCTGGTGGCTCGGATGAAAGTGGTGGCTGTGGAGGTGGTGAGTATTGATCAGATAATGGTTATATCCTTTTAAAGGAATCAAAAGGATTTGATGATGAATTGAATTTGAGATGTGGAGGGTCAAGTATTCAACATGAACAATAGTTACCATTTGTTGAGTTGCAAAAGTTTTTGACATATTAAATTTGACATACCAAATGTGGAGATGTCAAATAGGGGTTAGATCCAGGTTGGTTTAGTTAATATCAGCTCCTGGACTCAAAGAAATCAACAAAAAAGTAGGTTTACATAGAGAAGAAAAAAGTTATCAGGCTTATATGTTCCTTAGGAATAACAGCACATGAATATTGGGAATGAGAAGGAGGAAGCTAACATGAAGACTGATAAGGAACTTCCAGTGAGGCAGTAGGGAAACTGGGGGCGGGGGGGGGTGGTCCTGTGATCTGAATGGTGAATGTATTTCAAAGAAGAGAAACAAATTAACTTTTTCAAATGCTGCTGATAGTTCAAAAAAAAAAATGAGAACTGAGAATTGACCATGTATTTATTAATGTGAATGCCATTGGCAATCTCAACTAAACTAGCTTTAGCTGACTGGTTGGTGGAGTGACTTCAGGAAACAATGAGAATTCCTAATAGAATGAGGAGTTAGATACTTGGATTGAAACCTCTGATGTCAACAACAAAAACAATTCTGAATAACATATTTAAAATTTTTTGTACAAACATTGATGAGCTGTGAAAAACGCAAGAATTTCTGGCTATGAAGGAGGGCAGTTCAGAACCCAGAAAATTAAGAAGAGTAGTGTAGCAAGATTCAAGTTCATCCTGAATGCTTTAGTATAACTGAATAAAACTCAGCCAAAGTTGAAGACCAGAAATAGACTTCCCCCATAAAACTAGGACTTCCAAAAAATACACTATCATTATAAGGTTAAATGAGAACTAATCTCCTAAATCCCTGAGAATTGTCAGAAAATTCAATCATGTTTGACTACAACCTGAGCTAGAGGGGGAATCATTGCTGGGAATTTGGGACCTCATTTCAGACTTCTTATGAGTTTGCAATGTCCATTTGTAATACCTGAGTAGTCAAAGAATGTTTAAAATTAGATTACAATTTATAGAGATCCTAAGTTCAGCACTGCCAAATGCCTGGCAGAAGCAAATGACATAAACCTCTGTAAGCACTTACTCTCATCCACAACCAGAATAATAATTCTACAGATAAAATAGCTGCAAAAATGACTAGTGGAGAGCAAAAATAATAAATGAATTTAAGAGGATACAAATTTCTTAAGCTTGTGGTAAAGGAAGACTCAATAAGTTAGATGAATGTAGGTTATATATATTGTCTAGGAATGTATCTTAAGGAATTTGTTAGTGATTTATAAATAAGCAAATGCATTTTTGAATGATATCAGAACATAGAAGGCAGTGGTCAAGAAGACCACACTAAAAGACCAAATGCCAAAATCCATGATGTATTTCAGGGAGTCTTGGGAATCATCTCTATCTTGAAATCAGTGTTTGATATTTCCAGTGATAAACATCTATTTCTGATGATATGACACCAAATACCTAGAAATAATGTATTGAATATACCAAAGGGACATATAAGTGCATAATTGAGATAGTAGGAAAATAAGAAATATATTACTAAGGACAAAAAAGAAGTTAACAAAGGGAATTAGATATACCAGCTTGAAGAGGACAGAAGAAACCTTTGGTCTCTTGTAAGTCAGAGAGTAAAACTCATACAGAAAGTGGTCACACATAAAGGACTGCACACTTGGAAAAGGGGGAGATGAGAAAATAATAATTCCTACCAGAGAAATGAAATTAAACAGAAGCTAATGATTCTTCATGAGGACTGTTGTTAAACACAAAACAGATTTTCAGTCTTCTCAGGAATTTATTCTCACATAGTTTTCAAGTTCCAGTTTAAACGTTTACATAGTTTGAGAAACTGAAATGAAAATTTTACACAAAACTTGGACCAAAGCCACAAGTGTTCCTAAAGGTCATGGAAGAAGCAAATGCAAAATTTCTGGGAGAATATATTCCTAAAACAGACTGTAAAGGGCTTCATTTGGAAATACTTAAAGAACTTATCATCTAAAATTACTAAAACACAGACACTTGGACCATAAATGGATGTGAATATACAAGTTTTAAAAAGCAGCAAAATTAGTCAATAAAGAATCCCTATAAAGTATCATTGGAAAAAGCTATTAGATAACTCTAATACAATTCATAAATACAAGAAAGGATTTTAAACATGAAAAAGAACAATATACTATTAAAAAGAAAGATGAGAAAGAATCACAAAATTCCTTTATATGAAATTTATAATTATTAACATTAAAATTTAATGTAATAAGTGAGCATCATATCAGACAATTTAAAAAACTGTGCTTGCAGTGAATTATTTATGAAACTGGCCAGTGAGTATAAATGTGTTCAAGTTTTTATAATCTTTTTTCATCTAAAATATTATTCTGTATTTTTTTCATTAAGGCTCATCTCTTTGGAACTTAATTTTCTTGTATAAATCTTCTCAAATAATTAATCTCAAGTGTTTTTATTATATATTGAGTGATTCTTTAGTGATAGGAAAACCATATGATAAAAATTACATTATGTCATATTTATATTCTTTCACAAGCAAACAAATCAAGTGGCTTGTGATTTTTACTTGCATCATTCTGCCAAATATTTATTTTTTTAATTTATAAACCATCTATAATTGATTTAAATTATTCCAGTGATATTCACACAATGTGCCTATTGGTCTATTCCTCTTAAATATTCTATTCTGAACTTCTATTCTCTTAAATATCTAATTCATTAAAATATTCTCTTGTCTTTTTTTAACAAAAAATTCTTTCTAGTTTTCTCACTTCCATTCTTGTTCCACACACTTCCTCCCATTTAGCTATATTTCCTTGGGGTATCAATGATGCTATTGTTCAAATTATATTACTTAAATTCTTGCTATAAACTGAAATCTAAAAAGCCAGAAAGGAAGGAAAAAAACTTCATTATTGCCCTTCCAGATTAGCCATTCTTGCAAATTCCCAATTTTCAATAAAGATATATTTGCTAAAATGTGTATTTAAAATTCTTATTCAGAGACTGTAATGTTGCTTCCCTCATCTCTCAAATCTGCTTCATCTCCCTTTTAAGCCAATGGACTAAAAGTAGTTTAAATAATGTAGAAATATATTGACTTACATTGCAATAAGTTTTATGAAAGTGTGATGTTGGAGGTAGATTAGATTTCACTAACTCAATGACGTCATCAAGGGTCCCAGGTTTTTCTATATTTTGACCTGCTCATTAAATCACAGTTGGCTTTGCCATGAATTTTATCATGGCCAGATGTTGGTTGCCAACAGCAATCAAGATCATGCTTACTTTTCAATAGTCAGCATGTGAAATGCAGCACATGTGAACATGTGTGTACATATATAGCAACAGTTCACCAAATCACACCTTGAATAATTCTGAAAAATTTCTCACTCTTTTATACATCTAGTCCATCAAAACCAGGGTCTTACTTATCTTTCTTATATTATTTATCTGTAGTAGTCAGGGTTTTCCAGAGAAATAGGAGCAATAGGAGTTATATAGATACATGTAAGAGGGCATTAATTATAGAAACTGTCTCACACAATACTGGAGACTGAGATGTCTCAATATCTGTTGTCTACAAGCTGGAGATCCAAGAAAGCTAATGACATAGTTTAGTTCAATAGTCTTGAAGGCCTCAGAATTAGGAGAGTTGATGTCTGAGATCAGGAGAAGATGGATGTCTCAGCTCAAACAATGAACAAATTTACCCTTCCTCAGCCCTTTTATTCTATTCAAGTCCTCAGTGAATTGGATGATGCCCATCTAATTAGTGAGGGCAATCTTCTTTACTCAGTCTACCAATTTAAATGCTATATGCTACTGATTCTCTTCTAAAAACACCTTCACAGATGCACCAAGAAATAATGTTTTAGTGGTTATTTGGACATCTCTCAGCCTAGTCACATTGACACATAAAATCAACCATCACAGTACATGCCCAAATTACTTTAATTGGATTCTGGTTTAACTTCAAATTTAAAAAGGAAATTTTAGGTTCTTCCATACTTTAATGTTTATATTCACATTCATAAAATTGATTTCATAAAATATTACATTCTTTATGTTACCTCTCATACATAATTTCTGATTTCCTCTTAAATTAAATCCAAATACCTCAATTAGGATATCAACTCTTCATAGGTTGAGTTCCTCAGGAAGCAAACTCATTGATAGAAAAGAGTTAAGATAATTTATTAAAGTCTGCTCTTGGGATCAACCTTTAGAAGGAAAGAGAAAGAAAATTATAATGTAATATAATTTCAGGGCAAGCCAGAGTATTGTGCTTAGATAGTTCTGAAGTGGATATGGCTCGTCAGAGTTTGTCCAATTGGCACAAGGTGGCTGGATCGTCATACCCTCAAGCAGACCAGTCTTCCCTGGGAATAGTATTTAATTTCAGGAAATTCTACAAGGTTGCTGAAAGCAATGGGCTGTCTACAGCTCTCCATGCAGGTGGAGTATATATTTTCTTCATTCCTGAAGAAGGAAATAGTAGCACACATTCTCCTTTTCAACTCTTTTTGGGCACACAGATCCATCTTTGTCCTTCCCCAAAGACATCTGCTTCTTATTATTAGCTCACTAATGTAAAGAGCAGTCCATATATTCAGGTTGATCTATAGTCTTTATTTATGTTCTAAGGTAACATTTACTTCATTCTATAAACTTATTAAGGTATAAAACATTTTTATCTTCCATTTCTTCATTTCTAATAAATTTGCTGTAATAGTACTTGTATGCTTGTTATCAGATGAACCAATATTTTTGTGTAATGTATTCACAGAAGATAGTCTTATTTACCAAGTGGCCAATAATATTACTGAAAATGAAATCTATCTTTGTTTCCACAATTCTTAAAATAGTATTTAGAAATATTTATAATTTGTATGAGTTTGTGTGTGCATGTGTGTGTAGATGAAGAGAAAATAGAAATATAAATGCAACAATTCTATGCATGTTTAGTTAAATTAAACTGCCACATAATTAAAGCTACTAGCTTAGTTCCTTTGCAAAGACTTCAGACACAACAATTTAATATAAATGCCTAAAAAAATAACAAATAATCAGTGAAGTACAATTGTTTTCTGATTTCTGATTCTCATTCCCTTATCTACGACCTCATATTATCAAACTTTCCTCCTCTGGGAGATTATGATAATAAAGGGGATCAGTCCCCAACAACCCAATAGAAACAAATTGGGTTGTCTTCTCCAAGACTAAGTGCAGTAATTTGAATAACCTTTAAGTATTGTATACAAGATTCAAGTACTAATCATTACTAAATATATATATATTTATTTATTTCCATGATATCTGGATCTATTTATCTGTAGATAGACTACTTCCTTTTTAAAATCTGTCTTTTCAAGGGCTTATTACACCTGTATTGACAAAATTTATCTGCTTCATTATTCTTTTTTGGACAAGTTATAAAATTGAATTTAGTAACCTTGGAGACATACATTTTCTATCACTCTATAATTAAAGTAGTTTTACATTATTAGCTATTTCTTTTAAAACAATAAAAATCATCACACCGTAGTGAAAATTATAAGAATGAAATAAAGCAACAAATTTTAATAGGTTTATTATTTTATGTTATAATCAAATATATATGTAATATGTGTCATATGCAAAATAAATTTATTAACATATTACATGTATATTTAGAAAGAATAATTTTTATCTTTCATCAGTTACATATTTTAACATTTTATTTAATAGCAATATATAATACTCATTTTTTAGTTTAAAGCACATTAACAAATATCATATAAATGCATTTATCTGATACAAAATATGAATTAGGTGCTCACATCAAAATTTCACTAATTATACTGTCTTTGTATTAATCAACTTCATCAACTTATTAGTAATTTTTGAAATGTTAAAATAAGCATGGTGTAGTTACAGTAATCAATCTTACCATATTTAAGAAATCATTTAAGAAAACAAAATCAAGAAAGAAAGAGCAAAGAGATTGAAGGATGGTTTTTATGAATTACTTTTTCAGCTTCATTTTAGATGACATGCTGTTCATAGATTTCTATCATATTGAATATTTATTACATGAAAATTAATAGTGTACTGCAAAAGTAAATGTAGTGATTAGAAACTGGGTGGGCCAAATTGAATGAGAGATGTATGTGATACTCACATAAAATACAAATAAATGTGTAATAAAATATAAATGATGTTTTACTATATTAGATTTTTAAGCAGTTTTTTTAATTGGAGCAAAGTTGGTTACAATGTGTCAATTTATGGTGTACAGCACCATGTCCCAGTAATGCATATACACACATAAATTGATTTTTCATATTCTTATTCATTAAAGGTTATTACAAGATATTGAACGTAGTTCCCAGTGCTATAAAGAAGAAATTTTTTATATCTATTTTTATATATAGTAGCTAACAATTGTAAATCTCAAACTCCCAAATTTAACCCTTCCCACCCCCTTTCCCTGATAACCATAAGATTGTTTACTATGTCTACCAGTCTGTTTCTGTTTTGTAGATGAGTTCATAGTGTATTGTTTTTTTTAGGTTCCACATATGAGTGATATCATATGGTATTTTTCTTTCTCTTTCTCACTTACTTCACCTAGAATGAAAATCTCCAGGTCCAACCATATTGCTGCAAATGGCATTATTTCATTCTTTCATATGTCTGAGTAGTATTCCACTGTATAAATATACCAGTGCTTCTTTATCCAGTCATCTGTAAATGGACATTTAGGTTGCTTCCCTGTCTTGGCTAGTGTATATACTGCTGCTGTGAACATTGGGGTGCATGTGTCTTTTTGAATTAAGGTTCCCTCTGGATATATGCCCAGGAGTGGGATTGCTGGATCATAAAGTAAGTCTGTTTTTAGTCTTTTGAGGAATCTCCATACTATTTTCCATAATGGCTGCACCAAACTCCATTCCCACCAGCAGTGTATGACAGTTCCCTTTCCTCCACACCTCCTCCAGCATTCATCATTCACATTTTGAATGATGGCCATTCTGATTGGTATGAGGTGATACCTCATTGTAGTTTTGACTTGCATTTCTCTGATAGTGATATTGAGGATTTTTTCATGTGCCTAATGGCCATTTGTATGTCTTCATTGGAGAATTGCTTGTTTAGGTCTTCTGCCCATTTTTGGATTGGGTTGTTGTTTTCTTGTTACTAAGTTGTATGAGCTGTTTATAATTCTGGAAATTAAGTCTTTGTCAGTCATGTCATTTGCAAATATTTTCTCCCATTCTGTAGGTTGTCATTTTATTTTGCTTATGGCTTCTTTTGCTGTGCAAAGGCTTATACATTTAATTAGGTCCTCTTTGTTTCTTTTTGTTTTTATTTATTTTTTTTTTTGCCCTGGCATACTGCCCTAGGAAAACATTGCTAAGATTTATGTCAGAGAATTCTTTGCCCATGTTTTCTTCTAGGGGATTTATTGTTTCTTGCATTATATTTAAGTCTTTGAACCATTTTGAGTTTATTTTTTATGTATGGAGTGAAAGAGTATTCTAACTTCATTGATTTACATGCTGCTATCCAGTTTTCCCAACACAACTTGCTGAAGAAACTGTCTTTTTGCCATTATATATTCTTGTCTGTTTTATCAAAGATTAATTGACCATAGGTCTGTGGATTTATTTCTGGGCAGTCTATTCTGTTCCATTGATCCATATGCCTGTTTTTATGCCAATACCATGATGTTTTGATTACTGTAGATCTGTAGTATTGTCTGAAGCCTGGAAGGGTTATTCCACCAACTTTGTTCTTTTTCTTCAATATTGCTTTGCAATTCTGGATCATCTGTGATTCCGTATAAATTTTAGGATTGTTGTTCTAGTTCTGTAAAAAAAAAAATGTCCTGAGTAATTTGTTAGGGATCATGTTAAATTTGTATATTGATTCTTCCAATCCAAGAGCATGAGATATCTTTTCATTTCTTTAAGTCATCTTTAATTTCCTTAATCAATGTTTTGTAGTTCTCCATGTATCGGTCTTTCACCCTCTTGGTCAGATTTATTCCTACATACACAATTTTAAAAGGGATTGCTTCTTTACTTTCTTTTCCTGCTAGTTAATTGTTAGTGTAAAGAAATGCAACTGTTTTTTTGTATGTTAATCTTGTATTATGATAACTTACTGAATTCTTTTTTCCCTCTTTTTAAGTTTTATTAGGTAGAATCATTACAGTTTGACTACACATGTGCAATATATTGCATGTAAATACATATATGCAATATACTGCACTTTTTAAATTTTACATATATGAACTGATCATTGTTTCTAAGAACAGATTAGAGCTTTATCTTTTTAAACTTGCAAATTTATCAAAGGAATATAGCCAACCACAAAATAAGAATCAACAGAATGCAGTAATCCAATTGTAAGGGACAGTCAAATGTGCTTACACACATTCAATAAATCAATCATCTATTTTATAAATAATAAGTAGTTCATTTGTGTCTTTTTTTTAAGACTCCACATATAAGTCATATCATATGGCATTTTTCTTTCTGGCCCACTTCATCTAGAATGACGATCTCCAGGTCCATCTATGTTGCTGCAAATGGCATTATTTTATTCTTTTTATGGCTGAGTAATGTTCCACTGTATACATGTACCACATCTTTATCCATTCATCTATTGATGGGCAGGTGGGTTGTTTCCATGCCTTGGCTATTGTAAATTGTGCTGCTATGAACATTGTGATGAATGTGTCTTTTTGAATTTTATTTTTATCTGGGTATATGCCCAGGAGTGGGTTTGCTGGATCATATGGTAAGTCTATTTTTACTTTTTTAAGGAACCTTCATACTGTCCTCCATAGTGGCTGCACCAATCTACACTGCTACCAACAATGTAGGAAGGTTCCCTTTTCTCCACACCCTCTCCAGCATCTATTGTCTGTAGATTTTTTTAATGATGGCCATTCTGGCTGGTGTGAGGTGATGTCTCATTGTAGTTTTTATCCACATTTCTCTGACAGTTAGCGATGCTGACCTTTTTTTTTTTTTTTTTTTGTGCCTATTGACATTTGTAAGTCTTCATTGGAGAATTGCTTGTTTAGGTCTTCTGCCCATTTTTGAATTGGGTTGCTTGTTTTTTTGTTGTTTGTTTTGTTTTGTTTGTTTGTTCGATATTAAGGTGTATAAGCTGTTTGTATATTTTGAAAATTAGTGCTTTGTCATTCACATCATTTGCAAATATTTTCTCCCATTCTGTAGGTTGTCTTTTCAGTTTGTTGATGATATCCTTAGCTGTGCAAAAATGTTTAAGTTTAATTAGATCTCATTTGTTTATTTTTGCTTTTATTTCCATTACTCCAGGAGTTGGTCCAAAAATATATATTGCTATGATTTATGTCAAAGAGTTTCCTGACTATGTTTTCCTCTAGGGGTTTTATAGTATCTGGTCTTACACTTAGGTCTTTAATCCATTTTTGAGTTTATTTTTGTATATGATGTTAGAGAATGTTGTTATTTCAGTCTCTTATAAATAGCTTTCCAGGCTTCTCAGCACCACTTATTGAAGAGACTGTCTTTTCTCCATTGTATATTCTTGCCTCCTGTGTTGTAGATTAATTGACCATAAGTGAATGGGTTTATTTTTGGACTGTCTATCCTGTTCCATTAATATATGTGTCTGTTTTTCCCTAGTACTATACTGTTTTGATTACTGTAGCTTTGTAGTTTAGTCTGAAGTCAGGGATCATTATTCTCCCAGCTCTGTCCTTCTTTTTCAAGATAATTTTGGCTATTTTGGGTCCCCTCTGTTTCCATACATATTTTAACATTTTTTGTTTCAGTTCTGTGAATAATGTCATCGGTAATTTGATAGGGACTGCACTGAATCTGTAAATTGCCTTGGGTGGTATGGCCATTTTAACAATATTGATTCTTTCAATCCAAGAACACAGTGTATCTTTCCATTTGTTTATGTTGTATTCAATCTCCTTCATCGGTGTCTTACAGTTTTTGGCATACAGATCTTTTGCCTCCTTCAGTAGGTTTATTTCTAGGAATTTTATTCCTTTTGGCATGATGGTAAATGGTATCATTTCCTTAATTTCCCTTTCTGCTCTTTTGTTGTTAGTGTATAGAAATTAAACTGATTTCTGTATATTAATTTTATCCTACAACTTTACTAAATTCCTGATTAGTTCTAGTAGTTTTCTGGTAACTTCTTCAGGGTTTTCTATGCAGAGTATCATGTCATATACAAAAAGTGACTTTTTACTTCTTCATTTCCAATTTGGATTCATTTTATTTATTTTTCTTCTATGATTGCTATGGCTACAACTTCCAAAACTATATTAAGTAAAAATGGCAAGTGTGATGATCCTTGTCTTTTTCCTGATCTTAGAGGAAATGCTTTCAGCTTTTCCCCATTAATTATGATGTTAGCTGTGAGATTGTCATATATGGCATTTATTATGTTGAGGTATGTTCTGTCTATGCCCACTTTCTGGAGAGTTTTGATCATAAATGGATGTTGAATTTTATCAAGTTTTTCCTGTATCTATTGAGATGATCGAATGGATTTTATTCTTCAATTTGTTAATGTGGTTTATCACATTGATTTGTGTATATTGGAAAATCCCTGCATCGCTGGGATAAATCCCACTTGATTATGGTATGTAATCCTTTTAATGTATTTTTGGAGTCAATTTGCTAGTATTTTGTTGAGGATTTTTACATCTATATTCATAAGTGATACTGGCATGTTATTTTCTTTTTTGTGATATCTTTGGTTTTGGTGATGGCCTCATAAAATGAGTTTGGAAGTATTATTTCCTCTCCAATTTTTTTGGAATATTTTCAGAAGGATAGGTGTTAACCCTTCTCTAAATGTTTGATATAATTGAACAGTGAAGACATCTGGTTCTGGACTTTTGTTGGTTGGGAGCTTTTTCATCCTGATTTCAATTTCAGTAATGGTAATTAGATTATTCATATTGCCTATTTCTTCCTGGTTTAGTCTTGGCAAATTGTACCTTGCTGAGAATTTGCCCATTTCTTCTATGTTGCTGTTTTTATTGGCATATAGTTGCTCATAATATCCTCTTATGATCCCTTGTATCTCTGTGGTGTCGGTTGTAACTTCTCCTTTTTCATTTATGATTTTATTAATTTGGGCCTTCTCCCTTTTTTTCTTGGTGAGTCTGATTAAAGTTTTATCACTCTTGTTTGTCTTTTCAAATAACTAACTTTTAGTTTCATTGATATTTCTTTTTTTTTTTTTTTTTTTTTTAGTCTCTATTTTTATTTCTGCTCTAATCTTTATGATTTCATTTCTTCTACTGACTTTTTGGTTTATTTCTTTCTCCAGCTGCTTTGGGTGTAAGGTTAGTTTGTTTAGTTGAGATTTTTCTTGTTTCCTGAGTTAGGCATGTATCACTATAAACTTCCCTTTGAGAACTGCTTTTGCTGCATCCTTGAGGTTTTTAATTATTGTGTTTTCATTTTCATTTGTCTCAAAGTATTTTTGATTTCCTCCTTGATTTCTTCTGTGATCCATTGGTTGTTTAGTAACATATTGTTTAGCTTCCACATGTTTGCAGTTTTTGCATTATCTTTCTTGTAGTTGATTTCTAACCTTATAGGATTGTGGTCAGAAAAGTTGCTTGGTATGATTTCAATTTTCTTAAATATGCTGAGGCTAGCTTTGTGGGCCAGCCTGTGGTCCATTCTGGAGAATGTTCTATGTGCACCTGAGAAGAATGTGTATTCTGTTCCTTTTGGACGGAATGTCTGTAGTTATCAGTTAAGTACATCCCATCTAATATGTCATTTTGGGCCTATATTTCCTTATTGATTTTCTGTCTGGATGACCTATCCATTGATGCAAGTGGGGTGATAAAGTCCTCTGCTATTATTGTGTTATTGTTGTTTTCTCCTTTTGTGTCTGTTAACAACTGCCTTATATATTGAGGTGCTCCTATGTTATGTCTTCTTCTTGGATTGATCCCTTAAGCATTGTGTAGTGTTCTTCTTTGTCTCTTATAACAGTTTTTATTTTAAAATATATTTTGTCTGATATAAGAGTTATTACTCAAGCTTTCTTTTGGTTTCCATTTGCATGGAATATCTTTTTCCATCCTCTTACTTGCAGCCTGCATGTTTCTGTAGCTCTGATGTGCATCTCTTGCAGACAGCATATATATGGGTCTTGTTTTTGTATCCATTCAGCCAGTCTAAACCTTTTGGTTGGAGTGTTTAGTGCATTTATATTTGAGGTAATTATTGATAAGTGTGTTTTTACTGTCATTTTGTTAACTGTTTTGAGTTTGTTTTTGCAGGTTTTTTTTTTTCTTTCTCCTTTTTGTTCTTTTTTCTGGTGGTTTGATGTGGTTTGATGACTTAGAGAATTTCCTATGCCATTTTCTGTAAAGCTGTTTTTGTGATGCTGAATTATTTTAGCTTTTGATTATCTGTGAATCTTTTGATTGCTCCATCAAATATGAATGAGAGCCTTGGTAGAGTTTTGTTTTTTTTTTTTTTGAGGAACTTTTTCCCTCTCATAATTTTAAATATATCCTGCCACTCCCTTCTGGCCTGAAGGATTTCTGCTGAAAAATCAGGTGATAACCTTATAAGAGTCCCCTTGTATGTTATTTGATTCTTTTCTCTTGCTGATTTTAATATTTTTTCCTTATCCTTAATTTTTGTCAATGTGATTACTGTGTGCCTTGGTTTATTCCACTTTGGGTTGGTCTTGTGTGGGACTCTCTGAGCACCCTGGACTTGGGTGACTGTTTCCTTTCCCAAGTTAGGGAAGTTTTCAATTAACTCTTCAAAAAATTTCTCAGGTCTTTCTTTCCCCTCCTCACTCTCTGGAACCTCTATAATGCAAATATTAGTGTGCTTCATATTGCCCCAAACTTCTCTTAAACTATACTCATTTATTTTCTTTTTTTTTTCCCTTTTTCTGTTCTGCAGTCATGATTTCCACTGATCTGCCTGCTAGCTCACTTATACATTCTTCTGCCTCATTTAGTCTATTCTTGGTTCCTTCTAGTGTGTTATTCATTTCAGTAATTTTATTCTTCAACTCTGAATCTTCTTTATATTTTCCAGCTCTTTGTTAAAAACTTTTCTCTGTGCATCTATACTCCTCTTTCCAATTACGGTTTTCTCCTTTCTTTAGTATCCTGCTTCTTTTCTATTTAGAGTAGACTTTTCAATATTTCTTTTAGCAAATTTTAGTATTGCTGAATTCTTTTAGTTTTTGTTTCTCTGTGAAATTCTTTATCTCTCCTTCTATTCTAAAGAATAGCCATGCTGTATAAAGTATCCTAGGTTGCAGCTTTTTCTCATTCAGATCTTTGAATATATCTTGCCGTTCCCTTGGCCTGCAGTATTTGTGGAGAAATAAGCTGTAAACCTTATGAGGGGTTCCCTTGTAACCAACTCTGTTTTTCTCTTGCTGCCTTTAGAATAACTTCTTTATCTTTAACCTTGGCCATCTTGATTATAATATGTCTTGGTGTAGTTCTTCTTGGGTTCTTCTTATTGAAGACCCTCTCTGCTTCCTATGTTTGGGAATATGATTCCTTGCTTAGGTTTGGAAAGTTTTCAGTCATGATTTCTTCAAATATCTTTTCAATCTCCTTTGTTCTTCTACTTCTGGGACCCCTATTATGCATAGTTTTGCACAATTTATAGTATCCCATAGGTCCCTTATATTGCTTTTTTTTTTTTTTTCCTGCTCGTTTGTCTGTTGTTCTGAATGGGTTACTTCTGTTATCCTGTGTTCTAAGTGACTTATTCATTTCTCTGCATTGTCTCATCTGCTTTTGACAGCCTTTAGCTTAGCTCTTATCTCAGTCATTGAGTTCTCCTTTGTTACTTGACTCATTTTTATAGTTTAAATTTCCTTTTTATACTATTTCATGTCTCTATTCATAGTCTCTTTTAGTTCCTTCAATACTTTGATTACTCCCTTTTTGAAGTCATGATCTAGTGTACTATAGGTTCTATCTCATTATTTTTTCTTTCAGGGGATTTCTCTTGTTCTTTTACTTACTCTTCTTCATTTTACTTTTATCTCTCTTGCACTATAGATTATGGAGTATCAGTTAGCTACTGTGGTCCTGAAGGGTTCTTTCTTTTTTTTTTAATAGAGGATGTGGAAATAAAACTGCAAAAAAAAAAAACCCACAAAAACTCAAAAGAACAACAACAACAAATAAAATAAAATGTGTACATTTAAAACTTAAAAAAAATAAACAAGAAGAAAAAATTAAAATCTTAAAAAGGAAAAATAAAATTATAAAAAATTAAAAAAGAAAAGAAGGAAAATAAATTTATTTATTTATTATTTTATTTAAGAAAAGAGAATACATTCCTGTGTAGACTGTGCACCCCTAAAAATTTTGTTGTGAGTTCTGTTTCTATTATGGATGGTTGCCAGGACTTTCTTCACTGTGTATTTGCTATTATCCCTTTGATTGTGGGTGTGACCAATGTTGTGGTGACCTGAGCCTGCCTTGGTTGTTGAGGGGGGCCTCAGTTTTGTTCTGTGGTTGTCACAGCCCTGACAGGGGCCAAGTCTCTTCCTTCTTTGTTGGAATTGAGGCTTCCAGACCTGTTTCTAAGTTGTAGTGTGTAGTTGGTGGGGTTGAAGTGCTTTAGGTATTCTCTGTTGACTCTGTCCTTATCCCTGTGTTAGCTGTGAGAATGTCAGTATGTTATTATGTGGTCCCCCAGGTTCTCTGCCCTCAGAACTACCAGTGCAGTTTCACTGTCTTCTGGATCACACACCTGGATTGTGACACACTGTTGGATTAGCACCTTTCTTGGCACCAGACACCTCTCCTGCACTCATCCAGCTGTGCAAACTCCACTTGCTTCTTTCAGATACCCATGGTTTGGACCACCAGATCAGTGCTACTCCCAGGACCGTGTTCATGCATGGTAGGTTGGCTTGGAATAAATGGCCACTCCAGCCCTTGCCCCAGCTGTGTGCCAGAACTCAGCTCCTTGCTCATTTGTCTTAGAGGTGCAGATCCACAAAGACACCCTTGGAGCAGAATGGTTCCCTCTGCCTGGGGCTATAAACAAATCTTAGTCCTGCCTATGCAGTTGAGGAGCACCTGGGTATGGATTCAAGTTTCAACCCCACCTCCACCTGGGATCCTCACACCAGTGAAAATATGGTGGTTATGACTGATCCCCATTCTCTTCTTCAGAGAATGTACTAGCAATGGCGCCACAGGTCTATGGAGACAAAGGCTATAGCTCTCCCTCACACACCACAAGTGGTGCTTTCTTTTTTTTTATCTTGAACCCAAATTATTCTGTTCTGTATAAACTCCTAGCCATGGCACACAGCACACTCCAGTCCCCTGAGATTGCCTCTGTGCAGTCAACCCCAATCTTCCACCTGGCTCAGGCAGCCTGCCCAGTCCCACACCTGCCAGTTCGTGTCTAGGGCTGGGAGTTGCAGGGACTCTTTGTGCCCATTTCACTTAATTCTGTCAGTCAAGGGCTGCTGTGCACAGAACCAAAACTTGGAGTTTTCCCCTCCATCCTTGCTGACCTCTCCATTGGAGAGGGGGAGACCCAGCATAAGAGCACTATCCCTCCTTTGCTGTTCCCTCCCTGTGGGACAGGTCCCACACTGATTTACCTTTTTCCTTCTTCTTTTTATTCTCCTACCAGATTTATGAGGAATTTTATTTTTTGAAGAAGGCAATGTTCTGTCAAAGTTAAGCAGGTGTTCTGAGTGAGTGAGTGGATTCATGAATGTCTCTCTTGGTGTGTTCATGGGAGAGGGTCAGCTAAGAGAATCCTTCTACTCCACCATCTTGGCTGCTCCCTTAAACATTTTCTTTTAACCTAGGATAAATCTGCCTCAGAGGTAGTTAATTGCATGCAACAGATACATGACTAAATTAACACAATAAAATGTATTTCATAAAATCTCATGAACTAAAAAGAATTAAAATCATGACAAGAATAATTAGAAAGGGTATGAATCTGGAATGCTCTGCAATCCCGAGCACAATTGTTCTTTCTAATATTATGCTATCAAAGCAACTCACCATATGTATTTGTCTCATGACACAAAATGCAGAGAGAGTTAATGTTTTTTATCTTCATGATGATCAATAGATGGTCTTCTTCAGAGTTAAGAGTTTCCTGTTGTCTAAGTAGCTATTGATAAATACAAGTAAAGGAGGTAAGAAGGAACCTCTTCAGTTTTATTGAATGTCTATACAATCCAAGATAGTGAATGTTCCCTTACTGGTTTTCAACTCAGTCTGCATCTCAATAATTTTTATTTTATTTAATTTTCCCAATAGATTTACCTAATATATTTCTTTCTGATAGCTCAACTGCTCTATTGGTATAAGAATAAGGAATAAGAAAGATTGGAGACATGGGTAATGAAGCATAGATGAAGAAAATAAAAACACAGTGGATAAGTTTTGTTTTGTTTTGTTTTGCTTTGCTTTGTTTTCAATACAAACATGTCAAAGAACAAAGCTGGTTGGAAGTATGTGAATAGCTGATGGTAAAGCAAAAATTACCACGAGGTTGTTTGAAATCCAAGGGAAGAGAAAAGGAAAGTAAACTAATTTATAATTAGTACTTATTTTATGACAGGTACTTTTTAAGGTCATTAACATATTCTCTCTCGTTTAATGCTTGACTAGTATGTAAAGAACTATGCCATTTTAAATAAAGATTTCTGAAACAGAGTGATTAGTTAACATGTCTAAATTCACACAGCTTTGAGGTGATGAAACTATGACTCAAATCTAAATATCTCAAAGTTTAAGTTGTATATGTTTTTCAATGCTTTATAGAAGGAATATTAGACAGAAGAGCATAATTTTAAAAAACAATAAATTGACATCTGAAAAAGTACATATAAGAGATTCAGAAATATGTCTAGGAACAAGTAAAAACCTAGGATAATGAGAAATAACCATTGGTTAATTTTAAAAAATGGGTAAATAAGTAATTTCAGTATTTTATTCAACTGAATTCCCCTACAGATTCCTAAAACTAACAGATTTGTTACTCTTCAAGAAATATTTGGATTATAATTCAATATTAGCACTTCATTGAAAACTATCACATTTTACTTGCTGTTCATCTCTTCCTGTGGATAGATATCAGCATATTTGATATTTTGTGTTATTTTTCACTTACAGTATTTTTGTAGTAGGCACTTTTTAATTTAAAATTTTAGCATTCCTGGGTCATAGAAGTGGCATCACAAATGTTCACTCAGTTCTTGTCTCGTCATTCCCTTTCATTCCCTCCTTAGTTAAATTACACATTTAGCAGTAAACTAGGAGAAATATGATACTGATGCAAAAGCTGTTCCTAATGACATGATTTGCTCACAGTCTCATTATTTTGTGAATAATGACAGCTAATTTAAACTTAATGCACAGGCAATTTCTTTGCATATCCACACCAATAGCTTTAGAAAGTCAATGATCTCAAGGCTGAGGTAAAAAGTCTTTGGGACAATTTAGGAAATTTTCAGCTCATTGAGCAAATATAAGGGGAAAAAATCTTTGGAAAGAAGATATAGGAGCACATATGAAAATTTAGTTTAATTCATAACATGCGCAGTTACTTCAGTATTTCTATATAAATTTAGCATCTAGATCTATTAACTATAGCCATGCTTATATCCATTTAATATGAATTAAATTATATATTTTTTTCTTTTCAATTATTTCCTTAATATGACATTATCATTGGAATATAATTGGGGTTTGCACTTAAAAATATACATTTTGTATTTGATGGTATTTTATATTACTGACACTCTGAACAGGTAAACTATTATAGCCTCTTCTTTTATTATCATGTTCGTATCTCCTTGATAACTTACCCTCACAGATTAAGTTCTTATTCCACAGAAGTACAATAAATATCACGTCTATTGGTTTTCTCATATTCCTGCCTGTTCTACACTTGGCTTGAGTAGGAAATTGACTATGCTTTACAGGACTATGCTTTCTAACCAGTGGGAGTTTCACATATATTTTAGGGACATGCTCAGTTGAATGACAGTCACAGTTGCTTTGACCACTCAGGGGTCATCACATTAATAGAGAAAAATGAAGGTCATTTGGGAATAAAAAAATCCTTACTAATAACCATATTTACTCCCATGGTAAATGGGAGTAAATAATGCAATATTTGAAGGTAGTTGAAAAGACAACTTAGATAAAGGTTTATTAGAGTCATTCTTCCACTTTGCATTACCCCATCATGTCCATTCCTAATTCAACCCCTTTCATAGCTTTAATAATCCTATATCATCCCTCAGCATGGTGCCTGCCATATGATTCTTCTTCATCTAGTATTAGTTCAGTGACTAATAATATCAAGTATTTGGAAAAGATTATAGAAAATATTTATAAATAATACAGACATGTACTCTTCACATTTATATATAAAGAAGAGTTAGGTAATTAAAATGTTTAGCATAATGACATTGTATTAAGTACTGTGATAGACATGGAACAAAGTTCTGTAAGAGAGTATAATAGATATGTTGGATAGCCTGGATTTTTCTTTCTTATTTATATATTTCTTCATTATTTAGTTTTCTATATCTTTTTTGTGAGGAAGAATAAAGCAGCCTCTTACATTTGGGAAGTGATCTGAGAATGACAACTGGGCCTCAGTGTTGTTACAGACACACAAACACTCATAGCTGGGCCATATTAATCCCTTGTAGATACGACATACATCATTTCATAGATACCAACATCAGACAAGATCACTCAGAAACTATAAGTTAGAAAAAACAAGATTATCACACAACCCATGAAAAAGCAAACCTCCCCATTTCTCAACTATTATGAGTGACTGTTTTTTCTTAATCATTTATAGTGTTGTTCTTGCTCTAAACTTTCCTCCTTATGGATAAATTGAATGGAAATACTCAGTCACAGAACTGTTACTGCCTTCTGTCAGCACCCAATCCAAAGTGGACCCCCACCTTCATACTCTCTTTCCAAAATTACTCAATAAAAGACCAAATCCAGTTATGGGTTCTTTCTAATGCTTTCAGTCTAAGACTTGCTACCATCCTTTATAGTGTGCTTTCTCTCTGCAATTAATAATGAACTCATTTGTTCATCTACAGATGTGTTCCTGGTGGTCTTTGGTTAGAAGATACTGTCAAAGTATTTTTTTGAAATGGACAGAGACCATTTTAGCTTTATTTTAAAAATTGATAAACTGAACTGTAAAGAAGTAAAAGAAGAAAGTTAAAGAACCTAAAGAAGATTTAGGAAATAAAATTTTTTCTTTTTATTAAAAATTATTTTCACTTGACACATTTTCAGTGACGTAGAAGAATCCTCTGTCAAACTAGGCATATGTAGCCATTTTAATTTCAAGCTGTGCTGCAGATATTCAAAGACTTCATCCCTGCCTGTCTCCCTTAGAAATCCAAGTGTTCTTTGTTCCACAGTGTTCTTACTTCAACTTAGATGGTTTTAACTATTTTGTTGGATGTGTGTGTTAATCAAAGACTTTTAGGGGGAAATGACTCACTTTAAAGGATTTCCTCTATTAATATGAATGAATTCTCAGAATTTCAGGAGTCACAAGGAAGAGGTCATAAAAGAAATTTAAGAGGATCACAGCACATGGGCACACATTCCTGCACATGAAGTAAGACTTGATTTTAGTGACAGAAGCAGTAGGTATAAATCATCAAGTCAAAGAATATTTCACCCTGGAGATGCTGTATGTTCCATCTACTCCAAGTCACTAATTTCACAGGTGAGAAAATATGTATACACTCAAAATTATTTAAAAAAATTTAATGTAGGTCATTTATGGAAAAGTCTCTTCTTATGACCCTTCTGGATGTCAGTGTTGATTCTTGCTATTGGAAATACTGAAAGACTTTTTTTTAAGTCAGAAATTTAAAATATGCACTAAATTGTAACACTTCTGAAATTAGTAGTGTTAATTCCATTGTTTTATTATGCAACATATAAGTGACTCAAAATTGCCCATATTCATTGATAAAATTTATTCTTCATATTTATTGCACTAAATAATGCTCAACTTTCAAAGGCGCAAGAAAAATCTCTAGCTTATTGATATATTATGTAGTGCTCACTTTCTACTTGAGCATTTCAGTGGATAATTCTTTTACTCAGTGAGAAAATCTCATCCTGTCAATGATTAATTGACATTACTATTTACATATATCTCTAAAGAAATAATATTTCTGTAAATTGTATTATTTTTACAATTGTGAGGAAACAGTTGTTTACTGTACTTGGGAAATTGTCAAAATGGAAGAGATTTGAAAGTTAATAAAACACAGTTTTGTCTTATGCATTCCTTCACTGAGAGGAATTTAGACATCTATTAATATGTTTTTATACTTTATGATCAGAACTCTGAAACTTTGAAAAATGGGAGACTAATGATTTAAATTAGTGATTGCTAGATTAGATTCTTAATCTGACAAAGGACGATTATTAAACCTATTTTATACAAGTTATACTTGTGCAGAATTAATTAATTTTCTGTCTCTGCAGAATGTAACTAATGAATGAATTGTGATTTATTGTTTTATCTAGTATCTAATTTGTGAGTGTCCATTCTTTACCAGACACTTGTGTAAATGCTATAAATTTATCAGTGAAGAAAACAAATGCAGTTTATGTCTTTGTGAGTCTTACAGTCTGGTGGAAAACTCAACATTTAGGAGCTAACCTAGTGTGGAAGAACTAAAATTTAATATGAGAACTAACTTGAACTGAGATCAAAAGGATGTGACAGTCATCCAGTAAATTTAGTATAAAAGGTGAATGAAGGAAACTTTCTTTCAAACGAAACGATGGAAAGATATTAGATATTAGATTTAGATATAACCATCTAAACGATGGTTAGATATTAGAAAAAAATTCAACACCCTAAAAATTAAGAGGTGTTTTGATGGATTGAATAATGTAGAAAAAACTGAAAAAGTAGGCTGGAGAGAAGGACATGCACCAAATTGTGAGGTTGATGTATAGCAAGGACAATGGAAAGCCACTAAATCCTTTTTTAAAATAGGACTGACACATTCTCATTTTTAAGGATTTTTAGAAAGATTTTTAAAGATGACAGTTCTATAGAATGGACTACACAAAATAAGGTCTAGAGAGATCTACTCTAGTTAAGATATGATGAAAGAAAGGATGAGGTGTTAACACAATGATAAAAAGCAGTGAATGGTTTCAAAATATATAGGAAATACACAAGGTCAGATGGTAAATTAGAAATGGATTGATGGATAGTGAAGCACAACAAGGTATTTTAAAATTCAATCCATTATAATTGAGTTGATGGATTTCAATTAGATAGCTATATATATTTTGGAATCAGTGATATCTCGCAGGCGTTAGGATTGAGCGATTGTGCAAACCGTGCTAATAATTAAACAGGAGTGTAGCATACAAAGAGAAGACTCAGTTAAGAGTCACGTGAAGCCATTACAGAGAAGCTATGAGTGAATATTCTGGGAGGTGGAAAGAAAATCAAGAGTCAGATGTTTGTAGTATATAGCAACTAGCGAACAGAAGCCTTTAGTAAAGGGGATGCATTACATCTGTCAAACGCTGCTGAGGAGACAAAGTTACAGATTCTGAATAAAACTTGTATCTAGCTAGTTAGAAGTCACAGATGTCTTTAGCAAAAGAACAGTGTCTTTGAAGAAGTAAGAACAATAGTAGACTGGATGGGATGAAGTATTGAATTATGAAAATATGTTTGTCGAAAAAAGTTTAGAAGACTGTGTGGTAGATAGATGAGGGGAAGTATGATGCTCATTTTTAATTAAAGAAATTAAAGCTTATTTTAAATACTGATTAAGAGATTCTAATATAATTTGAAGAAATACAACATAAAGTGAAATCAGCAGTACAAACTCCCTACTAAGAGATAGACTAGGATAGTCTGTCTGCAGTTGATGTGGGTAAAAACAATCATTTATTAGAAAGAGTGTCAATTTATCATTGTAATGATGGGAAAATAAGAGGAATGTGGCATGTAATTATTCCTAGTATTATCATGATCCTTTGTATTTCTGTGGTATCCATTATAATAATTATTCTTTCATTTCTGATTACATTTATTTGAATCATTTCTCTTTTTTTCTTAACCTACCTAAAGATTTGTCAGTTTTGTTTATCTTTTCAAAAAACACTTAGTTTCATTGATCTTTTCCATTATTTTTGTAGTATCTGTTTCATGTGCTGCTTCTTTTATCTTTCATACTTCCTGCTAGATAGGCTTAGTTTGTTCTTCATTTTCTATTTATTTGAGTTATAAAGTTAGGTTGTTTACTTGAGATCTTTCTATTTTCTTGATGCATGTATTTATTGCTTATTTTCCTCATGGCATTTTTTTGCCGCTTTAATAAGTTTTGATATGTTATGTTTTCATTTTTATTTGTTTCAACATATTTTTAATTTTTTTTGATGTCACCTTTGACTCTTGGTTGTTCAGGAGTGTGTTGTTTAATTTGTGATTTTTTTCAAGTTTCCTCCTGTTATTTCTTGTTTTACACTGTTACCAGAAAGTAGGTTCATGTCTCTTTGCAGAATGAATTCAGATGAGACATGAAGATCAAGAAAGTAAAGTATGGATTTATTAAGTAATAGTGCACTCTCAAGGGGAAAGTGGGCAGACTCAGTTGAGTAGCTGCACTGGTTACTTTGACTAGATAGTTATAAGGGATGTAAAAATGAATGGGCAGATTATTCTTTCGGGAGGGAGGAGGGGGCTTGGGGTCATATTTCCTGATTTTCATCTCAGCTTTACCTGAAAAGTGATTTTTGTTCTTATTTAGTTTTGATGGGACATGTCATGGCATCAGTGCATGATAGGTACTTCTTATCTGCAAGGTGCATTTTATTGTAAACAGCATGTAATAAGGCTCAAGGCCTACTAGAAGTCAAATCTTCTGCAATCTTGGGCCTAGTTAGTTCTAACTAGCTTATGTCCTATCCTCAGTGTCTGTGTCATTCTTTCAATGGTTGTGTCCTGTCCCTTTCCCACCTGTCTCAGTACCATTGTGGTCAAAAATGATATTTGATATGATTTTGATATTTAAAAACATTTTTAAAACTTGTTTTGTGGCTTAACATATGATTTATCCTAGATAATGTTCTATATGTGCTTGAAAAGGATGTGTATTTCATTGATATAGAATCAATATTTTGTGTGTGTCTGTTAGGACCATTTGGGCTACAGTGTTATTCAAGTCTGCCATTTTCTTGTTGATTTTCTGTTTGGAAAATGTAACCATTCTTGAAATTGAAGCACTGAAGTGCCCTATTATAATCATATTGCTATTTCTCTCTTTAGATCTGTTAATATTTGCTTTATATATTTAGGTGTTCCATTGTTGATTGCACATATACTTACAATTGTAAAAATATATAAAGAAGTCATACAACTCAAAAGTGAGGGGAAAAAAACCATACTCCCCAAAATCACATAACCTAATTTTAAAAAGAACAAAGGACCTAAGTAGGCATTTTTTTTCAAAGAAGACATACAAATTGCTAACAGGTATATAAAAAGGTGCTAAAGATTACTAATCATCACAGAAGTAAAAGTCAAGACCACGTTGAGATACCACCTTACACCTGGTAGAAGGGCTATTATCAGAGAGTCAAAAGATGACAAGTATTAGCAAGGAAATGAAAAGAAAAATGGAACCCTTATACACTTTTGGTGACAATGTAAATTGGCATAACTATTATGAAAAACTGTACTGAGATTTCTCAAAAATTAAAGATAGTGCTATCTTATAATATAGCAATTCCATTCCTTGGTATATTTCAAAAGGAAATAAAACGAAGATCTTAAGAAGATATCTACACTTCCATGTTTATTGCAGCATCATTTACAATAATTAAGATATGAAAACAACTTAAGTGTTTATCAATAAATTAATAAAGAAGAAAAATGTAATATATATATATAACATTTTGTGTTTTTAAATATATTTTGTGGTGTTTTGTAGAAAATATGGAATATATATCACATGTATTTATAAATATAAACACTTTATATACATATATTTTAACCTTAAAAAAGAAAGAAATCCCATTTGCAACAACATGGATGAACCTGAGGACATTATGCTAAAAAGTAAATAAACCAGAGAATGATGTCAAATACTACATGTTCTTTCTTATATGTGGAATCTATAAAAGTTAAATTCATAGAAGGAAATAGTATAGAATAGTAGTTGTCAGGGCTGGAGGATGTGAGTAATGAAGAAATAGTCAAAGGATATTTACTTTCAGTTGTAACGTGAGTCAGTTCCAGAGACCTAATGTACTATATAAAGACTAATGTATTGTATACACAAGAGTAGCTCTTGTGTATTCTCATCACATACACACAAAAGGTAACTATGTGAGGTGATGGATGTGTTAATCAGCTTGATTGTGGTAATTATTTCACAACATATCAAAAATCACCTTTTATACCTTAAATATATATAATTTTTATCCATCAGTTATACATTAATAAAGCTTTGGAAAAAAAGGATGATGCCTGTAACTACAGGAATGTTTGTATATTTATAGAAGACATTCTTTTTTTTTTTTTTCTTGCAAACTAGAAGGTCAGTCTTTTGTTAAGCATGTGTGAGACAGGAGGTTCAGAAATTTAGGTAAACAATGGAGTAAAATGAAATAACAGCTATTTTATACCCACCAAAATGGTTAACATTTTAAAAAAATAACATTATTATTAAATGAAAGTTTGGTTGTGGAGCAGCTTGAATCATTGGTATCCTGCTGGTCAGAATCTGAAATGATATAATCACTTTAGAAAAATTTTTGGCAGTTTATTTAAATTTCAGCATGTATGTCTATATCATGACCAAGCTATTCTATACCTAGGCATTTACACAACAGAAATAAAATGGAAAACTGAAAAACAATGGCAAGTGAATATTTATAACAGCCATAATCAAAATAATCAAAAACAAAGACAACCCAAATGTCCAAACATAAGATAACAAATAAAAATTAAAATGCTTCCATATAATAAATTATTGTTCAACAATAAGGAGAAAACTGTTACAAGTACAATGCAACAACATAGATACATCTCAAAAGCATTTCACTGAGTTAACATCGTGAAAAGTAGAGTATATGCAACATAATTCCATTTACCTGAATTTCTAAAGAGAGTAGATAAAATGGATATAATAATAGAAATCAAAAAGTTATTATTTCAATGACATTGATAAGTTAGTCAGCCCTCTGCAAAAAAAAAAAAAAAAAAAAAAAAAAGAGAAAGAGACAGAAGGAGGAAATGAAAGGCGGGGCATCACTACAGATACCATGGTCATTTAAAGGGAAAAAAACATGTAAAAGGCAACTATATGCCCACAAATTTGATAACCTAGATGAAATGGACAAATTCTTTAATAGGTGCAATTTGCCAAAACTCACACAAGAAAAACTGGACAGTCTAAATAGGACTGTATCTACTAAAGAAATTAAATAAAAAATTAATAACCTTCCAAAACATGAATCTCCAGATCAAGATGGGCTCACTGGTGAATACTACCATACACTTAAGAAATAATTATATAAATTCTCTATAATTTCATTCAGAAGATAGAAACAGAGAAAACACTTCCTAACTTATTCTATGAGGTTAGCATTACCCTAATACTAATACTAGAAAAAGACATCACAGGAAAAGAAAATTATATCTCGTAAGCATACATGCAAAAATCCTCAACAAAAGATAGGCAAATCAAATCAAACAATATATAAAAAGAATTATATACCATGAATGAGATTTATCTCAGGTGCAAGGCTGGTTCAAAATGAAAAAAAAAATCAAATAATATTTTTTATTACATCAACAGGCTAAAGATGAAAAGCTATATGATGACTTTGTAGGATATTTGGTCTTAACCAAAATATTCACAAACATATAGTCCATGCCAAAAAGTCCTTGATATTTGGTCCTGTCCAAAATGTTTATAAGTCATTTGGTCTATACAGAAATGCCCTTGATATTTGGTTCTGTCTTAAATCATTTGGCATCTTTTATGTGAACCAAATGTCTTATGAATGTTTTGAATAGGGCCAAATATCTGCTAACTGATAATTATATTAACAGATGCAGAAAAAGCTTTTGACAAAATGCAATAACCATTCATAACTTTAAAATATCAGCAAACTAGGAATAGAGGGAAGCTTTTCATAACTAATGAACTTCTACAGAAACCCTACAAATAACAAGACCCTTAATGATGAGAAACTGGTTGCTTTTCCAGTAAGATCCTGAATCAGGATTACATACATATGTTTTTCCACATATATCCTGAACCAGACATGTATATCTTCTCCCACCACTTCTTCTTCTTTTTTTTCAATATTGCAGTAGAAACCATAGGTAATACAATAAGACAAGACAAGAAAAGAAAATTATATTGATTAGGAAAGAAGAAATAAAATTGTCTTTGTCCATAGATGACAGATTGTCAATGTAGCAAATTTGAAAGAATTGCAACTAATAAGCAACTAAAGCCAAGCTGCAGTGTGCAAGAGCAATATACAAAAGTCAATCATTTTACATATGTTAGCAGTTAACAAGTGTAACTCGAAATTAAAAACACAATACATTTATTTTAGCACCTCCCCCAAATGAAATAATCAGGTATAAGTCTAAGAAAATGTATACAATATCTATATGAGGAAAATTACAAAACTCTGATGAAAGAAATCAAATGAGAACTAAATAAATGGGAAGAAATTTCATGTTCATGAATTGGAAGACTTAACATTGTCAAGATGTCAGTTTTCTCCAAGTTAATCTACAAATCCAATGCAATACAACTACAAATCCTAGGAAATTATTTTGTAGATATCAACAAATTGATTATAAAGTTTATATGGAGAGGCAAAAGACCCAGAATAGCTAACTAAATATTGAAGAACAGTCAGAGGAATGACACTCCCCAACTTCAAGACTTACCATAAGTATACATTAACCAAGACAATGCAATATTATTTAAAGATTTGTACAAATAAACCATTAGATCAGAATAGAGATCCCAGAAATGGACCTACATAAATATGGTCAACTGACTGCAAACAGAGGACATAAAGCAATATATCCAACCAACCAGTCTTTTCAACAAATGGCACTGGAATAACTGGACATAAACCTATAAGTATGCATCATATGAAAATATATTCATTATCATATCTCACTAGACAATTGCAAATTAAAACAATGAGATGTTACTAATACATAGCACATCAAGTAGAATAGCCAAAATCCAAAGCACTAATGCCATCAAATGCTAGCAAGGATGTGGGAATGCAAAATAGTAGTCACTTTGGAAGACAGGTTGGCAGGTTCTTATCAAGCTAAACACACCCTTACCACATGACCCAGTAATCCTTGATATTTACCCAAAGCTGTTGAAAATGTATGTCCACACAAAAAAAAATCTGCACAGATGTGTATAGCCGCTTTACTCATAATTACAAAAACTTGGGAGCAAACAAGATCCTATTCAGTAGGTGAATAGATAAACTGTGGCACATTAAAAAAATGGAATCTTATTCAGAATATTGGGGAAGAAATAAATGCATATTTGTAAGTAAAATAAGCCAACATGTAAAGGTTACATACTATATAATTTCAATTATATGAAATTCTAGGAAAAGCAAAACTATGGTGACAGTGAAAAGATCAGTGTTGGCTAGGAGTTTGGGTGGAGACATCGATGAATATGCAGAGTACAGGGGATTTTTAAGGCAGTGAAACTATTCTTTATGATACTATAATGCTATATAGATAATGATATATGTAATATATCATAATATATATATAACTGTATGTGTTTTTGTTTTGTGAATGTGTGTAAAAAGATGTTTGAATAATGATATATGTAAGTGCATATTTTATGAAACTATTAGATGATGTCTATAAAATAAAAAGAATGTAAAATTTAATTCCACATTTCAATTTTTAAAAGGTAAATTTTTCAAAATCAATAAAAGAAAGGCAAAGCAAAAACATAGAAAGTTGAGAATTCAAGTTAGGTAGAACTTTATAAAATAACACATTTTTAGGAAATATTAACTCAGTTTGAAACTTCTATAGAAAGATATTCCTAACAAACATATATAAAAATATTCATTAATATACAAAGGATTTCATGATTAGGGGAAAATATTTAAATTACATTCTTAGGAGGAAGACTACATAATACTATGTAAATGTCATTTGATTTCTGTAATTTTGAAAGTATTAACTTCTTTTATTCTTATGAACACAAATCACAAAAAGCTGACAGCATTGAGTTAAAAGAGAAGGAAGGAAACATTGTGAAGATCAAATATTATTAACTGAAGAGTATTATATTTCTAGAATATTTTTAGAGAAGAAATTCTACCACAAAGAGTGGACTTTGTTATATGTGGAGGAAGGTACCTAGATGAGTACAAAAAATAATAGGAAGTAACTTTTTTAAAATTTGTCCTTGAATGAGGGTAACAATTGGACAAGAAAGAAATGAGGAAAAGCAAGCATTAGAGAATGAGACTACAAAAAAAAAAAAATGGAGATACTTGATCCTTTCAACATAGGAGCATATGATGTTCTTTTCCTCTTTTATGCTTCAGGTTGACCCTGTTAAATCTATTTTAAACCTGATCTTACATTTGCCCATGGGCCATAATTAAATAGTTGAGACATTACTTATTTGTTATCTGATAAGAGATCTATTGAAATGAACAGGTGTATGTTCCTGAAAAACCATGCAGGTTTTACAAGGCTAACATCCCTATTGACTGCTGAGTCATAATTTCTGACCAGTGCCCAAGTCAAAAAATATTTGAATAACATCCCTGTACTTCTTCATATTTCAAAGAAATTATGAGACAGAAGTTCTGATCATTTTGTATTAATAACTATCAATATCATTATTATTGTGTACCCAGCACAACTGTATCATTTAAAAAAAACTACATAGATTAATTATTTTATGGAAGAAAATATTTGAACACAAATGTACTTTGGAGAATAGTCTGGTTTATTTTAGCTCCATAAGTGAACAAAAGTGGTCTAACAAAATGGTAAATGAGATCCTAGAGTGTGTCCCAATCTGGCACATGAATAATGGCATTATAATTATTACAACCAGCCATTGACCTACATGATCCATCAATCAGCAAGAAAGCATAATATATTTTTTTAAAGAAAGCATAATCTTGATTCAACAATAGACGTGAAAAATTCAGTACCCATTGCAGACCTTAATCTCTTAAATGGGGGGGGGATCTCATCCTTCACGTGAATTAAAAGTCACAGTGAAATTTGTATGTTAAACACATAATTGACTGTACAATTTTTGCCTAATCTTACATCTTTAAAGATAATATAAAAGTATATTCAGACTTAGATTTCTTAATATATAATCTAACTTTTATAATTTCAAATAACATAATTTTTTATCTTAGCATGTTAATTTGCTTCAGGTCTCCTGTGACAGAGCATACCAGCATATACCATTCTTTCTTTCTCTCTCTCTCATCTATTGTTAGTTTCCTTTCTTAGTCTGTGGAATATAGAAATACTATTAATCTTTTGGCATATGGAGAACTTGGAAATACTTTCTACATCACTTGTGCACTTATAATTATGTAAATTGAATTAATGTTTCCCAAGAACTTACTGTGTTTTTTCCTTGTTTGTGACATTTGTAATTGTACTGTATATTATCTAATAAAAGATTACTTAAGCTGATAAAGTATTGGTGTGAAAATAGTTTTTTTCTGTGAAAACAAATTAATTTTCAAATATATTATTAATAGAAATAAACCCCACTATTAAGGAATAAGTGGATAAAATAATGGTAAAATATTAGAATAAGTAGCAACAATTTTCTCTCAGAATAATTCATAAATGTATTTTAATTTTTTATTCCAACTTGGATATATGGAGACTGAAATTCCTCATTGTATATTAGGGGCATATTTTATATATAAACTTTTGGTGGTCCACCATCCCTATTGGACTCAAAGGACTCATTAAAATAGAAACCTCAGCTCTAAATTAAATACCTAGTGAATGTTCACTTATTTGATTATTTTTATAATATTAATTGTGTCATTTATGTGATATATGATTTAGCTCTTTAGACAAAAAAATGTTCTCAGTACAACTGATCTTAATCACATAAAGGGCTTTTATATTCCCCATATTTTCAAAAACAAGTTATAGATATTTAAATGTACCTTTTTCTTTTCATGTAGCAAAGTATCATTGTATATTCATTTTTGGTTTGAAAGAGTGATATGTGCTTATTATGTAGAATTTAAGTGATTCAGAAAAGTACATAGTTACAATCTAGGGAGATGTTATTTCCAAAGATAGCATCTGTGGTTAAGAAAAAATAGACCACATAAAATATTAAGATTTCAGTTAGTATATATGTATATGTGTATAATAGTGTGCAAATATATAATAAAATAGTGTAAACTGATTATGTATTAATAATGAAGATAAAATTATCACTGTATTCTTGCCAATACCTTTGTCACTTTAGAAAATCTTAAGAATTATATTGTTACATATTATCATGAATTATAAATGAATATTTCAAAAATATTAAAGTAACTTTTTAATATTAGCTCCAAATTTCAATCTAATGAAGGTTAATTGACAATGTTTTTATCCCCTTATGGTTTATTAATTTTTTACTTCTTAAATAATTGAATTTTGCTATGAATTTTCTTTTTCTGACAACTGTATTTTAGCACTCCAAATCCTGAGTTCTTTTATATTGCAAATTAATGTCTGTTGTGTTTTCTAATCAAATGGCATTATAATTTGGTAAAATATTCTGGGATCACAGGAACTCTCAACATCTTATGCATATTGACACATCCTGTCAATCTTGTCCTTAGATTGAAATTATATCATGAATGAAGCTGAGTAACCACCTCCACATTTTATAAGTGAATTGTTTTTCTTCTCATTAGATACTTGAATAACTTTATTTCATATACATACATATGGACATTTATCTTTTAATAAGATGTACATCAGCACCTGTAATTTTTCTACTGGAAACTCAGTTTTTATTATTTTTTTAAAATTGTATTATACTTCTTAGTACCATTCTCATTTTATTTGTGTGTTCTCTTCCTGAGATATTCCAATTATTCTTACTTTGGATGTTTTGTAGTTTACTAAGTATATTGTCTTTTCCAGTTCTGTTATTTGACATTTATAATATATTTGACATAATTATAAAAATATTTTGTTGCTTAATTCATATCTTTAAGTTGCAATCTTCTTTTATTTTAGATTTCAGCTTTCAGTAAAAGAAAACCTTATCATTTTTAAGTCTCAGTATATTTAAATTGGGGTGAAATTAAAGAAAATATATGAAGCAAAACATGTACTATTTTGATTTTTTATTATTTTTCGCCAAGCCTACTTTGATAGTGATTTTTAACCAGTGATGTCTCTGTTAAACTGTTTCATAGTGTAAAAATGCCCTATAGAATTTCTTTCCTTGAGATTTTGTTCATTCTTATGCCCAATTTTTGTCTGTTTTGCTCACTACATGCCTTCCTTTTGTTTTATTTCTATTTATTTAATACCACATTTCCCTTTTAGTCACCCTGTCTGTCTTTCACTAGCTTACATTTTTTTATGCATAGAGTCCAGCACCTAGTTAAAAAAAAAAAAAAAGAATACCTTTTGTGGTCTTTCATGCTCAACCATGGGCAATGACAAAGGATTTGCCTGGTAGGCTTCATGAGAAGAGCTGACTTCCCCACACCAGACTTGGTGAAGACACTGTGCAGTTGACTGAGGATGTTGCAGTCAAAGACTGAGATCCTCTGGCCAGTCATACTCATACATGTATTTATATATTTGCACTCCTAATCCAAGTACTTTTATTACTAATTATCTTTATTTGACATTTTGAACAGAGATCTTATTATAGGCAATTTTGCAAAGGTCTCCTGATGATTTGTTTTTGGAGGGTAGGGTAGTAAGGGAATAGGGGAAACTTAAGACACATTTCTACTCTGACTCAGTATTTAGTATTTTTCCAATCTTTCTTTGAGGCACCTTCAGCAATAAGACAATCCCACGTCTGCCCAGATCCACAGGACCCTTGACTGATGTGTAAAAAATTAAAAATCAAAAACTTCACTTAAACTGAATTAGGAGACCAGCAGGGGGAGCTCTCACGTCCTGTGATGATAGCGGAGACCAACAGGAAGAAGAAATACTCTTCTCTCCTAGCAACAACTTAGACAATGAAAAGCCATGGACTTTTATTTACTATAACCCTCCCAACTTCCTTTTCCACTCATAAAAGAGCTCTCCTTCCCCAGCCATGCAGGGACTTGCATGTGTCCTGCCATGGTTGCAGGCCCTGAATTGTAATTCTCTGTTGATCCTGAATAAACCAGTCTTAACTGGAGAAGTGACACATTCTGGTGCCCTGTATTGGGACTAGAGAAGACCCCTGAGGGCTCTGGAACTGGTGAACAAACAGAGGCAGTATCCTCTGCTCTTCTCAGCAACTCTGGCGTTTGAAGGTGTATCTTTCTCCTTGATTTGAGCTTATGCCCTCTTTATGTTTGAAGCTCTGCAGGCTAGGGACTTATTTGAAAGTTTTATGCTTTCTGATTAAGGTTTCATTCTTTATGTGAGTACTTGTTTGTTACCTTGGTCTGATTTTGAGTTCAGACTGTTTTAACCAAAGAAGGCTAAGACAGCATCAGCTCATTGCTTCAGGAACAGGGGCTGCTTCACTGAAATTGTATTTTTCAGCCATCATCCCATTCCTTTGGGATAGAGGCTATTTCATGGAAAGTGACTGAAAAAATCTTTGGTCTGGCCCCTCCAGGACTGAGCTATTTCCTTAGAGCTGGCTGGTGTTAGGCCTACAGTCTGTCTGAGTTGCAAGCTATTTGAATTGAGCTGCTTAAGCTATTAAGATATTTAAGGTATTTGAAAATTATTCTCTTACTCCAAGAAAAGCTCCTGAAAAGTGGAACCTCAGTCATTTAAATATTTTGAAGTCACCCCTCTCATAGAGACTTCAGCCAATTTTATGTTTAGAAACCACTGTACTTCTTCATGTGCATTTCTGACTAAATGGACTGACCTGACCAAAGGCAATTTAGGATACTAATGGCAATAATAGGGAAACTTGGGAAATTCCCAATTTTGGGAAATTAATTTTAATTTTCTTATAACCAAATTGGATTATAATAGAACAAAAGTTTCCAGAACTGAATGGCTCTTTTTTTTTTTAATTGAGACTTTCCAACATTATTAGGAGTTCAAAATTGCCTTTTTACAAAATAAAATTTTAAGATTAGCTGAGGCAAACAGACAATTAAGAAAGATAAAAATGGCTCCTGAAGCCTCAGGCCCTTCTTCCTAGTCTTTTTTGTCTCAGGCTCCACCTTTGGCACCATGTTTTGTGCTCTGTCCCTTCTCTCCCTCAGCTCCTCATGGTCAAACTCTCAGTGGGAGGATGCTAAAAAAAAAAAAAGAAAAAATATTCTTATCAGCTCTGGCCAAACTTCTGAATGGTAAAACATACTGTACTATGACTGGAAGTCCCAGTTATTTGGGGATGATATCACAAAGACTAAACTCCTTCAAATTTCAGATCATTCCCTGCCAACCTGGGGCAAATTTTAATTGTGTTTGAGAGATTAGTCAGTCTTCATTATTCATTTCCTTTATTACATCAGACTACCAGTTAATAACTATCAAAAAGGAGGAAATATAATTTTCTTCATTTATTACATCTCTATGTAGAAGTACATAAGAATTGTTTAAAGTTTCACAGTTAGAGATTGAATTGGTGACAATGAGATTAGGAGCCCTCAGCATAATTCTAGAACTTTCTGTTTCTATTTTAGGCAAAAAGAGTTACACAGTATGGCCAATTCTGAATTCTATATGGTCTGGGAACCTTTTGTAAAGCACAGGATACAAACCTACACGTGCTTACTTAGACAGAGAGCTTTGGATGGTGCTCATAGAAGTGAGGTGCCCCTTAGTTTAATCTTCATTAGCTCCACAACAGATATATCTCAGTTTAAACTGTTACTTTTCAAAAAATATCATGCCATTAGGTATGTCCTTTCCATTGAGCTAGCACTACATTTTTGTTTTGTTTTGTTTTAAAAAGTTTTGCTCATTTCATTATATTTTTGATAAGGCTGGCTTGAAATTCAGTTCCATTCTAATTTCAACACTTTGTGATCTTAATGTTCATAACAGTATGAAGTTATTATGACTCCAGAAAGTACACCAAGACACTCACAGTGTAAGTAGGTTGTTCAATAAGTGGTCAGGTTGGAATTGAAATCCAGATCTAGTTGAAACTCCCACTTTTGAATGTGGTAGATAAATATGATGACAAATAATATGAGGCCTGAAACTTATAATTAAATAATTATTTTATTTTGAAATAAACTATTAAATACATTTTCTTAAACGTGTCTAAAGATGACACAATTGAATATTGAATTTGTACCACAGAAAATGTATATTGCACTAAAGAAAGTAATGGCATGGCATTTATTCTAAATCTAGACCTCCAAAACTTGGTTTTAAATACTGAGTTACTGAATGTTTGATAGTGGGCAAACACTAATATTTCTAAGCCACCAATTTCTAATCTGTGAAAATGGGGTTAATACATATAAGTATCAAATCTAATATCCCAGATTCAATAAATATCAAACATATATGATCACTTATCAACACTTAAGAATAGTTATATGGAAAGTATACTAGAAGACAATTATATTATTTTGTAAACTATTTATATAAACATTTCAAATACATTTAGAGATGAACATAGTCATTACTAAAATATATAAAAATCTGTATATGTCCTAGTTAAATAGTTCAAATGTATATACTTTTTAAGATGCTATGTATTTAATATTAATTGTTTAACACTAAGATATATTAACAATGAATCTCAAAATAAATGAACTACTTTTAGCTTTTTAATTACTCTGAATTCCCAAACAAAATTTATAATAATTTCTTGTATCAGCTCTTGAAATTCTGTTTGTGATCCTGAATTGTTTGCTCTCTGTAAGATTTACTGGCTCTGAATTGTTTGGTGAACTGTCATTATCCTTCTACTTAAAGAATTAGTCAAGGTTGTGAACATTACTGAAATTCATCTGAGGCAACCTAAGGTAAATATAAAAATAATGAGCAAGGACTTTTTAATAATGTGAAGTGTCCCACCTAATCTGGAAGTACAAGTATACAGACAAGACAGAAAAGCATGTTTATATTAAAGCAGTCACACAGCAAAATTGAAAAATATGAAGGACCAAATTAAAGAAGAAAAGCAAAACTTTTGAAAATCATCAGCCTAGAATTTTATTACTGTAATCTCTCTGAAATAGTTTGAATTAAAAGAATATATATACATTCTTCATATTTGCTCCCTCGATCCTATTTTCCCTCCTCTTGATTGTGTGAGTTTGCACTCATCAATAAAGCATTGTCAGTAAATTTTTGTTTCAGTCTCTCTTTTCTAGAGAGATCAAGGTAAGAAGACAACGTAGTGTCTCATTAACAATTATAATGAGTTAATTTTGGTAGACTTATTTTCCATTCATATTATTTCCCCCAAATACAGCAGTCTATATAAAGGTTAAACATGAGAAAATTTTCAGTGAAATTGTTTTCCACAATCTTATTTATGCAATACATGGAAATTATAATGTATTCTAAAGAGAAAATGGAACTTATTTGTAAATGAAAATAATTAATTTTTGTTTTGAAAATGATGAGCAAATAGATAGAGTGGAATCAATGGTGGATATATTTTACATGTCTAACTGCAGATATTTAAAAAAAAAAAAACACTTCCAAAAGGGAGAGCCCTAAGATGCATTTGTATTGGAATAATATAGTTGTCTCAGTATTGGAATGGTATTGTTCCATCAAAGTATAAAAAATAAGTTTCAAAGAAAAAATTAACATTTTTATGTAAAAATAGTTGTATCTGTTTAAACAATTTCTGTTGAAATCAATGTTTTATTATGAATATTTGTAATTTTCCAGGAATTTTCTCCCCTTCTTGGTTTTCACTTTCTTTTGCATGTTATTTTTATCTTAACCTTTCTACTGGGAATTGATTCAAGTCTCTTCAGTTCAAAAGTGAAACAAATAAACAAAGAATAGAATAGAAAAACAAAAAATATCTTTACTTGTTCCCCAAATCACAGTTCTTTTATTAGGCTTACAAAATCCTTTACTTGTCCCAAAATCATAGTTCCTGTGTTTACAGAGATATTTTTAAAACATGTAAGTAGTAATTTACTCTCAGTTGGTATCTGTGAATTTGATATCCAATAAAATCCTCCTTTATCTTAATGTCATAATAGTTGTCTTCTGTATTTTTATCTGAGATTTTGCCCTTTGTTTTCACTTTAGGTCATTTTTCTGTTTGCAGTTTATGTTTATAGTATAGAGAATTTGTTTTAGTTTTTCTTCCATAGTGTCCTAGCACCATATATTGAATAGTTAATTCATTTTCCCAATAATTTTTAAGGCTGCTTCTGTCATATACCAAGTTCCAATTTATATGTTGATTTTTACTTGAGCTAATTATTCTGTCCAATACATTTATTTACTGATCTCTTCGGTAGTACATTTAAAAATATTTATAAATTTAAACTTATACTCACTACCTAGATAGGAAGTTACCTTATTAATTTTCTTCTTCACAACTATATTATCTATCTTTCTTCCAAATAATTTTAGGGTATACTTTTTAAGAATTATAAAAATACTGTGCTCAGAAAATAATTGAAACTGTGTTCAACTAATAGAGTAATTTGGGGATAATTTCTATCTTTGCAATATTATCTTCCCATCCAAGACCATAAATCTTTCTAATTACATTAAACATTTCTCTTAATAATATATTAAAACTAGGGTCTTTCAATATGATACGTTTTTTTCAAAAAAGATTAGCACATCTGTTGTTAGATCCATTCTTGCACAAATGATAGATATTTATTGCTTTTGAAATATATATGCAAATATTTATATTTTATTTCTCATGTTGACATATAGATATTCTGTTAATTTTTTACTGATTGTAGCATTTATCTCATCCTGTTTTTGTAAAACACATTACAGAAATAACCTTCAGTTACATTTTGTTGCAATGTACAATTTATTATTTAAAAAATCATTTATGCGTAATATGTTAAGATGATTTCCATTGGTATGTATACAAAGAGTTTAACTTTTCTTTAAAGAATTTACCTTATGGAATATGTAATTTACAAAACTTTGTTCTTTCTGCTTTAAGGTTAGAAACTCTAGTGTGGTGAAGGGGATTTTGTTTTAGATTTTCTTCCTGTCTGTGTCACTGAATGTGAAAACATGTTCCATTGCAGGTTTCTATTGAATTAATATTCCCTCTTATTTACTGTGGATTTGAATTATACACAATTTGTCAGGATTTAAAGTATGGATGTTCACCAGCTAATATGTGTGTGTGTGTGTGTGTGTGTGTGTGTGAGAGAGAGAGAGAGAGAGAGAGAGAGAGAGAGAGAGAATATGAAAATAATGGACAGTGTGCCAAAAATTCACCTGCACTCACTGTACCTATGCCCTTAAAATAAGGTGATGTGCGGTGGGACTGGAGAATCTCTGTTTCTTTAGCCAGTCACTGTGAGTTTACATCACATATGTGTAACACTAGTTGTTAAGAAAAAATAGAAAAAAACATTAAATGGACAGAAAATTTAATTAACCTGTTTCATTTGGTACTCAACACAGGAAAACTTACTTGAGCAATAACAGAAGAAAATTAGCTTTCTTGGGTTTATAGAGAGAGGGTCTTTCAGCTTCCAGTGTTTCTTATAAACATGGTTGAAGATATTTAGTATGTGTGCTATAAAGTTTTGAAAATGTGCAATTAATTCCAACATGTTCCAAAAACTCAGTAACAAACCAGAAAGCAATGACAGTAATACTATTTTTTTTTAAAGTTGTATTTTGGATAGATGATACAAATGAACCTGAGAGGTGACCTTCCAACACACCATAACATAAGAAAATTCTCCCAAGATGTGCAAATCTTTTTTTGGTTTAAGCCAGCAAGGGATAGTTTATATAATTTAGGAGACAATACATTTTAATAAATATGTAGGTGAGTATGAAATTAACTAATTTTTATATTGGACATTCACATATTCATTTTGTTCTAGATTGTATATATATTTCAATTTGGGGACAATTTAACTCCATGATTAGTTTTCCTGGTAGTTAGGTAATGATATAATTTATTATCCAATCTAGGACACTTTGAGAATTAAGTGGAGACATTAATATATTCAGTTAAATTAAAATTAGAAATTTCTGGGGCTTATATCAAATTTGGGAATGTTTCAACCATTTTCTTCAATATTTCTGCCCTAATATACTTTTTCCTCTTCTTCAGTAATACTAGTTAAGCATATGTTTAATGACTTGATTATATCAAAAGTCTGACAGTTATAAAAAAAAGTGTTGTTTTTCATATATTGATCTATTGTCAAATTCACTTACTCTTTTTTTAAACATTTTTTATTGAGTTATAGTCATTTTACAATGCTGTGTCAAATTCGTGTACAGCAAAATTTTTCAGTTATACATGAACATACATACATTCATTGTCACATTTTCTTTTGCTGTGAGCCACCACAAGATCCTGTATATATTTCCCTGTGCTACACAGTACAATCTTGTTTATCTACTCTACAATTTTGAAATCCCAGCCTTTCCCACTCCCCTTTGCCCTGGCAACCATAAGTTTGTATTCTATGTCTATGAGTCTGCTTCTGTTTTGCATATATATATATATATGTATTTTTTAGATTCCACATATAAGCGATTTCATATGGTATTTTTCTTTCTCTTTCTGGCTTACTTCACTTAGATTGACATTCTCCAGGAACATCCATGTTGCTGCAAATGGTGTTATGTTGCCAGTTTTTATGGCTGAATAGTATTCCATTGTATAAATATACCACCTCTTCTTTATCCAGTCATCTGTTGATGGACATTTAGGCTGTTTCCATGTCTTGACTATTGTAAATAGCGCTGCTATGAACATTGGGGAGCAGGTGTCATTTTGAAGTTGGGTTCCTTCTGGATATATGCCCAGGAGTGGGATTCCTGGGTCCTATGGTAAGTCTATTCTTAGTTTTTTGAGGAACCTCCATACTGTTTTCCACAGTGGCTGCACCAAACTGCATTCCCACCAGCAGTGTAGGAGGGTTCCCATTTATCCATAGCCTCTCCAGCATTTGTCATTTGTGAACTTTTGAATGATGGCCATTATGACTGGTGTGAGGTGCTACCTCATTGTAGTTTTGATTTGCATTTCTCTGATAATTAGTGATGTTGAGCATTTTTTCATGTGCCTATTGATCATTTGTATTTCTTCCTTGGAGAATTGCTTGTTTAGGCCTTCTGCCCATTTTTGGATTGTTTTTTTCTTATTAAGTCATATGTGCTGCTTATAAAACCAGGTGAAAACACCACCAAAAAAGAGAATTACAGGCCAATATCACTGATGAACGTAGATGCAAAAATCCTTACCAAAATACTAGCAAATAGAATCCAACAGCACATAAAAATGATTATACATCATGATCTAGTGGGGTTCATCCCAGGGACAGAATGGTGGTTCAACATACGCAAATCAATCAATGTAGTACATCACATCAACAAGAGAAAGGACAAAAACCACATGATCATTTCAATAGATACAGAAAAAGCTTTTGATAAAATTCAACACCCATTTAGGATTAAAAACTCTCACCAAAATGGGTATAGAGGGAACATATCTCAACATAATAAAAGCTATATCTGACAAATCTATACCCAGCATAGTACTCAACAGTGAAAAACTCAAAAGCTTCTCACTAAAATCTGGAACAAAGCTAGGATACCTACAATCACCACTCCTATTCAACATAGTCTTGGAAGTCCTAGCCACAGCAATCAGGCAAGAGAGAGAAATAAATGGGATCCAAATTGGAAAAGAAGAGGTAAAAGTGTCACTATATGCAGATGACATGATACTATATATAGAAAACACTAAAAGGTCCACACAAAAACTACTAAAGCTGATTGAAGAATTCAGCATGGTAGCAACTTACAAGATTAATGTTAAAAAATCAGTTCCATTTCTTTACACTAACAATGAATCAACAGAAAAAAAGAAAGTAAAGAAACTATCCCCTTTAAAATAGCACTCAAAGTCAAAAAATACCTAAGAGTAAATCTAATCAGGGAGTTGAAAGACTTATACACAGAAAACTATAAAACACTGATTAAGAAAATTAAAGAAGACTTAAAAAAATGGAAAGATATCCCATGCTTCTGAATTGGAAGAATCAATATTGTTAAAATGGTCATACTGCCCAAGGCAATCTACAGTTTGAATGCAATCCCTATCAAATTACCCAGGACAGATTTCACAGAACTAGAACAAATCATAATGAAATTTATATAGAATCACAAAAGACGTAGAATTGCCAAAGCATTACTGAAGAAAAAGAAAGAGGCTGGAGGAATAACTCTCCCAGACTTCAGACAATACTACAGAGCTACAGTAATCAAGACAACATGGTATTGGTACAAAAACAGACATATGGACTGATGGAACAGAATAGAGAACCCAGAAATGAACCCACAAACTTTGGGTCAACTAATCTTTGACAACAGAGGCAAGAATACACAATGGAATCAAGACAGTCTCTTCAGCAAATGGTGTTGGGAAAACTGGACAGCAGCATGTAAAGCAATGAAATGGATCAAAGACTTAAACATAAAACAAGATACAATCAACCTCCTAGAAGAAAATATAAGCAAACCATTATCTGACATATATCTCAAAAGTGCTCTCCTAAGGCAGTCTACCCAAGCAATAGAAATAAAAGCAAGAATAAACAAATGGGACCTAATTAAACTTACAAGCTTCTGCACAGCAAAGGAAACCATAAGTAAATTCACTCACTCTTTGTGATATGTATTCTGCTTTAAATCCACTTAGCAAATTTTATAATTTAGATACTATAAAATTTTTCAGTTCTACATTTACATTGTTTAAGCATTTCCAGTTGTCTGCTGTGATGTCCTTTTATAATTTTAATTGAAAAATAGTCTGTATAAAACATATTGTTTTATGGTGTACAGCATGCTGTTTCAGTTTTATATATAGATGTTCCTTTCTATATTATTTTTCTTTATAGGTTATTATAAGACATTAAATATAGTTCATTGTGTTATAAAGCAGAAGTTTGTTATCTATTTTATATATATAGTAGTTAGTATCTGCAAATCCTGAACTCTCAATTTATCCCTCCACCCACCTCCTACACACTTTGTAACCATAAGTTTTTCATATCTGTGGCTTAGAATTTGCCTTCTAAATAAGTTAATTTTTGTCATTTTTCTTTAGATTCTGCATGTAAGTGATATATGGTGTTTTTCTTCCTTTTTCTGACTTACTTCACTTAGAATGACAATCTCCATGTCCATTTATGTTGCTGAAAACAGCATTATTTTATTATTTTCATGGCTGAGTAGTATTCCATTGTATAAATATACCACAATTTCTTTATCCAGTCATCTGTCAATAGATATTTAGGTTGCGTCAGTGTCTTGGCTATTGTATATAGTGCTTCTATGAACATTGGGGTGCATGTACCTTTTTGAATTTGAGTTCCCTTCAGATATATACACAGTAGTGGGATTACTGTGTCATATGGTAAGTCTATTTTTTGTTTTCTGAGAAATCTCCATAATAAATGCACCAAACTAAATTCCCACCAACAATGTTAGAAGGTACCCTTTTCTCCACACCCTCTCCATCATTTATCACTTGTGAACATTTTAATGTTGGCCATTCTGAATGGTGTGAGGTGATATCTCATTGTAGTTTTGATTTGCATTTCTCTGATAATTAGTGATGTCAAGCATTTCTTCTTGTGCCTATTTGTAATTTATGAATTCATTGGAGAATTGCTTGTTTAGGTCTTCTTCCTATTTTTGGATTATATTGTTTTTGTTTTTGTTTTGTTACTAAGTTGGGTGAGCTGTTTGTATAGCGTGGAAATTAAGCTCTTCTGTTGCATCATTTGCAAATATTTTCTCCCATTCTGTAGGTTATCTTTTTGTTTTTGTTTATAGTTTCCTTTGCTGTGCAACAACTTATAAGTTTAATAGATCCCATTTGTTTCTTTTTGCTTTTATTTCTATTGTCTGTGTAAATTGCTCTAAGAGTAGATTCCTCAAGATTTATGTCAGAGAATATTTGCTCATGTTTTCATTTAGGAGGTTTATAGTGTCTTGTCTTATGATTAAGTCTTTAAGACATTTTGAGTTTATTTTTGTGTATTGTGTGAGGGATTGTTCTAACTTCATTGATTTACATATGGCTCTCCAGTTTTTTCAACACCACTTGCTGAAGGGACTGTCTTTTCTCCATTGTATACTCTTTCCTTTTTTGTTGAAGATTAATTGACCATAAGTCTATGGGCTTATTTCTGGTCTCTCTATTCTGTTCCATATGTCCGTGTCTCTTTTTGTACCAATACCATGCTGTTTTGATGACTGTGGCTCTGTAGTATTGTCTGAAGTCTGAGTAGGTTATTCCACCAGCTTTGTTTTTGTTTGTTTGTTTGTTTGTTTTGTTTTGTTTTGTTGTTGTTTTTAAATCAGTATTGATTTGGCAATTCTGGTTCTTTTGTGATACCATATAAAATTTAGGGTTGTTTTTTCTAGTTCTGTGAAAAATATCCTGGGTAATTTGATAAGGATCACATTAAATCTGCAGATTGCTTTGGGTAATATGACCTTTTTAACAATATTAATTCTTCTAATCCAAGACCATGGAATACCTTTACATTTCTTTAAATCATCTTTAATTTTCTTAATCAATGCTTTGTAGTTCTTTGTGTTTAAGCTTTTTACCTCTTTGGTCAGGTTTATTCCTAAGCATTTTATTTTTATTTTTGATGCAATTTTGAAAGAGATTGTGTCTTTACTTTCATTTTCTGATATTTCATTGTTAGTGTAAAGAAAGGCAACTCATTTCTATATGTTAATCTTGTATCCTGCTACCTTGCCAAATTGTTTTACTAGCTGTGGTAGTTTTTGTATGGAGCTTTTAGAGTTTTCTATACATAGCATCACATTCACATATGGTGACAGTTTTACCTCTTCTTTTCCAATTTGAATCCCTTTTATTTGTTTTGTTTGTCTGATTGCTATGGCTAGGACTTCCAATATTGTGTTGAATAGAAGTAGTGAAAGTGTGTGTCCTTGTCTTGTTCCAGATTTTAGTGGGAAGGCTTAGAGTTTTTCACCATTGGGTAGTATGCTGACTGTGGGTTTGTCATAAATAGCTTTTATTATATTGGGATATGTTGCTTCTATACTTACTTTCATAAGATTTCTTATCATAAATGGGTGTTGAATTTTATCAAATGCTTTTTCAGCATCTATTGAGATGACCATGGGATTTTTGTTCTTTCTTTTGTTGATGTGGTATATCACATTGATTGATTTGTGTATGATGAAAAATCCTTGTATCTCAGGGATGATTCCAACTTGAAATAGTGCATAATATTTTTAATGTGTTGTTGAAGTCTGTTTGCTAATATTTTGTTGAGAATTTTGCATTTATATTCATCAAAGATATTGTCCTATGACTTTTTTTTTTAATTTGGTAGTGTCTTTATCTGGTTTTTGTATCAGAGTGATGGTGGCTTCATAGAATGGTTCGGGTGTGTTCCTTTTTTTTCAATCTTTTGGAAGAGTCTGAGAAGGCTTGGTATAAGTTCTTCTTTGTATATTTGATGGAATTCCCCAATGAAGCCATCTATTCCTGGACTTTTGTTAGGAGGGAGGTTTTTTATTACTGATTCTATTTCAGTTCAGGTTATTAGTCTGTTCAATTATCTGTTTCTTCTTGATTCAATTTTGGTGGACTGTATTTGTTTAGAAACTTGTCTGCTTTTTTCTAGGTTCAGTTTGTTGCCATATATTAGTTCACAGTATTCTCTTACCATTTTTTTGGATTTCTGTGGAGTTGGTTATAATTTCTTCATGTTCATTTCTTATTTTGTTTCTACATGTTCTCCCTCTTTTCTTCTTGGTAAGCCTGGTTTGTCGATTTTGCTTCCTCTTTCAAAAAACTAGCTCTTGGTTTGAATGATTTTTTTTCTTTTTTTTAGATCCCTTTTTTATTTATTTCCTCCCTGGTCTTTATCATTTTCTTCTTTCTGCTAACTTTAGGTTTTCTTTTGTCTCTTTTTCTGATTTTTTAGGTGGTGGGTTAGGTTGTTTATTTGAGATTGTTCTTCTTTTTTGAGGAAAGCCTGTATCACTATGAACTTCAACCTTAAGATTGTTTTTGCTGCATCCCATAGATTTTGTGTAATTGTGTTTTTATTGTCATTTGCCTCATGGTATTTTTAAATTTCCCTTTGATTTCATCGTTAACCCATTCATATTTTAGTAGTATGTTTTTTAGTCTCCATTCAGTCTTTTTTTCTCATTTGTTTTTCTGTGGTTGTTTTCTAGTTTCATGGCACTGTGGTCAGCAAAGATGCTTGAAATAATTTATGTCCTTTTAAATTCACTGAGGCTCCTTTTATGTTTGCATGTGTGGTCTGTCCTAAAGAATATTCTATATTCGCTTGAAAAGAATGTGTATTCTTTTTTTTTTTGATGTAATATCCTGAAAATATTATAAAGTGTAACATTTCTGTTTTGTCATTTAGTATCTCAGCTGCTTTATTGATGTTATGTCTGAAAAATTTTTCCAATGATGTTAGTGAGGTGTTCCCATCAGTTTCTTCCTTTATGTCTGTTAGCATTTGTTTTATATATTTCTCTGCCCATATATTGGGTGCATATGTTAACAAGTACAATATCGTCTTCTTGTATTGCTCCTTTGATCATTATGTAGTATCCCTCTTTATCTTTCTTTATGGCCTTTGTTTTAAAGTGTATTTTCTCTGAGATGAATATTGCTACCCTTACTTTCCTATCATTTCCATTTTCATGAAATATCTTTTTCTATACTCTCACTTTCAGTCTATGTGTGTCCTTCATCCTAAAGTGGGTCTCCTGTAGGCAGTATATTGTAGATTCTTCTTTTATTTCTTCTTCTTCTTTTTCTCTTTTTAATCCATTCTGCCACTCTATGTCTTTTGTTTGGAGCATTTGGTCCATTGACATTTAAAGTAATTATTGATAAATGTGTTTATTGCCATTTTAAAACTTGTTTTCCAGTTGTTTTTGTATTTATCCTTTGTTATTTTCTGTTTCTTTTTGTTTTTCCTTTTGTATTAGCTTGATTTCTTTTCTATTTGATTTTTGTGACTCTGTTGTATGGTTTTGGTTCATGGTTACTCTTGTTTTCAAGTATGTTAATCCATTATTATATTTCCTTGCTTTAGACTGATTATCATATAGCTCACACATATTTTAAAAAGAATAAAAAAACACAAAAAAAACTACATTTGCTTGCTTCCTTCATCCATATTTTATGATTTTGATGCCCTCTTTTACATCTTCACATTATTTTGCTCTTCATTGTAGTTATACTTCCAATTGTGTTTTTCTCTTTTCTATAGATTTTCCTTTTATTTCATTTTATAAAAGACCTTTTAACATCTCTTTTAGGATAGTACCCTTTTAGTTTTAGACTGTCTGAAAAATTATTTACTTCTTCTATTCTAAAATATAGTTTTGCTGAGTAGAGTATCCTAGGTTGCAGGGTTTTTTCTCTCAGAACTTTGGCTACATCTTGATACTCTCTTCTGGCCAGCAGTGCTTGTTTAGAGAAATCAACTGAAAGACATTTTTGGGGTTCCCTTGTGACTAACTCTTTGTTTTCCTCTTACTCCCTTTAAAATCTTTTCTTTATTTTTAACTTTGGCCATAGTAATTATAATATGTTTTGGTGTAAGTCTATTTGTGTTCTTCTTGTCTGGGACACTCTGTGTTTTCTGTACTTGGATATCTGTTTCCATCTTTAGGTTTGAGAAGATTTCAGTCATGCTTTCTTCAAATACATTTTCAAACCCCTTTTCTGTTTCTCCTCTTTCTGGAATGCCTATTATGTGTAGATTAGTATGTGTAAAACTATCTAATAAGCCCGTAATATTGCTGTCATTTGTTTTCATTGGTTTTTCTACCTGCTGTTCTGATTGAGTGATTTCCTTTATTCTATCTTCTAAATACTTATTTGTTCTGCATTATTTAGTCTGCTATTGACTGTCATTAGCTTGGCTTTTATATCAGAAATTGAGTTTTCTGATTTTAATTGGCTCCTTTTTATAGTTTCTATTTCCTTTTTATAGTATTCTGCATTTCTATTGATAGGCTTTAATTTCGTTCTTTGCCTTTATCACCTCCTTTTTAAACTCAGAGTTCTGGTAACCTGTTAATGTCTATGTCATTGCTTGTTCTTTCAGTGGACTTCTTTTGTTCTTTTAATTGGTAGTGGTTCATCAGCTCCTTCATTTTACTTATATTTCTCTGACTATGAATTTAGGAGTATCAGTTGTGTACTGTGGTCTTGAAGGGCTATTTTTATTGGGAGTCACCCTGTGTAGCACATGTGCATCTAGTTTTTTTGTTGTGAGAGCTATTTTTATTATGGATGGCTGCCACATCTTTCCTCCATGTGTGCTGGTTGTTACCCTCTTGATAGGGGTGTGATTGGTGTTGTGGTGAATATAGCCCGCACTGTTTGTTGAGTGGGACCTTCTCTTTGCTCTGTGGTTATCACAGCTTTGACAGGGCCTGCTTCTGCTCCCTTTTGTTGGAATAGAGGCACCTAGACCCATTTTTGAGCTGTGGTGTGTGGTAGGTGGGACTGGAGCACTTGTGCTGGATGAGGATCTACTAAGTATTTCTCCTTAGGTGATTTCCACCAGGAATTGCCCTCTGTGGTGTCTCCTGGCACTAACTGTGCAGACTTACAAAGTAAATTTTGTTGGCACTGCCCTTGTCTCTGCCTCAGATTGGGGAATGTTGGCAATCTGCCCTTGTGTCCCCTAGGCTTTGCTCCCACAAAGTCACCAATGCAGATCTGCCAATATCAGGCACTGGGACCTGTATCCACCAGTATCCACCATAAGCCACAGAGTTAACCCAGACCCCAGCCCTGCCTCAACATATGCACATCCTCTATTATCACCAGACCCAACTCTGCTACACACCAGAACTCTGCTAGGATGTCTCAGAGTCTCTGAGATGACAAAGACACCAGCAGAACAAATCTGCCACAGCCACCTGGGGCTCAACTTAAATCTCAGCCCTGCCTGTGAAGTTGTGGGACTCTGTGGAATGGGTTCAGGGTCAGCACGACCTCTACCTGAGAGACATGCACAGTGATTGTTCCCCTCCAATGCAAGCTGAGAAGATTGATATGTCTGTATCCTGACCTTCTGTTCATGAGAGAGTGCACCAAAAATGGTGTTGAGCAACTCCTTCAGGCTAAGGGAGAGGGATGTTAGGCTGGTCTGCCTTGTGCCACTCCCCACCAAGGCATACCAGCAGTGGTGATTTCTATGGTGGACCCAAGCTCTTTTCCATACACTGCCAGCTTCAGCTCACATGACACTCCAGCCCCTTGAGTCATCTTCTGCAGTAAGCCCCAGTCTTTTCCCCAGGTCTGTCCTCAGAAGCATGAGCTCCAGCACCCAGTTCTGGCCTGCACCTGCTACCTTGTGTCTTGGGCTAAGGATCATATAAACCTTCTGTGCCAGTTTCTCTCTGTTCTGTCTGTGAAGTGTCTGCTCCTTTCTTCTCTTAGCTGACCTCCCTCCCAGGATAAGGACACTTTTCCTCCTTTGTCACTCTCCCCAGAGGATGGACCCACCTCCATTCCTTTTTCTTTTCTTTTCTTTTTTCTTCTACTTGGTTTTGTGAAGATTTCCCTTGTAGTTTCAATTGTACAAGATCTTCTGCCAAAGTTCAGTGGGTGTTCTGTGACAATTGTTCCATATGTGTTGTATTTTTGATGTACTCATGGGAGAAGGTGAGCTCTGAATCCTTCTACTCCACCATCTTGAAGCTCCTCCCCACTATCTTGAAACCTCTCTTGTAGTTTCTTTTTCATTTTTTTATCCACCGTGAGCATTTTTTAAACTTTACTGAGGTAAGTTACAATAGTTGCTTTCAAATTTTGACCACCATTTTTAACACTTGGGTATATCAGGATCTATGTTAATTTTTTTCCCTTGGGGACAAGCATCATCTTATTTGGTTCTTTCTACACTGGGTAAATTTTAACTATATCCTGAATTATAACATTTGAAAGATTTTGGATTCTGTTTTGTTTTAAATTAAAATTATTATTTTTTTAATCAGACAATTATCTTTACTAGACTTGAACATGAAACTCTATGCCTTTGGAAGGCGCTCTGGTCTCATCTAATTGTCTTCGTTTTAGCCCCTTAGAATCTGTTTTACACATGCAGAATTCAGGATTCAGTCAGGATTAGGGATAGACAAATTTGGAGATTCCCTCTTTATCTCTTTTCTTTCCAGGATTTGCCACTGTTAAGCATTTGCAGTTTCCCTGGTTTCAGTTTTCTAGTTTCTCTGGCCAGAAAGTCACCAATGTATTTTTCCCAAAAAACAACAGATTGGAAAGAAGAAACTCTGTCTTCCTAAAACAATGTGACATGTATCTAGATAAGCTAGGTTAAAATTTAAATGCTTCATATGTGAGCCTACAACTGCATTTCTGCATGACAAGCAAAATTGAGTGTGAAATTCTGTGCTGCTTCAAAGAATGACCTCTTGAATTCTGTCCTTAGAATATCTTACTCAATAAGCAAGTTAACTAATTGCTAGTTTTGGACTTCCATACTTCCTGATATCAGAGTATATTTTTCTGCTTATTTATAGTAGGGCCCTTATATTAATAATATATGAATTACAAATTATATTACTTATTCAAGATCAAATTTTGAAAGTGGGTGATTCTTAAATATCATTTTGTGGTTAAAATTCTCATTTAGCAGAAGCTGACAAAGATAGAATACTAGAATTTAAACTGCACCTTTCACATACATGCCAAAATCTTAATATACTATTTACAGAATAAAACCAGCTACTTAAAAAAATATTACACCTAAACTACTTCATTATATGGGGCAGTTTTGAAGACAATATACTTCCTCATCAGAGATTAGTTTATTAGCTGAACTCCTTAATATAGTTTTATCTAGATATATCATTTTTGAATTTTTCCTGCTATTTTATTTGACAATAACCAAAGCTGAATCACTTTTCATTACCATTTAATGTAGGAAATAACTTATACCTATTTTTGTATTCTTTATTTTCTAAATATCTAAAGTGTATCTCTTTTCATTGGCATGCTGCCCGTCATATGTTTGCCTTAATATATATAAATTATCTTTAGAAATAAATGTAGTTACCTCATAACAGTGGTTGCCCCTGGTGCACAGAATTCTGGGGATAAAAATGAATGAGAAACTCATATTTGATGGCATTGCTCTTTTAACATAGTTCTTGGTAAATCAATTAATTTCTTTAGAAAAATGAGTACCCAAAAGACCTGAAAACGACATATAGCTAAATTGCACTGGTTAACCTTATGGCCAATATATAGTGTCTGCAAGTTTTCCATGTTATTTTTTCCTTATATTTCTATTTTTAGTGGATAAGCTTAGAATTCTAGCATTTTTGCTTAAACAGGTTTCTGCTGCTATATAAATTTAGTTAATATTCATATATTCAACTACATCTCCATATAAATATTAAATAAACTTCTATTATGTAAAACAGAACTGTGCCCTTTACAGTTATACTACATCCAGGTAGTTCTTATTCTAACTTCAATTATCAAAATTCTACGCCAGTTACTTGCTCTTAAATATCATGGTTCTATTAATGTCCACTTAGTATTTACCTTGATGCTGTCCAAAGAGTCTCTCATGTGTTAACTTAACAATTTGTTTATTTTGAGTTTATGGTATCAGTTAATTAATCTAGCAAACTGAGATGCTTATGAGGATGCTGAAGCTAGGGACAGTTTTAGAATACATACTCTGCATTTTCTGTATTTACTGAGTTTTTGAAATGATTTACAAAGGGCCAAGATACTGTTTGGCCCTGTTTCCTCTTCAGATTCTCTATGTGGTTTGTCCAGCCCCCATAATTTGGTCATACTTCCTATCATATCTTGGGAACAACTCATGTCTTCAGGGAAAATCTATGTCAGTGAAAAGTCTATATCAACAGTCATCAGACTGACTGACATTTAAGATATGCAGAGGGAAAACATAGCCATTCTTTCCCATCTCTACTCAAACCAGATTAATGATTTAAAAAAAAACTTTATATAGCTTAGAATTTTTGTTTTTTTTAAATCACTCACAAAGTTTATTTTTATTTTGTTAGTATTTATTCTGCTGTATTTTTCTCCCAGAGTATTAAAAATACTATTTTCTAAATTCACAGTTTAAAACAAAAGTAAGGTATTTAAGCACATATAAATGAACAAATGGAAGAGTAATTTTCATTCACTCATATTTATTTTAGCAAAATACTTCTTGTTTAAAACACATATCAGTTAAAACTATGTCTCTTACTGTCATTTTGAAAATACAGTGTTATGTGTCAATATTAAATTTCAGTAATTGTACTTGATATCAGCCAGTATGTAACAATAAATACTAAATAAAAAACTTTGTTCAAAGCACATAAAATTTCTTACTATTGTAATGAAATTTACAGCTTAGAAGGAAAAACAAATATAAATTAATGACAACAAAAGGTTTGAGTGACATGACAAAAACAATACAAAACAATACTCTGGTCTTCACTTTGCACACATTAATTTTATTTTATCCTAACCAAAACATTAAATAAAATAAAGAAAGGGAAAAAAGTGTATCTAAGATAGTTACTGTGATTAACTACATTTTACAAATGAGACACAAAGATTCCAAAAGATTATATAACTTTCCAAATTCTGTAGCTATTTAGTGGTTGGCCCAGCATTAACCTTGGCTAATACAACTATAACATCCACACTCTTAACACGACTGATATATAGGCAGTAGAGGGACAGGTAAAAGGTAAGCATATCAAACTATTTAAGCAAGGAAAGCATCCAGGTGCCTTAACCATGTATTTAATATTTGATTAAAAAATAGTTATATTGGAAATAAAAGTGGTGGAAAGAATAGAAGCATGGACAAAGTATGATATATTGAGAACCACAAGTAATTCATTATGACTGGAGCAATGGGGAGTGTGTAGCTTTGATGGCAGCAATTGAGGCAAGGTGGAGAAATAGAAATATAATCATGCAAGGGGTTTGCTATTGAACAAAATAGCCTTAATATTTCCCTTAGCTTGACTAAAATTTAGACAGGTTTCCTCCTGACCTCTATTTTAAATTTTACATTGGAAAATGTTATAATGAATTTTCCTGTGCCCTTTTGAGATGTAAATGTTCTCCTGGCCTCTCACTAGTTCTACAAGAAAGAAATGTCTTTCTAAAAGACCTGGAAGCCATTCCTCAGAAATGTAATAATCTAGAAAGATAGTGCCCCTATATCCCAATCTCTGTGGGACAGGAGAAGCTTAACTTGGATAAACAACAATTAACAAACACTGGGAACCTACTCATTCTGACCAAATAGCACACCTCAGACTGTTTAAAACTCCTCTGGCTTTCCTTTGGTTTCAGTAGAGTTGAGTTCAGTCTCTCTCTCCCCTATTGCAGCAGTCTTAAATAAAGTCTTTCTTGCCTCTTTCACTCTGGTACATTTTTATTCTTAACAGCATTACTATAAACATTGAAACTTATAGAAAAAAATTATATCTACTCAGATCAGCTAAATTTATTTTACTGTCTACAGCTTCTGTTATAATAATGAATGTGTGTGTGTGTGTGTGTGTGTGTGTGTGTGTGTGTGTATACACATAGACTCTCTGGCCTGATAATAACCAGGTGTTTGAGGTTTGGATGTGTATGTGAAACACAAATTGCTTTTTGAAGCAATAAATCTTCTAGAGACTAGAAGAAATAATACTGAGGAGTTTTAGAATCAGGATTCTAGGTAGGCTTACAGGGTCAGGCAATGCCTGCCTGTCAAAAAAATTAGTAAGGCCAGGAGTTTGTCATTTGATGGATAGACTCATAAGGACATGTCTCTGAAGGGATAACAGAGATCAAAAGATCAGTTTATGAAGAGGGAAGTAAAGTGGCAGATTGCAAGAATGATTAGCCAGATGTCCACACTTCAAAGTGTCTGTCCAAGTGAGGGCAACAGTTGTCACTGTCTTTCTCTGTAATTTCATGTACACAACTATCTTTGAGATGGGGGAAAAGTTTGTATTTGAACTAACAACAGCAACAGCAACAACAAATAGCCTTGTCTTACATAGTATTAATTTATGTTTGATTAAAGTACGGTCCTGGATGGGCTTTAGAAATAGGATTCAAAGGGCAGCTTCAGTTCATACCCAGTTTAACCTATATAACTCAATTTAAAATTTATTCACAGGGCTTTGAAATATCACAAAGTAGTATATAGTTATGGTTCTCCGATTGTTTCTCTTCTTTCTTCCCAATTTATTGTTAATGTTAAAAATTTAAATATCCAAAGTTGTTTAACATTAAATTCTATTGATATTTTAATTACTATAGCTGTTTATAATATATGTATCTGAAATAGATTTAATCCTCTAACTATACCATTTATCCTGAACTCACCATTCAAGGATTAGAAACACCAATTGGTTTCATCAGAAGACATTATTTTCTCTTCTGAGAAAGTTTATGGATATTAGGCATTTTTTATGTATTTCTCCATGTTTAAAATTTATATCCTTTGTGTGCATGTTGTATAAATTATAGTTTTTACATTGTACTTGATGAATAATTTTGCCTGGTATATCTTTTGTTTTACAATTTATTTTTCTGCCTTTGAGGTCAGCCTAATTCTACCTGGTAGCTATAGGATTATTTCTCTTTCCTCAAGATGCAATGACTTACTAGAATATATCTCAATTTTCACTCTGCCTGTTTTAATAGAAATTATATTTTAGAATAGGTTTATATTCTTCTAAAAGAAAGCAAAGATAACACAGAAGGAGCCCTTAAATCCTTACGTGCTTTTCTTTGTTGTTAACATCTGACATCACTATACACTTGTCACAACTAAGGAACTGATACTACTACATTACTATTAATTAATCTCCACATTTAGCTCATATTTTAGTAGTTTTCTTCCAATGTCCTTTTTCTGTTTTATAATTCCATAAAGGATACCACATTGCATTTAATCTTCCTTTCTGTTTCATTCCCCTTTGGTCTGAGACAGTTTATCAGACTTTCGTTGTTGCTGATGATCTTGAGTTTTGAGGCATGATAGTAAGGTATTTTTCACAGTGTCACTCAATTTTGGTTTGTCTAATGTTCTTTTCACGGTTAAACTTGAGTTATGGACTTTGAAAGAATGCCCTTTGAGATGAAGAGCCATTTTAAACACCTCATATCAAGAATACTTACTATCACTATGTCTTATTATTGTAACAACAACTTTTATCTCCTGACTTGGGCAATATTTGCTAGATTTCTCTACTACAAAGTTATTTTCTCTTTATCTTTTAAAACTCTGTTTGTGATGGTTGATTCTTAGATATCAACTTAACTGGGCCACAGAGTGTCCAGATATTTGGTCAAACATTATTCTGGATGTTTCTGTAAGGGTGTTTTTGGATGAGTTTAATATTTAAGTTGATAGGTAAAGCAGATTGCTCTTTCTAAAGTTATTGGGCCTCATTCAATCAACTGAAGACATGAATAGAACAAAATGACTGAATAAGAGGGAACTCTTCCTGTGTGACTGCTTGAGTTGGTACATTGGTCTTTTCCTGTCTTTGTACTTGGAACATCAGCTCTTCCTCAGTCTTGAACCTGATAACTTTTGATCTGGAACTTACACCACCATTCTCCTAGTTCTCAGGTCTTCAGACTTGAACTGGAACTATATCACTTCTCTTGGGTCTTCAGTTTGCTGACTGTAGATCTTGGGATTTGCCAGCCTCCAAAATGAGCCAATTTCTCATTATACCTATGTGTTATTCCTTGGAAGAAAGTCACTAAGAGCAGAGAAATGAGCATATTTCACTGGTAAGAGCTATACTTCTATTGTATGTATACTAATGCACATGTACACAGATATCTGTAATTACTTTTGAATTTGTCCATTTCTTTGTATATGAAGCTAAGTATGAGTTCATACTGATATCTCAGAATCTAATCCAGTACCACATGGTTAATTATAGCCTTACATCATTTTCTTGCTTATCTGCAGCCTCCATCTCGAAGACTCAAAACTCTGATTCCCATCATCTGCCACTCATTAGTTATTTTTCAATCCATTCACACACACACACACACACACACACACACACACACACACTTCATGTTAAATTTTGCAGTTTCCAGGCAAAATGCCATTTTCCAAAGTTACTTAGATGAACACTTTTTCCCCTACCCCCTTAGATGAAGGTATGCCTTACATACACTTGTAGTATAGCTAGATTCTTTTGCCACAGTATGCATTCCATTCTGGAATATCCATTCTCCCCTGCTTGATATCCTGGTAACCTTTAAAAATATAAATGCATTATATACTGTTTTTGCAATATAATTTGCCCTTTCAGTCTGCAAGTTCATAGCCACCTTCAATGAAGAAGAGATTCTTTTTATAATATCACTAAATATTTTTCTACTCCATTTGTTATATTTCATTGCAATACATCAATAAAGCATATGCTATGTCACCTTTAATTTTCACCTCAGTGGTGTCTTGTCTAATAATTTTCATATTTTTTGTCTTTTTTCATCTCTTTTGATGTTTTCAAATCTGTTCTCTGGTCAAGATTTTGTGTTTATTCTTGCATGCTCTATTTTTTTTAACATGATATGTTTATCTATGTTTTAAAATTATTTTAGCTTAAAATAGTTACCAAGATCACTGACGTTTTAATTTACCTTCTCCATGGTTTTAGAATTATCCTAAAGTGATGCATTTCTTATTTGAATTTTTTGAAAGAATTTATGAATAAAATTTCTCTGAAACTGTGATGAAGTATTTTTCTGGAATTTTTTTATTCTTAGGAAATATTAGCTTTCACTATTGGCCTTATGCTCATATTCTTCTCCTCCTTTCATTCGTACTTTTTATTAAGCTTTCCTTGTTAGTTTGTATTCATTTATTATTCTTATTTTGAACAACTCTAATATTAGTTGAACAATTGTGTGGGAGGTAGCAATGTGGAGTTCTGTGGAGTGTGAAAAGTTCATAGATTCTGTTTAACCTGTGATAATTAAAACTTTTAAAACTACAGCTGATGTATTTTGGGAGTAATCTTTCAAATAATATGTAAGGAGTGTGTGTGTGTGTGTAGTGTGAATGTAAGAGAAAGATAATATCATATGTAGTATCATTCACGCCAAATACATATATGCTCATGAATATATATAATAACTTAAAAAATGAGAAGATTTCAGGAATAAAGAATGGTCACTTTATTTTTATTTTTCTATTAATACACCTAACTATATTCCTACTTATACAAATTAACTAGAGATTTATCTTCAGCTTATTAAAATTGTAATATTTGAGAAAGTACCAAATATTAAAGGAAATATCAACTGTGGTGTTGCAGATAATATTAAGATGACTTTGATATGAATGAAACTCATCCCAGGGATCCTCTAATTTGACAGTTTATATTTTATGTTAACCAATGTCATTATTACACATTGACATTTACTCTACTTCCATATTCAAAATAATTTTATGTGTCTTATAAATGAGATAAGGTCAATAAATATTTGAATGGAGAATCAAATCTGTTGAAGACCCAGATTGGCAAGATAGCTTTAGGCCATAAGCTGTATTCAAACTTTAAGACCAATTAATATATAATTTTTCAAAAATCACATTGTCCATTGACATTGAAAACCTCTACAGTGGGAAAAATACTTCCCCATTGAAGTTTATGGCTGGATTACTGTGTTTAGAATATAAAACTGAAGAAACTAAGTTTTGGTATTTGGTTAGTAGTTTGTACAAAGCATATATTACTTACACATATGAAACCCTTCACATGTATTATTGGCTTTTGAGCAGCTCTATGCTTTCTCTACCACTACTTAACTAGTAATCTTGGATAAGTTTCTTTCAACTTGAACATCCTCATAAGAAACCTCTAGGATAAATATATTTCCTTTCAGGTCTAGCATTCTGTGTTTTTAAATACATTTTGAACTTTCAAAGAATAATAGAAACAACATTAGGAGGCAATGATAATAGGTGAAAAGAATACTATATTTCAAATTAACATTCATTGAATGTCCTTTCCTTTCATTAAAGTATTTCCTTCCATTTTATTCTCTCTTTTTAAAACAATCATTTGTTTCTACTCTTATGGTTTTCTCTCCCATTTCCTTCATCTTGCCTTCTTTCTTCATTCAGTAATTAAAAGTTAAAATTTAAATAATAGCATATCCAGTATGCACATGTAATTTGTTAACATGTCACACTGCCATATAGATGTATAAAATATGGTTATCTCTCAGTCTTCCTCAAGTGAAAAAAATTCCATTTTCTACCTTCTCTTTATTTTTTACTTCTTTCTCAGAACATAAACCTTGTTCTCATCCTTGAATCTTCTTTGTCTCCTATTCCATTCATTATAAGTCCTTCTTTCCATTCTATCTAATCATATCTAGAACCCTATCAATTTTACCACTTACTCAACTAAATTGTTTTTCAAATTATGACATCTCTGACTTGGATGATGGCCACAGCCTTCTAAGAGTTACCACCCATTATCTTCTCAATTTCCACAAACACAAGTTATTCTCCACAGTGCAGCCATTATGATCCTTTGAAAACTGTATCTCTTTTTTTCCTTCAGAATAAATAAAATAAATAATAAATACAAATAAAAAGTAATTGGAAAATAAAACAATAGCTTCCTATATTATTTGCAATAGCATCCAGACATGCATGATTCATAGGACCCCAACATATCTGGAAATTGTTTGTCTCTGGGTCTCAATAACAACAACTCTTACCCTTGCTTAATCTTCTTCAGTTGTACTGATCCTCTTGCATATCCTCAAATGTGACAAGCATGCTCCTGACTCAGGGTCTTTGAACTTTTGTTTTTGTTTGCCTGTAGTGTTCTTCCTCCAGAGGGCCATGTAGCTACATCTATCACTTTCTTCAAGAATCTGCCTAATGTCTCTTTTCCATATGGGCTTTTTTTGGCATATATCACAGCTAGAAATATATTTACCTGTTAATATATTAATTAACTTCACCAACTTGAATGTAAACTCCATGAAAATAGAAGCCTATTGTTCCATCTTTAATAACCCCAAAAGTTCAGAAGCATATTAGGTACTCGATAGATATATATTAATTAAATAAAGGAAATAATATTTACTTTTCAATATATTTCACATATGTGCTATATGTGTGCATGTATATTCTAATCTAATTGTTATTTAAAATAATTTAACAGAAAAGTTATTTACCTGTTTTCTCTCAATTGAGACTCATTTATGACTTCACAGTGATGAGCAGGAAAGCTGTTATGTGACATAGGAAAATAATTTCATTCTTTTATTGTTAGTCAGCAAGTATGGTGCAGCTGTCATCAAGGCAATGTTCTTAGCACTGACAACATAGCACCAAGCAAGAAAAGGTCTCTTATCCTTTGAAAGTTACATTTTACTTGTATAGAGTCAAAAACAAGCAAATAAATGTCAATATATAAACAAGTAGAATCTGATACATTAAATACAGGTAGTCAAAATAATGCAATGAGCTAGAAAATGAATGGATGAGTAGATTGGTGAAGAAAGAAGTATCAGTTCAAAGTCAATAATTGCCAAAATATTGGTTATGTCTCCTTTTGTAATACATAGTCACCCTAGGAAATAGCTGAGAGCCCCTTTGGATGAGTATAGGATGGAGTTTCGTAGGATATATTTTTACAGTGTAGCAGGGTTCTTCCTCAAGGAACCCAGTTTATTTTTCATACAAGGAGCTCTGGCTCTTTAAGTTGGCTCAAGTCTGGAAATTACTTCAGGGGCTCTGTTTTTCTATTGTGGTGATTGAATTCACACATCCCACTATTAGAATCTAAACTTGAAAAGTTCAAAAACTATATTTTCCATGTATTTTTGAATAGATGTTGGATTTTATAAATTCATTCAGTAGAAATATTAATATTTGATGCATATAGGCAAGGAAAATATGATAAACTGTTTATCCATTTATATATAGCATTTAAATAGGTAACAGTGTTCCCTATTAATATTTTCTATGTATAATTTCTGAATGTACAAAGATTCTGGGGTATTCCCTGAGGAAAAAGTATCTGATTTAGGTGTTATCCTCAAAGAACAGCTTGGTTTTAAGACTCAATATCTGTGGCAGACTATTTATTTCCATCACCAACCAAACCCTTTGAAAAGTCTTGAGGAGAAAATAACCTGGCAGGAGACATGAAAAATAATAATAGAAAGTCTATCATGTGACCTAAACAGAATTACATATTGAATGCAAATTATATACTATAGGAGTATATGTAGAGTTCAGTCATAGGCATGGAAGAATAAGGGATGGTGCTTATGATTGGTTTCATCTATTCTGGTCTTTTAACTGTCAGCTTATGGTTGACAAGTTGAATAATTGGGGAATGTGTCTGATGGCTTAAAACAGAATGTTTTGTTTTATGTGATTTGGAGCCTGTTTTTCACCTGGACTTTTGAACAGTTTCAGAAAGAAAAATAATGGGCATCTATTCTTAGTTTCCTAAAACTGTAAGGGCAAATTAATTTTCCTGTGACAAATTGTCAAAAAATAAACTGCCTACTCTTCACATAGCAAAGGGTTTGAAAAGTGCATATGATCTGATAAAAATAATACTGGAAAGTGATATTTAAACATTTTTATGGTGACATATGTGCTTTATTTTTTTACAAGTGTGCTTGCATGTGACAATTTTTTCAGATAATTACTTAATATTGATGAACATCATAATTATTCTTTGAGCAAATGCATGTATAATTTAGTGCTACTTATGCTCCCACAGCTGCTGCTACTGCAATACCATACACATTTTTTATTGCTCTTTTATTTTTTTTTTTTGTCTTTTCCTGAGATAAGGACATCTATTTTCTCTCTTTCTTCCTTTTTTTGTCCTTTTTCTTTAGAGCACTGCACCACCACTTTCCATAATGAAAAGCTATCCAGTTACCATATGTGTGAGGATAAATGACCCAAGCCTTCCTTTTCATGAGAAAGGATAGATTACATAGTTATTTTCTCATTCCAAAATATTTTGGCTAAATGACAAGTGTGAAGTTAATCACTGTTTTAGAGAAATCTGTTAGACTGTGTTAGATACTACTCTCTGCTCACATTACACACTCTCCCAAATGAGAAGATAGATAGCGATAGAGGAAAGGAGAATAAAAAGGAGGGGGAAGAAAAAAGGCAGAAAAATATGGAGAAAGACTGGTAATAATGCAACTAATCCTATATGACATATATTTTTTGGTGGAAGTCAAGAAATAGGTGATATTCATGGGTTAAAATTATAAAGCAATTCTTAGACTCAGAGGTTATTTTCTCTTATGCTACTTGTATAGCTAATCTTTTTTTCAATTTTAAGGTAGGGTGGTTGGGGCAGGGGAGCAATCATATTTAAAAAATTAATATTTTTAAATAAAACAAGAAAAATGAAATCAATAAATTATAAAATAATCTTTTCACAGATTTTTTTGGATTTTTTATAATCGTGTTATAGTGAATACTATTAACCCTTTGGAGTACTATATTCCTAGGAAATTGTTAAATTAACTGCATCATTTATTCACAGAGTGTGTATGTTAGTTTTCTCAGTTTTTTAAAGCTAATACTATTTAACATGTCCTGGGCCTGTCCTAAACTCTTCATATGCATTATCTAATGTCATTCTCATATACATTTCAAAATCTGGGTTCTATGACTTCCATTTTAACCCAAATGCAACTGATTCTACAGTCAATTATTGCTGAAAATGGAACTTAAACTCATCTACAAAATTCTAAACTTTGACTTTAAAAAATGTACATTAATACTTCTGTTAAGTAAAATGAAACCTTAAATACAAGTTGTTGGAATTAAAGGATTAATCAGGATTATGTCTCTGAATTATATACAACAAGAAACTTCTATCTAGTATAGTCAACAGAACAGGAAATAATTTATATTTTCAGTAATTTGACAAATCATTTTCATTTTTCATATATTTCCATCTTTGACCATATTCTTTTAATTTTTTACATTGTGATGTACATTGTGATATAATGTACATATAATTTTGCAATTTGCATTTTAAAATTTTTACACTGTGATATAATAATGTACATATACTTTTGCAATGTGCATTTTAAAATTTTTATCCAACATCATGTTTACACATGAATGCCTCGTGAGAACCTATACATCCATCTTAGTTTTATATTTTCTTAAATTGCTATTTACTAATTACTTTTGATTTATGAATACTACATAATTTCTTAACAAGAAAACAATTATTAATTTCATATAGTTGATTCCAATTTTTAAAGAATGTGATTTGAATTATCATTGTACTATATTATGGAAGAGTATAAAAACTGTGGTGAAAGCAATACTTGAGAGATAATTAATATTTAATTTGAAAGATAATTTCCTTTTCCTTGAAAATTAAAATTATCTTAATATTGTTGAATAGGAACTCTCCCATGTTTTAACACCATGTTTTCCTGTCTAAACGTGAATTGGCTTAAACGTATTAATCACAAAGATGTGGTCAACTATGAGATTTTTAAACTTTATTACAATATGTATACAGTGCATATCTGTTAATCACATTTGTATTTTCATACATAATTTACTTGCTTCATATGCTAGTAAAGATTTCCACAAATCACATATTTTCAGATTTTTTAAAAGAGAATACCTGATTCTTCCAGCAACTAGTGAGAAACTTCTCCTGATAATCTTGAAAACAATACACGTTTAAATATAGCTACTTGGGTTTTAAATGTGATAATAGGAAATGCCTACGTTTAAAATTCCAGTGTCTATATTATAAATTAAAGAAAAATAAAATTACTTGTTATTGTAATAATTTATACATAATCACATATTGTTACAAATTACATAAATACTGTCAATTAAATTTTTCAAAGAGGAAGGAGCTGTTGAGAAAAAAAAATGAAATAGTGAAGTAGCTTTTTTATAACCATGCAAAATGTGTCTATATAATATTGATAAGATGTTACAGCTATCTACAATTTAACTGAAGGATTTGTTATCAGTTAATACTCCACTCCCATAGTTATAAATCCTCATCTTCTGCCCTTTCATATTGGCCTTGTATTTTGTTAAGCATTTCTTTCTATTCCGTAGTATGCTAGACAATGGTTGTTAAATCATTTCTTGTCAGCAAAATTATTTTCTTATATATTATACATTTTTCACAGCTTATACTTATTATTGCTGATAATTAAAGTTATTTTGCCAGGACAAAATATGTATAGCATGTTACATTTATTTGATCCATTGCTGTGTAATCAAGGATAATTCAGATTATGGCTGCACTATCTTAGTGAAACACTGCCTCATTTACTACATTTCCTTCAATGGGTTTGCATTAAGATGCACACATTAAGTGGAATTACTATTACTTGTTAATCTCATATTATTCTCTTTTCCCCATGAATTTGGTTGGGAGGCCTTGACAAGTTAGAGCACCAAAAGGCAGTACACAGATTTTCTATTAAAAAGGGAAATTTGTACTTCATACAATCTTCCATATCTTATATTTACTGCCATAATAATTTGCATCATTCTTATTTGTGTGTATATATAGCTGTAAGTATTGCCCATATTTGTCCTCTGCATTAATGAACTGGTCTTTTATTGCATTTGTAAATTACAAAGGAAATAGAAAATAGGAGAACTTCTTGTTTTTCATTTTTGTCTGGCTACTATGCTGAGAAACATTTAGGAAAATATAGTGTAACATTAAAAGAAGTAGACATTAGTTATAAATCCCATCATTAGTAGGCACAAAGCTGTTCCTGCAGTAATGGTTAGCCAACTTACTTCAACAAATGTTCCCTTTAGAATTTCTTTTAATATTGCTTTGTAAACTAATTTTTTGGCTATGTAAGGGTGGGTTAAATAAGCAAGTGTTAATCTGTAAAGAGAGCATATAAAAGGCAATAAAATCTTCCCTATGGTGCTGATTAAGATGGTAGGCACTTTTCATAATATAATATGTATACAAATTCATATAACAACTTCTGTTCTTATCATAAGCTATGAGGTTTGCCTCTTTTTAGACAGTCATGGCAAATAGGCTGCCCAAGGAATTGTAGACTGAAATATTGATTTTTATCTTGATAAAGACTATTTTTATCCTATACATAAAACTCACATCCATAACCCCACTTTTGAAGTATACAAGATATTCCACAGAGTTGTTTTCATCTCTATTGCCCATAATAACACAATATGCGATTGGAGAGGGAGAGTTGAGATGGCATAGAAAATACAAAATGCAGCCCAAATTAAAAACTGTTCAATATATCCTTAATTCTGTGTATATTGGTTAATCACAAGATATAACAAACAAATGAAAACAAACATCAACAACTGTTCATCTAATATTCAAGTTTAGTTTAGCAATATAAATTTAGTGAGGTAGTTTCTTGGCTTCTGAAAGCAATAAAATTATCTTACAGTTGAATAACACTGGTTGAGCAGATTATTGAATATTACAGGAAAAAGAAAGGAAGAAAGAGAAAGAAAGAAAGAAAGAAAGAAAGAAAGAAAGAAAGAAAGAAAGAAAGAAAGAAAGAAAGAAAGAAAGAAAGAGAGAGAGAGAAATAAAGAAAGAAAGAAAGAAAGAAAGAAAGAAAGAAAGAAAGAAAAGAAAAGAAAAGAAAAGAAAAGAAAGAAAGAAAGAAAGAAGGAAAGAAGCATGAAGCAAGTGATTAAGGGACTAGATCCAAAAGATTAAGGAAACATAAGATATTACATACTCAGTTAACTATGAATTACAAGAATATTTAAGGTAGTTTGAAAACATTCAAATATTCTATAGCTATAAGGAACGATGTTCACTTTCTCTATGGCATGTGAACATTTGCATCACTACTTGTATTCAATTTTACTTCTGTTCAGAATATTCAGAAACTCATTCTATGTTGCCTCTCAGTAGTGGTAGTGGGGCCATTCCCTCACTGTTGATATCAACTTTGCCTGTGTAACTTATTTAGGCTAATGATACATAAAAGTGAGGTGCCAATTCCAAGTAGTTTAAAAATAATGTAGCCTCATCATCTCTCTTTCCCTTCTTGCTTCAAGACAAAGTGTGTCACAGAGAGAGGCTATTCTTTAACCTGAATTCTTGAATGATGAAATTTAGGATTAGAGACACAACTGATTCAGATGAGCAAGATGTAGACCATTGTTCTTGTAAAGTTCTGAGAATTATTTCATGTTCAGTCTAAATGAGAATAGCTGATAATATTCACTTATGTGCATTAGAATGGCAATATAGATCAGAAGAAATCTGTGAATTTCATAATGTATCTTTAAAGCACAAAATGTTTAAAACTTCCAGTTTTAGCTATGATGTATAAGGCTTGGAAGTTCTTGCTGCAACCCTTTTACAAGAAAAAGATGAACAAACTGCAAATCAATGACTTTTCTCAGATGCAACAAAGAACTGAAATTGCAGGGCAAACCACCACCCCAAAGTCTGGAGAGACAGGCACACACAGAGAATCGCAGCTGAAATGTACTCACAAGGAGTAGTAGCCACTGGAGCAATAAATGAGTGCAAACAAATTGGTAATTTTGACAAAATTTTGGAGACTAATCTACACTATTGTGGGAGTGTAAAACTTCTGGAGGGGGTCACAGAATTTGGGTTACCTGACCCTCTTTTTTTTTTTTTTTAAATTCTAGGAACTCCTCAATGTTTTCACAAGAAGGCCAAGAAAAAACAAAAAACAAACAAGTGAACACATACAAAAAAAACTTGATTCTGGCAAGGAGGGGTGGGAAACGTACCATTTAAAAGTACATTCAAAGTATTTCCCATAGCGAAGTCTACTCTCCATAGGGAAAAATTTTGCTAGTATCTTGTCTTACATAAAGGGGAGGACATTTACCAAATTCTATTTAGCTCTTTCCTTCCTAGCTGACCTGAAGGGGGTGGTGGAGGAAGGTAAGAAACATTTGTGAAGACAATAGTTATGAAAAGACTGAAATTTCATCATAATATTATAAAACATTTCTACTTCATAACACATTACCACATATCAAAAAGTCCCCAGCATAAAAATGATATACAGTTGAAAAACCTGCAACACAGACTCTATTTGAGAAGTTCTTATGAAAACCCAACACAACATAAGAGCAAATAATAAGAACAAAGATCAATTTGGATCTTTTGATATTCAAAGTGATACAGAATTAAACACAGTCCAAAACCTAGTCAATTGAACATAAAAGCTCACACCTTAGAGGGATCAGCCAAGATGGCAGAGTATAAGGACACTCATAGCTCACCCTCTCCCACAAATACACCAAAACTCACATCCACGGACCCACCCAGCCAACCAGAGCACCTGCTGAACTCTGACAGAACATCACCTTCTTCAAAAGACAAAGACAACATGAATCTGGTAGGAGAAAAGGAAAAAAGAAGACAAAAAAGCAAAACAGTGTGGGACCAGTCCCATGGGGATGGAGTGGCAAAGGAGGAACAGCTCTCATTCACTGGGTCTCCCTCTCTCCAACAGAGAGGTCAGTGGGATGGAGGGGGAACTTCTGAGGCTTGGATCTGTACTGAACAGCCCTTGACCAACAGAACAAAGTTAACGGGCACAGAGGGTCTCTGCAACTCCTAGCCCTAGAGGCAAAATGGCAGGTGGGGGAGGGGATAGACTGCCCAAGTCAAGCAGAGGACTGAGGCAGCTGCACAGAGGCAACCCCAGGGGCCTTCAGGGTGCTGTGTGCCATGGATTTGAGGGTATACAGGACAGAACAATCTAGGTCCTCCATAAAATACAAAAAAAAAAAAAAACAAAAAAAACAAAAAAACACAGCTGGTGTGCCCTGGGGGAAAGGGTGTCTTAGACTCCATCTCCAAAAACCAACCTAAACAGTTTTCAGGAGAAGAAAGACAGAGCTCAGCCACAGCCACCATATCCTCTGGTGCTTAGCACACAATCAGGGTGAAGTCGAAACCTGAATCCAAACCTGGGGGCTTTGCAGCCTCATAGGTGAGATGGAGACTTGTTTATAGCCTGAAGCAGATAGGATCTTTCTTCCCTGGTACCTCTAGAACTTGTGCCTCCAAGACAAAGAAACAAGGAGCTGAGTTCTGGTATGGAGCAGGGGTGAGTACTGTTCTGGCATCTTCCTAAAAACCAGCCTATGGAGTCCAGACCCGAGGCTGAGCAGACAGCTGCATAGAGCAGGGGAGCAATCAGAGCTGGGAGATGGTGGGACCAATTCATTTTCCTTGCAGAAGCACAGCACCTGACCAAAGTGCTGGGAGGAGGTGTGACCTGCTAGCCTACCATGTGCGACTGCTGCATCTAACTGCGGCATCAGGAGAGGGAGTTACCTGACCACCTACTGTGCAGGAGAGCAGCACCTGATCACAGTGTCAGGAGGGGGCAATCTGCTTGCCAACTGGTACTGGGAGCAGCAAAAAACAGGGGTGCTAACGGAGGACCTCTGGAAGCAGTGAGGTGAGTTCACGCAAACGGGTGAAGACAAAAAGACATCTCAGTAAAATCATCAAGAGCACACAGTCTCCACAGGAACACATCCACATTTTTTTTTCATTTTTCTTTATTTCTCAGTTCTTATGCTCTAGATATATAAATAAATAAACTCTTTAAGGACCACAATAGATAACTGATACTCCATAAGCCACAGTGCCAGAGAGAGATGAGCAAGATGAAGGAGAAGAGGAATCACTCCCAATTAAAAGAAGAAGAGAAATCCCCTGAAAGAATGATCAATGAAATAGACATTGATAGCCTACTAGATCAAGATTTCAAAAAAGGAGTGATCAAAGTATTGAAGGAACAAAAGAGATAGTATTTAGAGACAGAGGACATGTCAAAAATGAAATTGAAGCTAAAAAGAGGAGCCAATTAAAATTGGAAAACCCATTTGTTGAGATGAGAGCTGATCTAAAAGCTGTACAAAGCAGGCTAGATAATGCTGAGGAACGAATAAGTGACCTAGAAGACAGGACAACATAAAACACCAAATCAGAACAACAAGAGAGAAAAAACAAATTAAAAAAAAATGAAAACAATATAAGGGACCTATGTGATAATAAAAAGCATGCCAATCTATGCATAATATGGGATTCCAAAAGGGGAAGAAGGAGCAAAGGGGATTGAAAAGGTTTTTGAAGTAATCAAGACTGAAAACTTCCCAAACATAAAGAAGGAATCAGATATCCAAGTATAGGAAGTTCAGAGGGTCCCAAACAGGAAGAACCCAAACAGACCCACACCAAGACATATTATAATCAAGATGGTGAGGGTTAAGGATAAAGCAATGACCCTAAAGGCAGCAAGAGAAAAACAAAGAATGAGTTATAAGGGAACCCCCTTAAGGCTTTCACCTGATTTCTCTACACAAACATTACAAGCCAGAAGGGAGTGACAAGATATATTTGAAGTCCTGAATGAAAAAAAAAAAAAAAAAAAGATGCAGCCTAGGATAATTTATCCAGCAAAGTCACCCTTTAGAATAGATAGATAAAGAACTTCACAGACAAGCAAAAACTAGAAGAGTTTAGCAACAATAAACCCATGCTAAAAGAAATATTGAAAGGAATACTCTAAATAGAAAAAAAAGAAGGATGCTACAGAAAAGAAAAAAAATCATAACTGGAAAGGTGATAACTACCATGAATTACAAATAGAATGAATATGAATTTGAAAAAGATGACATCTAAATAATAAAGAGTGGGAGAGGGAAGTAAGAAAATATAGAGGTTCTTTTTTTTTTTTTCTTTTTTAAATTTTCTGTTCTCGGTAGGATGGCTTTGAGCTTATATTACTATCTGCTTAATACAAACAGTTATAGGAATAGGTTAATAGACTTAGATAAAAGGGCAATGATAAGCCAAAAACTTACAAATGAGTCACAATAAATAAATAAAATCCAAGATAATACAAGGGAAAATTACCAAACCACAAAAGGAAGAAGAAAGGAATAAAGAGGAAATACCAAATCAACTGCAAAAATAAGTTCCAAATGGCAATAAATACTCATCTATCATTAAGTACTATAAATATCAATGGATTAAATGCTCCAATAAAAATACATAGAGTGGCAGACTGGATAATAGAGCAAGAACCTTCAATATGTTGCATACAAGAGCCCCACTTTAGGGAGAACACATATAGATTGAGAGTGAGATGATGGAAAAGGATATTCCATGAAAATGGAAAAGCCAAGAAAGCAGGTGTAGCAGTACTGATTTCAGACAATATAGACTTTAAAATAGGCCATAAAGAATGATAAGGGACATTTTATAATGATTAAAGGATTAATACAAGATGAAGATGTTACACTCATTAATATATATTCACCCAACAGAGGTGCACCTAAGTACATAAAGCAACTACTAACAGAGAAAAGGGGGAAATTGATGGGAATACAATCATTGTTGGAGAATTTAATACCACATTAACATCACTGGACAGATCTTTCAGACAAAAAAATAAATAAGTCAACAGAGAAATTAAATGATACAATAGAAAAATTAGATTTGGTGGATATTTTCAGAGTATTATACCCCCCCCAAAATAGGATATACTTTATTTTCAAGTGCACATGGAACATTTTCTAGGACTGATCATGTACTTGGGCACAAAAGAAGCCTCAAAATATTAAGAAGATAGAAATTATCTCAAGCATCTCTTCTGACCACAATGCCACGAAACTAGAAATTAACTACAGAAAAACAAAGGAGAAAAAAAATGACAGCATGGAGATTAAACATCATGCTATGAAAAAAAAAAACCAATGGGTCAATGATGAAATCAAAGTTGAAATTAAAAAATACTTTGAGACAAATGACAATGAAAACACAACCACACAAAATTTATGGGATGCAGCAAAGACAGTGCTAAAAGGGGAATTTATAGTGACACAAGACTTCCTTAAAAAAGAACAATTTCAAATAAATGATCTAACCCACCAGCTAAAAGAATTAGACAAAGAAGAGCAAAAAACCTCTGAAAGTTAACAGAAAGAAGGAAATAATAAAGATCAGGGAGGAAATAAATAAAATAGAGATTAAAAAAATAGAGAAATTAATCAAACCAAAACCTTATGTTTTGAAAGGGTAAATAAAATTGACAAACTTCTAGCCAAACTCACAAAGAAGAGAAAAGAGAAAGTGCAAATAAGCAAAATAAGAAAGGAAAATGGAGAAATTACAACCAATAACATAGAAATACTCGATATCATGTGAAAATATTATGAACAACTCTATGTAACCAAACTGGATAACTTAGAGGAGATGGACAAGTTTCTGGAAACATACAGTCTACCAAGACTGAATTAAGAAGAAACTGACCACTTGAAAAAACTTATCACTAGAAATGAAATCGAATTAGCAATAAAAAAAAAACTCCCTAAAAATAAAAGTCCAGGACCGGACAGCTTCAATGGGGAATTCTGCCAAACATACAAAGAAGAACTCATGCCAGTGTCCTCAGATTCTTCCAGAAGATTGAAAAGGAGTGAATATTCCCAAACTCATTCTATGAAGCCACCATCACCCTGATACCAAAACCAAACAAAGACAATACCAAAAAAGAGAATTACAGACCAAAATCACTGAAGATCATAGATGTAAAAATCATTAGCAAAATATTAGCAAACATAATCCAACAGCACATAAAAAAGATTATACACCACAATCAATGGGGTTCATCCCAGGGACACAAGGGTGGTTCAACATACACAAATCAATCAATGTAATACATCTCATCAACAAGAGAAAGGACAAAAAACACATGGTCATTTCAATAGACTCAGAAAAAGCATTTGATAAAATGCAACACCCATTTATGATAAAAACTCTCAACAAAGTGCATATAGAGGGAACATATCTCAACATAATAACATCTATATGTGACAAACCTACGGCCAGCATAGTAATCAATGATGAAAAATTCAAAAGCTTCCCACTAAAATCTGGGACAAGTCAAGGCTGCCCACTATCACCCCTCATATTCAACATAGTCTTGGAAGTCCTAGCCACAGCAATCAGGCAAGAGAGAGAAATAAAACTGATCCAAATTGGAAAAGAAGAGGTAAAAGTGTCACTATATGCAGTTGACATGATAGTTTATGTAGAAAACCATAGACGGTCCACGCAAAACATACTAGAATTACTAAAACAATTCAGCAAGGTAGCAGATTACAAGATTAACATATAAAATCAGTTGCATTTCTTTACACTATTGATGAATCAACAGGAAAAGAAAGTAAAGAAACAATCCCCTTTAAAATACATCCAAAGTAATAAAATACCTAAGAATACATCTAACCTAGGAAGTGAAAAACTTATGCATGGAAAACTATAAAACATTGAGTAAAGAAATTAAAGAAGACTTTAAAAAATGGCAAGATATCCCAAGCTTCTGAATGGGAAGAATCAATATTGTTAAAATGGTCATACTGCCCAAGGCAATCTACAGATTGAATGCAATCCCTATCAAATTATCCAGGACATAGTTCACAGAAATAGAACAAATCATAGTAAAATTTACATGGAATCATCAAAGACCTAGAATTGCCAAAGCATTACTGAAGAGAAAGAAAGAGGTGGAGGAATAACTCTCCCAGACTTCAGACAATACTATAGAGCTACAATCATCAAGACAGCATGGTATTGGTACTAAAACAGACATATGGACCAATGGAACAGAACAGAGAGCCCAGAAATGAACCCACAAACTTTGGGTCAACTCATCTTCAACAAAGGAGGCAAGAATATACAATGGAATCAAGACAGTCTCTTCAGCAAATGGTGTTGGGAAAACTGGACAGCAGCATGTAAACCAATGAAGCTAGAACACTCCTTTACACCATACACAAAAATAAACTTAAAATGGATCAAAGACTTAAACATAAGACAAAATAAAATAAGCCTTCTAGAAGAAAACATAATCAAAATATTATCTGACATACATCTCAAAAATGTTCTCCTTGAGCTGTCTACCCAAGCAACAGAAATAAAAGCAAATGGGACCTAATGAAACTTACAAGTTTTTGCACAGCAAAAGAAGCCATAAGCAAAACAAAATGACAATGTACAGAATGAGAGAAAATTATTGGCAAAGATGGAACCAACAAAGGCTTTATCTCCAGAATATATAAGCAGCTCATACGACTTAATAGGAAAAAAACAAACAACCCAATCCAAAAATGGGCAGAAGAATGAAATAAGCAATTCTCCAATGAAGACATATGAATGATCAATAGGCACTTAAAAAAATGTTCAATATCTCTAATAATCAGAGAAACGCAAATGAAAACTTCAATGAGATATCACCTCACACCAGTCAGAATGGCCATCATTCAAAAGTCCACAAATGAAAAATGCATGAGACGCTGTGGAGAAAAGGGAGCCCTCCTACACTGCTGGTGGGAATGAAGTTTGGTGCAGCCACTGTGGAAAACAGTATGGAGATTCCTCAAAAGACTAGGATTAGACTTATCATATGACCCAGGAATCCCACTCCTGGGCATATATGTAGAAGAAGCCATACTTCAGAAAGACACCTGCACTCCAATGTCCATAGCAGCAGTATTTATAATAGCCAAGACATGGAAACAGCCTAAATGTCCATCAACAGATGACTGGATAAAGAAGAGGTGTTATATTTATACAATGGAATACTATTCAGCCATATAAATGACAACATAAGGCCATTTGCAGCTAAATGGATGTCCCTGGAGAATGTCATTCTAGGTGAAGTAAGTGAGAAAGAGAAGGAAAAAGAAAAATACCATATTAGATCACTCATATGTGGAATCTATACAAAAATGAACATAAATACAAAACAGAAACAGATTCATAGACATAGAATACAGACTTGTGGTTGCCAGCAGGGAGGGGGATGGAAAGGGACAGGCCGGGAGTTTGAAATTTGTAGATACTAACAGTATATATAGAATAAATAAATAAGATTATATTGTATAGCACAGGGAAATATGTACAAAATCCTGTGGTAACTCATGGTGAAAAAGTATGAGACAATGAATATATGTATGTTCATGTATAACCGAAAAATTGTGCTCTACATTGGAAACTGACAAAACATTGTAAACTGACTATACCTCAATAAAATACATGAATTCTAAAAAATATTTAAAATAATAAAGGCAGTTTGACTTGTAAAAAAAAACCTCACACCTTAGTTCTTAGTACTAAAAACATATCTAGCATTCAACCAAAAGTTGCCTGTTCATAGACAAGTAAAAATACAGTCAAATCGACAGTAGGTATCAGATTCAAACCCCAGTATAATACATTTTGGAAATAGCAGTTCAAGAATTTAAAATAATTATGTTCAATATGTTGATATTAATTAACTAATAAATAACTCTAAAATATTTACAAAAATAGTAAACTGAAGTAACTGGAGTATCAGGAGGGGAACTAAGAGAAAACTGAGCAGAAGATATACTGAAATATTAGCAGCAAGATATTTCCAAAATTAATGACAGACAAAATTTCATCAACAAACCACATATATATTAATCTCAAAAAATTACATCTAGGCCCTTCATATTAAAACTGTTGAAAAACAAGACAGTGTGAAAATTTCAAAATAAACCAGTAGGGTTGAGAACAACTTAACCACAGAGCAATGGCAATAAGAATTACAGTAGACTTGTGGTTAGAAACCATGCAAGCAGAAAGAGAGTGGTATGAAATGTTAAATCTGTCAAAATTTTAAGAATAAAATAAAGCCCATATACTTAAAAATCTATATCCAACAATATTATCCTTCAAAAGTAAAAAAGAAATAAAGGCTTTTTCAGAAAAACAGAAAGGAAATTCATTGCCACCAGCCTAGCTCGCAATAAATAATAAAAGAAATATTTCACAAAGAAGGAAAATCAATATAGGTCATAAATGTGGGTCCACTTAAATAAACTAAGAGCTTCAGAGAAAGAATTAAAAATGTAAATTAAAACAATAAAGTTGATAAACATCTAGTCAGGCTAATCAAAAAAAAATAGCAGACAAAATCTTCAAGATCAGTAATGAATGAGGAGTTAACACGACTGATTCCATGGATGCTAAATTAATACAGAAATATTATCATAAATAATACGAACAACTGTATGCCCACAAAGCTGATAACACAGATAACATGGACTGATTCCTTGAAAGAAAAAAATATAAAATTCAAGTGAGGAAAAATAATATAACAAGTATATACATTATATGTACACATACATATACATATATACATATATGTGTGTGTGTATATATATATATATATATTTAACTTAATAATTAATTATCTTCCTTCAAAAGATCCAGCTATTGAATTCTACCAAACTTGTCAGGTAAAGAAATAATGATGTTATTTTCCAAAATCCATTCCTGAAAACAAAAGCAGGGGAACCCTCCTTATTCTATATGAGTCCAGCAATACCCTACTATGTAAACAGTTAGAGACAATACAAGAAAGGAAAAGTATAGGCCAATAAGTTTCTTGATGCTGAATGCAAAAGTCTTTAAAAAATTACAAAAAGCATTCCAACAATGTATAAAAGTAAGTAAACACTATGACCAGGTAGGGTATTTCCCTGGTATGCAAAGCTAGTTCAGCATTTAAAAGTAATTTAGTGAAATTCATCACATTAATTGGTTAAAGAAGAAAAATCAAATGATTATATCAATAGAGGCAAGAAAATCACTGGACAAATTCCACCATCCATTCATATTCATGATACAAACTCTCAGTGAAATAGCAGTAGAACTGAATTTTATTAACCTGGTAAAAATATTTTCCAAAATCCTACATCTAGCATTGCACTTAATGGTAAGAAGCTGGATAAATCTTCTTAAGTTTAAGGCAAGATAGTTCCTGCTCATCCCTCATATTAAACATCATATAGAAGACCTGGGCAGTACAATAAGACAAACAGTTAAAAACTATGAATATAGGGTAGGACAAAATAAAACTTTCTTTGCTCTCAAATGAAGTGATTGCCTTTCTAAAAAATCCTAAAGAGTCCACACACACACAGACAAAATCTGGAACAAATAAGCAACAAACTGAGATTTTAGGATACAAGGTAAATATAGAAAATCAATTTACTTCTTATGTTCCATTAATGATAATTTGGAATTAGAGATTATAAAATAATGCCACTTATAAAATAACAGCAACAAAAATTCTCAGGTAAAATTCTAACAAAATATATCCAGGACATATGCTCATAAAACCTGTATGCAAAGGTTTTCAGTAGTTTATTTACAACTTCAGAAGGTGGAAGCAACCAAGATGTCCTTCCTTCTATAGGTTAATAGATAAACTGTGGTAACTCCACACACAATGTAATATCATTCAATGATTTAAACAAAGGGCTATCAAGTCATAAAAATGTAAGGATAAATTTCAAATATATGTTGCTAAGTGAAACAAGCCAGTTTGAAAAGATGTCATACTGTATGATTCCAATTATATGACATTTTGGGAAAGACAAGATTATAGAAATAGTAAAAAGATCAGTGGTTTCCAGGGGAGACAGGAAATGGGGCAGGACTGTGGAGTAATGTTAGGGTTGGATAGGTAAACCATAGGGAGATTTTTAGATGGTAAAGCTGTTATCTAAGTTACTGTAATGGTGGATACACAATACTACATATTTGCCAAGACTATAGGACTTCACACCACAAAGAATGACTCAATGCATGCAATATTTAAAAAAAAAGTGAAAAGGAGATCCCACAATTGAAAGCAGATGAGGACAAAACAATCTAGCTGTATAACAAATATAAGAAATTACCTCACTGAAGGCAGCAGACGTGCTTCCCTAAGCAATTTTGGAAATGAATGAAGACTAGGAAATTAAGATGAAATGAACTGCACACAGCACTGCATTTTAGTTAATAAATCTGTTTCTTACAGATTTACAGTTCAGGTTAACAATTCTGATACTGCTCCACATGTGTACTAAAAATGTATTAAACATGAATAACAAATCCTGGGAACCAGCGTTCTCATTGTTGGAATGAAAGATAAGCAAGGGATAAGGAGGCTAGAATGATCCATGTGGTAATGGATCAGTGTTGGAGACCTAGATAAATGTAAGTGTGGCTTAATATAGATACAGACATTAAATGGAGAAGTAACTATGCATGTATATATACATAAGTTAGTATATTCACATATATTCCTTTGTCTGTCAGTTAAGAAATCCTAGAAGCAACAATACCCCAATAGCAACAAGTACACTTTCCTTGGTTTCTAATAGGATTCTCCAGTCAAAGGAAGCAGGGTGACTTGAATTAATGGCTTATTATGTGACTGGGACAAGAAATACATGTTTTAAGAAGCTTGTATTGACATCAGATAAGGTCTTGCTAAAATACACACACACACACATACACACACACAAACACATTGACAGAAGAATGTCAGAGATACATAGGAGACAATTAAATGAGGTCTCAGTGGTCAAAGTTGGAATAATATGTTGATTGAAATCAGGAAGAAAAGATGGAAGGAAGGAAGGTTAAAAGGATGGAAGGAAGGAAGGTTAAAAGGATGGAAGGAAGGAAAGGAAGGAAGGAGGGAGGAAGAGAGTACAGAAGGAAAAAAAGAGAAACATGAGAATACCTTCCCTAATGTACACACACATAAACACATACAAACATTTGAAGAACAGTATCATAGTCTAGGAAACCTACTCAAAGGGTAAGATATTCTGAAAACAAATACAAAGAAAGAGAAAAGACACTATTTACAATAGCTAAAACATGGAAACAGCCTAAATGTCCATCAACAGGTGACTGGATAAAGAAGAGGTGGTATATTTATACAATGGAATACTACTCAGCCATAAAAACTGACAACATAATGCCATTTGCAGCAACATGGATGCTCCTGGAGAATGTCATTCTAAGTGAAGTAAGCCAGAAAGAGAAAGAAAAATACCATATGAGATCACTCATATGTGGAATCTAAAAAACAAAAACAAACAAACAAACAAAAACAAAGCATAAATACAGGACAGAAATAGACTCACAGACAGAGAATACAGACTTGTGGTTACCATGGAGGTGGAGGGTGGGAAGGGATAGACTGGGATTTCAAAATTGTAGAATAGATAAACAAGATTACACTGTATAGCACAGGGAAATATACACAAAATGTTATGGTAACTCACAGAGAAAAACATGTGCCAATGAGTGTGTATATGTCCATGAATGACTGAAAAATTGTGCTGAACACTGCAATTTGACACAACATTGTAAAATGATTATAAATCAATAAAAAATATTAAAAAAAAAACAAAAACAAAAACAAAAAACAAAAAACAAAAATTCTCATTTGCTAGTGCAAAGGCCAGGAAAAAAGAATGAGAAAACTCGGCCTGGGGAAAAGTGAAAATGTGTTTAGAGCTCTAGCAAATGCTGGAGAAAGGTGTATGTAGAACCAGATGATGGGGTACATTAAAATGACGTAAAGAAGTCACTTTAACATTTTTTTCTCTAATTGTGAAACTAGTACATTTAATAAAACTTTTTACTGCATAGTAACATTAATACATTTTAAAAGTCAAAATAGTTAATGTAAAATTACTTAAAAGTGTGTCACAAAATATTAAATTATGTGTACCTTGCTGCCTATGCATAATACTTTGTTAATAGAATGGGAAGAAAAGAAATAGAACAATTTCTTAGATGAGTCTTGACCTGGATTAAGAGCTCTGGTAGCATAAGCAATGATAGATGACCTTAACTGGCTTTTTTAAAAATCCAATGGTCAGAAGAAAGGCTTTGTTCATTTGCTAATTTGATATTTAATATTTTTCCCTAGATGCTAACACTTTGAGGGTTTGTCTCCATTTTTAAACTTTAGTTTCCTTCCTGTATATATTTCTCCTATGCATCTTTTGTTGTTGTTGTATACTTTCTGTTTTGAGCTTAGATCTTTCTACTACTGACTTCTGGGTCTCAGCTTTTTTCTGGACATCAGAAACTAGCCTGTTATATCCAATACTGAACCCATTATAAATTTTGTCACTGCATTCCTATTCTGACTCACTACTGTGGTGCTTATTCAGTTCTCCATCATGCCTCGTCCACCATGATTGAATAGGTCAGTGTAAGGGGTGAGTGATAAAGAGACAAATCACAGTGTATTCTGTTTAAAAGACTTGCATCAAGTGTAAAAATCTATAGATAGATTTGTGAGGGATGCCTGGAGAAAGAATATTCTGCAACTTTGGGGTACAGAACAATCAATAGCAGGGAACAATTTGAAGAGCTTTGCAGACACATAAGGATAATCAAAATTAAAGTCTTTGCGGAGAGAAATTTGTTACAATACAGCATTATCGAATAATGTCAGACATTTTAAATATAGATAAATGATCATAAATAGAAAGAGTTTTGGAATCTGCCATTGCTTATTGGATATTTGTTTTGAGCTTTTATAGAAAGGTTAACCTGTTTCTTTCCTTTCTTTTTTTCTTGTTCTATTATTTTTCCTTTTCAGGATTTACCCCCTGGTGGGGAGATGGGAGCCAATACCAAAATACCAATGCCCCACTTCTTCTTTATCAAAATATCAATGTGCTGCTTCTTCTTGCATGTATGATATTAGCTAGTTTTATGTAGAACAGTATTTATATGGAACATTAAACACTAATTATAATAACTTTTGGAAGCCCAAATATTTAAATACTCCCCTTCATAGTCAATTGCCAAATGGAACAATACACCTTGTTAAATTAGACCTATAATTAAATATTATAAATTATAAAAACAAAACAAAGTCCTATTAATATTGTATTTTAAATCACTGTCCTATAATCAGTGAGATACAGGGGAAAATCTTAAATTCTACCTTATCTAATGCATTAATATAGGAAATATAGTTTATCATTTACCTTAAATTAAATGTATAGTAACATTATAATAAATGACTATTTACAATTAAAAATGTAAACATTACCAAAGACTTGAGGCACCACAGAGTAAGAATGCATGCAAATTATGTCAATAAGTAAGGGAAAAATATTTACTTGCTTACATATATGTTTATATTTTTACAAATGCATATTCCAATGTAATTTCAGGTTTTAGTTAGCAACAATTATAGAAAATTATGTTCTGGTAAGTAAGTAATAATTTTTATGATGCTACATGTTTAAAAGATAAAGCAAGGTTATATAATTTTTTCTGTAACAGTGTATTTTTTTCCTGATCTGCAGTAGTTTCCAGCATTAAATTTTCAGATATTTATACTGTTTCATCATTTGAAAACAAATAAACTGCATTTTAAAAACAATTTTCGTGAACAATTCATTTTTAATGAACAGTCAGAATTGCACACTCCATACACAGCTCGTTAGTGTCCCTTTATTGCTGAGATTTCTCATTATGAGTGTGGTAATTCCACAAAGTAGTTGTTGAATATTAACACGAAATTAATGTTATTAAAAAAAAAATCTAAAATAATCTGTATAATAGAACACACTCAAAACAATGATAAATCTACAGTTTTCCTCCTAGCTATTCCTTCTATTATATTTCATTTATTTTTGTTGAAGCTGAATATATTACTAGTAAATATTTCATTATTAGATTCTCTCAATAAACAATTCAATTGATGTGAGTTAGAACAGAAATGTAAATTTTACAGATCTTATAACAAGTAAACTGGGACAAAAGGAGAAATGTTTGGTAGACATTGAAAATAGTAAGAGCCAGATATCCTGAAATTTAGTTTCTTTGTTCAGGCTATTATAAAGCTAAATCATGTTGATATAAATATTTATGTAATATTTAAGCTAAAGAGCTGGACAATGTTCAGTTTCAATTAAAATATTCAGTCATATATTTTACTTTTTAAAATTCAATTTCCAAATTTAGTATTTCAGAAAATCTTCATTTTGGCCCTTTATCCTATAGCTAGAATTTAGTGAGTTTTTCTTTGCCTAGCATGGAAATACTTACTTTACCTAGATGACTTCACTTAAATCTTTCAACAATTTTATGAGGTATAATTGTTTTCCCATTTTACAGATGAAAAAATAAGGCTAGAGAAATTATATATGATTTGTCTAAGGTCAGATACCTAATATATATATTTCTGGGTCTTTAGCTAAGATTCAGTAATAAAAGAAAGGTAATCTACAGATTTAATGCAATCCCTATCAAATTACCCATGACATAGTTCACAGAAATAGAACAAATCATAATAAAATTTATATGGAATCACAAAATACCTGGAATTGCCAAAGCATTACTGAAGAGAAAGAAAGAGGCTGGAAGAATAACTCTCCTAGGCTTCAGACAATACTATAGAGCTACAATCATCAAGACAGCATGGTATTGGTACAAAAACAGACATATGGACCAATGGAACAGAACAGAGAGCCCAGAAATGAACCCACAAACTTTGGGTCAACTCATTTTCAACAAAGGAGGCTAGAATATACAATGGAGTAAAGACAGTCTCTCCAGCAAAGGGTGTTGGGAAAACTGGACAGCAACATGTAAATCAATGAAGCTAGAACACTCCCTTACACCATACACAAAAATCAACTCAAAATTGATCAAAGACTTAAACACAAGACAAAATAAAATAAGCCTTCTAGAAGAAAACAGAGGCAAAACATTATCTGACACACATCTCAAAAATGTTTTCCAAGGGCAGTCTACTCAAGCAATAGAAAGAAAAGCAAGAATAAACAAATGGGACCTAATGAAACTTACAAGCTTTTCACAGCAAATAAGCCATAAGCAAAACAAATCGACAACCTACGGAATGGGAGAAAATTTTTGGCAAAGATGAAACTGACAAAGGCTTTATCTCCAGAATATATAAGCAGTTCATACAACTTAATAAGAAAAAACAACCAACCCAATCCAAAAATAGGCAGAAGACCTAAACAAACAATTCTCCAAGGAAGGCATATGAATGATCAATAAGCATATGAAAAAAAATGCTATCTCTAGTCATCAGAAAAATGTAAATCAAAACTTCAATGAGATATCACATCACACCAGTAAGAATGGCCATCATTCAAAAGTCCACGAATGACAAATGCTGGAAAGGCTGTGGAGAAAGGGGAACCCTCCTACACTGCTGGTGGGAATGCAGTTTGGTGTAGCCACTGTGGAAAACAGTATGGAGATTCCTCAAAAGACTACAAATAGACTTACCATATGACCCAGGAATCCCGCTCCTGGGCATATATCCAGAAGGAGCCATACTTCAAAATTACACCTGCGCCCCAATGTTCATAGCAGCACTATTTTACAATAGCCAAGATACGGAAAGAGCCTAAATGTCCATCAACAGATGACTTGATAAAGAAGAGGTACTATATTTATACAATGGAATAATATTAAGCCATGAAAAAGAAAATATAACACCATTCGCAGCAACATGGATGTCCCTGGAGAATGTCATTCTAAGTGAAGTAAGCCAGAAAGAGAAAGAAAAATACCATATGAGATCGCTCATATGTGGAATCTTAAAAAAAAAAAACAAAAAAAAACCTTAAATACAAAGCAGAAACAGACTCATAGACATAGAATGCAAACTTGTGGTTGCCAAGGGGGACGGGGTTGGGAAGGGACAGATTGGGAGTTGAAAATTTGTAAATACTGACAGGCATATGCAGAATATATTAACAAGACTATACTGTATAGCACAGGGAAGTATGTACAAGATCTTGTGGTAGCTCACTGTGAAAAAAATGTGACGATGAATATATGTATGTTCATGTATAATTGAAAATTGTTCTCTATACTAGAAACTGACACAACATTGTAAAATGACTATAACTCAATAAAGAAAATGTAAAAGATAAGTATAATAAGAGAAAACAAACAAAAGTTTATTACCATGTATATCCCATGTGTATGAAAAATACTCAGGGGAAAAATATGTAATTACCCAAGGTGGCTTAGAAATCAGACTTACTACCATCTTAATAAATGGAGTGGTGGGGGGAGGCTTCTTAGAGCAACTTATTTTTAGGAAAGATCGATGGACCCTTAGAATTATAAATTGGAGGTGTGATAGTTTGTGACAAACTTTGCCTGGATGTAGTGTCACTTCTAGTCTCCTCTTTTATAATAGGAGTCAATCTTCCTTGGTTGATGAAATTCCTAGGGACATGATTGATGACAATTGAGTTCCTTTTAGAGGATCCGTCTTTAGGAAGTCAAGGGGAGCTCAGAGAAAGTTTCTGCCTGCATTTGTTATTTTTCAAGTGCCTAATTGAAAAACTCAATATAATCAATATATCAAAATAGTATATTTTGGGGTGGCATGTCATGAACTCCTACAGTCATATTTTGCTACCCTTCAGGTAACCCCAGGCATTTTGATTATCCAACTATGCTTTTCACCACAGTATTTTAGGTCCCTGCCAATCTTCTTTATGCCAAACTGGTTGAGAAATTTATTCATTCATTTGTTTGCTCATTGGTTCATTCATGAAAATTAAGTGGATTTACGAGTAGTTCTGAAGTTTCTAATAGTAGTCTATGGATCATATTTGGCTCAGAGTTATGTTTAATTTGAAATGCAAACTTGTTTTTTTGATTGACTCAACTAGAAATACTAAAAATTTAGAAAATTCACAGAAAATTGAAATTCCTTACTCCTCTTTGAAAATTCAGAAAATCTGAATTTCTTAACTGGTTGAAGCTCATGAGCTCTGTTCCATTCAAAAAGACTCATCACAGTCTCAGTCTTTTCTTGTTGACTCTTTGATATTTGTGTATGTATTAGTGAGAGTTTAGACCACATGCTGGCAGAGATGAGAATTTAAGGGATTTATTAGGAACATGGAGAGATTTAGTTTCTTCTTGTGGATTTTAGTAAGCTCAAATCTAGCATAGGTAAAAGAAAAAGTAACATCACTGTATTTTGTTAGTATTTTAAATCTAGAGCCAACATCCATGATTGCTGAGTATCAGAAATTTTCCAAGTTATAATTAAGACTCATGTTCAGGGAGGTAGAAGAAAAAGAGATACTATTTATCATAGTAGAAGAAACTTAAATAATTAACTCCACTAAAGTATCTCCTGCTGCATTCTCTGTCTTAGAAAGAAAGTGAGGGAGCAAAATTTGCCACCCAAAAAATGTTTCTATGCAATGTGGATTATTGCAAGCTGAAAAGTGCCATCTTAAAAGCCTCTGGAAGAAACTTTGACTTTCCCCCTAACTTCCTAAAAAAATTTAAGAGTGCCTGTTCCCAGAATATAGCTATCATCAGAGATATATTCACGGAGGAATATATGTGTGGGAGAAACTCAGCAGGGCTCAGAGATCAGAGTTTTCTCTGTTTCCCATTATCTCTGAATGGCCCACCAAACATTTGCTTTTCCATTTTCATGTGAATTACTTTCCTCCCTTTCCAAAGGCCTAAATCACTACCCCCAATGTCATTCTGTTGTCTTCAAATGAAGGTGGTATTTAAGGTGGAGGTTTCAACCATTTTGTCAAGTTACTCAATTTCCCTGTATCTCTCCCACATCACTATTTTTTTTTCTCCTGTTAATCTATCTTATGTCAATTTAATTCTTAGAACAACCAGAAGAACCTAGAAGTATAAAGGAAAATTTCTTTTTTCCAGACATTAGCAATGTGTTTCTATATCTTCTGGCCCTATCTGTGCTAAAGTATCCTCCATTAGGATCCATTTTGGAGCAGACTAGATTAGCTATGTATCTTCATCTCAGTTCATTGTTTCTAAACAAATGTCATAGAGATATACAAGCAGTCAAGTTTTAGGCAAAGTTTAGAGCCTTGCTTTCAATAGAGACAAAAATTAGAAAAAATGTTCAGATTCAAAGTTTGTTACCCAATGTCAACAACAACAACAACAACAACAACAACAACAACAACAACAACAACAACAACAACAACAACAACAAGAAGTCTGGTTTTGGTTGCTAGTTTATTTTATCTCCAGAAATTAAAAACACATTTTACCTATTGTTGTATGTGAATTTATTGACATAGAAATTCCAACCCCAATATAAAACATCTTATAAATATATAACCATATGCAGCCTCAAAAAGTGCTGAAGACTATGGTGCTGGTCAACTCCTATCAGACAGAACCAGATTTGTCTATATTGATGGACAGAGAATTTACTTTTTGACAAATTGCTGCTTTCTTAAACTTCAGGGTAAATCTTAACAAGTGACATAAACTAGTGACAACTATATATTACTTCCTATAGTTTTCACACTATATTATGTGCAGACACATCCTAAGAATCTCAGTGGCTTCACTTAACAAAGTTCATTTCTCATTCACATATAGCCCCAGTAGATATGAGCAAATCTTTCCATTGATATCTCAACTTCTTAATTCTATGTGGACATATATTGTCACAATCACTATAGACTGAAAAACACTTTTGTCCTGAAGTTGTATACTTGATTTCAAACTACAATTTTTTGGTTAAGCAATATTATCATACTTACCTTTAAGAATACAGTGAATTGTAACCCCTTTCTTGTGCACAGGAAGGAGACAATGTGCCTTGGTGAATAGCACTAATGGCTGACACTATTCCTTTTTCCAATTTTGAAACAGATAATTTTTATTGCTGCTTAGCCTGTTTTGCCTGAAGCCCTGAATATTTTGCTTTTAGAAACAGCAGTGTTGGTTGATTTTTTATCAAAGAAAGAAATTACTAAATCAGAATTTACATCCAGAGCTGAAGAATTGGAACTAAATAGCACACCAATATCTTGAATTTGAAACTAATTGTATCAAACTTGCAATAACTGTGGTTCTTACCTTTGGATAGTTTTTGGTTTTATGTCTCATAGCGGTATTATTTTAGATGTATGGATTTGTATGTATTCTAAGAGAGGTATATACATAAAGGCTGGGAAGAGATTGTGTAAAATACAGGGGACACAAGTATTCATCTTTGTCCAACATTATTTCTTTTAAGCAGGGAGGAAAGGGAAGACAATTGCAATAAACTACCTAATTGGGCCATAGGTATGTACATATTGATATTTTCTTCAACTTTCATAGAATCTCATTCTTCTGAAAATTTAAATGCAAGTTTTCCAGATTAAATCCGAACAGATTTATTTATTTATTTATTTATTTATTTATTTATTTATTTATTTATTTATTTATATTGAAGTATAGTCAGTTTACAATGTTGTGTCAATTTCTGGTGTACAGCACAATGTTTCAGTCATATATATATATGTGTATGTATATATATATATATATATATATATATATATGTATGTTTTCATAATAGGTTACTACAAGATGTTGAATATAGCTCCCTGTGCTATATAGTAGGACCTTTTGTTCATCTATTTTATAGATAGTAATTAGTATCTGCAAATATTGAACTCCCAATTTATTCTTTCCCACCCCTTCCTCCTCCCCAGTAACCATACATTTGTTTTCTGTCTGTGAGTCTGTTTCTCCAAGGAGATTTATTGTTTCCTTCTTGACTGATTTATAATTTTTTCAAGAAGCCCTCTATTTTTTTAGATTACTTATACCCCTCAATTCTGGCATTTGAAAGATATTCCAATTCAGTGGGAGAAAAATAAGATGACTACCCAGAGGGAACCAGAACTAAGAAGCCTGAGAAAAAGGGGGCAAAACCAAGAAGATGGTCTAAAGTCCTAGATCCAGCTATACTTTGTTGGAGCCCAGGGAGACATTTTGGAGGAGACCACTCCAAAATGTGCTTTATTGGCATATTGAGTATTTTGAATTAAAGTTATTAAAGAAATGGCCAATTCAAGATGGACAATCTGACTGTCTTTTCTGTCTCCCTGAAAGCAGGAAATAAATCTCTCAAATAATTTGGATATAGAAGGACACTCTCATCACCAAAGATATAGAATTCAGAGTTGAGAAGCCTATATAAAAACACCTTATTATTTCTTTAATTTACTACCCCAAGCTCAAACTCCATTTAGATTCTTCACTAATTGGGTACCTAATATCTAGTATTTTTTGATTTGTCATTTCCTCACAAATGTATTGTCTCTTTGTCTGAAAAGTAGAAAAGATGCCTGCTTTGGCCAGTTCTTTGGCCTTATTTCTATGGGATCTGAGTGTGCATGAATTAAAATATGTTTCATTTTCTCCCATTGATCTGTGTTGTGTTAATATTAGTACAGCTATAAGAAGTCAAGAAGAGTGGGGGGAAACTAATCCCTCCTCAACAACCTAAACCGAATATACTTCTGAAATCATCAGAAATGTAAACAGTATATTCTCAAAGTGCATAAATTAGGGGGAATGTCTTTAATAACACACACACACACACACACACACACGTTAGAACTGGACTTGACAAGTGGTTTAATTGACAGAGTGCAGATAACTGTGTTAAATAATGCCATTTCTAATGTGGCCTTACATCAAACAATAACAGATTAGATAAGAGAGGAAATTTAACTGTATTTTGAGGACAGCAAAAATATCAAAAGAAAAATAACATGCAATAATGTAATTATTCCCATTCAAAGATAGAACTACCACAATGAAGACCACCTACCATAAAATATTTTTTTAATTTATAGAAAAATGGATATGAAAATAAGAAAACATCCACAATAGTGACAAAAATGAAGACCATAATACCAATAATTATATATGGATCCCAAAACAAATTGAACAGAAGAAAAAGTCAAAAGTGTTGAAAAAAGTGGAAGTTGTATTACTCACTTCATTGAAAAACTAATTTTGAAATTGAATTAACTACATATCAAAATAAAGCCAATAATTTTTAAATTGAATGATCTATAGACTTTATAAAAATTTACATTTTTGTGTAAAACATTAAGGCTGAAAAATAAAGTTTTTAAGTAAAAAATAAATTAAAACTGCCCAAGTAGTCTGCAATTTCACAAAAAGTCAATGCAGTAGCTCTCAGAGGCTTATGAAAGAGGTTTTTGTAACCAAGAATGCTGGTTACCACATTTAGCTTTGCATTAGAAACATGTATCCACTTACTTGCTGTCTTTGTATGAAATATACAAATACATAAAATAAAAACTTATTTGTTATTTAATTGAAATTTAACTTAACTGGGTGTCCTGAATTTTATTTGGCAACCATTTTAAATACAAGTTATTGTTGCTTTTGAAAATTAGTTAAAAACTTTCTAAAACATGTAATCAACCTTGAGAAAACAGGATAGAATCAAAAAATAAAAAAAGAAAATTCATAGTGACAAAAAAGGAAATTCCAGTTTAAAAGAACTAGTATTGAGTCTTGTAAATATTTATCTATGAATAAATGGCTATTATAAATAAAATTGTACAATAGGTAAATAGCCTAAATTTTTAGTACAAGAGAAAATACATAATAAACAATAATGCTTAAAATAAAATACTAATAAACTTTAAATTATACTGAAATCATGATAGTAATAACAAGTTAACTGATAATAACAAGTTTGCTGATGTCAGTGGCTGTTTGTCCCTCATGCCAGGAAGGAACTTTCAGGGTGTAGTGTCTCTTGTTAAAGTGCTCAGATTGGAAACCTACTGAGATCACTTTCAAGTAACAAGGAAGGGAAGGAGGGAGAACACTCAGGTACTATTTATCTAAAGTCCATACATTAACAAGATCATGGACATCAGAGACCATCTGAAGCATCATGTTGTCATCAAAGCTTTGGCATCAAAATTCCAACAGGCTTGATTTAATTATCTTGGTCTGGAAATCTGCCTCATCAGGTGTTGTCTGGTTCAATTACCAGCAAATTTTACTTTTAGGTCATCAGATTGCATGCAGGTCCAGTTAATGTCCCATGTATTATGTGAATCCTAGTCTCTAACCTGGAGTTGTGGTTCAAGGTTTGGTTAGTAGTGATTGACAGAAGCCTTTCCAGTGATATTGAAGAGAATTCTTCTGCAGGTGTCTTTCCCAAAAGACAAAATCTCCAGTTTGTAAGGTATATGCTTAAGGTCTTTGTCTCCCAAGACTGCACTGTGAAAAGATTGCTTCATCAATACATGGTTATTTTTAAAAGAAAAAAATTAAGCTTTTTCAATACAAGAGTATCCCTCCTTTTACCAGCTGTGGGTCAAAAGTAGCAGGGGCCAGGTACATCAGGTTTCCTGGGACTATCACAAAGTGTAAGAGATTTTGAGTTTCAAAAGGGGTGGATTTGAGATTTCTAAGGGCCAACAACAATGTTTTTGCCAGTGTTTGGAGGGTGTCTTCATATACTGTAAAACTGGCCAAAACATAGCAGACTTATCAAAATACCTGACCACTGAAATGGGTTTCTCAATCACTATGAAGTTTGAAAAGAGCTCTCCATTTAGGGATATATATATATATTTTTTTTTTTTTCCAAGAAGACTTTAGTCACAGAAGAGGCTTATCAGCAAGGCAAGACTGAAGTCCAGTGTGAAAACATACAAATCATGACTAAGACATATTTATATCCATGTAACAGAGGAAGCTGTATGAAATCCATGTGCCAGCACACAAATGGTCCACTAGGCAGTTTAAAATGTTAGGAAACCATACAAACAGGCTTCCCTGGGTTATATTTCAGACAACTGGTATAAATGAGGTAGATATATTTTACAGTCCTGTTAATATTTTCCTACCAATGTTGAATCACAAGTAACATCATTTTGTCAGTGAACCAATGGCTTAATGCATGTATGGTGATAAGCAGTGGGAATTTTAGTCTCGGGTAGGTCTGGATTGCTATTTTGTTCAAAATTAAGTTTTCTCTTTTTACCAAACCAACAATTGTTGAATTTCTGATCTTTTTTTTTTTTTTTCCTCTTATAAGCCAATTGTTGGACTTCCCTAGCCAGTTTTTCTAAATTATTATTTGGGTAAATATTCCTTTGGACCATGACAGAGGCTTGTCTGCTGCTGATTCCTTTAAAAGCAGCATCTTTTGCAGAAATGTCAGCAAGGTTATTTCCCTAAGATTCCTGACAGTCAGGTTGAAAATGCCCCAGAATCTTAATAATAGCTAAAGCAGTACGTAGAAATATTGCATCCAATAATTCCTGAACTTGGGGTCATTTTTAATTTTATTTCCACTAGAAGTAAGGAAGCCATGTTGCTTCCTCATCATTCCAAAATCATGAGCTACTCAGAAAGTATCTTTACTGACAGAATAAATACTGGTAGTTTTGTCCTTGGATAAAGAGCAGTCTTGTGTAAGAGCATACAGTCCAGCTTGTTGGGCCAAAGTAGGTAAATATGCTGCCTCAACAATATCAAAGTGAGTTGTAGTAACATATCCAGCACAATATTTATTTTGCCATTATCACTTTTTAAATAAGTACCATCAGTGAACCATGAGAGGTCAGTGTTAACCAAATAATTTTCCTGCCAGGAGGTGTTCAGTCAGCATTAAGCAGTCAAGAAGGACTTCCTCCGTAGTGGAGGGGAGAAGGGTAGCAAGATTAAGGTTATTACAACACAAAAGAGTTAAGTAAAAAGCAGTTAACAAAAGGATTACATAGGAGGTGATGTGGCTGATGGAGAAAATTGTGATGAGAATTCAAGACAGCATCTACTACAAGGGTACAAAAATGGCTAAAAGAAGATCCCACAGTGATTTTTCTCAATGTTTTTAACCAAAATGTTAGTGACTGTAATGGTTCTAAGCAAGGTGAGGGGGATGTTGTCCCTGTGCCACAACATCCAGTTGCTGGTTCCAATATTCCATATATTTATGGTGGACCCTATCTTTTTTTTTAGGTTTATCTATTTATTTAGCTTTTTGATGGTACTGGGGATTGAACCCAGGACCTCATACCTCATGCATGCTAAGCATAGACTCTATCACTTGAGCTATACCCTCCCCACTAAATTTTTTTTTTTTATTGATCAGTTTACAATGTTGTGTCAATTTCTGGTGTACAGCATAATGTTTCAGTCATACATATACATACATATATGCATTTTCACATTCTTTTTCAGTGTAGGTTAATACAAGATATTGAATATCATTCCCTGTGATATACAGTATAAACTTGTTGTTTATCTATTTTAAATATACTAGTTAATATCTGCAAATCTTGAACTCCCAATTTATCCCTTCCCACCCCTTCCCCTCTAGTAACAATAAGCTTGTTTTCTATGTCTGTGAGTCTGTTTCTGTTTTCTAGATAAGCTCATTTGTCCATTTTTTTTTAGATTCCACATATAATCGATATCATATGGTATTATACTTTTTCTTTCTGGCTTATTTCACTTAGAATGATGATTTCCAGGTCCATCCATGTTGCTTCAAATGGCATTATTTTATTATTTTTTATTTCTGAGTGAGGATTTACTAATTTATTAATTTATGACTATATTATGTTTATTCTTTACTATCTGTCTTCCCCACCAGGATGAAAGTTCCTTGCTTGATTTATATAATTATATATTCCAAGTGACTAAACAGTACCTTACACACAGTATGTGCTCTATTAATATTTATTGAATGACTAAATCAGAAAAGAATAGGTGAGGATTTTTTTATCCTGCTCAGGACTAGATGTGCTCCTTCAATTTGGGGACTTGTCTTCTCTCATCCCTGTAATATTCTCAACCGTCATCTGCTATAATGCAACTCTGCTCCAACCCCTCCACCTTCTCCTTCTGGAACTCCTTTCAGAGCAGATTGACCAAGTAATTCTATCCTCAGTGTCTCCTAAGTTCTTTCTTATATTTGACAATGATTTAGTCCTGTTTTATTCTGAGGCAATTTCCTCAGCTCTGCCATTGTCTTTTTTTTAAACTTTTATTGATTAATAGTCATTTTACAATGTTGTGTCAAATTCTAGTGTAGAGCAGAATTTTTCAGTTATATATGAACATATATATATTCAGTCACAGTTTTTTCTGCTATGAGTTACCACAAGATCTTGTTTATATTTCCCTGTTCTATACAGTATAATCTTATCTATTCTGCATTTTAAAATCCCAGTCTGTCCCTTCCCACCCCCTGCTCCCCCCTGGCAACCACAAGTTTGTATTCTATGTCTATGAGTCTATTTCTGTTTTGTATTTATGTTTTATTTTGTTTTGTATTGTTTTTAGATTCCTCACATGAGCGATCTCATATGGCATTTTTCTTTCTCATTCTGGCTTACTTCACTTAGAATGACATTCCCCAGGAACATCCATGTTGCTACAAATGGTGTTATGTTGTCAGTTTTTAGGCTGAATAGTATTCCATTGTATAAATATACCACTTCTTCTTTATTCAGTCATCTGTTGATGGACATTTAAGTTGTTTCCATGTCTTGGCTATTGTAAATAGTGCTACTATGAACATTGGGGTGCAGGTGTCATATTGAAGTAGGGTTCCTTCTGGATTTATGGCCAGGAGTGGGATTCCTGGGTCATATGGTAATTCTATTCCTAGTCTTTTGAGGAATCTCCATACTGTTTTCCACAGTGGCTTTCCTTGCTTCTCTCTCCCACTCTTAATGATTTAGATGTCTTCTTTTAGAATTTTGTGTTTATTCTTTTTGTAATTCATGGCAGTTTTATCCTTTCCAGTTATGAGTTTCTCATTTTTGTAGCATCCTGCTTCTTTTCTATTTTGAGTAGGCCTGTCAATATTTCTTTCAGCATGGGTTTAATGTTGCTAAACTCTTTTAGTTTTTGCTTGTCTTTGAAGTTCTTTATTTCTCCTTCTATTCTAAAGGATAGCCTTGCTGGATAGAGTATCCTAGGCTGAATCTTTTTTTTCATTCAGGACTTTGAATGTATCTTGCCACTCCCTTCTGTCCTGTAGTGTTTGTGTAGAAAAATCAGCTGAGAGCCTTATGGGAGTTACCTTGTAACTCACTTCGTTTTTCTCTTGTTGCCTTTAGGATCATTTCTTTATCCTTGACTCTGGCCATCTTGATTATGCTATGTCTTTGTGTTAGTCTGTTTGGGTTCTTCTTGTTGGACACACTGAGCCTCCTGTACTTGGATATCTGATTCCTTTTGGTTTGGGAAGTGTTCAGTCATGATTTCTTCAAAGACCTTTTCAATTCCCTTTGTTCTTTCTTCCTCTTCTGGAGCCCCTATTATGTGTAGATTGGCATGCTTTATAATATCCCATAGCTCCCTTATATTGTTTTTATTGTTTTTTATTTGTTTTTCTTTCACCTGTTCTGATTGGGTGCTTTCTGTTGTCCTGCCTTCTAATTCACTTATTCATTCCTCTGCATTATCTAGCCTGCTTTGTACGGCCTTTAGGTCAGCTCTCATCTCAGCAAAAGAGTTTACTAATTCTACTTGGTTCTTCTTTATAGCTTCTATTTCATTTTTAACATATTTTATATCTCTAAACACTATTTCTTTTAGTTCCTTTAGTACTTTGACCACTCCTTTTTTTGAAATATTGATCTAGTAGGCCATCAATGTCTATTTCCTTGATCATGCTTTCTGGACCCTATGTTTTGAGCTGAGTTTCCCAAAGATATTTCCTTCTTTTTACATATGAAAATGAAAAAGGGGGGGCAGGGGGACTCTGATAATTGGGATATCCAAGAACAGATTGAGTTCATTAACTCTCCATTAACTCCTTGAAGCTATGATGTACAATTTTTCTGATAATATTGGATTGGTGTTGTTATTGTTTAGTAAAAATCATACAGAGGTTTGGCCATAAGAGAGAAAGTTGAAATGCAGTTTTGACAATAACCAACTAGCCTGAGAAAACCTCACAGTTTGCACTAAATTTTTAATTTTGGAAAACTTAGAATTCTCTCTGGACCTAAGGATAGCACTTGTTCTGGTATCAGATGCCATAAATATAAAACTTATGTTTGAGCAAAATGGAATTTTTCTTTGGAAACCTTATGCCCCTTTAAGGCTAATAGCTTTAGCAAATGGATAATGGTTAGAGAATGGGAGTTAACTTAATTTTGCTACTTAAATTTGTAACAATCTTTTTTTCAGTGCCAAAGTTCTTTTCAACAATAGCAGAAGCAAGGAGGGTTTTGGTTTTCTTTAGAAACCCTCATTTCTGGAGTTGAAGATAAGAATGTTGGTGTATTTACCTTTCAGGTGATTAATCTAGTATGCAAGAGACCTGCTTTGCCAGATTAACTAAATTTGGAGTAGACATAGTCTCCCAGTCCATTCTGATCATTTTTACTGGAAGAGAAAGATCCTGCTTCACCTCATTAATAAGCATAGAGTTAAAAGTTATCTGGGTGAAATCAACATCTGTATGAAGATCCAAATTTTCTTTCTAAAGGATTTTTATATCAATTGAAATAGTCATGAACAAGTTCATCAAATTTTTGTGCACAAGGCTGAATTTTGTTTCAAACAGCAGACTTTGGAAAACCCTAGGAATTGCCTGAAGACCTCACTTAGTGATCGTCTGAGCCTGATCATATAATGAGTTAATGAGCTAGTCTCCTGGTTGTAATTCTACAGAGCTTTCAGAATTTTCCCAGTTAGCAATTTTCATCCAATGCTGGGTCTGGTCTTTATCAACAAACATTTGAACTAGCTGATATAAATTGGAGGAGCCAAGCTGATAAGTCTAAAGGACTATTTCAAATTTCTAAGCAAATCTATGAGGAACTTTAGTTACTTTGGGAAAATCTTTGACTAAGGCTCACAGTTCAGCTTTAGTCCAAGGATTATAAGAAATTAAGGATTTAGCATCTAGATCCTCAGAAGGGATCTTTCTTTAACTTTAAAGAAACAGATTCTGATAAGCTCAGAGAAAAAGGGAGTGGAAAGAATCTTACAAAAAGGAAGTTCACCTAGATAATTAGTATAGTGTAGCTGAGGGTATAGAGGACGGGTAGGTGGTATAGATAGGAATGAGAAAGATGGCACTGGAGGCAGAGCCTGAAACAAAGAAGTCAAGGAAAAATAGTCTGAAGCTTCAGGAGTTATTTTACCTTTCTTAAATCATTTTTTTTTGCCTTAGTTGATCTTAAAATCTTACTTTGCAGACAGGCAATTTTAGACTCTTGATAATGTTGGAAAGCCTCAAAATACTAATTAAAATAGACATACCATTCAGTTCTGGAAATTTCTGAGCTATTGTAGTCCAATTCAGTTTCAAGAAAATTAAGGTTGGGGGTTTCAAAAAATTCCCCATAATGGTTATTGATATTGTAAATTGCCTTTGGTCAAGTCAGTCCATTCAGTTAATAGTGCACCTAAGGAAGAACCACCATTTTTAAGTACAAAATTGGCTGAAGTACCTTTTGGGGAGACCCCCTCAGAATATTTAGGTAACTGGGATCCCATTTCTCAGGAGTTTTTATCTAGGATGAAAGAATCATTTTCAGAAAACTTAAAAAACTTACAGCTCAAGCAGTTCAATTGAAACAGCTTACAACTCAAACAGCCTGCAGGCCTATTTGCAGACAGTTCTAAGGAAACAGCCTGATCCCACAGGAGCCAGTCCAAAGGCTTCTCAGCCAATTTCCATAAAACATCCACTATTCCAGATAAATGGGCTGAAGACTGAAAAATGGCACAGTTTTAATGAAGCAACTTCTGCTCTCAAAGGAAATGGCTAAAAGCTTTTCAAGCAGTTTCAGATGTAACAGTGTGATCTCAAAATCAGACCAAAGTGCCAAATGAATACTTACATATAGAATAAGACATTAACTAGAAAAGGCAAAATTTTAAAATAAGTTTCAGATTCTGAAGAGTTTCAAACACAAAGAAAGCATGAGCTCAGATCCAGGAGAAAGATGAATCTTCAAACTCCAGGGTTGATGAAAATAGAAAGTGAACTCAGTGGGAGGGCTACAGTAAGCAAAAAAATCCATGTCTTTTCATTTGGTTGAGTTGTTGCCATGAAAAAAAAAAATAGTAGTCTTTTTGTTTCTGGCGCTCTGATATTGTTGCAGGGTGTGAGAGCTCCCCCTTTTTGGTCTTCCAGCTGTGTTTAATTAATGTCTCTGTTTATTAATTTTTTTTTACAAAACTATTAGAATAAGTAAGATAAGAATATATTCTTTAAATCCTTAGTGAGGAAAATAATTAAAGAAAATATACATAATTTTTCTAAGCAAAGAAACAGGAATTGGGAATGCAGAATGGTATCAATGATGGTTAATTTTAGATGTCAACTTGACTAGGCTGGATGATGCCCAAAAAGCAGTAAAATATAATTTCTAATTGTGACTGAAAGGATGTTTCCAAAAAAAGGTTAGCATTTAAGTAGGTAGGCTAAATAAAAAGATTAGCCTCATCAATATGGGTAGCAGCATCTAATCTGTTGAGGCCTAAAACAGAACAATCAGGCAGAGAAAAGGTATATTCTCACTCTCTTTTCTTGAGCTGGGACATCCATCTTCTCCTGCCATTGGTTATCTGAGACCCTTGTTCTTGAACCATCAGACTCTAGGATTTATACCAGAAGCCCCCTGTTCTCAGGCCCCAAGCCTTGGACTGGGAGTTACACCATCCACTCATCCGGTTCTCAGACATTTGGATTTGGACTGAATTACACCATAAAATTTTCTGATTCTCCAGTTTGCAGAAGGCAGATTATGGGCATTCTTGGCCTTCATAACTGTGTGAGCCAATTCCTATAATAAACTTCCTCATGTATAAATCTATATATACTCTATTGTTTCTATTTCTCTAGGGAAACCTGGCTAACATAGAATCATAAATAAAAATGGGTTTAGTTCCACTTTCCAATTTCTTATCAACAGATATTTTCAGAGCTTCTATTTGTAACAAGTCCAGTGCTGGGCATAAGTCCAGTCATGAGCACTGACAAGGTTAGAGGAGACAGATGTAAATCAAATAGCCAAAGAGAAAAGATAAAATCACAACTATGATAAATGCAATTAATTTAAAGTATGTAGCAGCGGATCTGACACTGCAGGTCAAGGAGAGCTTTCTCAATTTAATGGCATTTGACCCAAGATCAGAAGTTTTCAAATGGGGTGAGAAAGTATTTAAGGTGGAATGGTCATAGAAGAAAAAGCTTTAAGATGAGAAAGGAAATAAAAGGAAATAATATTTCTACTAGAGGAAAGTGAATTTGCTTTGCATAACAAAACTGTATCATCATGCATGCTGTCTAAAAGAGATATATATGGAAGTTAAATTATATGGAAGGCGAAGTAAAAATAATAGGCTAATCTATTTTAACAAATACATAGGCTCAGGTTTGATTTGAGTTTAACAGAATTGATCATTAGTGTTCTCAGGAAGAATAATTTTAAAAGTTGAGTGGGACTGTTGAGGTAGAAGTGAATAGGATTCTAGGGAGCTGAACAAGTGCTCAAAGGCCATTTTTTTCATGCAATATTTTTATGAAATAGTTGAAAGAATATAGTCACTGAGGATAGTGGATTTTAAAGGGTCCAAAAATAACTGTATTATACTAAAAATAAGAACATTGCCAACTATAACTAAATCCATGGTATAAATATTTCTCACTGCTTCCATCACCACCACAGTAGTTTTCATAGCATCCTAATTGGTCACTACACATCCACCCTCTTTCCTTTCAGCTTAACAACTACATGAGGGAGTCTGTTAAGATATAAGACAAACCACATATGCATGCTCAAAATCATATAATTGCTTCCTATGTAATTCAGAATAAAACCCAAAGTCCACAGTGCCCTGCCCTCACTCATTTTATCACCCACAGATATCATGTGGACTCAGACATGGCAAGCACAAACTCACCACAAGCCCTTTGCCCTTGTGTCTCCCTCTGTAGTCAGTATTCTTTTTCCAGCTATTTGGTTGGATGACTATCCATTTCATTCATATCTTTGCTAAACTAACATATGAAAATTTATTTTTCAAGACAACCCTGTCTAAAATGGCACCTCCATCCCTCTTCCTTACTTCTCCTAGCCCCTAACTCTACTGATATGCATTTATTTTTTGTCTAATGCCTGATCCTCACTATTAGAATGTAATGTTTATAAAAGGAGGCTGTTACAGGCATCTAGCACATATATGAACAAGCATAAGTGACTATGAAGAGAGTTTCTTACCTATTAAAGTAGGAAATACTAAGCCTCATAAATAATGTGTATCTTATATAAACTGGATATAATCCTAGTTTACATTTAGTAAAATACAGTTATCTGAATTTTAATTCCTACCCTTGGCATCTCAAAAGGTTCTAGGTAGGCCTTCTGATTCCCTAATATTAAAGCTTCAATGATCAGGATTTTGGCATGAAAGGATGTGAGCTGATGAAATGTGAGTTGCTACAGAAAGGTATGGATATTATGAATTATACTCCAGAGATAAAAAGATAAGCTAAGATTTTATATTTTAATGCCATATACACTTATTTCTCCTCTATTAGGTTGAATAATTGAGAATTGGGCATATATTTAATCATTTTTGTTCATGCTTTGCTGTATTATAATAATCAGAAAATTATGTAATTTCTATAACTGAATGAAATTAATTCTGGATCTTACCATTAAATATGTTTGAAAAATGATATGCAAATAGCACACATTAGGGAAAATATTTTAAAATAAACTATAACATAAGGTTTTCTTAAAATGTAAAAGTTTATCCTGGAAAATAAACAAACAAAGAAAAAAGAATAATTATAATTTTCAACATTCTAGTTTAAGAAAAAAAAGAAATGGGTATATTTGTACTCATGGTATCATAATTGTAACTTTGCTTTTTGAATCCAGATGTTTAAATTGCAAAAGCAATTTAAAATACTCCATTTTTTTTTTTCTTGGTTGAATGTGAAGACTCAATTAATTGCATTAATTTTGCAGTATTGGGTTTTAATATGTTAATTTATACTACTTTTGCATATTTTTCAGATAATTTAAGTTTTTTACTTTTAATTTGACTATACAAATGCAGAATATTAATTGGCTTTATTGGTTGCAAAATATATGTGCCTCTCACTTTACACATTGCTGATTTCTCCACTTGAATTTTACAGTTGGTTATGTAGTAAATTATTACATAAAAATAGTCATAATATCAATGGATATGACACATATAGTTTAAAAAAATAGGTAAGTTAACATTGGCAGGATTTTATAGGGTTATATAATTTATATTTGTTATTTATGGATAATTAGGCTAAGAGTTATTTCTAGAAAGAAAAATAAGACAACAATAGTGCAACTAAAACTTCTAGCTCTTACTCTGATGTTTTACTCACAAATAGATAAACAAAAGTTGCTGTGACAAATTGAGTTCCTTTTTAATTGAAGTATATCTCATATCTGTGACATACACTCATTAAAATGAGTTTATGAAAGACAATACAGAATTTATCTGTGCATATATATAATTATTGTTATTATTTATTGAAAATTTAATGTAATCTTTCTTTTTTTTACTTTTTTATTGATTTATAATCCTTTTACAATGTTGCATCAAATTCCAGTGTACAGCACAATTTTTCAGTTATACATGAACATATATATATTCATTTTCACATTTTTTTCTCTGTGAGCCACCACAAGATCCTGTATATATTTCCCTGTGCTATACAGTATAATCTTGTTTATCTATTCTACAATTTTGAACTCCCAGTCTATCTCTTCCCACCCCCCACCCCTTGGCAACCACAAGTTTGTGTTCTATGTCTGTGAGTCTATTTCTATTTTGTATTTATGCTTTGTTTGTTTCTTTTTCTTGTTTTTTTTTAGATTCCACATATGAGCGATCTCATATGGTATTTTTCTTTCTCTTTCTGGCTTACTTCACTTAGAATGACATTCTCCAGGAGCATCCATGTTGCTGCAAATGGCGTTATGTTGTCAGTTTTTATGGCTGAGTAGTATTCCATTGTATAAATATACCACCTCTTCTTTATCCAGTCATCTGTTGATGGACATTTAGGCTGTTTCCAAGTCTGGGCTATTGTAAACAATGCTGCTATGAACATTGGGGTGCAGGTATCATCCTGAAGTAGGATTCCTTCTGGATATATGCCCAGGAGCAGGATGACTGGGTCATATGGTAAGTCTATTCCTAGTCTTTTGAGGAATCTCCATACTGTTTTCCACAGTGGCTGCACCAAACTGCATTCCCACCAGCAGTGAAGAAGGGTTCCCTTTTCTCCACAGCCTCTCCAGCATTTGTCATTTGTGGACTTTTGAATGATGGCCATTCTGACTGGTGTGAGAAGATACCTCATCATAGTTTTGATTTGCATTTCTCTGATTATTAGAGATATTGAGCATTTTTTCATGTGTCTATCAATCATTTGTGTGTCTTCATTGGAGAGTTGCTTGTTTAGGTCTTCTGCCCATTTTGATTGGGTTGTTTATTTTTTTCTTATTAAGTCATTTGAACTGCTTATATATTCTGGAGATCAAGCCTTTGTCAGTTTCATTTGCAAAAATTTATTCCCATTCCATAGGTTGTCTTTTTGTTTTACTTATGGTTTCCTTTGCTGCGCAGAAGCTTGTAAGTTTCATTAGGTCCCATTTGTTTATGCTTGCTTTTATTTCTTCTAGGAGAAAATTTTTGAGATGTGTGTCAGATACTGTTTTGCCTATATTTTCTTCTAGGAGGTTGATTGTATCTTGTCTTATGTCTAAGTCTTTGATCCATTTTGAGTTGATTTTTGTGTATAGTGTAAGGGAGTGTTCTAGCTTCACTGCTTTACATGCTGCTGTCTAGTCTTCCCACCACCATTTGCCGAAGAGACTGTCTTGATTCCATTGTATATTCTTGCCTCCTTTGTTGAAGATGAGTTGACCCAATGTTTGTGGGTTCATTTCTGGGCTCTCTGTTCTGTTCTATTGGTCTATATGTCTGTGTTTGTACCAATACCATGCTGTCTTGATGATTGTAGCTCTATAGTATTGTCTGAAGTCTGGGAGAATTATTCCTCCAGCCTCTTTCTTTCTCTTCAGTAATGCTTTGGCAATTCTAGGTCTTTGATTGTTCCATATAAATGTTATTATGATTTATTCTGGTTCTGTGAAATCTGTCCTGGGTAATTTGATAGGAATTGCATTAAATCTGTAATTTCCTTGGGCAGCGTGACCATTTTAACAATATTTATCCTTCCAATCCAATAGCATGGGATATCTTTCCATTTTTTAAAGTCTTCTTTAATTTCCTTCATCAATGGTTTATAGTTTTCTGTGTATAATTCTTTCACCTCCTTGGTTAGATTTATTCCTAGGTATTTTATTACTTTGGGTGCTATTTTAAAGGGGATTGTTTCTTTACTTTCTTTTTCTGTTGATTCATTGTTAGTGTAAAGAAATGAAACTGATTTTTGAACGTTAATCTTGTAAGCTGCTACCTTGCTGAATTCTTCAATCAGCTCTAGTAGTTTTTATGTGGACCTTTTAGGGTTTTCTATATATAGTAGCATGTGGTTGGCATATAGTGACACTTTTACCTAACCTAATCTTTCTTATCAAGTCACTTTGTGGAGGAGTGTGGTCATAATTTTTAAATAGGCTATATTCATCATAAATAAAATTATTGAATGAAAAAAAGTAAAGTCATTAAGTATGTTGTTGCCAAAATTATCTTTTAAACTTTTCTCTGGAAATTGTATGAGTTCATAATCATTGATGCTTTACATACAGATTGTTACATTAATATTTGTAAGGGAACACATAAAGTGTTAATTTGCCTTAAGTCTTGACATTGTAACTAATTAGCAAGATATGCTTTAGGCATATTTGATACCTCAAATTTACCTTGAAGATTCTTTCATCACTGAACATTTTTTTTTCACCTTTTAGTTTTGTGTCCATCTTTACTTCATCATATGCCTATCCAAAGCTTTACCTTTGAATAATCACTTTTGGAAAAGCACATTTAATTTGAGTAGTACCAGATTCAGTAAAAGGTACACCATACAGGAAAAAATGAACACAACAAATTATCAATAAATTCTGTAATGAAGCTAGGCAGCTAATAGCTTAAGTTTTTTATTTCTATATTCTTATAATCTAACTGCTTTATATATCAGTACCCAGAATAACTATTTCTTTCACTTGTGGATTCAAGATAAAAAATATAGAAACTATAGCATACATCTCTCTTACAGGTTATGTTAGTCTGGATTCTAAGGAGTTAGTTTAAGTGACCCAAGATCTGCATTTGGCAAGTTGAATATCAGAGGAGCCAATTCTGGTCTAAAGTCAGTTCTGGTCTAAATCAAAGTCTGAAGGCAGATGACTATTATCTCAGCTCAAAGACAGATAAAAAAAGAGAGTGTTGTTTCCTACTTAGCCTTTTATTCTACTCAGGTCTTCAACAGGTTGTATGAAGCATCCACTTTGGGAAGGACAACTGGCTTTACTCAGTCTGTGTATTCAGATGTTAACCTCATCCAAAGACATTTTCACAAACAGACCAAAAATAAGGGTTAATCAAGTATTTGGGTACCTTGTGGCCTTGTTAAGTTGACACATAAAATTAACCATCACATAATTTCACATTAATTTTCAAACAAAAGAAGTCAATATCTTCATGATTTTTAAAGACCAATTGTTGTTTAACATGGAAAGAGATATGCATTTTTTCATTTAAAAGTAAACATCATATTTTCCCTAAATGTTTGCCTTAATCATTGACTTCTATATTATATAAAAATAAAGCAAATAAAAACAGACATAAAAGTTTTTTTTAAAACAATTGCGCCATTTTAGACTAGAAGTGTATATTATTTTTACAATTGAATAATATAAATGTTTTAAAAAATAAATGTCAAAAACACATTTTTGTTACTACATAGTAGGAGTAAATCTATTGAATTACCATAATATGTAATGAATTCCAAATTGAAATTTAGAAACACTTCATAAAATATTAAACAAAATTAAAATGTATACTACATATATACTCATTCTGTTGAACTTATTGAAGGTCAACAAAATAAGAACTAGAAATTATTGGATTTTGCAACTGAAAGGCTGTCTTGATCCAAACAAATGAAGTCTGAGTAGAATGATGTAGACAGTGGAGGCATTAAATCCTAAAGAAAAATTCTCTCTGGACAATCAGGTGGCATTCTCTAAGTAAAGAAAACAAAGAATGAATAAACATTGGAAACATTGGAAATGAAATGTGACATTCAAAGAACTTAAAATATAACATCCAACTGTGGATGTGTGTGAGAACAAAGGTATGGGAAGAGGACTAGATATCCAATACAAAATATGTGTAGTTTCAAAAGATGAATTCCAATATGTGAAATTAGTCTTAAATTTGTGTTCAAATATCAACTGGAAAAATAGAAAGAGGAGTGGCAAGGATAAAAAATCTGAAAATGTGGGTTAATTTAGAGGTAACTGAATTCAACCAGAATTGATTATTTTAAAGTTCCAAACTGATTCTCATTTTCCCAACAATGCCCAAAATTTCTACCAAGTCCTTGGGAGACTGTGAGGAAATTGCTTTCAATTGCATGGAAGAAAATAGAAAACTTAGAAGACCTCTGTGTTGGGACTAAACTTTAAACTCTTTACCCTACCATATACAGAATGCTGAGGCCTATTATTTTTGTCACCCCTCTCATAATAATCATGAACAAGTAACCATTTACTTGATATAATGCATTAGAATGTGTGATTTTATTTCATTAGTAACTGATGGTACAGGTTTTAACATATGATTTAAGAACTTAATTAATTTTTCAGACAAACAATACGAACTTAGAAAAAATTTTTCTTCAAGAGTAAAGTAATTTTGCATGTCTCATTTTACCTAAAATTAATAATAAATCAATGATGGAAAAATATGTAATGCCAAAGAGGGTATAATTATTTAAGGATTTATGATGTTATATCATAAATTTTTCAATTATAAGATGTGTTTACAATATGCCTGGTAGCAAACCAGTAATTTCAGTGGAATTTGGCTCAGAATAAATACTGCAAATTTTCTAAGAACCTGTAAACAAGATTTGTTAGTATAAGATAGTACAAAAATTGGAAACAACTAACTGGGGACAAAACAAGGATTAGTACTGTCTTAATCTTATTTAATATCCTAATTATTGTTAAAAGAGAGTAAATGCAAAGTCAGGAAACTCACAGATGGTACTAAAAGGGAAAGTAGATAAAATGCTAATAAGGACAATGAGATAATGAAATAAATTGAGGAAATAAAATGTGAGAATAATTTCCCCAGATAATATGAAATAAGTGAGGAGATTTTTTTTAACTTTAGCACAATAATAATAAAAATACAAGGCAGATAGAGTATACTTAAAAGAGAGGTTGAAGACAGTTCAGAGAATTAAAATTCCCTTACAAAGAACAATTTCAATGGATTTAGAAGATTAATGAGGAGAGTTGTAAAGCTGAAACATTGGCAGATCAGATCCTTGGAAAGGAATATAATTTATTACACATATGAACTCAAGATAAGGAAGATCTTGAGCTGATTGGAGGGGTAGGGGACAGATGTTGTTTCAAAATAGAAAGTGTTATATTGAAATTTACTATTTTCTATGATATATAGTTTGTATATCTTCTATTTGTGATTAAGACCCAGATACGTAATTGAATTCAGTGGCCATGAAATCCCACTTTAAAGATTCTAATAAATAATGGCCTTGAGATAATTGAACACTAAGTATAAAAAAGCATGAGTTCAGGAAACAGATCAAGGTTAGGGTCTCTTACTCCATCATATATTAGCCATGCAAATTAAGCAAATTATTTGAACTCTCTAAATTGCAATTTTCTCATATATAAACAGAGCCAATACCCTCAATTTACACATCTGTAATAATTAGAAGGGTTAGTATATGCATAGAAAATACAGCACAGTGTTTTTGTGAGAATTAAGTGAGGATAATATATGTAAAGTACCTAGAACATGACTTAGCACTGTATTTGCTATTATTTGTACTATTCTATGGCCTCAATATCATTTTGAGACAAACATAATGTATGTAAATGTAATGTAAATGTTTGGGGGGGTTTATTTCTAGTGAAAATCTTTCAATTTGGAAACAAAGTAATAAATAGGTAAATAGTGAGTTAGTATATGTCACATGCGATTGAAAGTATCCATCTACAAGGTTTGCCTTTTGCTATATTATTTAACAATTTTCAGTATGCAGAATAAATAAAACATGTAAAGATTTTTTTATGTGTACTTAACCTTTGAGATAAATACTTCTGAAATTATTTTGTCTGAAGCCATTGTTATCAACACACAGCCTTACTATTTATTTTAATAAAATCTGCTCTTTTTACTATGGCATAAATGATTATCCTTCAGAGTAAAGCAGTCAAGTGAGAGTAATTGTGGGCTACGAACGCTTTTAAAACCAGTGTTCCAGATCTGTATTCCATGAAGATAGTTGATGATAAAGTCTCCTGAGAGTTTTAAAAACACAGATTATAGGCATCTTCCTTGGAGATTCTGAACATCTAAAACTGAAAGAATAGAATTCCTGGCTCTGTTAACTTCCCTAGGTCATTCATATTATTAGACAAATTTGGGAATTTGGTTTAAAGCATTCTAGTGGTTTCAGTTTGTGTCTTTCTTTATTCAGGGAAGAATCAAATGTTTTATGATAAGAGAACAAAATTTTGTAAATGTTAAATACATAATTCTCATTCAAATATATACAAGCAGATGTGAACATTCTGTATAACTCAGCTTAGGGATTGGCAGAATGATAAGGTGATTCAAAAGAGGATGCAAAAGAAAGCCTGAAATTAGATTGCTAAATTAGATACAATCTGGCTAATGTCCTGTAGAAACAATAAGCCCATCACTTTTTGGATTGTCTTGTCTTTTAGACAGAAACTATTTACATCTTTTAAAGCCTCCAGAGCCTTAAACTGTCAACATGTCTAGAACCTGTTTAATTGTAAATAGTGTGTCAGAGTTGCCTGTCCTTTGGAGACAGAGAAAGTCCTTAGATGGGCTTGTAGTGTCAATGATATTAAAAAGATTTGCTGTCAATGTTTTGCCTCATTTCTAATGTATGGGTAATTTTCCTTAAGAATCAATAAAGTTGCATAAATCATGTATTTGCTTTTGTTTGTATTTTTTAATTTAAACAAACCCTCAAATAGCATGCATATGGCCTTTGAAGTTAAGAAAGAAGTGGGTTTCTTTTTTTTTTTTTTTTCTTTAAGAGATTCAGCTACAGGTCTAAAATGTGAGTTGAAAACTGATTGTATTGAATGGCTGTATCTAACTCAAACACAAATCAAATGATAAAATTTGGTCTGGGTTTTTTTTTTTTTTGCACTGTTTATTGGAAAGGATTTGCTTGATTAGAACCCTCTGATTGCTAATTCTTAAAGAAAGGAAGCTGATGATAATGCATCAAATAACAACAACAAAAAACCTCTAATTTCAGAACTTGGAAAGCTACTATGAGTAAACCTCAAATGAAAGATTAAAATAGTTTTAAGTAAATTATCTTTACTATGATTATATAATTAACTGACTATTTCATAGCAATAAGTGCTTTTATGCATACTTTTTTCATTAAGAAATGTTTGTAGTTACGGAAAAATCTAAAGCTATTATTTTATTCACATAATGATGTTCAGATATTATAAATTCATCTTGACTATTTGATTTAAACTACTCTATCTTCAGTTCAATGATATTCAAAAAATATGTAAATATTTTGTTCTTTTGGTGACCTTATGTAGATAGACTGTAAAATAGTAATTGGTTTTATTATGCTTCTCAAAAGATTACTGGTTACCAAATTCCTTCTAATATAATTTATGCATACTATTACTTCAAATGTTTTAGGTATCAAAAATGTATATAATAAGAACATATTAAGCATTATTTAAAAATAAGAAATGGGAAACATTCTCCTACCAATAAATGTAAGCATTGGATTAAATCTAAGTTACTTTAGGTTTACATATTGTACATGCATATGAACCCAACAGAATATCACAACAAATTACACAAGGTAGTTTAAAAAAAAGAAGTCCAAATATTTTATATATTTATCATTTTTGTGCTTGCCTATTTACCCCACTTTTTATTTTTCTATAATAAAATTGTGAGATAATAGAACTATATATATATTATATATATATATATATACACACACACACACACACACACACACACACATTGATCCCTGCCCCCATCCCTGGCTTGTAATTTCCAAAGTGATAAGAGCTTCTAGCAAGAATCTCTCTTCTAATAGTTGGTCTTTGACCCTGATTTCTTACACAGAGTTCCTAAATCTCTTGGGATTTCTTGGGTGATGGCAGTGTTTTTTGTTCTAATGAGGTTACTCTTGGTGGGCTCCAAAATGGGGGCTGCTCACCAGAAAGACCAGTCATGATTACAAGCTTATGCTTTTCAGCTCTGCTACCCATTCTCCAGAGAGGGGAGATGGCCTAGAAATGGCTGATTTTGCACATGTGATGAAGCCATCATCAAAATTCTAGAAGTAGGGGGTTCAGAAACCTTCCAGGTTGGTGAACATGTAGAGGTGCTGAGACAGCGGTGCACTCAGAGACAGCAGGGACACTCTATGCCCCTTTCCATGCACTTTGCCCTATGAATTTCTTCCATATGGATACTTATCTCTATCCTTTATCATATAGTTTTATAACAAACTGGTAAACAGGAAGTAAACTGTTTTCCAGAGTTCCATGAGCCAAGGAAGGGTTCATGGGAGCCTCCAATTTATAGCCTATGGGTCAGAAGCACAGGTAACAACCTGGATTTGTGATTGACATGTCAAGTGGAGGAGGGGCAGTCTTATGGGACTGAGTCCCTAAACTGTGGAATCTGAGGCATCTCTAGGTAGAGAGTGTCAGAATTGTTAAATTGTATGACACTCAGTTGACACACAGAATTGCCTGGTGTGAGAAAAAAACCCATTCATCTGATGTCTGAAGTGTTATGAGTGCCATAGTATTGTGAGAGTAAAGGAGAAGCATAGTAAATGTAATGTTGGCTCAGGGCAGAACACCCTCAAATATGCCACAAGACATATTGATTATTTTAAATTAAAGTTTCTTAAGAAATGACTGATGCAAGAGGAACACTCTGACCGTCCTCTGTGTCACTCTGAGAGCAGAAAATAAATCTGTTATGTGAAAGGTGTACTCCCCAAATCTGAAGGTAGTAAGACACTGTTAACTGCCAGAGAAAAAATTCAAGGGGAGAAGCCTGTATAAACAAACTTTGTTACTTCTTTAATTTACTCTCCTAAGTCCAAACTCTCTTAAGATTCTTCACTAATTGAGTACCCAAAATTCATGTTTCTTTGTCTTGTCAATTCCTCACAAATTTACCATTCTTTGTCTAAAAAGTAAAAAAAAAAAAAAAAAAAAAAAAAAGCTGCCTGCTTTCACCGCTCTTAAGTTCCCATTTTTATGAGACCTTCATGTGCATGACTAATATGTGTTTCTTTTTCCCTGTTAATCAGTCTAATGCCAATTTAATTATTAGTCCACCCAAAGAACTCAAAATAGGTATTGGGGGCAATTATACCCCTTCCCTAAGAGTAGGTTTCTTAAACAATTATCTTATTCCATAATGTCAGTTATGAATGAATTTTAAGAGATTTGGCATTGATTTGTAGTTACAGAATGAAATGTTTCAAAATTATACTTTTTAAATAGAAAGGTTTATACACACATGCAATATACATGATACAACACACATATACATATGTATATGTATTCATTGTGTGGATATATATAACATAAAACATATGTTATGTTTGAATATATTTATTTTGTTTCATAAATTTCTTACCTGTTTATTGTCCTGATTTTAATCATTATTTCCTGTGTCAGTGACTGACACTTCTCCTTTCAAATTGCTGTTTCTAATGTGTCATGACCTAGGATTACACATATATCAGTAGAATCAAAACATGATATAAATATATCATAGACTGCAGAATTATGAGCTTTTCAATAAAGAATAAATGTATGAATTAATTCTGTATTTTAAAATATCTTAATTTATAGTAGTTATTAATACAAGCAAAGGGTTATTTTATAAAATTATCCTTTAGCTTGTTATCCAGAAAGTGACATTTGCCAAAGTCTGATCCAACGATAAATTTATATAACTGTGGTTGATTTATCTCTAAACATGGTGGCTTAGATTAATTTAGAGGGGAGTCTTCTTACTTTCTCACAAAGAAAACCATATGATGCATACGTTTATGTTATCCTACATTTTACTGCCAAAGGTTGATTTTTGACCAAGATCTATTTTAGTGAAAGTTTGACTCTCCAGTGAATCCTCAGAACTGCCTCCAGATTCTCGGGATAGAAGAAAATGGCATTCATCAGTAGTGGAAATGGATACCTTTTAACGAAGCACAAGCAGCACATTCTTAGACTATGAGACAAGCATTTTGTATTCTGAGTTCTTTCTGATTTTATGATTACTTTGTCTTTGATGTGAAAACAAAACAGATACCTGTTAAAATATCCACTTTTTTTTTTTGCCTTTTCCTATTGCTAAAGGTAATGAGAACTGTGTAACATGAAGATGCTCACACAAAATTTAAATTTGTGGAGAGAAAAGATGTTAAGGATGGCAGATTTCATGCTTGTTTCTTTAGGTGGATAGATGTCATTATTATTTTAACTAGACACCTCAGGTGTGCAAAAGTTTAGGGGAGTTTATTTTTCCAACATGCCACAGAAGATGAAATGAATAATAAACATTATCTTACAGTTACTGTTATTTATTAATTCAAATTCTTATGTTTAGCTAATAAGTTTCCTTCAAACATCTTCTGTAGGTCCATCCCTTGTCTTTATGAGATCATGTGGTCCATTTTTGTTAGTAAATTTTACTTCAGATTTACTCACATGTGGTTCAATGAGGTAAATCCCAACATATAATTAGCATATATAAAGACATTTTTCCATTGCTTATTTTTATAAAATATCACTGTAGACCATATTAGCAAAGCCATCATACATCTATACAATAGAGGTTTTTTGTTCTTTATTTGCTTTTTTACCATGATTCAATCTAATAAATGTATACTTAAAACAACAACAACAACAACAACCACAACAACAAAAACCTACTACCTGCAAAGTACAACTATGAGTTATAAAACATATTTTTATGAAGGTGGATATACAGGTGATATAAACGTAGAAATACCTTAGTGAATCATTATCCTTTCAAATCACATTTTATTATTGAATTACTAGTCCAATTATTTATAGGTCAATACTACATTTTCCTGTCTCATTTTTTGAGAGAGAATATGAATAAGTCATACTGATTATTTTAAAAGAAATTATAATCCGCTTTAGAGATAAACATAGAAACAAATACTTGCCCCTTGAAACAGAAAGCACTATATTATAATGAAGTACAGAGAAAGGATAGTCAAAAGTAATAAGACATTGCAGAAAGCAGCTCTTTGCCTCTTTCCTGTTTGCCCATTTCTGTTCCCCTCTAACCTTGAAAGAACTTAATCATAAGAATGGAATCACTAGGCAATTTAACCTAACCCCTGATTTATGCTCTCAAATGCACATCATGGCTTACCTAACCTGTTGATTATTTTCCTAGATTAAAAGAAGAATAAAGAAATAAGCAATTAAAGAATAACTGGCTCTCTATCCCAAACAACCCTTTTAGCAATTTTGCAGGCAGATCATGCAGGCAAGGTCACACCTGAAGAGAGAGTCAGCCAGTCTGCATGCAATGGAGAATGATGCAGAATCCAACCTCCTGCCTCAATGATTCACTGAGATTCTCCCCCTTCTTTCCCTTTAAAGACTTTCATGGCTGAGCAGTCTTTAGAGTTGATCTTAGGACGTGAGTCTACCTTCTCCCCAGATTGCTGGCTTTTCTGATTAAAGCACATTTCTTTCCTATTGACACTTACTCTTGATTATTGGCTTTTGGGTAGTGATCAGTTGATCTAAAGTTCAGTAACATTAGAGTAATATGGTAGTCTAAATATCTTGAAAAATAATGTTGAAAACCTAAAATTTATGAATTAAATATAAACTATATCTGTATAATATAAAATATATAAATGCATTATATATGTATAAGTATATATAATACATGACTTAACTGTTTAGAAATTATATACAAATTTTCAGAAATCAAAACTGTGTAAACCTTAGCCTTGTCCACAGTTATAAACTTGAAAGAGGCTACTCTTAAATAGAGAAACAAGAAAATGTGTAATCTGTACATTTACTCTTGGTAAAGGGACAAAATCTCCCCTGAATTTATCTCTTGAATTATGGCCAGCGATTTTGAACCTTCAGTTGCCTTGCAAAAGCAAATAGAATTACTCCCAGTTTCCTCAGGAAAAAAAGTTCTAAGGAATGTGAGCTTACCACTCATCTAAAAACATCAGTCAAAGAGAAAGGACCACATACAAACACAAAGATTAGAGTAATAGTTGACTTCTCATCACCAACAATGCAGTATTAAAATTAACATTTTCAATATAAATATTCTTCACTAAAAGGACTTAAAATTTTTCATTAGATTCAGTAATTTTGATATTAAAAATCAATATATGATCATTTGAATAAATTTGAGAGCTAACATGGAATAATTTAATATTATAATAATATTTTCAAATAAAGTCACTACATGTACACCTCTTATACTTTATATTGCACAAACATTAACTGTTTGTTTTATTGCACCTATGATTTTTCAGTTTTATATGAAGTTATTTAGAACCATTTCTTGAGAAGTATAAATTCTGAAAATGTATGTTATCAATATTTAGCCACTCACATATTTAACTGGTAGAGTGAGAATCAAAATTAATGCAAAGTTATATTAGCTCATGCATGAGTTACATATGTTATGTTTAGATTACTTAAGAAAATAATTTATTTTTAGTTAACAATATTTTGTTATCAATAATAAATGTTTTATTATTCTGCTCAAAATACCATATATTTAATATATTTTAGTAGTAAAAATCATTTTTATTTTAAAGATGTTTAAATAGATAGTATATCTTCAATTTTAGACTATTGCCAATATTAGAAGCAATAATAAATTAGATTAAATTCAAGCTTAAAAGCTTGAATGCTAAAGAACTAAAAAATATTTCTAGTTCTTATTTGCCTGTAATTATCTTTTCCTTGGTGAATAAAAATAAAAACAGAAAATAAGGCTAAACCTTAATATTTATTAAAAGTCAATTATACTAAACATTCAATTAGCAACTTTCTTCTACATACTCTAAATAGAATAGTGTTTGTGAAACATAAATATCTGTACTCATTTGTTAATGTCAAATTAACTTTATATAACTTATTTTTTATGATTTCATTTAAAACGTTATGTAATTTAAACTGGTTTGGCGTGAATTTGGTGGAGAATCTTGGTTTCAGGTTTCATAACCAAACCAGGGTAATATCAAAATTCAAAGGGAAAGCTATGACTCGGGATTTTAAAGTAATCCTTACTATTCCTCAAATATAAAAAAAAAAAATTGGCATACATAAGCAATCATATGGGAAACTATTTTAATATGATACAGACAACCAAGAGATTAATCAAAAAGAAAAAGCTGTGGGGAATGAGCTAGTTGTAAAGTGAAATATAATACAGAACTGAAATGGACCAATGATAGATACAATGGTTAGAGAATTAATTACAAAGTAAATAGCCACAAACCAACCTTTTAAGAAATCTAATTTACGTACTAGAACATAGGAGAAATAAGGATGAGTAACAATTATTAACAATGTTCTGAAAAGCCTATAATTAGCACAAATAAAATAGTGAAATGGATAGGAATATCCTAGGTGTCATGGTCTGAACATTCATATGTTGAAAACCTAATGCCCAAGGTATTAGGAGGCAGAGACTTTTGAAGGTGATAAGGTATGAGGGTGAAGCCCTAATGAATGGGATTAGTTTCCTTTTAAAGGAGAACCCAAAGAACTCCCTTGCCCCTTCTGATACGTGAGGACACAGTGAAAGGCATCAGCAATGAACCATGAAAAGGAACCTCATTAGAATGTGATCATGCTGGTTCCTTGATCTTGGACATCCCAGGGTCCAGTACTGTAAGAAATAAATGTTTGTTGTTTATAAGCCACCCATTCTGTGATGGTTTTAATAGCAATCCAAAAAGATGAAGATGTGTAAATAAATAACTTTAGACCATAGGTCTCCAAATATTCCACTAAGAATCTCTAAAAATCAGTGGCTTGGAGTCATTTCCATATAAATCCACCAGCATGTCATCACATATATACATAAACATTTGTTCAGGATATATGCACTTTAGCCCAGCCTCCAGCTATAAATATGGATTATGGATGGACAACAAACAGAACTGTGAATTAAGTACTATCTCCAAGTGAAAACACTAAATTTTGATAGGTTTAATTTTTTATTTGTTGATATATGAAGTTAAAAAGACTTGTAGAAGTGATTTGCAGAACAACTAAATAACATAATTATAAAACTTCAGAGGAACAGAATACCATTAGAATCTGAATCATTAGAGTCAGCAAATAAATAAGAATTAAACTATTTTCCTAAACTCTGAAGTTAATATGAAAAAAATTAAGCATTTTAAGAGTAAAAATTAGCAGAAACAGAGCAATATTACTAGATGAAAAAGAATATAACTAAACTAGAGAATGTTGCAAATAAACTAATTTTGCACCAATAAACTTGAGATTCACATTGAGATTCATATTTCATAATGATTCAGAGTAGGGAAGAAAAATGTTTAGCATGGAATAGTACATTAGTTGAAGTGGTGAAAAAATTGGTATTTCAGATCACAATCCAGAAGAATAGAATAACTATTCAAGTGCAGCGATAAATGCATATAGATTTTGAGGGCATTCAAACATGAACCAATCTGAGAACATTCTAAAAAAGAGGGGAAATTATCTGGCACAGATAAATGATAAAGGTATATCTTGTATATGTTAAGAATATATTTCATGATCTGAAAGTGACTTGCATATGCATACCAAAATCTTTCCTGCATTCTCGGCAAATTTAAGAAAAATGGCTAAAGCAAAATACATTCATAAAAATTACATTTTGCTTATTTGTTTTGTTGTTATTATTTATTCATTTTTAAGTTACAAAATCAAAATTAAAAATATTGCAAACATCCCAGGAAAAAAAACCCAGATGGTATAAATATTAAATATAACTAGAAGGATCATGACAATGAAACCATCTTTAAGAATATTATGAAAATTAATTTATACAAATATATTTATTAGTTTTATTGAAATGCAGTTCATGTATAATACTATGTTAATTTATGTGTACTACACAGTCATTTGACGATTACATACATTAAGAAATGATAACCATAAGTCTAGTAACATCTATACCTGTACAGTTATTACAATATTATTGACCATATACAATACTTATGCTGTATATTATATCCTCATGGTTTATTTATCTGATAACTAGAGTTTTGTACCTCTTCACCCCTTTTCCCCCAACCTCCCATCTCCATCCCCACTGACAACCACTCATTTGTTCTCTGTATCTGAGTCTGTATTCACTTTGTTTTGTTTGTTTTGCTTTTTGGTTCTTCACATAAGTGACATCATATGTATGTGTCTCTTTTTTTTTTGGCTTATTTCACTTAGCAAGATACCCTCTAGTCCATCCATGTTATAAGTGACAGTATTTCATTTTTAATGGCTGAATAATATTTCATTTTAAATCTTCTTTATCCATTTATTTATTGATGAATATTTAGATTGTTTCCATATCTTGGCTATGGTAAATAATGCTGCAGTAAACACTGGGGTGCATATGTCTTTTTGAATTAGTGTTTTTTTCCTTTATGTAAATACCCAGAAGTGAAATTGCTGGGTCATATGTTAGTTCTGTTTTCTAAATTTTTTAAGGAAACTCCATACTGTTTTCCATAGTGACTGCACCAATTTACAATCCCACCAACAGTGTACAAGGATTTCCTTTCCTCCACATACTCACCGAAACTTGTTATTTGCTGTTTTTTTTTAATGATAACCATTCTGACAGGTGTGAGGTGGTATTTTATTGCAGTTTTGATTTGTATGTCCCTGATGATTAGCAATACTGAGTAACTTTTCATGTGCCTGTTCGCCATCTGCATATCTTCTTTGGAAAAATGTTGATTCAGGTCCTCTATTTTTAATCAGATTGTTTGCTGTTTTTGATGTTACATTGCATAAGTTTTTTGTGTATTAATCCCTTATTAGATGTATTATTTGTGAACATCTTTTCCTCTTCAGTAAGGTGCATTTTCATTTTGTTAATAGTTTCCTTCACTGTGCAAAAGCTTTTTAACTTGATGTGGTCCCATTTGTTTATTTTTGCTTTTGTTTCCCTTGCCTGAAGAGACAGATCAAAAGCAATTTGCTGTCAAAGGGCACTCTGCATATGTTTTAAGAGTTTCACAGTTTCAGGTCTTAATATTTAAGTCTTTAGTCCATTTTGAGTTTATTTTTGTATATGGTGTGAGAAAGTAGTCCAATTTCATTCTTTTACATATAGCTGTCCAGTTTCCCAATGGTGTTTATTGAAAAGACTGTCTTGTCCCCATTGCACATTCTCGCCTTCTTTGTTCTAGATTATTTGACTAGCATAATTTGAGGCAAAAAATGCCATGTTTATGTTATCATGGCTGTATTTCCTATGTTTTCCGTTCCACTATTTAAGGAGGAGAAAATAATTATGGTTATTTGTAGTACACAACAGAACTAAAAATCTAAAACCATTAAAAAATTCTTACATAGTTCTATTGTCAAACCAATGGTACTACTATACCCTTATGCAAAATGCACTTCTTAAATACTAAATTAATTTTTAATTCCCCTTTTCTATTGTGTTGGAAATTCCAGTTCTTCTTTGACTTACACTGGTACATAACTTTTAAATTTACTTTCTGGTATAAATATGCTCCTATCTACAATTCACCCATATATATTTAACTTTTATGGCATACATATATATACATATATATATATATGTATATATATGTATAATTTGATTCTGCAACTATCTGTTCAATAACATATTGGATATTTCTGATATAAAGTATAAACAACAGAGGAACCTATATTTTAATCCTATGTATTAACATACTATTTATATACAGTATAGTCAGTGCATATTACATTTTTGAAAAGACTGTCAGAGGCAAAAAGAAATGTTACATACAAGAGAGAATAAATTAGAATCACAGTTGGTTTCCCTCTGGTATCATTTTGCTTAAGGTTAAAGACTAGCAATTCTTGAAGTACAAGTGTAGTGAGAGAAAATTTTCTGATTTTGCTTTGTTTTCTTTTGGTGTGAAATATTATTTAACCTTCATTTTTAAGGATGTTTTGGCTACTTATAGAATTTTGTATCAAAATGTTTTTTGTCTTTTCTTTTCATTTTACTTTCAGCATGTTGACAATGCCTTTTTGCCTGCATTTTCTTAAATGCAAGGAAAATTCTTGTTTCTCCCCTGTATTTAATATGTTTATTTTCTTTGTCATTTTAAAAATTTATCACTGGCTTTTCACAATTTGGTTATAATTACTTGGAGTCATATTGTTAAGAGAATGCTGAATTTTATTTTGATGAGCTTTTAAGTTTAGACATTGTTTCTTTGATTTCCACATATTTAGGGAATTTGACAGTATAATTTTTTAATTGATTTTTAATTTTTTTACAGTATCAAATTTATTGAAATCCATGGAGTTGAACTTTTATTCCAGAAACTGTACTTTTGAATTTTACAAATTCCATTAATTCAGATTTTTTTTCCTCTCCATGCTGAGATTTCCCATCTATTCATTCACTGTGACCATTATTTAACATTAGTGTTTTAACACATTTATTAAAGTGGCTTCTAAGTACTTGGCTGCTCATTTTACCATCAGTCATCTGAAGTTTTGTCACTATTACCTACATTTTTTTCCAAATAATAGATACATACTCTTGATTCTTTGCATGTCTATTATTATATACTGAATACATTTAAAAGTACATCATAAAGATTTTAAATTTGATTACTCTCTTTTAAAAAGTTTTTATTTTATTCTATTAGGCAAGTATATTATGGGCTGAAAACCTTACATTGTAAAGGCTTATTTTATGCTTTGTGAGAGTATGACATTTAGGAAATCTGAGACATTTTGAAACTTGTCTAACTTGATGGGGCTTAAATTTCTCTGTCCCTCTTTTGGTAAAAAGCAGTTAAAATCTCTGATCAATTTTTCCAGCCTTCCAATTGTTTTCTTTGCTTTGTCCCTGTTTATGTTTCAAACCTATTTGGCTCATTGGATTCTCCCTCACAGATGCCCACTGTAGTTGTCAACTAAGAATATGACAGGAATTTTATGGAGATATTGAGACTTGTGTTTCTCCCCTTTTGTGGGTTTACCAACATAATGTCCAGTCCCTATAGCAGCCCTAAATTTTGGCCTCTTCTATTTCAACCCAATAAGACTTCAGATTTCTGCATGAGTTCTATCTTCATTGCTCTTTTAGAACATGTCCTTGGGACAAAGTGCTTTATAAATGTGAATGTAATGTAGTATGTTTTTATTATTTAAACCACCAGTGGTGTCTGATTTTAATTATTCATAGTGTCTTTAAATATTTGTTTTATGTGTTTTCTTCAAGCATCAAAATTCCTATCATTATCAGTAGGACTAATATTCCAATACAAGGTCATCTATCATAAACAGTATTATATTTTCTATGCTTTTATTCTTGCTACAATGGAGTATTTGCAATAGATATCTCATGTCTCCAAAAGCCTAAAATATTTACTATTTGGCTATTTACAGGAAAATTTGCATACCATTGATACAGTCAGTAAAATTAGTCAAGAAGACATTCTTTCCAAGTGTAATAATAACACAATAACATTATACATCTATCTTTATAAATACTGTTGTGACCATATGAAAAGATTTTCAACTCTCCAAAATATTATTATATAAGGTTAGTTTGAAATACTTGTAACTTTAAAAGATGCATAATATATTTACTTTGGTTAAATTTCAGGATTAATAACTCTATGTACAATATTTAGAAACATATTTTCTCTTTGTACACTTTTTATTTTGCACATACATTTTGTGGAAAAGATGTAATTTCCTACTCTCACTGCAAGAGACTTCCACCCACATACATACTATTATTTTTTGCTCTGCTATAACTATGTAGAGATTTTACTATGTAAATGTAAGTCATTACCTTCACTGAGATAAAATAAGTGCATACTTCAATGTTTCAAATATATATTATTATCTATATTAGAACTCTATTATTCATTTTAATCACTATTCCTTCTTTATCAAAAATCTTTTTGCCACTTTTGTAGGCAAAAAAAGAAAATGTATCCATGTCTTATCATGGTTCCATTTAAATATGACTCAGCAATTCAATCTAACATACTTACGAACTGATAGTTTAAAATTGGTCTTATCATGTTTGCTGGTGACTAGTCATGTTATATTTCAAACAAAACATATGAAAACTCTGTTGGATATTTTTAATGCTAAATCAAATGAATAAATCTGAAAAATAAGATAATTAATTAAAATTATAAAAACTATTATTTCTAGATACATTCAAACCTTAAAATGACTAATGCATGAAAATTGCTCAGACTAAAATGAAATTCAAAAGAAATAACATATGTTTTTCAAAAGTCAGGAAATCAGCACACTAAAATACTTTTATATTTTGACATGATATTTATAATAATAGATAATTAGATTTCAAATTAAAATTCTCATGGTTTTTCAAGATCAATGGTAATCAGCTTTCAAGAAATAGTCAAAAGAAGGTTTTTTGATATAGTACCTCTATATGTATATAAGGAGCAGTATGATGTAGTTCCTAAGGACACAGAATCTGGAGCAAGACTGCCCACATTCAAAATTTGACATCACTAATTAGCCACAGTTGTGACCTTAGACAAGACACTGAACAGTGTACATTAGTTTTTCTTACTAATATGGAAATAAGAAAAGTATTTGCTTCAAAGAGTTGCCCTGAAGATTAAATACATAAATGTATTTAAACATTTTAACACAGTGCCCAACACAATGGAAGCAAAATGTATTAACTTTTTCTTTATATATGTGTGTTATCATTTTAAATGGCCTCATGTATGTTTTTTCTGTGATATATAGGAATACCAAAATTTAAATACAATGGTTATGAATAAATAAACACTTAAATTGTGCAACAAATTCTGATGGTAAAAATCATAATTTAATACTTGTAAAAAGAATTTTCAAAGACTAACAAGGAAAAGACAAGTAATTCATTAGAAAATAGAAAAAACATGGAAGAGCAAATCCAAATGTTCATCAAATATATGAAATGATATTCAAATAGACTAGTATCCAAAGAAGCTCAAAGTTATAAACACTTATCACTTTACCTTTTAGGTATGATTATAAAAATTTAGGAAATGCTACCACATTTTTTATTTTTAGGGATTTAGGAAAATACTTTTAAATATTGTTGGTGTACATGCAGCATTAGAAATTTTCTAGAAATCTAAGGGAATATATGTACAATTAAAAATACATATACTTAGCGTAGCCTTCCTGTTTTTAATCATTGCTAAGTAGCTTTTATCAGACAAATCCTCTTGCCAATGACAATTAACTTTTTAAAGACACTCTAGAGTGTGCAAATCAGATTAAACTGGAGGCTTAATGACCTTAGGGAAAAGGGAAACCCAATAGGTGATGTCTAGGTTTAGCTGACTTTTCCATAAGGGCACTCCCTAGGCTGCGTAACACACAGAGTATATTGCTAAGCAGAAATTAATATGTCTTACCAGGTAGAAATATCATAGGTCAGAGTTTGGGACTACAGAATAGCTGGAAGTTGAAGGAAATGAAAAATCAAAGAGGGCAAGTCCCAAAATCTGAATAAACTCTCTCCAGTCTTCTGCTAGCTTATAATTTGGGCATACTTGGGGCAAGACCACAGGGTCCCAGGGGAAAGCTATCTTTGAAAGGTTGAAAGAACTGAGTTGAGATTTCAGAAGTTTACTGAGTGAGTCAGTTTCTGTCAATTTAGAAAAAAAAAAAAGATTGGTAAACAAGTTGAGCTTTTCATGTAAACCCTAGAGTTCACATTTTAGGAGAAAAGCACCTTGGACTAAGGTGTAGGTCCTTGGACACAAGGCAAATTACACTAAACCTCTACTTTCAGCCCAGACAGGATCAACAGCATCTACTAGTAATCCCTGCTTTCATGAAATTCAACATTCCATAAAAGAAAATAAAAATCCAGATCTATCCTGTACAACAATGAGCAGTGTAAATATAAATTATGAGACATGTAATGAAACAGAAAAAATTTAACCTAGAATCTAGATAAAAATGTTTTAAATACACTCTAGTTTCCTTAATGGTAAAATTAGGAGTCAGAGATATATTAAAAAAACAAAAACAGACAAACAAAGGAAACATATTGGAGTTAAATGGCTTAAATGAAATATATGACAAAAATAACATAAATGACAGGAAGAGAAAAATGGAATAATATGATCTTATAAATCTTATATTTCTTACATTGTGCAAAAAGTGGAAATGTTTATCTAAAACAAAATTCCCTGATAGACAAAGAAGAAATACAACAAGTAGCCAGACATAAAGGAGAAAAACAATAATGATTACTAGTAAAAAAAAAAAAATCAAAAAAAAAATTATGCATGTGCAACCTTGAATTCAAGAAGTCACGTGGAAAACAATAATTGGAATACTTAAGGACCTGAACAGAGTTTTCAGCTGCTGCGCATCTCAGGGGAGACATGAGAATTTTAATTTTAACACAGTAAAGAGGCTTCATAAGCTCTTGGGGCTTCAATACACCCTGCCCTAACAAAGCAATAAATAACCCTACACAAATTCAATATTATTAGCTAGTCCTTAAACTACATGATAGAATAATGCAGTGCAGCCTCACAGGCATAGAGAACAAACTTATGGTTACCAGTGGGGAAGGGGCTAGGAAGGGATAAATTGGGAGTTCAAGATTTGCAGATACTAATATATATAAAATAGATAAACAAGTTCATACTATACAGCACAAAGAACAATATTCAATATCTTATAATAACATAGTGAAAAACAATATGAAAGCATATGTATGTTCATGTATGGCTGAAACATTATGTTGTATATTAGAAATTGACACAACATTGTAAACTGATTATACTTCAATAACATACATATATATATGTATATATATATATATATATATATACACACAATAAAACATAAATAAAATAAAATTAGAAACAAAAAATGCAGTGCAAATATCCTTAAAAGTAAATTTATAAAGGTAAACTTATAACTTTAAACAATTATACTGGAAGAGAAGGAAATTCATGATTAGCTATATATTTAAACATTTAAAAATGTTAAGCATACCATGTTATATTCATGCAATTTAATATTTTATCAAAATAATTTTATATTGGGTTTAATGACAGCAATATGAGTCATTACATTACATGTGTAATAATTTATAAAATTATATATAAAACACAGAATTTAGTGAATATGAACAAGTTACATTAAATAAAAATATCATAATCTTAAGTATGAAAATATTTAATACAAATTACATTGGGAGACAATTGCAGAAATATTATTTCTGCCTAGTGAGTTATGTGATTTTGTAGTTGTTTTAAATATATATATTTTTAATTTCCAAATGTTTCAATAGTTGGATGTGTATATTTAAAATGCAATTCAATAAAAAAAAACCTTCAAATATCTCTTTTTCAATCTTTAATGATGTTTATTTCAGTGTGATTTCTGTATGCTCTTCTTGTGTTTAGCTATCTGTTCTCCCATTTTTTAGACATGTGTCCAGATGAACATACTAGTTTGGATTACTCTGTCTGCAAGATAACTTAAAGTTTATTTTTAAATTCTTCTTTGACAGCTTGACTAATGCATAACTGGTTCAATAATATGTGAAAATATTAAGATCATGTAGGAAAGTTGACATAAATGTCCCATAATCAATCTCTAATGAAATATCTAAAGAAAGATAATTCCAAAGAGATTATTATGCTATGTCCTTCATATAAAACATTTTAGAATAAGCTTCATAAGAAAGGTTGACAGTATTATGTAAAATAAAACACAGCATTTTTGAGTTTGAAGTAAATATATTGAATTTGAGTATTTTTCATTTGCATAATATTAATTTTATATAATTGAAGATAAGTTCATACTTTTCACACATTACAAATGGTCACTTTGGTGCAATTGCTTATTTTAAAATACATTATAAGTAGTTTTGAAAATCATCCTATTTTGTAGTTGTTCAGTTTCATGCAAAAAGAAGTTTTTTATTCATTATGTATTACAGCCTGGGATTTCAGACTCATATAGACTTCAGTTTCATAGGCAAAATGATTCCATTCTGCAGGTTTCTGATATTGCATTTAAGTAAGCCTTTGAAAGAATAAGTAGATGCATATTACGTTGACACTTTTATTGAATTACACTTTTAGGTTTCACTATCCATTTATTAAAACCAGTACTGATATTGACTGCAACTTACTTATTTTTCTCTTTAGTTTTCCTGGTTACAGCCAAATATTACATTGTAATAATGTTTTTGATTCATTTCCTGGAGTATTATTTTCCAGTTAAAGTGGAAAGAAAATCAAGATGTTTAGGTTTAAAACAGCCACACAAATATAGTAGAATACCCCTCATAATTATGTTAATGTATTTACCTTTTAATATAAGTTATAGTTCTGATGTAAAAAGTGTTCATATGACTAGAAAAATTAGATGAAATTTATTATCTAAAGAATTTTAACAGAAGGCTCATTTTCAAGTCTATGGGCTAAATATAATATATATTCTTTCTGTCTCCACATTAAATTAATAGGAAACAGCATAAAAATCTTACCAAAATTAAAATTATCAAATATATTTAGTTCTAAAAAATACAACAGGTAACTCTTATAGTTCCAGAGGGCCTAAGGATTGTCTATAAACTTGAGGAGGCAGCAACAATGGCAAAGACTAGCAAAACAGATTAAAGATGAATGTTCTGAACATACAGTTGGTAGGAGTTATGAAGTAGAGAAAGAACATCAACAAACGGTAGCATGTTTATTTCGGGCACTGCCATGGAAGCAGAAGGTGCTTCAAAGTCTTGTGTCCTCAGATAAGCAGTAGCAACCCTAGTGTCCTCCAAGAGAACATTGAAAGCTTGAGAATTTGTCATGAAGTTATGTAGCATGGTTGCAATTACCTACCAGCAATGGGGAAGATTCACCCAAGATGGCTATAGAAAGGACACACATTAAGAACTAGTAGATTACCAATAACATTCAGATTGACTAGTAACATGAAAACAACTGAATGGTGAATTAATAAATGGAAGCTGAACTAAGAATTCTTGCAGATAGCAGCATGAAAGGAAAGTTCAAACATTGAGAAGAGATTCATAAGTTCCAAAGTCCACCCAAGACACAGTGGAGAAAAAACAAAACATAAAGACCTCATGGGGGAAAAGAAAAGAAGCATTACTTGAAGGAAAAATAGTTCAATATTTCCCCTAACGAAAATTTAAAAGTATTCTTCAGAATAAAAGAATAACAATCGCTAAGCAGGATTTTTTGAAAGGCTACATACACTTACACACATAATAGTAAATACTTCAACACTTTGTTTAAAGAGTCAACTTGAAAGATCATCAAAAAATGTCAATCTTCTCAGAAAGAGAAATCATATTGATATAAGATGTTTCCCAGTACTGACAATTTCAGAAAACAAACTGAGAAATTACTTTAAGAACAAATATTTGGCAGAGATCTCTAGAGAGATGAATTCAAACATTTTCAAACATATGAGCACTCTGAAATTTTATCAACCACATAGCATCTGTGAATGAATAACTGGAGGCTGTAATACAGCAAGAAGGAAATCTTAAAGGATTTAATACAAAGGGAAATGTAATGGATAAGATGTCATATATCCCTTGGGTATTAAAAAAACCCCAAAAAACTAGAGGCAAATAAAAATTTGAAAAACAACTGGCTATGATTAACCAATACATGGTCAAGAAGAAAATAAATCTGTGACCTATTTACTTTAAATAAGTCCAATAAGTAAATAATCTATGCTTTATCAGATACAGCAAATTTTTTCCATCTTTCCAGTGTATTTGCTTGGATACATTTTATCTGCGCATGCTATGCAATAATTTTAAATTGGCTTTAAAATCTAATTTTGATTTTCCACCTTTTATAAAAGGAAAAATAAAATGAGTTATTTGATAGTAATTTCAGACCAAATTGCTATTTTGGAGATTCGAGCATTCCATTCCTGACTTCGTTTTTGGCTTAATATGTTTTGTCGTTATTCCCTCTTACTAATTGTTTTCAGATTCATTAACTCTACTTTATTGTGTTGGATATTTTAAATTATTATTTGATATGTTACTATGTGTCTATTCTGTACAGTTACTGTCTTATTCTTAGTTTCTAAATATATTTTGAAGGTGGGTAACTAGATAAGAAAGATGTTAAGTTCTTTTTAGGCACAATGGCTCTAAATGATGTTTCTATGCAACATCAGAAGATTAGTTTTAGAGTGCTCATTTCCTCTGATCATACCTAATATAAACCCCAAAATGTATGATTATAAATGTGTGGTTGAAGGAACTATAACTCACAGAAAATACACTTTATGTCTGGAAGTACCTGAATAGAAAAGTCTTGTATCATTTTCTCAACATGGAAATTTGTATTTTCTGTGCTTTTATTTCTTTCAGGTATTTTATACTTACTAATAATTAGTGTCATCAGACCTAGACAGAGTAACAGAAATCATTTACACTTGTTGGAAAACTAGAGATCACCACTGGGTTTCTACTGATTCCTGAACGATATTGAGAAGTTTGCTAAGTGTTCCATAAGCACATAAATACTAGCTGAGAGAGAACTTGATGCATTTTCAAAAGCTTACCAGACAAAATGAGGAAGGATACTTCAAAAACATATGGAATACTACTTAGTATTTGGGTTCTACCTTAAAAAAAAACACACAAAAATGGGATATTTTACATATCTTTCTGCATTTTAATTGTTGATAAAATGCATTAAAATATTTGTAGTTTAAGACAATAAATGAAAGAAGTTCAAAATTTTCAAAATCAGGAAAAGAGATTAAAATGTAATTCAAATACTTTAGATGATGGTTTAAATTTTAGTATCTTAGGCAATTTGGGTTGATTGTGGGGACCAATTTGCAAAGAGTTAGTCTTTATTGATCAAGTCATTATACCCGTTTTTACTCATTTTTCTAACCTGTAAAATAGGACTTTTATTTCTGGCCAATTATGATTGTGCTTCCATTGCCTCCCTCCCAACTTCCTTGCTCTTATAAAACAAAATCAAAACAGAAAACTATGACAAAAGAAAAACAAAAAACAAAAACAGTGGTGCCCAGGCAGATCCTAGCAGGGGAGGAGAAGAGAACAGGATGTTACAGGAGGGATCCTAAATTTCAGGCAGCTGCATTTGAATTTAGTCACTGATTCTCAGAGCAGGGGGCCGGCCCCTTTTGGGTTGCCCTTTCCATGAAGTAGATGAGAGGAAGAAGCCAACTGCTCCCTTCCTGCAGATACTGAGCAGTCATTATATCAACACAAAATGCTTGCAATTAGGAATTGGAGTAAGGAGAAGACCAAACCCTTAGACTGAGGGTGACTTATAGAAAGCTGTGAAATTTTAAAAGAAAATGGCTAAGAAATCATGTGTGAAAGAGGAAAATCTAGAAATTACATTGTCTATAATGAATAGGCTGAGTGCTTAAAGATAATTTTTGCAGTTATAAATATAATCATTTGTTTTTGTGAAGATAAAGCTAATACTGATTTCAGATCAGTTAATCCATACAGTATGCATATTTTCCCTTATTATATTGACACACCACCTATAGTCTCCTATTAAAAAAGAACCTGAGTCTGTTAATGTAAAAATGAAATACTTTGTTTTCAATCACAAGATATATCTCTAATTCCCCATGTCATCTGTGTATATGTTCATACAAAATTTTTTTTATTATTTTTACTCTTTAATATAAGTTGAACTGTCAATGAGCATTTACTGTAAAATAGAATCTACAATACCCTCCCTACTTTTGCCTTTCTCTTTGAATTCCCTAATTGTTGATATGAAAATTTACTCCTTTTCTAATATAAGCAATACTCTAAATATTCCTCTAGCTATGCCTGATAAAGGTTGGCATGTTGTTATGGTTACTTAATGTAGTTCAACATATTTTCCAATATCCATTCTATTTCATCCATATGTGGTTATTATTTCCAAATTTATGGGAATTTTCAAATATCTTTCAGTTACTGATTTCTAATTTAACTTCACATTTGGTAAGAAACTATACTTTGTATAATTTCAATTTCTTTAAATATATTTAGACTTGCTTTAAGAATGTTGCCGAGCATGAAAAATGTTCTATGTGCATTGAAAAAAAATGGATTCTGCTGTTTTGGGGGAGGAGTGTTCCATAAACGTCAATGTGCTCAAGCTATTCTATAGTGTTGTTCAAGTTGTTTTTATTCTTACTGATTATTAGTCTACATGTCCTAGTACATATTAAGGAAGAAATATTGAAATCTCCAATAATAATTGTGATTTTTATCAACTTTCCTTTTATTTACACCACCTTTCTCTTTATGCATTTTGATTGTTTTTATACGTATCCACATTTAGCATTGTAATGTTCTTTTGATACCTTCTTGATATATTTTTTATTATAAAATATCTTCATATTCTTCATCTCCAATAATGTCCTTCTCCCTAAAATATAATGCATTTATTACCAAAATGGCCTCCCAAGCATTCTTTTGATTAATGTTTACCTGGTATATATCTCTTTTCGTCTTTTTCACATTTAAACTCTCTGTCCCTATATACATAAAAAGTTGTTTTTATGGACAGTATACAGTTTGGTCTTGAATTTTTATATACTCTTACAATTGCATATACATAGTCATATGTAATATAGATATTATATATTTAATTAATATATTTAAACCATTTACATTTAAAATGTAGTTTTTATTTTTCTAATAAAATTGAAAAAATTTAGAAAAATCTTCTTTTTGTTTTTGTTTTCTCTGCTTATTCTATCCTGCTGTTTTACTTCCTGTGTATATAGTCATCTTAGATACTTTGCAAGCATTATGTTTGAACAATTGTTGGTAGAAATTATTTGAGGCTTATTATGCTATGATCTATCTCCAAGGAGGATTTTTATTTGATTTTGCCAGGTGCTAAGAGGGAATTACTAATTGGATAATCTTAACCTATTTTCAGAGCCTTGAAACTTCTCTTTCTGCTTTCTCTGATTTGGACAACAATGGTTTTGCAGTAAAGGAAAGAAGACTGCATACAAAGTCCGAGGAGGGGGGATTAGAGGAAAGTGATCAAATGCACAAACTTCCAGTTATAAGACAAATAAGTACTAGGGATGTAATGTGCAACATGATGATCATACTTAACACTACTGTATGGTATATAGGAAAGTTGTTATGAGAGTAGATCACAAGGAGAAATTTTCCTTTTTTTTTTAAAGTTATATCCATATGAGATGATGCGTGTTAACTAAACCTCCTGTGGTAATCATAGTATAAGTAAATCAAACCATCATCATACCTTAAATTTATACAGTGAAATATGCCAATTATTTCTCAATAAAACTGGAAAAAAATCCAAGAAGAGAGAGAACTTTATTCTGATAGTTCACCACAGTCATTGCTGCTTCTGCTATATATGAGCACTGCCATGCAGCACAGACTGCTCCTGGAAAGTTTAATAGATGACTCTTGTCTGCTGCCCTTGAGATTTGCTTGCAAGTTTAAGCAGTTGACCAAGCAACAACAGTGTTCTGTATTGGAAGAAAGTTACAGCTTGTGTAGTTCATACTCTGATACTTAGTGTTCCTCAGAGCATAATTACTATGTCAGTGTGGCAAAGCCAATATCTAGCACCAGCCATAACAGGTAAGAAAAAAGTGGTGTATCATATGTGCTTATGAAGATGACCACCAGTACAAAACATCTTTTACTCAAAATATTTATTACTGATTTTTTTTTTTATGTTTCTTGCTGTAATGCCATGGTTAAGTCAAATTAGCTCATCCATGAGAATGTTTTTAAGTTAAGATTTGATGAGATTTTACTGCTTTTCACATAATTTTGTGCCTCCATTTAATAAACATTTTAAAGACCTAATATCAAATGCTTAATTATCAACCTCATATGTTCTTAAATGTTGTGTAAATATATTATCATTTTTAAGACCATTTCCATTTCCATTTTGGAAAAATATGATGTTTCTATTCAAGTGTAAAATTTGTTTTTGCTGAATACTTTGAATTTTATATGAACTCAATCTTAGCTGTCACTTTTAGTTGTCTCAAAATTAATTTATTCTAAAGCCATTTGATATAAATATAGGTAGTATATTTAAATAATAAATAGTTATTCATTTTTAATGAGTCTTTACTCAATATGAAATGATAAAGATATAGAAAATAATTAATTAATACAAAAAAAATCAACCCATAACATCCTAAATTATAACTTACAATACAAAAGTGCCATGGATAGAAATAAGAATATTATGCCAATAATAACACTTGTTTTACATTATTCATAAGATGATTAAAAACATCATATAATAGCATAAGATAGTACCTATAATAATAGATTGTGACCAATCTACTTTTTTGTTTTTGTTTTGCCTTAACCCTGGCTGGAGTGTACATATATATACACACATATAATAGATTAACATTTATACATTGCAAATGACTTAGTAAATGAAAACATTAATGTTTTTTATTATACTTGTCTATTTTTTCAGAAAAATCACAGAGTAAATTTTCTAGCAGTACACACTTCACAAATATTCATTCACAAAGAGTATATGCAGGAATACTTTTCAATATCTTCAAAGATGATGGTGTTCTTAGTGTTTCTATTTACAGTGTAATTTTATTTCACTTTTCTCTTTCTAGGTAAAGCCCTCTAGTACCTAGATTTATTAAAAGACAGTGTTTATATGTGAAGGTTTAAGATAATAGTAAAGTACCATTATTTTTAATCCGTTATTTTAATAGTTTAGAATAGATAAACTTTCTACGTATCTTTTTAGTGTCCTTTCTATGATGAAAATACTAGGTATTCACTTTTCTTGAAAGACTTGAAATAAGTAAATTTTAAAGTAACATAATAAATTAACACTAATTTGGAAATTATTCTTAAAAATTACCTTTAAAGATCTACTGATGATACAACTTCAATGTGTCATACTTTAACTGATGGTGGTTGATCATAGGACAATCTGGTAATTGAAATATTTTTCAATAAGCCTACTTATACTACTTTCATTAAAATTTATATTTAGAAGTTGGAGTGAGTATTAAAAATGGGAAAAAAAGTAAACATTTAAAATGGAGGTATATAATATAATGTAAATTTGTATAAATATCTAACACATAATTAATTATAGCTTTATACCAAATTCAAGGTTTTCATGTAATTTTTTTGAAAAAAAAATGTGTATTTGGGTTAGATCATCATAATTTGGACCCCAAAATACATGCTGAATTTATTGAAGAATGTAATTTCTTAATAAACTATAAAAATTATTCACTTAATAGGACAACTTTTGAAGACTTTTCTGTAATTTTGTAAAAAATAATTTCAGTTAAAACTAATAATTTACTTCAGTTTAGTACTATTTTAAATTATATTTGCAAGATACATTTTTTGAATTTTTATTATATTATTCTTAAATAATAAAGATGAACATATAAAACATACAAATATAAACATATATGTCAGTCATTATTATATCTATCATCTAGTCTCTCCATGTGTATATAAATGATGCCAATACTAAAGTCTATTTTATTGATCCTTATCTTTGATATTAGAAAAAAATGGTTCATGATAATATACAAAAAACATTACAAGATGGTTAAGTGATTTAAGAACTGTTGCTTATTTGTTAAATAATATTTTAATTGAATATTAAAAATTCTGCTCTAAATCACTCATATTAAATCATAAAACAAATAATACCATTAATTATTTTAAAAAGACAACAGTCTCAAAGTTTTTCAATAGCTTCAAAAAAAAAAAGAAATCTAGTCAAAAATAATACTTTTATCTTTAGCTCTTTATATCTAAACATTAACCGAGTGCACTGGGAAAACAGGCAACAGTGGTAATAATTAGGGTGCTTAAATCGAAATTTTGAATGCTCAGCATAGTCTAATACTGACAATATGGTTTCTCAGGCAGACTGTCACAGCTATTGGGCCTCAGCACACTCAAGTGCCATTCAGAGAGTGTACGTTTGGCCTGATGGAATCTGGTGTAACCATAGCCCCTTTTGGACTACCAAATACTATCAACTTCTATGTGTACCCTAATGTGGGAAACTTTGGAAAGCAATGAGTTAAGGTGTGACAGTGGAAACTGGTCCCTGAACTTAAGCAGAAAACAAATTCATCAGAGGTAGGAAGATCATTTTTCAGAACTAGTGGGAGAAACACTGGTAGAAAGGAAAACAGCAAAACATGGCTAAAATTGTCTTCTTTAATTTGGGGAGTAAGGGGGAAGTTTGTGAATATTGCAACAATGATGGATTTGCTTAAAATAGACTTTTATATTCTTTTAAATAATGGGGAAAATATAATCTACATGCTCCCAAATCAACATTAAAGATATACAAGATGGTCATTTGTAAGCCTTAGAGTATGATATATGAGGAATTGAGGGGAAAAAAAAGTGCTATAGCTTGAAGGCCTGCAGGACATGCTGCCTTAGAAGGAGTCTCAAGGTTACTTTTGTTTATGTTTAACAGTAGAACACCAAGGCCCAACTGTGATTACCCGGCTGGGTTCCAGCGACACAAAGGCCTAGCTAATGCCTATCCCAGGCCAGCTCCTGGATCTAATACTAGATTTTTATCTTTCTCAAAACAGCTGATATGAATGCTCAGGAACTGTAAAAACCTGTTTAATTTTGTCCTCAAACCATCACTAACACTACATCCAGCAGAAAGGTTTAGTAAGATTAGAGTACAGTGTGATCCTGGATCCAGCTGAAGACGAGTGAAACATGGTGAGGAGAGCCCAAGTGATGAGCAATAAAGAAGAAAAGTTGAGTTTTTAGGTGACTATCCTATAAAAAGTTGTAACTTCAAGGAATTGGTACTGATATTCTCTTAGGGGTTGGCGAGGTATCAGTGCCATTTAGAGTCTCCTTGAGACTGATATCTTAGGCAGGATGCTCTGCTGTGCACATGCATGTGTAGGCAACACCTGTAGCCTTCTCAAAAGCTTGTGTGGACTTTTTGGTTTCTACCTTGAACCATGTGAAAAACTAAGCTGATGATCAGAGAAGAACAGATATTCTAAAAATGTTAGTGCTCTTTAGAATCTCCCTGATTGCAGCAGAATTGGAGTTTGAGTCGGGCTGTAAGTTATACTCCCTGGAAAATATGAAGCTCTAAGACTTTACTCTTTAAACTATATAAGGTTGGTATAGGAAATTACCTCAGATGCATAGGTTATGATAGCATATGGGTTGGACTGTAAAAGATCTAATACAATATTTTACTTTTATCATTCTGTTAATAATATAAAATATTTAAAAAAATTTTGAAATTGTGGGTTTGCTAACTTGATGCAACATGAAACAAATAGTTTTATGTTCATGACTTAAGTGAAATATTATTTTGATAAAATAATATAATTAAGTTTAGAAGGAATGAAATAAAATGTAGTAAATAAATTCATAAAGTAAATTTTACTAACAAAGTTTTAATTAAATAATGAAAAGAGGAAGAAAACCTTCACAACACAATTTTAAAAAAAGCTAAAATCCATAATAATAATTTTTTAAAAAAGCATCTGTTAGCCAAATGTAGTGAAATTGGCACTCAGGTCTAGTGCCATTACATAGTTGCACCAATATACATAGCTGCACCAATATACAGAAAACTGAATGATCCTGATAAAGATAACTTTGTTGATTTCAATTTTTTAACTTAGTATTTGTACATACAGGATTAATATTGAAGCTTATCCTAAATATAAGGGATTCATGGCATTTATTCTGTACATTTTAACTTTAAACCCCATTACAGTACAAAATAGTGGCTCCATATGTCTATTTTGTCCATTTATCAGCTTGGTCTTCCCTCTTAGAAATACAGAATATTTACATTTCTCTATACGACAACATAAACAAGTTACTTCTGCTTAAGTGTCCAACTGACCTCATTTTATTTTTTCTGTGAATCTCCAGTCCCCTACTTTCCCACTTCCTGTTGATCATGGGTGAGTTAGGAGGTCTTGGTTCTATCCCAAATCATGTTACTATATCAGTAATTCTCTAAGTTGCTCTCCACTTCTCCAGTTCTGACTATACTAGTCAGAATTCAATTTCAGATAACAGAAACCATTCTCTCTAGCTTAAACAAAATAAAAAAGTACAGGAATTTTTCACTTCCTAATTTATTTTAGGCTCTGCATAAGCAGATGTTAGTTGAGGTGGGGAGGTCTGGGAATCACTCAACCCAATAATGGGCTGACCCCTAAGGGATCTGCAACTTCTGCCTCATCTTCTCACCCCAGAATGAAGTGCCCATAACTACTATGTAGAGAACAAGTAGCCACCAGTATGATTTTTGGCTCCAAGTGACATAGCACCTGTTACAATAACGTATTAAAATGAGTGGTTTGTGCACAACCTCCTCTTATCCTTACTCAGTCCAAATTTAAATCTCACCTGGGTGAATCTGAGCATTGCTTAAGTGAAGGAGAATTGTTTTTTAGCTTTGCAAGCTCTGAATTTCAGGAAATTACACTAGAAAGTGGTTGGAATATATGCTGAGTGATGCAATCTATTGTATTAGCTGTAATGACCTATCAAAATTCAAATTACCTACTCCTGTTCCTAAGCTTTCTCAACTATAAAATCATGTGACTGGATTAGAAAATACCAAATATTAATGCTAGTTGGAGCATTCTATGAATATAAGTAGTACGAAAAAGCATATTAAGAAATGGTCATAGCTAAGAATGGGATTAATCAAACACAAGTATCAAAGAAAATATTGAAGACTATAAATAATAAAATGTATGTAATTATTGACTACAATATTAACTTAGAGTCTTTAAAACAAGAGTGTGTTTTTTTAAAAACACATGATTTAAAAAAAAAGAAACAGTAAGATCTTTGATACAAAATGTGAAAACTGTGCTGACTCTGGTGTTATAACTGCTAATCTGAACAAGTTCTGCCAACAATCTCTTGAGAGTAATCAGTTCAAATAGACAGATGCATGTGCACATGCGTGTGCACACATACACACACACACACACCTTTCTCTAAAAATCAAGATGCAGGCAATGCTAAAAATGAGGTAGTGCTGTCCAAAACTAAATGATTCTAATATCTGCTGTTTAACTTATAACAACTTCATTCAACACTCATAAATGCAATGTATGCTTTCTGGTTCTGAATCTAAGTAACAACAAAAGTATAAAGAAAATTTGTATTGTGTTATCTAAAATAAATGATCATGATTGCAATTTGTTTACGAAGGGAAATTCTATTTCCCTACCCTGCAATTAGTAGACTAACAAAGATAGCATTTGAGAAATATTGCTAATTAATTGTTAATAACCTGCTGGGAACATAACCAAGACAGACACTAAATTGCAAAACTAGTTATCAAGTGTGTTGGAGCAGAAATGATTTAAGGATTTTAATCAGAATCCTTTGTGCAAAGTATTTATTTAGCTTGGCTACTTAAATAAATGAGTCATTAAGTAAAGAATATAATCTGAAAATGGGTATGGCCAAGCTTAATTTACTAGACATAAAGTTCTTTATATCTTCTTGGTTATTTTAAATAATTTTTCATGATTTTTTCATTAAATAATTTGGTGTTTTTGTAAGTTATAACTCTAAAAATATTCGTTATTTTACTTTTTACTTCTGCAGCTTTACAAACATGTCCAACAACTAGGAATCCCTAATTACAACAACTAGATTAATCCATATGATATTAATGGATATATATGGAATTTAAGAGTCAATAGAAATATTACAATACGTTCTGTGAGGTCTGTACAAAAACTCAACAACAGTAAAAACCCCAGCGTTTTTCCCATGCAGTCCTTATATTATCTCCTTACATCTTTAAAATATTATGCATTATAATTTGATAAAGATTATACTTACTTTAATCCTCTTCCCATTTTCTTCAGCTATCCCTGAATCATTCATTATCTATTCTCCATTTTCACTTTGACATTAGAATCTCACTTCCTAATATTTTCCACATTGATTAGCTTTATCAAGTTAAATTTATTTATCTAACAAGTTTAGTCCGTACTATGTTTTGCTATAGAGACAAGCTATGACAATTTATTTTTATGTTTATTCAACCCATATTAACATCTTATATTGCATGTTCCAATCCAAAAGCTGAGACTAGAACATTGATTCTACAGACTAAGTCAAGTCCTTCTGACACTTTTACTTTAGTGAAAAAACTACACTTGATGTAATGGTTAGCAATGACGAGCGCCTTGAAGAAAAAGAAAAATACATTAATGATTTAGAGGGTGGGAGGAGTTTGTTATTTTAAATAGGATAAACAGGAAGAACAGAGTAAATTAATAGAAAAATATATTGGAAAATTATTCAGGAGACACAAAGTCTTACAAGTGATTATAAGTACTTGAGATGTTATTTTAAGTCTTACGGGTAGTTATTGGTGGGTTTAAGCAGATGATTAGATAATTTGATTTTCTTTTTGAAAGGATCACTTTGATTAATATTTTGAGAATTGACTCTGGAGGCAAGAGAAAATGCAGAAAATTCTCTTAAAAGAGTGTTTCAGAGGTCCAGGTGTGAAACCAGAATAAGTATAGTAAGAAGTGATACATTAAAAAATAATTTTCAGTGAGCTTTAGGACAAACTTTTGAGCAGAAGGAAAATTGAGAGTGTAAAAGTAGTCTTTTAGCTTCTCAGTACAAAAGCACTGTTAAAGCAAGGGGTTTATTCATCAGAATAATTAGACTCATCATACCTCTTATGAACATCTAAAAGGATGATTATGGCTGGCTCTTATAAATTTTCTTGTAAATTTTTTTTTGATATTTCTAAACCCAGTGTTAAATTTCTACAAACTTTGTCTTGCTTTTATTATGTTTACTTTGCAATTTCCATGTTTATGCTTTTTTATATTTAAATTCTTTTAAACCATTTTTTAGAACTAAGCCTTACCCAAGTTTTTAGAAATAGAGATAAATTTCAATTTCTGACTATTCAGATTTAGACTATTGAGACTCAGTAGTTTTATATTATTTATTTAGTGTATAAAAATATAACATTATTTTATATTGCTATGAACTCAAGCAATATAAAGAGAAAAACTATATAGGAAGGAGATACCTAACAAATGTCAGAGTTATGGTTACTTCTGAGAATCAAACTCAATAAGTCTATGCCTAAGAATATAAATATTTAAAATACATATTAAAATAATATAACAAACCAATATGAAATATCCAAAATTATAATGGTTGTCTAAATTAATCTAGGAAAATTATGGCCATGAAAATTAACAAGTTTAATGCAAGTAACAAATGTGAAACAGATTATAAAGAAAGATAAAATAAGATAAAATATATTTTCCATGTGTAGGCTCTGTGTATGAAATGGTGAAGTAAACAGATTTGATCCTTGCCATTTTAAATCTCTTGGTCTCATTTAAGAAAGAGTCATCTAATAGATAAATACAACCACAATTATTAATGTTGATTGCAAACTGGAAAATGTGTATATAAAGGAAACTAATAAAGAAAATTAATTTAGATTAGGAAATATTCAATTCAGATGTCTTTGATAAGACTTATTTATTTAAAGTTGGAGAATGAGTTCAGGGAAAATATGAGAATTTGTCAGAGACTAGTTGCATTCCAAAAAACAGGGAGGTGAATATATTTTCTAAAAATATGACAAAGAGGTAGAGACATTTGATAATCATGGAGCACATGATTTGGAACAAGTCTAATGGAAATGTTTAGTTGAGATGGAATCCTGGGAGATGAGATGACCAAGGTTTTAATGTTTTGGTAAATGGATAAACAGAAAGGATTTAAAATATGATGATAGAAACAATGGGCCAAGATCATAATAGAAATGAAGCAGGAGGGATTAAATGCCTGTTAGTTAAGAAGGGGATAGTCAATTGTTCCTAATGTTTTTGTCCCTCCAATTTCAAATGAAGGTGCAACAGAGTACAAGGCACTTTCCTCTGGTAAAGCAGCTACTGGAGTGTAGCTAACTCCTTCCTTTATGGTTGAATCTACAAATTTCATAGAAGTATTTGTATGCAGGTAGGCAGGAGCATGTCATTATTTGTAGAGGTTTGGATTTTCTAACCTGAGGATCCAAGGCAGTCAACTAGAAACTGATTAGTTGTATGTGAGTTCCACAAGGGAACCATATACAATGTCAACAAATAAAAATCAATATGTATGTTTTGTTCTGCACACTACCAATGAACTAGTAAATGTAAGGAAAAATGTTCCATTCACAATAAAAATATATTTTGAAAATGCTTCTAATAATATACTTTAGAATGGAAAAGGAGGAAACTGAATTAAAAGAACATACAATCATCACTAAAAATCAAGAGACTTATATATATATACACACATATAAAGATACATATATACATACATAAGATATTACTGAATGGGGGGGTCTTAATCTATTTTTAAATGTTATAAATTAATCTATAAATTTTATGCAATTTTAGTTTACACCTCAACAGAATTTTTATAGAATTTTATATACACAAAAAGCTAGTTTAGTTTTTTTAAAGAATAATTAGAAGGGAATTATTTTACATTTGTATAAAATTCATTACATAATTACAGTTAATACAACAGCTTTGTATTGCTACTGAAAGTGAAACATAGGGAAAACAAAACCAGAAGAGATGCTCCAAAAAGAGACATATGTTTAGATGGTTCTATCAGTTAGGAACAGCTTTAGTCTGTTATAGAAGCCTGGGGAGGGGAGGTTACTTGCTGGAGTCAGTCCTGCTGGGAACAGCTATAATTCATAAATTGTGGAGGGCTCAGTGTGGACTAATTTGAGAGATTAAAAAAAACCCAAAAGACTGAGGGCCCAATATTGAGGAGATTCCCACACTGCATGGATTTTTACCACCAGGAGTTCCATGAAGTTCTCAGGGTGAAGATCAGAAAAAGATTCCCCTGTTTTTCTGGTAAAAGGAGAGGGAAATTAACCATTTTGAAATATGCCCAGGAGATTATGCTCTTTTTAACTAAGAACTGCTCTTGAAAGAAATTATTGCAGCTTAACAAACTGAGAAACTTCCAAAACTAACTGATCTGGGGAAAGGGAAATTACCCATTTGCAATTGATCTAGTCATCTTGTCTCTCCTAAGGTGGGGGAAAAACTGAGAAGCACTTGTGAAAGATCATAGCTTAGAAGCAAAGTTTCACTAAGGGATCATCACCTAACATACAATTTTAGAATATTTGCCTCCCTTCACATCTTACCACCACATCAAGTAGACTGCTGTATAAAAATATACCATATAAAAGCTATAAAAGTAAGATTCTTATCTTATTTACAAAGTCCCTAGAAAACCCAGCACAACAAGGGAGACAGAAACAAGGGCACCAAAGAAAGTTTCAGACATTGACACATACACCTATATAGCACACAGTAAACACAGCCTAACTTCTAGCCAGATAAACATAAATATCACACAAAAGGCTTGTTTATCTTAGTTCCTTTTACTTGTAACGTGGCACCTGGCTTTCAACCAAAAATTTAAAAGACATATTAGAAGATACCAAAGTATATTTCCAAGTGGAAAATGGGGGATAGAAATCAGTTAGGCAATCTTTTTCATTTTCATTTGTATGTGAATTTTTTAAATATAAATATGAGAGGGGCAGGGATGAGAAACATGAAAATCTAATCAAAATCTGCCATATGTTTCATTTTTTTTAAGTCTATCTTTTACTTAATAGGAGCGAGGGAGAGGTTAGAAGCAGAAAAAAGTGTGCTGTTTGGGGACAGGGAATCACCATTACAACCCATAAAATATTGTCTACATAACCACTTTTAATGAAGTAAATATTACAAATGCCACTGTCTTTACATCTTGGCACCGATGTAATTATTCATGCTAATGTCAGTTTTATACTCTAAAGTTCTAGAAAACAGGAATCATATCTCTAATGTGCTCTAGTCCATGCACTGCACAGATGGATATTTCCTTTTTGATTGAGAGATAAGTGTAGAAGTTGTCATCCTGGAAACCTTGTAAATGGGAAAGGATACCTTTCCACCCTGTAATATATCAAGAACAACTGAAAAAATGTTCTTTAACTGTAACAAAAATTAACCTACAGGCTAAGTCTAAGCATAAAAATTTCATTCTAAATGATACCTATAAAAAAAGTGTGATTGACTAGAAACAGTGGCCTGTAATGAAAGATGTCTCACAAATCTCACATTTCCTACCACAAATAATGAAATACACACCCCATGTTCAGGTCACATTTCTGAGTAATATGATAGAATTTGCAATATAATATTATTGACATTGATTTATTAATATTGATTTCTACGTTGTACAACATAGTCAAAGCTATTTTCTTTTGCTTTCTTTCCTAAGCAGATCAAAATAAAAACAGTGAATTATGGATTGTGAGCTGTCTTGATTTTTGATAAAATACCAACAAAGTGACTTTTCAATGTCACATTTTATCAACAATAATTAATTGCCTTAAAAGTGTACATTCTAATACAAGTTTCAGTCATTTTACATTTAAACATGGCTCTATTTAGAAGAAATAAAGGTTGAAAATTTCAATTGTATGTTTTAAATTGTATAAAATAATTTTATTTGTTATTTTAAACACCGGAAATTTAAATGTAACCTAATTACATCATAATACATGATGCAATACATAATTATATCATCATGGTATCTCTAATATTAAGTCAATTAAAATTGGCTTTTTTAATAGATTTTTATATATTTAGGGAAAAGTAGATTTTTATTTATTTTCTATCTGTTGTTTTGTAATGTATCAAGAGAGAAAAAATATATTTTCATGTTTTCAAAAAATCTGTGAAGGAATATTGTACCTATAAATTAATATGATTAATATGTAAATAAATTGTCACTATATAAGATTAGATACTATTAAAATTACTAGTAGCAAGAAAAACAAATTTTGTGAACTTTTCAGAATCTCTTAGTAACATAGTGTGTATAATTAAGGAAATTATAAAATATTACCTCACACAATAATTTAATAAAAAATTATATTTTTGTAGAAATAAGAGCTATCCTAGGTAAAAATATGTTGCTGTTAGTGTTCATTGTACCCTTAATTTCTTTTGATAACTTTCCTCTCTATTCTAAGAGACTACTTCATTCAAATTTTCATTCATTTTTTCTCTGTCAATACCTATTTCCTTTTTAACTTGCTGTATCCTGATTGCCTAGTGTCTTATTCTACCCAATCTGCCTAAGATTTAGCAATCTCTAATTTAATTTATGAAAATTAAAACATATTGTGTCATGTCTCATTTTGTTAAGGACTTATATTCTTTTCGTGAGAAATCACTTCATTACCCATTTTCGTATGCTAAAGCGGATCAGTACTGCAGTCCACAGACTGCAAGCTACTTAAGAGGAATAACATTTATATCTTTGTCTCTCTAGTGCTTAGGGTAATGAATCCTTCATATGCATATATCTCTAAATATGTTATGTTATTAAAGTAATATTTGATATCTTCCTAAAATTTTATCTAAATTTTGAAAGGTTTTGTGTTTGACCCAAAACTTCATATCCTGTTAATAACAATAGAAATGTTAGCTTACACAGATTTGTTCCATGGAATTGAAAGTCATTTCTATCCATGCTCCCCTCTGCATTAGCCAATATATGCAATTTTCATGCCATAGCTATTTTCATTTAAAAATATGAATATGGATTGAGATCTCTAAATAAACATAATTCATATGTCACTACATAAAGGAAAATACTTAGTTTTACATAGAGGTGATTTCAAGGAGCTTATATATGATATGTCTGCAAACAAGACATCTGCTGTAAATATTCCTTGCAATAAGTTTCTCTAGATTACGTGGGATAATTTGAAAATATCTAGTGCCATGTAGTTGACTAGATTGACTCTGAAAAATCTATCACCAAGAAATTAGTTGGATGCTGCATATTTACTCATAGTTGTTCTACTTATATCATTAAGTCAACCAAGATTACTGGAGCACAAAATGAACATTACAATTATTTGGGCAGACTCATCTGAATGGAAGTGATTATGCATTGATCAAATAAGATTCTCTAGGGCTTGGTTGTTAGGAGAACTGAAATGTTTGAACTCATCACATTTTTTTGTTGATTTGTTAATTCTCTATCTAGCTTCTCCCTGATACAGAATTCACTGACTGAAAATCACTGTAAGAAGCAATATTTGCCCATTTTTGCTGTTTCATTGGACTTTACTCTGAAAACTTGAAAGCTAAATACAGTATTGTTGAAGTTTTCAGGTTGAAGAAAATTCAAAAATGAAAGCATTATATGTAACAATATTTTTTAAATTTTCAAACAAAAACAGATTGATAGATAATGTGAGTACTTTCAATATGAATCAGTATTTTAAAAAATCTTCTTTGCTACACATTTCCATAAATTTAAAAAATCACATTGAGTGAGTGTGTGTATGTGTTTCCATTTGTAATTTTCAAAAATTTATTGTTAGCAGTTGTAAATTAGATATGTTTTGCAGGACTGAATGTATCAAACTTTATTTTATAAAATAAAAGCCACTTGAACTGACTATTTTTTCAGGTAGCTCTTTGGAAAAATAAAATATGGACATTAAATACCCTTAAAATAGCAGTGATTTTTATCTTTCCATATCTAACTGGTCAAATTTATACTGACAACTTGTCTCACTCTCACTCTTTTTCTCTTGTCCTCTGGAGCCTAGCAATTAATGCCATTAAATAGTTGCTCTGCAAATGATGAAAGGAAAAGGCACTTCATATCATGAAAAGGCATAATTGAGGAGACAAATTTTAGACAAATTATAAATTTTATCATTTTATAAGAATCTATATTGGAAAAGCAGCCAGTAAAATCCATTTTTTTAACTTCCATCCCCCTAATTTACTTCTGCTTAAAGATTTGTTGGTGTTGCGATACCATGTACACATACACACCGTATGCGGAGAGAGCTGATGGCTACTCTAAAGTTTTATTAAGTTGCACAGTCTTATATAGCAAAGAGGAATGACAAGGGAAATGGTTAACAGGCAGCATCTGACTCAAGGTCAGAAGACCCTTTATGTTTTGGTAAATCATGTTTGTGTTGGCACCAGCGAGCCTTACAGCTTATCAGGGCAGAATGTATGATAAATGGCTGCTTTACAACATTCTTCCTGGACTCAGGTGGCTGTGCCTGTCTTAGGTTGCTTCCCTCTGGGGATCTTACCCATCCTTGGCTAACCAGCCTTCTCACCTCTGAGTCTGCACCTTTTTGTAACTTGTTTACCATTCTGGCCCAAGGTTCATTCCTTTGTTCCCACAGGCCTACAAGTTTCTTTGCTCCTCTATGTATCAGCCCTAATGAATTAGTTGTTTATATAACTTACTTCATGAATATGAAGTATTTACACTGTAATTATTTAGCAACTTCTCTATGTAATCAACTAAAGACTTGTCATGCTCAACACTTTTAAAATATATATAGCACTTATACAAATACCTGGAACTACAACAATACTCATTGATTTGATTTAACTGAATTAAAATATGAGGGACTCTGCATTGATATTAGGATCCAGGGAGGTCCTGAAGCATTAGAAGAATCAGAAAGGTAGGTCCAATATAAGATGGAAAATATAAATAGCTATTAGTGTGAATGTGTAACAAGATATGTAGGTATTGTCTTAGTTTGGGTTGTTAAAGTGAAGTTATAAACTGTTACATACAACAGAAATGTACTTCTAAAAGTTCTAGAGGTTGAAAATCTAATACTGGGGTGCCAACATGGTTGGGTTCTGGTGAAAGTTGTCTTCTAGGAAGCAGACTGCCCACTTCTTGTATCTTCACAAAAAAACATCAGGCGTTGACTTACTTTAGTTGTTGATGTTAAGAAATGACATGCTAAAGTTTACCACTTTAAAGGAGAAGGAGAAAATATGTGTGAAATAAAAGAAGAAAATCAGTAATAGGTAACAAAGATAATTAATTCTCTGAAGATCAAAATCTAGTTATCGTCTATGAAGTGGCAAATTCAACTCTGCTGAAATCTGTGTTTGGAGAGTTTTAAAAGCTGAGATGTGGGATCATAGGCCACCTTTGTTTGCTAATTTGCTTTGCGCAAACAAAAATAAAGCTTCTCATATCTTCATGACAAGAGAAAGCATTACAACTTGAAGCAAGACTGTAAAATTTAGACTCCTATCCTCGCATAGAAACTGGGAGAGAGTGGCACTATCTTCCTTGACAATAACATATCAAAGTGATGGTTTCCAGGTCCTTGAGAAAGTCCTTCCTGCTGTGAAAAACTATCAAGAAGCCTTAAAATAGATAAACAAGTTTATACTGTATAGCACAGGGAAATATAGTCAATATCTTGTAGTAACCTACTATGAAAAATAATATGAAATTAATATATGTATATTCATGTATGGCTGAAGAATTGTTCTGTGCACCAGAAATTGACAGAACATTGTAAACTGACTATAACTGATTAAAAAAATTTCAAAAAGAAGAAGCTTTAAAAATATTTACATCTCAAGAGTCAGAGAAACAAATTATAATTATAAATTTTCTGAAATAAATGTTCTAAAAAAAGGGAATCAGAGGCCTAAAATCAGGAAGAAGGCTGTTTAAAGTTTAGTCAACTTGAAGGGAACATTAAAGCTATCTTGATCACCATATGCCAAAAAAGACTTGAAAAGACAATATTCTAATCTGTGGCCACCCTTTTCACTATTCCTTTATCAAAATTGGAGAGAACTACTCTACCAACTGTGGCTGCTATTTTGAAGAACTGAGAAGAAATGCAATTCTTCACTGACCCCAGATTAGCTTGCAAGAGCCACTGAAGAATCAGTCTACCCAAAGGATTACTTAACAAAGAGTTCAGATTGTGAAATCACACTGACAGGAATCAGAGATTTTACATAATATCGATTATACTGAGAATCCAATGATTTGGGCAATTGTAATATACAGGTGAGGCATGGACAATCTGAAGCTGCCAGTGAACTTCCCTTGGCCCTTCCTCAGCACATTAGGGTGAGTTTTGGTTCAAATTTAATTGCAAGCATTATGTAATGCTTAAGGGCAGCATTTGAACGAAAGAAGCTTCTTCATCCAGTCATGGATGATCTCCATTTTATCATCGCTACGTACATCACTACATGGCAGTTCCTAAAAGACACAATTCTGAGGTTCTTTCTTTTTAAGAAGCAATCTACACAGATATGGCACATCTTAGCTAAAAACACTTCAAAGATAAAGAATATTCTGCTAGTAAATACTATTACATCATTAGCAGGAGATTTATCGTTAAGTGTGTTTAAGTAAACAAGAGGGCTCTAACTTGCCATCTTTTCCTTTCTCAGATTCCTCTTGGAAAGGAAGGAAATCAATTTGAGAATTGTTGTGAGACCTTTCATTTCCAGTTGCTAAATGTAGCCCTCCCCTACACCTTTCTATTATACTGCTAACCTTTATCCACCACTATAGAAAAAGAGACTCCTTTTCAGTTAAAGCACATGCACGTAACTTAAGCACAAATAACAGATATAACGGAAAGCTTTCTGGGGAAGAATTTCAGAAAGATTTCCCTCCCAATATGTGATGTGTAAGGAGAAATCCACATTATTCATTTCCTCCATTTATACAATTTCTGGTGACGATATCATCTGTGGGACATCAACTGCCATCTTATAACCATGAGGCCAAAGAATAATATAGAAGCTGACTCAGAGCTCTGGCATTGTTGAACAGCTGAGGATTTCCAGGAAATTCTATAACTAGTTATAGTGTATGAGACAATACATTGTGGGAGCCAATGATTGGGTTAACAAATTGTAACAATCCCAGCCACTTACCTCCTTAAAGAAGATGTGCTTAACACCTGCCTTGAGGTTTTAGCAATGACCCAGGCCCCCAGCTATAAACACTGGGTGTACCTGCTGTTAGTCTTCTATCCCCAAAACAGCCTTGGGCTGGAATGGTAAAAAGCTGCAGACTCAGAGGTGAGAAGGCTCGTTAGCCAATGACAGGTAAGACCCCCTGAGGGGGCAACCTAAGACAGGCACAGTTGCCTGAGTCCAAGAAAAATCTTGTTAAGCAGCTGATTCTCACATGTTCTGCCCTGATAAGCTGAAAGGCTCAACACGATTATGATTCACCAAAAAGGGTCTCCTGACCTTGAGCTAAACACCAACAATAAACAAAGCCTTTGTACTCATTGTGATCCCACCCTGTCCTCCCCTAAATTCCTGCTTCAACTGTACTCAATAAATGTGAGAGATTTGAGAGGCTCGGGGAGTTGGCTCCTGACTCCCTCTCACTCTTTTGACCTTTTCCCAGAGTCTTGAATAATTCATTCTGTCTCGGTGGGATTTCTGCTGGACAGAATCCACAACTGATGACGAACCCACAATACATCATTTTTATTAGTCATAATTAGTCAGATATTGTGTTAATTGCAGCTGATATTTTCAACTGATACCACCACCAGAAAATATTTTTTTCAACACCAGACCCACTGACACACAACACTCTAAGTGCAAAATTCTAACCCATCTCATATCCATGATATCCTCATTTACTGCCTGTATCTAATCTTATCTGCTTATTTTTATCAAAGATAGAATAATTTAGACTGTACCTTGAAATACCAGCTCATCACCTACACTCCTGGACCCTTCCAGAATATCTCTTGAAACTCCAAATTAGTTCATAAGCAAATTTTTATTTCATGTTTTATTCAATGTGTTTAATTGAAATGTATCACCTACCCTCCACACACAACATTCTCTCTTAAACTGTCTTTTCTTTTACTCTTAAACTTCTTAGATCCAGAAGATGAAGTCAGTGTCCATTTTGCTCTCTAACAATGTATCCAGATTTCTGTTCCTTCTTTTTGCAAAAATAGTAATGCTTTTAATATCTGTAATATTGTATGTTCCTTCTGTCATTTATATGTTCCAGTTATGGTAAGTCAAGCATCCATATTTATTGGTATTTTGAAACAAGTGACTGGCATTTCCCTCATTGCATCATTCCATGGCATGAAACATCCTGAAAATATACTTGCTTTTTTTTTTTTTCTGGAATGACATCAGTGAAAAGTGTCATAAATATAATTGTTATAGCTTTCTGCATGTTTACATAAATGCTATAAATTATTTCCTGGTTATTGAACTATTAAAATGAAGGAAAGTAAATGTAATGATTTGGTATTCTTTTCCAATGCTAATTGGTTGAATTACAGAAGCATTTTACAATTTATGTACTGTTAATTTCACTTCAAATTTTTCCTGAAACAAAAGAAATTCTTGCCACATATTCAATAATTAAAGACAAGTAGTCAGAGTGATTTACATTTTCTTAACTGATACACTGAATTAAAGTGTGCTACATTTGAAGCTTCAGGAATAGAAATATTTTATAGGTGTCCTAGCTGGAAAGAGATGAAAATTTGTGTTGAAATTGAAACTTTTCATTATATAAATCAGTAGTAATTTTACATAGTTTATAGTATGACTTTATATTAGGAATATTTTAATTTTAATAGAAAGCATTATTTAAACTGACTACCAAAAACCACAGTAAAAATCCAAATAGTTTATTTTGACATTATTTAATTTATGATATACGTACTTGAATTTAGTGTTTATAATATAAAGATTACACAAGAGATAGTGAATTTAATTAACTTTTAAATGAAAAATAATTTTGAAACATATTATGCATCTCCACCAAAGTTAAACCAATCCATCCAAATAGATGAAGTGATGGGTTATGGGTATAAATATTAAAGAAAAATGTTTTTGACAGCCAATTCAGCAATTGTGCTATCTCTAAATGTTTAGAACAACTTGGTCATGTAAATCTACCTTTCACATTTAATGTTATAAAACCCAAATACAAGAAATTATATTTGTCAAATTTTAGCATCTGAATTGAGTGACAAAGTGAAGGTAAAATACATAATGGATTTTTAAGATTTAGTGTGAAGAAAAGTTGTAGTTTCATTGTTTTTTATATAGATTGAATGTTGAAATAATATTTTGATCTATTGGGTAAAGTACATTTAAAAATTTAATTCTACCTGTTTCTTTAGACTTTTCAACATGGCTACTAGAAATTTTAAAATAGTGGCACCCATTATGATTCTATTGTACTCAAATTATCTAAACTTTGTTGCTACTCAAAGTGCACAATCTCTAAAACTTTGTTTTCCAAACTCTGCCATAAGAATACACCCTCAATGCCAATCTTTCACCTCATTATACTTGTATGCAGCACTGCCATGAGACCCTCTCTAGCACTTGAATTGAATGCTCCCCAAACTGTCAGAATGTATGTTGTCAGTGTCCCTCTTGTCCAGCAAGCACATGAAATGGTGTATTTAAAATATTTCACTCTCAAATGTCTAAAACTCATGTATCTGTCTCTCCTTTCCTTTCTTTCCCTTCCCTGCCCTTCACTTCTCTTTTTTTCCCTCTCATTTCCCTTTCTTCCATTCCTCTCCCTCCCTTCCTTCTCTTCTCTCCTCTCCTTTTCATCTCATCTCTTCCTCTCACTTTCTCTCCCTTGCCTTTCCAAGTATTTCACCTGGAAAATCTTCCTTGCAACTTGAGCCTACCTACACAGCTGCTCTGTATGTTAAACAAAAAGCATAAGTTAATTACTAACTCTGCTGTTGCATTTCCAGAAAGCTCCATGACTTTTTTTCTGAAGTGACTACATTGCACCATTTCTTTTATTTTTCCCCACACATACTCAAAACTCTGTATCATTACTTGCAAATGATGTACCCTTACAGTCACACTTACAAAAAAATCATCACGTTAGGATCCACTCTTCTCACAACCAAGAATAAAACTGCACCAGTTTCCATTCAATTTCAAAGGTACCATCTTCACTTATGCCTTAGATCTCATCTTCTCTCCCCTATTCAATGATATCACTCTTTTGGTTATCTCCTCATTTTTATGTATCACAAAATTCCTTTCCTCTCTACTTAAAAGATGTATCTACACAGAGGGTCTCTGTTTTCTACAACTCTTCCTCCTCATGCACTATAAATTTACTTCTTTTCCTGACATGCCACTTACATTGTACTTTCCTAAGCCACCACTCATTTTCTTATACTAAATTCATAGATGTATTTCTGTTCTCTTAATTAACTCTTCTCCTTTGATTCTTTAATATTACAGTCTACTGTTTATAAACTTATCTCTCACAATCATTTCAATTTTCTTTCTGTCTCTTTTTCCTCTAAACAACTCTAAATCTCAGACCTCTTTGTGGTCTAGACCTCAGACCTCTTTTTTTTAAAACCTCTCCCTGACAGATGTTATGTTTTTTTGCTGCTTTTTTATATCATTTCCATTTTGAAAATTCTGATTTTTTTCTCTCCAATTCAAGTACTTGATTTGAGTTCAGATTTATATTTTCAACTAAATTATTGAAAAATCCTCTTGGATGTCTTATACACATTAAAATATCTGTTACAACATTCTAGACCTCCCATCCTTCATGTGTACATATGTGCACACACGCACACACACACACACACACATCTCCAGGCATTGCAATTCAATGAGTAGTGCCAAGTTACATGAATTACTAAGTCCAGGAGCCTAAATGCATATTCATCCTATCAGCAAAATATAGCTCAAAATTTGTCCATTTACCTGAAAAGTGATGGCCTTCATCTTACTGCAAGCCACTATCTTTTCTTGACTAAATTACTGTTCTATTTCCCTAAGTACAGTATCCAAGTTCTCACTTCTCCTTACTTCTCTTTCAAACCAGCAGCTGGATTCAATTTACAGAAAAAAGAAGTGAAAAGACAAATATGTATCTTAAGTAAATTCCTTTTATATGTTGGTAAGGAAAAAAAAAAAGAAAAACAAACAAAAACTTATCCCAAAGTCCCAGTTTAAGTAGAATTCTGTATACCAAGAAATCTCATCTCCACATAGTCTACTTCATCACTTGTCCAATATATTAAAAAAATAACTTTATATACTTTTCCTTCAGTTTCTCAACACAGCTGAGCCAGGACGGAGGGGGGCAGGGCACAATCATTGAAGGAATGACACTGCAATTGAGTATAGGACAAACCTATTAGAACCAAGATGGCAGAAGATTTGACTTCCAGTAGACCTTGAAACTCATGGCACACTCACAGGTGACATGACAGTTCCTAGGCTGACCATAAAAGGTCAAAAAGTAGGTGAGGGGGGTGTTTTCTGGAAATCCTCACCATTTTCCCAACATAGTTGGAATAAGCCTCCTTATTAGCATATGAAATTACCAAGCCCATAAAAACTAATAACTCTGCACTCTCTCTCTCACATTCTGATATGGCCTGCACTCTGTCTGTGGAGTGTGTATCTCTCTAAAGAAACTTGCTTTCACTTTACCATGCTTGCCTCTTGAATTCTTTCATGTGCGAGGCAAGAACCTATTCTCAGAAAGTGCAACTACTTAAAAATGTGTTGAATAAATCCCCTGAATCTTATGAAAATGCCTGTTACAAAAAAGAAAAACTTATTTCAATATTTTAAGGATTTTTCTAACAATGCTTACCAGAAATGATACAATGAATCACCATGATAATGTGGAACTCATCAATGAAAAAGCAAAATCAAATATATTTTCAACAATCCTGGTATTTACTTTATCTGTTAATAGAATGGAAAAATATTATTCTAAAATTATTGTTCAACAAATATTTCCCCCAAGTTTAAATGTCAAAATATTTAAGAGTTCCAAAAGGGGCTAAAAATATATAAATAATTTTTAATATAAAAATTTGTGTAAAAATAAAGCCAGAAACAATGTGGAGAGTGGTATTAGTAGTTTTTTGTGCAGTGTCATTTGATGTAAATCACTAAAAGTATATCTTCCAACTTTACATGATATACAATATTAATTGAATGCTAGCAATTTTAAGTTTGATATCATTTAACAGAGAATTCACTTCAAATTTTTTCTTCTCTGACAAGTCATAAATAAGCTGAGATGGTTTTAGCGCAGATTGTTTCGCTAATATTCCCCCAATATGGTTGAGGCATATCAGTAATTCACACTTTATTTTCAGAATGCAGTTTTTAAGGCACAGGGCATATAATGGATGCTCTATAAATATTTGCTGAGTAACAGAGTGATCACCTATGATAACTTCAGGTTACTTTCAATAATATGTTTCCAAGAACAAAGTAATGGGCACATTCATATTTGAAAGTCAACCACAGTAATTAACATTTGCAATTTTAATTATAGGGCATCATTTAATAATTACTATTAATAATTTTGGCAAAATAACAAGGACACAGTAATAGTTATAGATATTGTAACCATTTTAATTGATGTTCTATATCTTCAAGTATTATATGTCTTTATCTATTCATCATAACTTTACTGAGTAGCAGAAACAGACAAGTGTTGAGAGGCAGAATTTAATTAGTGAATATACTCTACATAAAAATATCTAGGTAAAACAATATATTGATAACGTAATTTAAAATAAAACATATTTGGAAAAGAAGCAAGAAGGCGGAGTAGAGGGATACTTGTACACCAAATACACCAAAACTCACATCTACAGATCCACTCAGCCATCCAGAATACCTGCCAAACTCCGACAGAACATTGCCCACTTCAAAAGACAAAGATGCCAAAAATCTGATAGGAGAAAAGGAAAAAAGAAAGAGGAAAAGCAACACAGTGTGGGATCAGTCAGGCGGGGAAGGAGCGATAAAGGAGGATTGGCACTTGTTCACTGGCTCTCCCCTCTCCAATGGAGAGGCCAGCGGGATGGAGGGGGAGCCTCCGAGGCTCAGATCTGCCCTGAGCACCCCTTGACTGATAGAACTAAGTTAAACAGGCACAAAGGGTCCCCGTGCACCCAGCCTGAGATGCAAGCTGGCAGCTAGGGGCAGGGACAGGCTGCCTGAGCTGGGTGGAGGACTGGGATGGCTGCACTGAGGCAGCCCCAGGGGACTGCAAGGTGTTGTGCACCGTGGCTGGGAGGGGATACAGAGCAGAACAAACTCAGTCCCCCATAAATTGCGAAAAAAGCAAAGCAACATGGCTGATGTGCCCTGGGGGGAGGGTCACCGTAGCCTTTATCTCAGACCCTCAGCACCATTACTGGAGCTTCTCACGAGAAGAGAGGTGGGGCACAGCCACAGCCACAGCCACCATATTCTCCTGTGTGCAGCCCCCGGGCAGGGGCAGGGGCGGGGCCAAGACCTAAATCTGCACCTAGGGGCTCTGCAACCTCTTGGGCAGGACTGAGACTTGTTTACAGCCCGAGGCATGTAGGATCTTTTTGAGCTGGTCCCTCAGAGAGCTTGAACCACCAAGACAAAAGAGGAGCTGAGATTTGACATGGAGCAGGGGCTGGATTGTTCTGTGGTCTTCCCCGCCCGAGCCCTCCTATGGAGCGCCACACCGAGGCAGAGTGGGCAGCTGCACAGAGCAGCAGAGCGACCAGTGCTGGGAGAAGGTGGGCAGCAACCTGCCTTCCTGCCAGGAACGCAGCACCTGACCATGGTGCTGAGAGGGGGCATGATCCGCCTACCTGCCTCACCCAAGCACAGCATCTGACTGCAAAATTGGGAGAGGGAGTGACCCACCCGTCCACTGGTGCCAAAGAAATATGAGCAATACGAAGAAGCAGAGGAACCACTCCCAATTAAAAGATCAAGAGAAATCCCCTGAAAGCATGATCAAGGAAATAGACATTGGTGACCTACTAGATCAAGATTTCAAAAAAGGAGTGATCAAAGTACTGAAGGAACTAAAAGAAATAGTGTTTAGAGATATAAAATATGTCAAAAATGAAATAGAAGCTATAAAGAAGAACCAAGTAGAATTAGTAAACTCATTTGCTGAGATGAGAACTGACCTAAAGGCTGTACAAAGCAGGCTAGATAATGCAGAGGAATGAATAAATGACTTAGAAGACAGGACAACAGAACAGCTGTGAGATAAACAAATAAAAAACAATGAAAACAATATAAGGGACCTATAAAATAATATAAAGCATGCCAATCTATGCATAATAGGGGCTCCAGAAGAGGAAGAAAAAGCAAAGCAGGTTGAAAAGCTGTTGGAAGAAATCATGACTGAAAACTTCCCAAACCTAGAGAAGGAATAAGATATCCAAATACAGGAGGCTCAGAGTGTCCCAAACAGGAAAAAGCAAACAGGCCCACACTGAGAAATATCATAATCAAGATGGCCAGAGTCAAGGATAAAGAAATGATCCCAAAGGCAGCAAGAGAAAAACAGAGTGAGTTGCAAGGGAACCCCCATAAGGCTCTCAGCTGATTTCTCTACACAAACACTACAGGACAGAAGGGAGTGGCAAGATACATTCAAAGTCCTGAATGAAAAAAGGATGCAGCCTAGGATACTCTATCCAGCAAGGCTATCCTTTAGAATAAAAGGAGAGATAAAGAACTTCACAGAGAAGCAAAAACTAAAAGAGTTTAGCAACAGTAAACCCATGCTAAAAGAAATAGATAAAGACATATAATACTCTAAATAGAAAAGAAGCAGGATGCTACAAAAATGAGAAACTCATAACTGGAAAGGATAAACTGCCATAAATTACAAAAAGAACAAACACAAATGTCTAAAAGAAGACTTCAAAATCATTAAGAGTGGGAGATGGAAGCAAGGAAAGCCACTGTGGAAAACAGTATGGAGATTCCTCAAAAGACTAGGAATAGACTTACCATAAAACCCAGGAATCCCACTCTTGGCCATAAATCCAGAAGGAACCCTACTTCAGGATGACACCTGCACCCCAATGTTCACAGCAGCACTATTACAATAGCCAGAACAAGGAAACAGCCTAAATGTCCATCAGTGGATGACTGGATAAAGAAGAAGTGGTATATTTATACAATGGAATTCTATTGAGCCACAAAAACCGACAACATAACGCCATTTGCAGCAACATGGATGCTCCTGAAGAATGTCATTCTAAGTGAAGTAAGCCAGAAAGAGAAAGAAAAATACCATATGAGATCACTCATATGTGGAATCAAAAAAAAAAAAAAAAAAAAAGGAACACAAATACAAAACAGAAACAGACTCATAGACATAAAATACAAACTTGTGGTTGCCAAGGGGGTGGGTGGGTGGGAAGGGACAGACTGAGATTTTAAAATGTAGAATAGATAAACAAGATTATACTGTATATCACAGGGAAATATAAACAAGATCTTGTGGTATCTTACAGTGATAAAAAATGTGACAATGAATATATGTATGTTCATGTATAACTGAAGAATTGTGTTCTACTGGAATTTGACACAACATTGTAAAATGACTATTACTCAATAAAAAAAAGTTAAAAAAATAAAACATATTTGCATGGTCAAATTTTAAAGGCATATAAAAATCAAAAAAACAAAACTAATGTATTTTACTCACTAGGAAATTTTTTAGATGCTTTAGGAATGAGTTTGATAAAGATCTTTAAGACCTTTTTCAAATATATTGTTAATATACTATATATAACATAGTATTTTATGAATTATATTAAATTATATATATACTATTATATTGTCACAGTTCCCAATTCAACAACAAATAGGGGGAATGTAATTTAGCATACACAAAAATAAGCCAAAACCTTAGTATGCTGCAGGTGGGATTATAAATTGGTGCAGCCACTATGGAAAAGAGTGTTGCAATTCCTCAAAAAACTAAAAATAGAACTACCATATGATTCAGCAATTCCACTGGTAGGTATATATCCAAAGAATTTGAAAATATTAATTTGAAAAGATACATGCACTGCAGTGTTTGTAGCAGCATTATTTACAATAGCTAAGATATGGAAATGACCCAAGTGTACATCAACAGATGAATGGATAAAGAAGATGTGATACACACACACACACACACACACACACACACACACACACACACACACACACTCACACACATATATATACACATACGTACATACACACACACACACACACACGCACATGATGGAATATTACTTGGCCATGGAAAAGAATGTAATTCTGCCATTTGCAACAATGTGAATGGATTTAGAGAGTATAAGCTTAGTGAAGTCAGGCAGAGAAAATACTCTATGTTATCACTTTAAATATGAAATCTAAAAAATAAAACAAATGAATTTGTATCACAAAACAGAAACAGACTCACAAATATAGAGAATGAAGTGATGGTTACCAGTGGTGAGAGGGAAGAGGAGAGAGAGGAGCGAGCAATATGGGATTAAGAAACTCAAACTACTATGTATAAAGAAGCAACAACTTATAATGTACAGCATAGGGAAATATAGCTATTATTTTGTAATAACTTTATATAAAGTATAATTTATAAAAATATTGAATCACTATGTTGTAACCTGAAACCAAAATGATATTGTAAATAAAATATACTTCAATATGAGTAAATAAAAATATAAACTGAACATGAGTTTTATAACATTCATAACACAATTTCATCAAGATATTTGAAGAATAAAAATCTGCTTTAAATTATCACAGGTAAATTTAAATCTAACTAGTTGATCTAATAATGTCTTATTTTATCTATAATTTTATTTAATACTTTAACAGCAAAATAGCTCATAAGAGTATTTGCACACTCTTTTTTGAAATCTTTAACAGTAAAAATGAATTACAATCCAAATAAACACTCAGCATCTTTTACAAACCAACAAAAATGCATATTATATAACATATGTTTTTGTTATACCAATTTAGTAGCAAATTACATAGCTATAATTTTTCTCTATAATTTTTAAATTTTCCATCTGCTTATTGACAGTGTCATTTCTGTACAGTACTGAAAAAATACTAATATGTCATAATATATGGGCAAGATGCTATTTTTAATGAGTATATTACAATAATATTTTCAAATGCTCATTTGTGAAAAATTATATTTCACATAATTTTTTTAAAAACTTAACTGTATATAATAAAGAAAATATACCATTAAGTTTTTTGTATAAAAAAATGTGTGCATAATACCACCAATTATAGTAATCAAAGGAAAGTTCTTTTATGGTAACATTTCATACTACAGTTCTCTTGCATTTTATAGTTCTATTCTGCCAGATAACAGATGTCATCTGCTTTGCCTTAGTGATGATAAATTTTATCTCATAGTTTGCTGGGTAAATTTTTCATGAAAATTAATTTGCTCAGTCATGTACTGGGCCCATTTCATGGAACATAGAGGTGACTACTGGAATCCATTCAAAGTTCAAAGCAAGATACATATTTAACAACAACCTACAAAGTGCAATCGTAAAATTGGATTTTTCAAAATAATTACTTAAAGAAGGGTTTAATAGAAAGTATTTGAGCTATACTTTTTTAAAGTGAGACACTGGTGTATCTGATAGTAAATACCTAGTATTAAATACATTTAAAAGATAACATTTATTGTTATATATGAAAGAATATTTTTAAAATAAAAATTAAAAAGTCAACTTTTTAACATCAGTGGGGATATCTATTGGAGGAGTAATTCTAATGAAAAAACACAATAAGTCAATAACATCAACCAAAAGTAATTATCATTTTTTAACTTAAATTTAACCATCAACAATCATCAGCTCTGTGAGAAAACCTGAAAGCATAAAATATAAAAATCAAGATGAGATAACCACTGAGTAGAAGACAAGTAAGTAGTAGAAAAAGAAGACTAAAATATCTTATGCAAAGAGATTTTGGAAATAATTCCATGGAAACAAACAGGAAAGAAGAATAGGGACGAGGAGAAGAAACGTTAGTTGAAAATGCAAATTATGATTTCTACAATAATAAATTCTATACAAAGGCTAGAATGTGAATGTATACCTAAATTAATTTATCAGAAGATAAAGCAAATTGACAGGTATTTGTAAGAATACACAACATAGATAGAATAAATGGAGAAGGACCAATATGCAAAGAAAGATTCTGAAAAGAACTGAAAAAAAAAAAAGAAAAAGAAAAAGAATTGAGTAAAATTATGGATAGGAAGAAATCTATCACAGAAACAATAAAGCTGAAGAAAATATAAAGTTGTGGAATGAAGAGGAATATACTGTGCTGATCAAGGTAAAAGTAGATACCAACCTAAATACTTCAGATGAATTATCATTTTGGGGAAAAAACAATTACAGACACTAATAGGGAATCTATAAAAGGAGTGGTGAAGTCTATTGATGAGAATTCCTGCATGCTAGGGAAAACAGTTGAAAAATATTTATAGTATATAAAGAAAATTATTTTGAATGTAGCCATTATTACCCTGAAAATATGAGGGTAAACTAGGGACACTTTCAAGTATGAATGAACCCTATCTCTTCTGAGGAAATCTAGGTATGTACTTCAGAAAAAATAAAGTTGGAAAAAATCAGGATAGAGTGGGAAATAAAAAGTCACCATGAAGGGACTTAAAACAGGAGTGTTATAAATTGTGCAAAGGAGTTAGCAAGCAAGCATTCTCTTTTGAGAAAAAAATGGTATAAATAAAGTAAAGCAACAAATAAGATCAATGAGAGAGTAATAATGTAAGCAAATTATTATTTGACAGAAAAAGAAGTCAATTTATGCATCAGAGAAATTATCAGTTGTTTCATAATTTATGTGATTAAAATATGAAATCAGTCCAAACATTACACGGATTTTAAGTCTTTTTTTTTAACATTTTTTATTGATTTATAATCATTTTACAATGTCGTATCAAATTCCAGTGTAGAGCACAATTTTTCAGTTATATATGAACATATATATATTCATTATCACATTTTTTTCTCCGTGAGCTACCATAAGATCTTGTATATATTTCCCTGTGATATACAGTATAATCTTATCTATTCTACAATATTTTGAAATCCCAGTCTATCCCTTCCCATCCACCTGCCTCTTTGGCAACAACAAGTTTGTATTCTATATCTATGAGTCTATTTCTGTTTTGTATTTATGCTTTGTGTTTCTATTTTTTTTTTTTTTTTTAGATTCCACATATGAGCGATCTCATATGGTATTTTTCTTTCTCTTTCTGGCTTACTTCACTTAGAATGACATTCTCCAGGAACATCCATGTTGCTGTAAATGGTGTTATGTTGTCAGTTTTTATGGCTGAATAGTATTCCATTGTATAAATATACCACCTCTTCTTTATCCAGTTATCCATTGATGGACATTTAGGCTGTCTCCATGCCTTGGTTATTGTAAATAGTGCTGCTATGAACATTGGGGTGCAAGTGTCATCCTGAAGTAGGATTCCTTCTGGATTTATGGCCAGGAGTGGGATTCCTGTGTTATATGGAAAGTCTATTCCTAGTCTTTTGAGGAATCTCCGTACTGTTTTCCACAGTGGCTGCACCAAACTGCATTCCCACCAGTAGTGTAGGAGGGATCCCCTTTCTCCACAGCCTCTCCAGCATTTGTCATTTGTGGACTTTTGAATGATGGCCATTCTGTCTGGTGTGTGGTGATACCTCATTGTAGTTTTGATTTGCATTTCTCTGATAATTAGTGATATTGAGCATTCTATCTAGATTTTAAGTCTCAAGAGAGAATTGAGAAAAGTTTATTAGACTTTGACATTGACTATATTCTTAGACAAATTGCATAGGAATTTACACAGCCTTGACAAATATTATATATTCAATACAGTGTAAATACTTCTATTTTGATTTCAACTTTTAGGATTCACCAGTAGATAGTATAATTAAATGTTGGAATAAGATTACAGTGGAAAGTGTAACATTAAATCAATAGATGACAAGTGTGGGGATGTGGGACTTGGGGAGGTTATATGGATAGAAAGATATAGGCACTAATATTCTTTCACTTAATTAACAAATACTGTCAAATGTTGATAGAACTTCAAATAGAGGTTAATAATACTATCGCAGGGTTGAAATATGACTAGTAAGAAAAACTGCAATTTGTTCTAAAATTTGGGAACAGGCTGGGAAGAAAAAATAGAGAATGGCATAAAACATTGAATACTCTTTCTTACTAGGGAAAAATAGGCATGATGTAAAGTTAATAAATAATACACAGAAGCATAAACATACAACATAAAGTTATATCAAGGATTGGCTGCTTCAAGTGACCACCTGGTTAAAAAAAAATATATATATATATACCTTACTTTATTTACCCTGGGTGTGTTATATGTTACAGAATTATTCTTGCCACAGAATTATGGGAAAAAATTAAAGAAAATAACAAATATCAAAAATTTCTGATTATGAGATTAAACTATATACCTCTCTTTTTACACAAAAAATCTCAATTTTTGAGTGCTTATTACTTTGCTTTTTTGAGATGAGATGAGATATGAATGATCTTTCCTTTAGGTACTAAAAACGTATTTTTATTTCTGACTAACTTGATGAACAAATGGAACTTTACTTTCTACACTTCTGAAATAAAGAGCTTGGTCCATGTTTACCATGCATCATGACTTGGGAGTTCACCAACCTTATTTATTGTTAACCTTGTGGTTTGCATGCTGAACTAGCATTTATTTTATGAAGAAGAGACATTACCATGTCCTTTTCTCAATCATCATGTTTCTCCTTTCTCCCAATTGCCACTGCTTTTCTGCCAGAAAGAGACCTTTCCATTTTCCTATGAGGCATTTTCTCAACAACCAATCCTGATATTCTCTTTCCTAGACATTTTCTCCCATGCCATTGGCGTGTAAGTGCTTGCAATTTGGAGTCCAGGAAAGAAAGAGCTCAGTTAGCTAAAGAGCACCACTCCCTGCTGCATTAAAGAGAAGGAAAGAAAAAAATGGGTAAGAGAAAATTTGAAGCTAAGATAATATGATTATTATTAGGACTACAATCTTCTCCATAAATTAAGTGAAAGGGAAAGAAGACTTTAGGAGTACAGAATTTAATGACTATGGTTCAGACTAACCTGAGGATTCAGAGAGAAAATTGCTAAGCAGCAGAGTCACTTAGGTTTATTCATGAGAAAGGAAAATTTGAGGGTCTATTGTGAAAGAAGCAAGAAAAACAATGATGGATGATTGAAATACAATAGATAGGGTGCAGACTAGTAATGGAGCATTTCAATTATCATATTGATAACATGTAATTGATCTGAAGTTCATATTTAAAACCACTGAAGATTCAAGTGTACATGATATGCAAGACAGCAGAGAGCATACAAATAACAAAACATAAAAATAAAAAATCTAAAGTAACTTTGGTCACTGATTTTACTACAGCCATAACATCCGTGTATATACATATATTTTTTTTTCTCTCAGCTATCATTCAGGATAATTTTCAGTGTATTTGTTAAGGTTTCTTAATAGCCCAAAGATTTGAACAATCAAAATGCACAATGATATGGTTTTGATAAAACAAGCCTACTAAAGGATGATTACACAGTAGTGGAAGCATATCCTTTAAAAGTATGTAACCCCTCTTTTATATTCAGCTCAAAAAGGATGACTTATTTACTATTTAAAAATGTACTGAAGGTATGACTGTCAAATCTGAGGAAAAGATATGTCGTACTTACCCACACAGATCCTAAATGAATAGTTACAAAAGTGACATTAGTGTTGTGCTATTCTCATGTGTAATTATATATTCCCTGTATGTTCCTAACAGGTTAGAGTTGAAAAATCTCTATCAAAAAATGAACCCATATTTGGAAAACATGTCTAGTTAAGTAATATTTAGGAAAATTCTTCACCATTGCTTTCGAATAACAGCCACAAAAAATACTTTCTTTTTAATCCTCAAGTTTTACACAAACATTGAAAGAAACATTCCATTGTAAGCCAACCTAGTGCATTATTGACAAAGGAAGCAACAGAAGCAGTCTGTTTATACTTTTACATTATAAAGGGAGTATCATTAAATATCTGAAAAGATCAAATGAAATGTCTGGAATGTACCATTCGGCAGATGAGCTTTCTTACACTGCACTACAATGAATTTAAATCTCAAATATAAGGGCTGAGAGATATACCTAGAAAAATAATATATTTCAGAATAACTATTTTTAAAACAAATTCTAAATAGCAAAACTTAAGAGGAAATTCTCAATGTATTTCTTGAAATTAAGCAAAATCAGGATTTATACTAAAATAAGGCTATTATAGACAGAATAGTGTTATAGTTTTTATTAATATTCAAATATTTGATGAGAAAGATAGTAGAATACATGAAAGAATACTAAACTCACCATCAACATCATTACCATCAACAACATAAATGGTTATTGTTTTGAAAACAGACAAAATTTATGAATGAATTTGCATGTGACAGAAGGGGGATTAGAAGTGAATAATAATATATAAAAAAGTAAAACCTGTCTAGTAATCAGATTATATTAATACTAAGTTTATGTTTCTATTTATGTTTCATATTTTAACATGCAAAACTTTAAAACCACTAGAATAGCTAAAATAGCAAAGTTGAGAATTACTAAATATTTGTTTACATGTGAATAAAGGATGAAATGTAGAATTTTTCATTAGGTCAGAAAGAGAGCAATGTTATCATTTGAAGGGCAATTCCCAAAATTAGTTAAATTGAGTAAATGTATCAATTAAAAAATATGGAGTTTGTCATTTATGTTGATATAAACACAAAGATAAAAATGAGTATAATATTTTCTTAAGTTTTTGACCTAAAGCACAATATGAAAAATAAAAGTATAAAATAAATAACATTTACTTCTTCCAAATCAATATAAGAAGGAAGCTTGAATAATGAAATTTTATATAGATCTAACACAAGTCAGGACAAAAGGGGAAACAAAGAAGTGAAAACAAAACTAACCAAAGAGATAACCCAAAATAAGATAGTAGAGATACATAAAAATATGTCAATAATCACAATAAAAGTAAAGAGATTTGGTTTTATCTATAAAAAGCTAGCAGCTACTACAATTTTAAAATCTTTACATGTAAAACATTATTTTAATACCTCATGAGTAGAGGAGAAATTATAATGGAAATTATAAAACATTTATCAATAAATACAAATTGAAAATTATATATAATAATTTGTAGGATGCAAATAAAAATATAAATCTATAGATTCATTAATTCATTAAAATTCAAGGACTATTGAAAATAATTCACTCAAGCATACAAGCTAAGGTACTAGTTGGAAAAACCAGAGAAAAATTCAAGGAAAATAAAAGAAATACAATAATAAATATAATAATTAATAATGTAATAAATTAATAAGATGTGAATTTACACAATTAAATACTTGGAGGTTTCAATTTGGCAGTAGAAACACTGTGTCATTCTTGACCCAAATTCTCCCATTTGGTCATTCAAATTAAATGAAAAGAAATAGAATTTCATTCTCCAAAATGTATACCAAAAATAAGTTAGGGGCCATCTCATGCACATTACTAATAAGGTGTAAGTTGATGGTAGTGAACTTGCACACCAGAAGATTTAACTTTAATAAATACTGTATAGTAACAGCAGACTGAGGAATACAGTTGGTGAAAATTCCTTAAATGCCAAGAAAGTAGAATCCAGGGGGGAAAAAAAAAAGCAAAAGTTTTCTTCTCTAGTAAGACCCCACCTTAGTTGGGGACCACTGTGGACACATCTGAGATCAAGCTGAGAAACACATGGCCACTGGAAGGAATTGAAAAGAAATGTGTGAAAAATTCAGAAAAAACAAAGGAGGTAGTATACACTTTTTTCCTATTGATTTTAAGACACATCATTATTTTATATGATGTTATTATTTACAACTTGATAACTAGTGACACAGTCATCAGGACAGTCATGTGCAACAGCTCATGAACAAAGTTATGAAATATGGAGATTAACATCAATAACAAAGAATCTTTATAAAAACAGCAATATCTCATACATATATGATACTAGATTCAAACTTTAATAAATGTGGGCAGCCAATAAATGACATATTTCCTGACACTCAGGGACATTTGAGAAAGTCATCACTTGTCTTTTTTTCTGGTTATCTAACACGAACAACTGAATTCTCTATCAAAGAAAAAAAATCACTTTTTTATCGGGGGGTGGGTGTTGGCACTGGCTCTGATCCTCCCAAAGGAGCCAATAATTAAATTTTCAGGAATTTCATGAGTCAATTGTTAAAAATAGCCATTTCTGAGAACTCAATTTTATAGCTTAAAATTAAATAAATTATACAAAATCAGAGGTAATAAATACTAAAACTACCAAGTTCTAATTATTTTGTTTCAAAGTCCAAACTCATTCTGCTCACCACATGACAGGCCAAAGAATCAGGAGATGAGGTGTAAGGGCAAGGAACAGTAACTTTTTTCAGAAAGCTGGCAGACCAAGAGAATGGCAGACTAATGTCTTGGAGAACCGTCCTATTCCAGTCAGAATACTGGCTCCTTTTATACAAAAAACAGAGGAGGTGTTATGTTTTGTTGTTGCAAACTTCTTGCTGTAGGAATTCTTTGTTCTTGCAGACTGTCCGTGTGGGTCAGGTCACAGTGTCCCTGTAATCCTCCAACAAAACAAAGGTCATTTTCTATTCTGCAAACTTGTTATCTTTATATAATGCAGAAGTGTTAATATCCTTAAATGTCAGAGCCTTGAGAAAAGGCTTTCCTGTTTACCAGACAGGCTAAAGGCAACATTCATCTACAAAAGGTGCAGAGCTAGCAAGAATAAACCTAGAAAAAAGGACACAGCGGTTAAAACTAAAGGAAAAGATCCAATATAGAGTCAGACTTGTTCTCCTCTATTACAGTTTAACTAATGTTGCTAATTTCTTTGCTCTTGAGGTTATTTATATTCATGTGTCTGTAGTGTGTAAATATTCCGTAATAGTTTTCTGTGGCACATTTATTTCCTTCTTTACATTTAAAGACACCTAATGGGTACCTTTGATTGTCCATAGTAAGAGTCTTTACACCACAAAAATAGATATCAAAAAAAGATATCAATTGGGATATACTTTAGAGTTTTGTGTTTTGTCTAGACTTAAGAAAGTAATAGTAAAGTATTAAGAAATGAATTTAACTTAAAAGCATATTCATATTTGCAGCTGTTACAATGGATATAACAAAAAATGAGAAGCTATTCTTGTTTTTGAAAGCTATTAACTAATTCAAAATGAAGTGGCTGACATCATAGAAAAATAAGTGGAGTCAAATATGTATCATTATTATTTCTCTTTATTTTACTCTTTAATGTTAAAAAAAATAACCAACATCGGGACTATATTCATTCATAAAATGCAATCATTATTTGGTTAAAGATGCAAGCATTTGGAAAAAATTAATTGACATCTTTTATGAGTGACAGTTAACAAAATAGAATTCACAATATAAACTAGTGCATATTTTACTATCAAATGGAAATTATGGACTGCACATCATTTACATCATAAAAATACATAATAAACATATATGATAATTTTTAAAGAGCTAGTTTTTAAATTTTCTCCAGCATGCTAATGATTCCGAAGCTGGTGGATGCAACACATGTTCCAGATTCTTGTCCTATCCCAGAAAGAATTCAGAGATAAGACATAGTGGTTAAAAAGTAAAGTGAGAATTTATTAAAGGATGGATAGTAGACTCTCAAGAGAAGAGCAGGCAGGCTTAGGTGAGTGGCTGACCTGTGTTTCATTAGCAAGTTAGTTACATAAGGTGTAAAAATGCGTGGGTGAAATATTCATAGGTGAGGGAAGGGTTTGGGGTTGTATTCCCTGATTATCATTCCAACTCCACCTTCCCAAAGGGAGGAGGGATTTTTGTCCTTGTTTAGTCTAAATGGAAAGTGTCACGGCACCAGTGCATGATGGGTACTTCCAATCTGCAAAGCTAATTTTATTGAAATGAGAGCATAATGATAAAAAGGTTACATTCAGACACTGGAAATTCCTGCCCTTTCTCACCTTTCTTTGTCTGTCAGTCTCCAGGCCACTCATCACCCTAAAAATTATGACCACTTATCAGCCCAATGGTTCCTGCTTTTCTTTCTCTGACCAGGGACCCCTGGTGCTTACATAACTTATGATTTCTTGCATTTGGCCTGTGCCCCTCCTTTCTGCCCAATTCCTGCCATTTGGTCTGTGTCCCCTTTCTCTGCTCATAACTAGCTATCTGCCTGCTCTAACAAAACTACTTTTATTATAATTCTGACAAATGAAAGAAAAAAAGTTTTGATGTAAAGAAAATTCCTTCTTGATACATGTTAGGTTAATTTGGTGGTGTTGGTGGATATGTGTGTGCCTGTATGTATGTTAGCTACTGATTATTTTTCATGTGTAAATTTCCCTTCTACCATGCCTTTTGAGTTTTAAGTAGTATTCATTTATTCTAATCTTTCAAACAGTGTACATTTGGTCTAAAGTATGGATATGGTCTACATTTCTCTACTGATATATATTTTCCCAAAACATCTATTCATGCATGATTTCTCTACAAGTGTTTTACTTCAAATTTGTTTCCACGTTTTTTATTTAGTTGAATTGATTAATTTGTTATATAACATTAAATGAGCTATTTTTCTTAATCCTGATTTTGGAATATGCTTTAATTTGTGAAGTTGAGGTCCCCACTGTACTGTTCTTGGTCTAATTTATATAATTCTTATTTGAAATTCTATAACCATATAACTTTCAGAATCAGTCTGAAACCATATAAAGTTTCTTAATTGGAATTGTACTATGTCCATTATTGAGATATAATATTTTATAATATTATATCATTCTGTCATTAACAAAACAGATATATTCCTTTATTTCAGTCATTTAATTTTTTCTAATTGAAATTTAACAATTTCCATAAATTTAATGGGTTTTGTTTTCAGATCAATTCCTAAATACTTAACAGTGATCGTTCGTGCTGTGAATGTATTATTTTTCCATCATATTTACTACTGTGACAGAAAAATGCTGCTATTTTTTATGGAATATACATATATACATTTAATAACCATGTTGAGATCTCTTATTAACAAAATGTTTTGATTAATTCATTTCTATGTATAGTAATTTAGCATCTTCAAAGTAAAATAGGTTTATCTCTCTGTTACAAACTTCTCTTGTTTCTGTTTAATTATATTTTATTGGTTATAATCTCTCATACTATACTAGACAATAACAGTAATAGCAGCTATTCATGTCTTATTACTGAATTCTAAATAAAGGGAATCCAAAATTTCCCCATTAAATATATATATACACACACACACACACACATATATACATATATACATAAAGATATATATATATATATATATATATATATATATATATATATATATATATATATATTTTTTTTTTTTTTTTTTTGCTAATCTATCCAGCAGGTACTCTTGAGCAAGTTCCTAACTGTCTCTATTTAAGGAGACTTGTCACAGAAAATATATTGAGCATCATCAAATTATACCTTAACAGAAAGCTATGTGATCATTTGTCTTCTCTGGTATTTTAATGCAGTGAACTAACATATGCAGACTCAACGTTAAACTGTCACTCTGGGCCTGAGATTAAACAGACATGTCATGGTGTAATTTCAATCTAATATTCATTCTTCTTTTGGTAATCTATACTTTTTGGGATGTTTTAAAGGTTTTTGTTTTAAATTTTGGGTTCTGTAGTTTTATTCCAACAGGTCAAAATTGTATTTATTTGTTTTTAGATCTTCTGGTTGAATCTAGTTGTGTCTTTGAAATTATTGCTTTAAGTATTGATTTTCTTCTATTCCCTGCCTTTTCTCTTTCTATAAACAAAGCATTTATCAAAACATTTTAGTCTATTCTATCCCAGATAAATCTTTTTCATCTTTCATACATTCCATTTATATCTATCTATGTTTTGTGTGTAATTTCCTCAGACCTATATCTCCAATTTAAACTTTCTGTTCATATTTTTCAAACAACTAAATTACTCTAGTGAGGTCTAGTTAAAAGCACTATTATTTTTCATTAATAAAAGTTACATTTAATTCTCTTCCATAGTCCCTGGTCGCTTTGATAGTCTTTTATCTATTTATCTTATATTCAGTAAATCTTATAATTTTTATACTTATTACATATTTTAACATTTGTGTTTCTTAGTCTATTTTTTTATAGCCTGTTTTATTTGTGATCTTTTTTATGTGTATGGATTCACATTTTGGAAGCTTTTTCTACAGTGTTTGTTTGAGGCTTCTTGTCTTCTCCCCCATGCATCACATTCCTAATTTTTCCTATTTATTTACATCTTAAATTAGTATGGCTCATTTGACATAGTTAATGAACCAACCCTGACACATTAGCAACTAAAGTTTGTAATTTATTCATATTTCTTTACTATTTACCTACTGTCCTTTTTCTCTCTAGAATCCCATCCTACATTATGTTAGTCACAATTTCCCTTAGTCTTCTACTGTTTGTGACATATTCCTAGACTTTCCTTATTTTTGATGACCTTACATCTTTGAGCATCATTGAACAGGTATCTTGTTGAATATCCCTCAGTTTGAATTACCTGATATTTTATAGTGATTATATTAGTGTTACAAGTTTGGAGGAAAACTACCATAAAGGTAAAGTACCATTTTCATCTGATCTTATTAAGATCACATATTATTAACCTGCTTTATCATTGATATTGATCTTAATCATCTGTCAGAGATAGAGTTTGTCATGTTTCCCCATTGTAAAGTTATTCTTTTGCTTCCCCTTTTTATTCTGTGTTCTTAGTCACTGTTCACAGGGTGGGTGGGGCAGGACACTTCTTACAGTTGAGATATCTATATAAGTTGTTTGAAATTGTTCTGAAGAGAAAACATGTACTTATCTCTATTTATTTATGTATTTATTCATTCATTCAATTATTTGTATTGGTAGGGAATCATAGAATTTATTTTATATTTTGAGTTATAATACAATATTTAATTTGTTGCTCAGATTATTCCAGCTTTAGTCTTTCATTAGGCTCCTGTGTCCCCTTGACATAGCTCCTTCATTTTGTGTGTGTTGGTGGGGCAGGGATGTTGTACATTTGTCTTTTGAGCACACTCTTACATTCTAGCACTACAAGTCTCATCTTGTACATTTTCTGTACCAGTCCTAAAATCAACTACTTCTGGTTTCTTTTGTGTAGAATATTATTAGAAACCACTAGGAGTGTTGTTATGACTATAGGGTCATTGATTCTTGCACTTGTGACCAAAAAAGAAAAAAAATATATATGTGTATACACTAACACACTTATAGACACATAACTACAAATATTTATTTACATCTCCAATTGTGTCTATATTACCCTATGTGAGTTCATCCTGTTGTCTCTTACTCTAGTCTGTCACCACACAATTTATTCTAGCCTCTTTCTCTTAATATCTAATTCCCTTGATAATCTGATTATCTATAAACTCCCATTCCAAAATAGACAATCTCACTCAGAACATCCACCATCTTTTAACTTAAATATTTATTTCCAATATACAAATATAATAGTAGAATTATTAACTACTATTCCTGTGCAACACAACTTTATCAACTAGAATACAGTGGTTGTGCAACGTTATTTGCTGTTAGTCTTACAAGTTCCACTCATTTCCAAAGTTACTTAAGCCAGCACCTATTTTCCCTGCTCTCTTCAGTTACATTTATAATACTGTTATATTGTTTTTTCCCCCACATTCTGTATTACTTATTGTGATCCTCCAACTTTCTAAAATGATTATTTTTATTAAATACATCAATTCACTCTTTTTGATGTAATAAGTGCATAGGTTCATGTACCCACTATTAAAGTATACTGAAGAATAATTTCATCACTGAGAACTCATGGATTTTTTATGTATTCATGATTTATAATCAACTACTTTAATTTTCCTCTTGATCAGGAATCTTGGTTTATTTTTGCAGGAAATGATATTTTGCTCCCAAATGCAATCTACATCCTGTTTTTTTTCTTTTCATGATTTTAATTCCAGAGCCATTGACTGATATCTCCTTCATCATTCAATAAATAGCTGTTCGGTATCAGATGCTTACTAGATTACAACTGCAATCAAAGTTGCTGGTCACCTCCTTAAAACATAGAAATTATTTTGGATTATCTGAATGGATCTAATATAATCACATGAGTTCTTTAAAAATAGAATGTCAGAAGGGAGAGGTCAGAGAAAGATGGGCTATGAAACAGGTCAGAGTGATGTGATATGTGAAGAGTTCAACAAGCCATTGCTGACTTTGAAGACACAGGAAGGGGAGCACAAGCAAAGGAATTTAATGACCTAAATGTTAGAAATGACCCTGAGATTACAGCCAGCCAAAAAAAAAAAAAATGTGGATTTTTGTCCTACAACTTCAGGGAATTGAATTCTGGCAACAATCCAAATGACTGGGAAATGAAATCTCCCCTAAAACCTCAGGAAAAGAGCACAATCCACCCACATCTTGATTTTATTACTGCCTGACTCTTACTGAATTTCTGACCAAAAGAACTATAAAATAATAAATGTAGTGGCTTAAGACACTAAATTTGTAGAATTTATTAGAGTAGTAATAAAAAACTATTTCAGTTCTGGAGAATTTTAGCCCCAATGTCATTAAAATGTTTTTAAGTAACAAATGTAAATCTTATAAACAATATTTAGATATTTTACAATGTATTTGCTTACTATTTATTCTTTCATCTCACTTCTTAGTTCTGCTTACATTTTCTTATTTTTGAAATTAATTTTCTAACATTTCTTTCAATAGTCTGTTGGTTGTAAGCTATCAAATAAAATATTGTACCTGATGAGTCATATTACACTTTTGCTGTTTCTCCTTCAGCAATTTGAAACTATTTTTTTGTTTTCTACTTTTGTCTGTTTTCTTTTAGATAATCTATCTTTTCTCTTTAGAAGATTTTTTTAAAAATCCTTCATGGCTTGCAATTTCACTGGATATGCTTAAGTGAAGATTTAATTTTATGTTCCTTGTTTTTCATTTAGTGTGTACTTTCTGGCTAAAAACCAAGCTAGTCTTTATATTAGAGGGGAAAAAATCATCTACTCTTTATTTAAATAGAAGCTGTCTATATTATTCCTTGTATTATCTTATTTTAAAGCATATATTGGATGTTGAAATTGTATTATAGTCCCTCAAATGTATTCTCCTTATCACATATGGTTCTTTAATTTTTTAATCAATTTATTGCTTTCTATCCACCATCAATATTTCAGTCTTTCCTTTAAGGTTTAATTCATTTTAAGCTTTCATTTATGGTGTCTCTAATCTTTATTTTTTTGCAAATTATTATTTTTGTCTAATTGTATTTTATCAGGTATTTCTTCTTTAAAGGATACAATAACTGCTATTGTCTGAGATATCTAAATATATTATAAATTTATTTTTCAACTTGCTCTGGTTTCGAGTGGCTGTGCTGCTGCCAGAGGTCTGAGCTGCCTCTGTGGCCCTCCCTGGGTAAGGACCAAAAATGGCTGCTGCAACCTCACGCAGACCATACCCCAGGCACCCCAGTGACCTTTATGTTGCTAGATCGAGTTTTTCACAGGACCCCATTGCAAAGACGTGGTGTAGAGTGAGTAGGACCAGAATGCTCACCTGGCTCTGATTACAGAGGTTTGGGAGGTGGCAGGCACTAATGCAAAGCTTTCTCTGCCCTGTCTCTTGGCAAGCCAGCACCCACTCACTCCTTGAGAGTGATGTCTAGGTTTCTCCAGCCCTTCTGTCTGTCCCAGCACTTCCCCAGCACTGAAGGGAGATTGTCTTCTTCATGTAGAACACCAGAAGTGAGATGCTCAGTCTGTAGTTTGACTTGCTTATTCCCCAAGGTAAGAATCCACCTGAGTGGGCTTTCTTTTTCTCTGCCAGGGTCAAAAAAAGCAATGAATTTTTTCCAATCCTACTTAGTTAAGTGAGAATCTTTCTTGCAGTCTTGGTTGTATTTTTTTTTTTGACAGTTTCCTGTTAATTTTCCATGAGAATTGTTCCACAGGTAAATATATTTTTGGTGTGTTTGTGGGGTGAGGTGACGTCCAAGTTTGCTTACTCTACCATCTTGTTCCCAGTACTCTAGATTCACATTTTATTCATTTTAAGTATCAATTTGCAACAGTCACCTGATGACTTTGTATTGAAAACTTTTATATAAGAGTCAGGGCACTAAAAGGTCCTGTTTGGAATACAGAGCTAGAATTTAGGACTGGAAATAAAGTTGAATATTTTGAAAAATAAAGTAAAGTCTATGAGAGAAGTGAAATGAAAATATAAATGTTACTGAACCAAAGAGCCAAAGTGAAAGATGAGCTATACATACCTTCACTGAAGACACTATGTTTGATGGCAGATTTATATCCAAAAGATAAAAGGGACAGGATTCCACAATGGTAGGGTAGAAGGATGCAGTGCTCACTGTGTCCCACAAATACAATAAAAACTACATCCACATATGAAACAATTTGCACAAAATGCCTACTGAACTTTGGTAGAATATGTAAGACAAAAAAAAAGTAGGATTGAGTTAACATACTAGAAATACAGGGTGACTACAAGTAGAAAGCATACACTAAAGTCACAAAAACCAAAAAGAAAAGACATTAAGCCACTACAAAAGAAAATTGTGAAATGACAAAAACAAAGGAACAAATAAGAAATACCAAATCAAATGGAAAACCATTGACAAAGACAATGAACACACATCAATAACTGCCTTAAATGTCAATAAAAAATAATGTCAGCAGAAAATGAAAGAAATAATAAATATCAGGGAGGAAACAAATAAAATGGTAATTAAAAAACAATAGAAAAAACAGTCAAAATAAGAGTTAGTTTTTTGAAAGAGTAAACAAATGTAACAAAACTCTGGCCAGTCTCACTAAGAAGAAAAGAGAAAGGGCACCATAAATAAATAAATAAATAAATAAATAAATAAATAAATAAATAAAATAAAAATGGAGGAATTGCAACAAACACCACAGAAATAATAATAAAATTAAAAAAACAGGAAAGAATATTATGAACAATTATATGGCAACAAACTGGACAACCTAGAAGAAATGGAAAAGGTTCAAGATACATACAGTCCACCAAAAGTGAATCAAGAAAAAACAGATAATTTGAACAGACCAATCTCTAGCAACGAAATAGAATCAGCAATAAAAATTTTCCTGCAATCAAAAGTCCAAGACTGGATGGCTTCTATGGAGACTTCTACCAAATATACAAAAGAGAACTCATTCCAATTCTTCTCAAACTCTTCCAAAAGACTGAAGCGGGAACATTCCCAAATTCATTCTTTAAGGATACTTTACCTTGATACTAAAAGCAAAGACACTACCAAAAAAGAAAATTACAGGTCAATGTTGTTGATATATATAGATTTAAAAATGTTCAGCAAAATATTAGCAAACATAATCTAACAGCATATGAAAAGATTGTACACTGTGATTAAGCTGGATTTATCTTAGGAACACTAGGATGGTTCAATATTAATGTGATATACTACATCAGAAAATGAAAGGATAAAAATCACATGATTACCTCAATAGATGCAGAAAACTAATTTTATAAAATTCAACAGAAATTTATGACAAAAACTCTTACCAAAGTGGTTATAGAGGGAAGATATCTCAATATAATAAAAGCTATTTATGACAAACCCTCAGACAACATAATAATGATGAAAAGTTGAAAGTCTCCCTGGTAAAATCTGGAACGAGACAAGGATGCCCATTCTCACCAATTCTATTCAACATAGTATTGGAAACCCTAGCTATAGCAGTTGGACAAGAAAAAGAAATTAAAAGAGATCCAAATTGGACTAGAAGGGGTAAAATTGTCACTATATGTGGATGACATGAAACTATATACAGAAAATCCCAAAGATTCCACACAAAACTACTAGAGCTGTTAAAAAAATTCAACAAGGTAACAGGAGACAAGATTGTAATACAGAAATCAGTGACATTTCTTTACACTAATAATTAAATAACAGAAACGGAAAGTAAAGAAACAATTTCTTTTAAAAATCACACCAAAAATACTTTGGAATAAATCTGACAAAGAAAGTGAAAAACTTCTACACATAAAACTGTAAAACATTAATTAAAGAAAAGATAATCTAAGGAAATGGAAAGCTATAACATGCTCATGGATTAGAATAATTAATATTGTTAAAATGTCCATACTAGTCAAGGCAATCTATAAATTTAATACAATCTTTATCAAACTACCCAGGACATTTTTCACACAACTAGAACAAATAATCCTAAAACTTTTATAGAATTACAAAAAGTCCCAGAATTACCAAAGTAATACTGAAGAAAAAGAATGAAGCTGAAAGAGTAACCCTCCCAAACTTCAGACAATACTACAGAAATACATTCATTAAAATAGCATGGTATTGGCCCAAAACCAGACGTATGGATCATTGGAACAGAATAGAAAGCCCAAAAATAAACCTACACACCTACAGTCAATTAATCTTTGACAAAGGAGGCGGGAATATACAATGGAGACAGTCTCTTCAGCAACTGGTGTTAAAAAAGCTGGATAGCTACATATAAATCTAATAAATTAGAACACTTACTCACACCTTACACAGAAATAAACTCAAAATTGGTACAGACTTAAATAAAAGACAAAACTCTATAAACCTCCTAGAAGAAAGCATAGGTAAAACATTCTCTGGCATAAATCTTAACAATGTTTTCCTAAGACAGTCTACCCAGGCAGTAGAAATAAAAACAAAAATAAACAAGTGAGGTCTAATTATACTTACAAGCTTTTGCACAGCAAAGAAAACTATAAACAAAACAAAAAGGCAAACTACAGAATGGGAGAAAATATTTGCAAATGATGTGACTGACAAAGGTTTAATTTCCAGAATATATAAACAGCTCATACAACTTAATAACAAAAACAAAAGAACAACACAATACAAAAATAGGCAGAACACCTAAACAAGCAAGTCTCCAATGAAGACCTACAAGTGGCAAATAGCCACATGAAAAAATGCTCAATACTGCTAATTATCAGAAAAATGCAAATCAAGACTACAGTCAGGTATCACTTCACACCAGAGAGAAGCCCATCATTAAAAAGTCCACAAATGATAAATGCTTGAGAGGAATTAAGAAAAGGGAACCCTCCTACACTGTTGATGGGAAAGTAGTTTGGATCAGCCATTATGGAAAACACTGTGGAGACACTTCAAAAAAACTAAAAATAAACCTACTCCATGATCCAGTAACCCTACTTCTGGGTGTATATCTGGAGGAAGCTCTAATTTGAAAAGATACATGCACCCCAAAGTTCATAGTGGCAGTATTGACAATAGTCAAGACATGGGACCAACCTAAATGTCCATTGACAGATGACTGGATAAAGAAGTTGTGGTGTGTGTGTACACACACACACACACACACACACACACACACACAATGGAATACTATTCAGCCATAAAAAATAAAATGATGCCATTTGCTGCAATATGGATAGACCTGGAGATCATTATTCTAAGTGAAGTAAGGTGGAAAGAGAAAGAAAAATACTGTAAGATATCACTTTTATGTGGAATCTAAATAAAAGACACATGTGCACTTATTTACAAAACAGAAACAGACTCACAGACATAGAAAACAAACTTATGGCTACCAGTGGGGGAAAAGGGTGGGAAAGGATATATTGGGGCTGGAAATTTGCACACACTAACCTCATATATCTAATAAATAAATAAATATAGCCCAATAACTATATTTCATATTTTGACAAAGAATTACAAAGAATATGAAAATATGTAGGTATATGTGTGACTGAAACATTATGCTGCACACCAGAAATTGACACATTTTAAACTGACTATACTTCAATAGAATAAATAAATGAATAAATAAATACAATTAAAAAACCCATGAAATACCGCCTTACACCTGTCACTTAGCAGAGCTGACTCTCATACTTTGATGCACTTATTAAAATTATTTTACTCAAATAAAAGCAGAGTAAACTAATTTCCAGGAAATACATGTGTCAGTAACTTCTAAAATTCATTTACTCTTCAAAAACTGAAAACTGATTGTATAAATGAGAAAAACTATATTAAAGTTGTGCACTTTTTCCAAATATTAAAAAATTGATAGAGATAGATAAACATCTGGCAGAATACCCAATGCTTCACACATTTCTACTTAGGCTTCACATCAGGTGGATTCATAAGGTGTAAATAAAACGTTTATGTTGGGATTCCAAAACACTGTGGCACTTAATGACTAATTGATGTTAACAAAATGAGTGTCAGAAAAAACAAAAAGAGAGCAAATATCTTTTCTTCAAATCTCAGTCCAGTAAATCTTTCAGACAGAACTTCCTTTGTGGAAAATTTATAAATCCCATGTTTCTCTTTAAGACAGTAGGTATCTCTTATATGATATATAAATATTACATAATTGGGTGTTCCAGGACTCTTTCCAAATTTTCTACAAGAGGCATAATTTTTCAGGCACACATCTGCCATAAGTAAAAGAAATAATAAATCTTAGAACAATTATCCATGAGAACTAAATCTTATGATTTATGCAGTGAAAATAATTTGACTGTAGAGTCCTTGCCTCATGGTATGCATGTGTGCATGTGTGTGGATGAGTTTGTACTATATTGAATTTTCATTCATTGCTGAAAATTATGGGCATAGGGTAATTTCTTCCAGTCCCTTAGTCATTTATTTATGCTAATTTATTCAAGGTGGCATAGGGAGTTCTGATTGTAAAGTTTGAACAGTAAAAAGTCACTGCTCTTGATATAATTTAAAATAATCACTCTTTAAACTGCAGTTTCACATAAAGCTGTAACATAAACCTTAGACAGTTTCTATGACAAGTAGCACATGCCTCATGATTACTGAGTTACTAGCTGCTTACTATTTTCCTTCCATCATTGTTATGTTGCTATGGACATTGTTTGTTGGCTTGTATTTTCCCACAAAGCGTAGTTTCGAGATAGAAAACAAACAAAAACAGTTAATCCCAAGTTACTGTTTAGATATTAAGGAATGTAGTTATCAAATTTCAATTTATTTGAAGGAAACAAATCAACTTATTTATTTCTTCATTCAGTCAAATATATTTGTTAAACAGTTGCTATAGAACAATTGTAGGTATATCAGAACTTCACAGAGAAAAAGAGTCTTGTATAGCCAATATGTATTAAGTAAAGAAATAATTACACACTGAGATACTGAGGTGAGTGCCTTGGGGAGAGTCTTATCTAGTTCTAAGGCTTCCTTTAAGAAATAACATTGAGATGGGAAACTAAGAAAAGAATAAGAAATATCAAAAACTATGGAGAGAGATGAGGTTATTCTAAGCACACCCTAATAGGCAAATCCTATGAGGCAAAATGGAAACTTGAATTGAAGGTCACCATCTGAAGCACAGGTATAGAAGAGGCACATGGGCTTATTGAAGTAAGAAGATGGAAATTATTCACATCATAGAGGAGAACACAGTCCATGTAAAGTATGTTGTCCTTTATGCAAAGATAAATAAGAATGCAATCCAGGGTTTCAAAGGAGGGAATCTTATGATCAGTTTTGTTTTTTAACAATTCCTTTTGCTCCTCTGGTTAGTGTGGTTTACAGAGGGATCAAAGTTAATTCGGAGAGCAATCCATAGTTTATACCAGAGGCCTATGAAAGAGAAAAATAATAGACTGGTTATATTTAGGAAACAAAATTAATGGTTTGATTTCTATTTAGTTATAGAAAATAAAAGAGAGGGGTGTGTCCATGTTGACTCATAGGAATATGGATATAACAATTGCATGGATTGTAATAAAGAAAAATAATTCAAGAATTATTAAAGGAAGAACAACTATAAAATAAGCAATGGATCTCATCAAAAAATCTACAAACAACAAATGTTGGCTAGGCTATGGAGATAAAGGAATCTGTACACTTTGGACAAGAATGTAAATTGGTGCAGACACTAGAGAAAAGAGTATGTAGGGTCTTCAAAAAACTAAAATGAAACAACCATATGATTCAGCAATTCCAATTCTGCATATGTATCTGGAAAAAACAAAAACAATAATTCAAAGAATGTCATTCTAAGTGAAGTAAGCCAGAAAGAGAAAGAAAAATACCATATGAGATCGCTCATATGTGGAATCTAAATAACAAAAACAAAAACAAACAAACAAACAAAAACAAAACATAAATAAAGGACAGAAATAGACTCACAGACAGAGAATACAGACTTGTGGTTACCAGGGGGGTGGAGGGTGGGAAGGGATAGACTGGGATTTCAAAATTGTAGAATAGACTACACTGTATAGCACAGGGAAATATACACAAAATGTTATGATAACTCACAGAGAAAAAAATGTGACAATGAGTGTGTATATGTCCATGAATAACTGAAAAATTGTGCTGAACACTGGAATTTGACACATTGTAAAATGATTATAAATCAATAAAAACTGTTAAAAAAAATAAGCAAAAAGTTCAATTTCCTAAAAAAAAAAAAAAAAAGAAGAGACATGCTATAGCAACACTATTTACAATAGCCAAGATGTGGTAGCAACCTAATTGTCCATCAACAGATGAATGAATAAAGATGTGGTATATGTATGTGTGTGTGTGTGCTATACAGTATGAACTTGTTGTTCATCTATTATCTATACACATACACACATATATATATATATAGATATATAGATATATACTACTACTCACTCATAAAAAATAATGAAATTCTGCTAATTGTGAACATTTGCATGCCCCTAGAGAGTATTTATTTTAGTGAAATAAATCAGACAAAGACAAATACTGCATTATATCACTTATATGTGGAATCTAAAAATTGAAACAAATGAATATACATAGCAAAGTGGAAATACTCATGGATATAGAAAACAAACCAGTGGAGAGAGAGAAGAGGGAAGGCAAAATAGGGATATATGATTAAGATACAGACCACTATATATATATAAAATAGATAAACAATAAGAATATATTGTATAGCACAGAAAATTATAGCCATCACATTCTAATTGCTTTTAATATAGTATAATATGTAAAAATACTGAATTACTATGCTGTACACCTGAAACAAATATAATATTGTGAATCAACTATACTTCAATTAAAAAAAAGCAATATACAATGTAACAGTTGATTCTTCTTCATGAATGTAAATTATTTTCCAAAGTAATAGTTATATATTTCTCCATCTCCAGAATGTCAAGTACCTTAACTTTAAAACAATTGCTATTTTGAATAACAAATAAAGCATATATATATATATATATATAAAATATGTGATTACTATATTAAATTATCGTATTTCTAGAGACAAAAATGATTATCATCTTGCTATGAAAATATCAACACTTTAAGAAATTTTCAAGCCACTGCTGAAGCTAACTCAAAGGAAAATATATATTGTAATAACACATATATATGTATATATATATACACATGTGTATATGTATGTATATGTGTACATATATGCATATGTATATATACAAAAGACACATATTCATATATAAGTATGTAGCTATGGATTAAATTGCCTTCATTACTAAGTTACCAGATGAGAAGCAAAAAAAATTTCAAATCAGGCAAACAAACAGTAGAAAAAAATGCTTTAATATCTCTAATTTAAAGCAGGATTTGAAAGCATTTTAATAATTGGTACAAAGAGAAATAACATATAGGCATATGATAGTTTTCCTAAAGTAGTAAATTCAAGGTGTTATGTTCATTTTATTACATAACATGTTGATAAGTTTAGACTATTTTATGGTAAAGTTATAATGTTAATTATTTACCCATATATTAATTATATAATGTACATAGACATAAACATATTTTTGTGATTTTAATTGCTTATATTTATGAAAGCATATTAAATTAATAAAGTTTTGAAGTAAGAAACTAATAGTTGAGCACATTACTGGTTTTTGAGTGTATTTTTTGTGTTTTATCATGATCAAATACGTTTTAATGAATACGCTACTTCTACAAAAGCTAGTGTGTCTAATATTCAGTTCAATAATGCTTTACTGATATTAGAGCCCATATAAACATAAGAGATATGACACTTTTGAAGCTAAGATAAATGCCCTAAAGTCTACTCAAAACTCATATTGTTAATTTCTATTAAATTATTATTGTTTTTATTTATTTTTTATGTATAAAATATGTTGGGGTAGGTTTATTATAGATAAAATCTTTTAGCTTTTTCTTGCCTGAGAAGTTTTTTATCCCTCCGTCTGTCGTAAGTGATAATCGTGATGAGTAGAGTATCCTCAGTTGCAGATTTTCCCCTTTCAGGACTTAGAATATAACATGTCATTCTCTTGTGGACTGGAAATTACAACAGAGAAATTAACTGATAACTTTATGGGGATTCTCTCATATATGACTAATTGTTTTTCTCTTACTGCCTTTATATATATATATATATATATATAAATGAAGTATAGTCAGTTTACATAGTTTGCAATGTTATGTTAACTTCTGGTGTACAGAATAATGGATCAGTCATAAGTCACACATGAACATACCATATTAATTTTCATATTTTTCACCATAAGTTGCTTCAAGATATTGAATATAGTTCCCTGTGCTATACAATATGAACTTGTTGCTCATCTATTATCTATATATTAGTTAGTATCTGAAAATCTCAAACTCCTAATTTATCCCTTTCTACCCCCTTCTGCCCTAGTAACCAAAATTTGTTTCCTATGTCTGTGAGTCTGTTTATGTTTTATAAATGAGTTCATTTGTCTTTTTTTTTTTTAGATTCCACAAATAAGTAATGTCATATGTTTTTTTTTTCTCCTCTTTCTGACCTACTTCAGTTAGAATGACAATTTCCAGGTCCATCCATGTTGCTGTAATAGGCATTATTTTATTATTTGTTATGGCTAAATAGTATTCAATTGTATAAATATATCACAGCTTCTTTATCTAGTTATCCTTCAGAGGACATTTAGGTTGTTTCTATCTCCTGTCTATTGTAAATAGTGCTGCTCTGAACATTGTGATGTATGTATAGTTTAGAATTAAACTTCCCTCTGATCATATGCCCAGGAGTGGGTTTGCTAGATCATCTGGTAAGTCTATTTTCAGTCTTTTGAGAAATCTCTATACTGTTTTCCATAAAGGCTGCACAAAACTACATTCCCACCAACAGTGTATCAGGGTTCCTTTTTGCCTACAACCTCTCAAGCATTTATCATTTGTGGACTTTTGAAAGATGGCCATTCTGATTGGTGTGAAGTGATATCTCATTGTAGTTTTAATTTGAATTAATTTGATAATTAGCAATAGTGAGCATTTTTTTCATCTACCTATTCACCATTTGCAGATCTTCATTGACAATTTGCTTGTTTAGGTATTCTGCCCATTTTTTGGATTGGGTTGTTTGGGGTTTTTTTGTTGTTGTTGTTGTTGTTATTAAGTTGTATGAGTTGTTTATATATTCTGGGTATTAAGGCTTGTCAGTCTAAATTTTGCAAATATTGTCTCCCATTCCTTAGGTTGTGTTTTTTGTTTTGCTTATGATTTCCGTTGCTGTGCAAAAGCTTATATGTTTTATTAGGTCTTATTTGTTTATTTTTGCTTTTATTTCCATTGCCTGGGTAGATGCCCTAGGAGAACATTGCTAAGATTTATATCAGAGAATGTTTTGCCTATGTTTTCTTCTAAGGGGTTTATAGTGTCTTGCCTTATGTTTAAGTCTTTAAGCCATTTTAAGTTTATTTTGTGTATAGTGTGATAGAGTATTCTAAATTATTGATTTATATGCAGCTGTCCACTTATTCCAATGACATATGCTGATGAGACTGTCTTTACTCCATTGTATGTGCTTGCCTCCTTTGTCAAAGATTAATTGACCAAGAGTTTGTGGGTTTATTTCTAGGCTCTTTTTTTCTGTTCCATTGATCCATATGTCTGCTCTTGTACCAATACTGTGATGTTTTGATTACTGTAGCTCTGTAGTATTTGCTGAATTCTGGGAGAGTTATTACTCCAGCTTCATTCTCTTTCTTCAGTATTGTTTTGGCAATTCTGGATCTTTTGTGATTCCATATAAATTTTAGGATTGTTTGCTCTAGCTTTATGAAAATTGTTCTGGGTAATTGCATAGGCATCATACTAAATCTATAGATTCCCTTGGGTAGTATGGCCATTTTAAGAATATTAATACTTCCAATCCAAGAACATGGGATATCTGTCAATTTCTTTAACTCATCTTTAATTTCCTTAGTCAATGTTTTGTAGGTTTCTACTTTTAAGTCTTTTACTTCCTTGGCCAGATTTATTCATAACTATTTTACTGGTTTGGATGTGATGTTAAAAGGGATTGTTTCTTTACTTTCCTTTTCTGATATTTCATTTGTAGTGTAAAGAAATGCCACTGGTTTCTTTACATTATTCTTGTATACTGCTATCTTGCAGAATTTTTTTTATCAGCTCTAGTCGTTTCTGAGTGGAGCCTTTTGGGTTTTCTATATATAGTGTCATGTCATCCACATATAGTGACAATTTTACCTCTTCTAGTCCAATTTGGATCCCTTTTATTTCTTTTCTTGTCTAATTGCTACGGCTAGGACTTCCAAAACTATATTGAATAGAAATGGTGAGAGTGGGCATCCTTGTCTTGTTCCAGATTTTAGCAGGAAGGTTTCAACTTTTCATCATTGAGTATTATGCTGGCTGTAGGCTTGTCATAAATAGCTTTTATTAAGTAGAGATATGTTCCCTCTATACACACTTTGGTAAGAGTTTTTGTTCATAAATAGGTGTTGAATTTTATCAAATGCTTTTTCTGCATCTTTTGAGATGGTTATGTGATTTTTGGCCTTTCTCTTGTTGATGTTGTGTATCACGTTGATTGATTTACAAATGTTGAATCATCCTTGTGTCTCTGGGATGAACCCAACTTGACCATGTTGTATAATCTTCTGATGTACTTATAGACTCTTTTTGCTAATATTTTGCTGAGGATTTTTGCATCTATGTTCATCAATGATATTGGCCTATAGTTTTCTTTTTGGTAGTGCCTTTATCTGGCTTTGGTATCAGGCTCATGGTGGCTTCATAGAATGAGTTGGGAGTATTTCCTCCTCTTCAATCTTTTGGAAGAGTTTGAGAAGGATTGGCATGAGCTCTTCTTTGTATGTTTGATAGAATTCTCCAGTGAAGCCATCTGGTTTTGGACTTTTGCTTGCAGGAACTTTTAAAATTGCTAATTCTATTTCACTTCTAGTGATTGGTCTGTTCAAATGATCTATTTTTTCTTTCTTCAGTTTTGATGGACTGTATGTTTCTAGAAACTTGTCCATTTCTTCTATGTTGTCTGATTTAATGCTACTTAGTTTTTCATTGTATTTTTTTTATGATTTTTTGTATTTCTGTTGTGCTGGTTGTAATTTCTCCATTTTCATTTCTTATTATATTTATTTCTCTTTTCTATTTTTTCTTCTTGGTCAGCCTAGCCAAAGGTTTGTCAATTTTGTTTTTTCTTTCAAAAAACCAGTTTTTGTTTTGATTTTTTTTCTATTTTTTTAATCTCTATTTTATTTATTTCCTCCCAGATCATTATTATTTCTTTCCTTCAGCTGACTTTAGATTTTGTTTGTTCTTCTTTTTCTAATTCTTTTAAGTGGTAGGTTAGGTTATTTATTTGAAATTTTTCTTATTTTTTTGAAGAAGGCCTATATTGCTATGAACTTCCATCTTAGTACTGCTTATACAGCATCCCATGGATTTTATGTGGTTTTGTTTTCATTGTTGTTTATCTCTAAGTATTTTTTATTTTTTTTCTTTTAGTTCATCATTGACCCATTGGTTTTTTAGTAGCATATTCTTTAGTATTCATGCTGCTATTTTCTTTTCATTGTTTTTCTGTTGTTGATTTCTAGTTTAATGCCACAGTGGTCATAGAAGATGCTTGCAATAATTTCTATCCTCTTAAATTTTTGAGGCTTCTTTTGTGCCATATTAAATGGCCTGTCTTAGAGAATATTCCATGCTCAATTGAAAATAATGTATATTCCTTTTTCAGGGGAATGTACTGTCCTAAAAAAATCAACTAAGTCCAAATGTTATATACTTTTTCATTTAGTATCTCTGTTTCCTTATTGATTTTCTATCTAGATCTGACTAGTGATGTTTGAGGTGTTAAAATCTGCTATTATTGTATTCCCATCAATTTCTCCCTTTATGTCTGTTAATATTTGTTTATATGTCTATTATATATTTAGGTGCTCCTATATTGGGTGCATATATTTTAACATGTGTTATACTCTCATCTTCTATTGCTCCTTTGATCAATATATACTGTCCTTCTTTATTGTTCTTTATCACCTTTGTTTTAAAGTCTATTTTATCTGATATGAGTATTGCTACTCCTGCTTTCTTATCATTTTCATTTTCATGAAATAGCTTTAAACTTGTAGTCACATAATCTCAAATACATCCTAAAAAGAATGAAAGAAAGAAAAAAAAAAACTTTATGTTTTCTTGTTCCCGTCTCCCACCTTTTATGATTTTGATGTCCTTCTTTACATTTTCATGTTTACTCTCTTCAATTCACTGTAGTTATCCTTTTCTAATTATAGTTTTCTCCTTTCTGTTGCTCCCTGTTTCTTTTCTATTTAGAGTAGAGCTTTCAATATTTCTTTTAGCATAGGTTTATTGTTGCTGAATTCTTTTAATTTTGTATTGTCTGTGAGATTCTTTATCTCTCCTTCTGTTCTAAAGGATATTCTTGTTGAATAGAGTATCCTAGGTTGCAGCTTTTTTCTCCTCAGGACTTTGAATGAATCTTGTCACTCCCTTTTGGCAAGGTATTGTGTAGAGAAATCAGTAGAAAATTTTACATGGGTTCCTTTATAACTAACTCTTCATTTTTCTCTTGATGCTTTTATAATCATTTCTTTATCTTTAACTTTGGCCCTCTGAAATATAATATGTCTTACTGTATTTCTGTTTGGGTTTTTCTTGTGTGGGAAACTGTGCTTCCTTGGTTATCTATTTAGATTTGGCAAGTTTTCAGCCATGATTTCTTCAAATATCTTTTCAATCTCCTTTTCTCCTTCTTCTCCTTCTGAGACCCCTACTTCACATAGATTGGCACACTTTATACTATCCCATAGGTCCCTTATATTGCTTTTATTGGTTTTCACTTGCCTTTCTGATTTGGTAATTTCTGTTACCCTGTCTTCTAAGTCACTTATTCATTTCTCTGCATTATCTGGTTTACTGTTGACTGCCTTTAGTTAGCTTTTATCTCAGCCATTGAGTTTTCTGATTTTAATTGCCTCTTGCTTATAGTTTCTCTTTCTTTTTATTGTATTCTGTGTTTCTATTCATAGTCTCTCATTTCCTTCAGTGCTTTTATCACCCACTTTTCGAAGTCTTGATCTAGTTGACTGTCAATGTCTATTTCATTGATCATTCTTTCAGAGGACTTTTCTTGTTCTTTTATTTGGGAGTGGTTCCACTGCTTCTTCCTTTTACTTATATTTCTCTGGCTATTTAGGATTTAGGAGTATCAGTTATCTACTGTGGTCTTGAAGGGCTCTTTTTTTGTTGGGATCATTCCTGTGAAGACTGTGTGCATCTAATAATTTTGTCATGAGGGTTAATTTTAATATGGACAGCTAAACTGGAAGAAAAGCCACTGAGTACTCCTCCACTGGAGATGTCAACCAGGAAGTGCCCTGTATGGTGTTGTCTGTCACATGTTACCCAGGATTACAGAGTTCCCTTTGTTGATGTCTTCCTTGTCCCCACCTCAGCTGTGGGGTGTCAACAACCTACTCTGGTGTCCCCCAGTTTCTACACCCACTAAGGCACTAGTGCAGATCCACCAATGTCAGGCACTAGAACCCACCATAGCAGGCATGCAGTCTCACACCAATATTCATGGTGCACTACAAGGTCAGTGCAGACCACACTCTGTGCCCACATATGGTACTCAGGCCTGCTTTAAATGCTAAACCCACTCTTGCAAAGTGTCAGAACTTTTCTTAAAGGGTTGGATTCACAAAGGCTCCAGCGGAGCAAATCTGCCTCTCTGCCTGGGGCTGTAAACAAATAACATTCCCACCAATGAAGTTTTAGGGCCCCTGGGTATGGGTTCAGGTTTCAGCCCTTTGTCTACCTTGTATCTCAACACCAGCAATCGTGATGGCTATGACTGAACCCTGCCTCTCTTCTCGTAAGAACACACCAACAATGGTGCCATGCTAGCCCTTTGGGCAGGAGGAAACAGAGGCTTTGGTCTGTCTGACTTTCACTTCTCCTTCCCACTGCACCAGCAGTGATGCTTTTTTATAAGGGTCCCAGGCTTTTCTGCTCTAGACACAGCTCACACCATACTCCAGCCCCCTGAGGTTGCCTCTAGGCAATTGTCTCCACCCTTCCCCCCAGGCTCATCACCAAGTTCCAGAAACCAGTCCTAGCTTGCTCCCACTAGCTAACATCTTGGGCCAGGGGTCACAGGGACTCTCTGCTCCTTTCTGTCAGTTCTGTCTGTCATGTGGCTGCCACTTTCTCCTCCAAGACTCAGAAGCTCCCTTTCTGTCCCTGCTGACCTCCTTGCTTCAGAGGGGGCATCACAGTGTGAGGGTGTTTTTCCTCCTTTGCCACTCCCTCCCTGCAGAACAGGTGCCACACAAATTTCCTTTTCATTTTTTTCTCCTACCTATTCTTGTGAAGAATCTTCTTATATTTTGAAGTAAGAGATATCCTGCCAAAATTCAGTAGATATTCTGCACAAATAAATGGGCCAGTTGATGTAATTTTTGTTGTATTTGTGGGAGTGGAGTGAGATGTATATTATTCTATCTGCCATCTTGGCACTCCCCTAATTCTAATTACTCAGCAGCTATAAATACAAACTTTTTTGTCCTCATCCCCAGACCACCAGCATATATATGATTCATACTTTGCTATTCTCATGGATATTGAAAGAAATTGCTTAAATTCATATAGATATTCTTTCTTAGAATAAGGACAAAGTACCAGGTTTATTTTGCTTCTTAAGATATATTATTTCTAATAAACTACTGGTTATTCTGATCTACTGATTTTTCTTCAACTACCTCTTCTTCACTGCCCATCATCTGCTTTATTTCTATAGAGTAAGCATATTAATAATGCTTAAAATATACTAACAAATTAAATATCTAATACATCTTTCAATGAAACATTATAAATTTCATAACCTTTTTTAGAAAAAGATATGTCTATCACTGTAACTTTTCTTATGCATTTAACACTGAAATACAGGATTTAATTTTAACTAACATTTCTGGAAATAATTATATTGTTCTTCATCTATTCAGAGATACTAGAGGATGGTATGTACCTTTTGTGAAAGGTGTGGTCTCTATTGCAGAGTCACACATTCAAAGACATAAGCAGAACTTTATCTATTAAACCAGCATTGTTCACCATTAGTTCTTCTTGAGATTTATGAACCAATCACTAAAGTTTTACACCTTTACTTATTTAAAGCTATATTTTGCTGAGCTGAGTTTTTCCTTAAAATATTAGTACATTAAGTATCTTTGAAATGCCAAACATTGAGTTAAGTATTTTGATATGCAAAATTGGGAAAGAATCACTCAATGGCTCATAATCATGACCAGTGTGCACTGTGTGTGTAAAATAAGGGATGATATAGATGGCAATTAAACAAATAATTTTAATATATGAAGTGTCATTATCAGCATTATAAGTACACAGGTGCACATGAGTGCATACAAACACACACACACACACACACACAGTTATATAACTGAGATTGGCCAGAAGAGTCTTCTTGAGTTAATATGATAGATAAAGAATTGACATGAATTTTTTTAAAAAATCTATAATTTTTGTATGGTTTTTAAAACTTTGTCTCACTGATAGTGACTTAGCTTTGCAAATAATGATAATGCTTTAAACTATAATCTGAACACATTTAGTTCAACAATGTTATATGAGTGAACTCTTCCTTTTTCAATTATTTCTAAATATAACACATTTATAGATATTGTGTATTTAATTTGAATTTTAGTATTTAACACTTCTGAAAATAATATTGTTCATTTCTGAATTAATAGTAGTAATTTAAATATTATTTACTCTATATTGTAGTAGTGAGGTTTTTATCAGAATTATCGGAAGTTAAGAAATTGTGACTTTAGATGTAGATTCTGAAGGTATCAAAAATAGCCATTGATATTAGTTTTTTTTTATTTTAAGATAAAATCAATAATTGGAAAAATGTAATTTACTAAAATGCAAGACTATTTTAGTAAGTCTATGAAGTCTTGTATCTTCTAAAGTGTCTTGAAAGTGAATGAATACAGAAGACTTGTTTGCAATTAGGGTGGCAATTCTACCAATTAACAAATGTCAAAGTTAATTTCTTTTACATTCTCTGAACACATTATTGTAATATTGTTAGCATATATTTAAATCTGCATACCCTGGAAATGACAGGATTAAAAAGAACTGACTCCTATGCTATGGATAGATTTGAAGAATGAACATTTTTAATGTGTTGTAGAAACTAGAAAGTCCTCATGCTAACAATGCCACATGTACTTTAAAAATTACCATTTGATATGTTAAATGAGCACATTTAGATACTATACTCAATCAAAGGGTTATCCATATAAAAGCTATTATATGTACCAGTGAAATTTTTCCCTTAATCCCCTGCATTTGCTACCAAATGTAATGCCAACACCAACAACAACAAAAGCTTTTCAGAAAATGATATTTACTTTCTAGGGTGTTTAATATAAAACAGAAGGTAAGATTCTTTGATATTTCTAACTTTTTATTGCAGTTCAAGTTCCCCATGATAGTTGCTTGTTTTTTAATTTCAGAAAGTTTAGGACTGAAGAACTAGTGATTCTTTTTTTAAAAAAGAAAAACACAAGTATAATTTGCATTAAGAAAAACTGGCTTATGAAATTCCTTCTGTAGAAATAGTGTTCTAAAAGAAAAATTATACTTTTAAAATACAATTTTATTTTTCTAGGAAATAAAATTATATAATACTACTCTTTTGATTAATTTTGATCATTCTACAATTTTTTTAACATTTTTTATTGATTTATAATCATTTTACAATTTTGTGTCAAATTCCAGTGTTTAGCACAATTTTTCAGTCATACATGGACATATACACACTCATTGTCACATTTTTTCTCTGTGAGCTACCATAACATTTTGTGTTCATTTCCATGTGCTATACAGTATAATCCTGTTTATCTATTCTACAATTTTGAAATCCCAGTCTACCCCTTCCCACCCTCCACCCCCCTGGCAACCACAAGTCTGTATTCTCTGTCTATGAGTCTATTTCTGTACTGTATTTATGCTTTGTTTTTGTTTGTTTGTTTGTTTGTTTGTTTGTTTTTTAGATTCCACATATGAGCGATCTCATATGGTATTTTTCTCTTTCTGGCTTACTTCACTTAGAATGACATTCTTCAGGAGCATCCATGTTGCTGCAAATGGCATTATGTTGTCGGTTTTTATGGCTGAGTAGTATTCCATTGTATAAATATACCACCTCTTCTTTATCTAGTCACCTGTTGATGGACATTTAGGCTGTTTCCATGTTTTGGCTATTGTAAATAGTGCTGCTATGAACATTGGGGTGCAGGTGTCATCCTGAAGTTGGGTTCCTTCTGGATACAAGCCCAGGAGTGAGATTCCTGGGTCATACAGTAAGTGTATTCCAAGTATTTTGAGGAATCTCCACACTCTTTTCCATAGTGGCTGCACCAAACAACATTCCCACCAGCAGTGTAGGAGGGTTCCCCTTTCTCCACAGCCTCTCCAGCATTTGTCATTTGTGGATTTTTGAATGATGGCCATTCTGACTGGTGTGAGGTGATACCTCATTGTAGTTTTGATTCTAATTTCTCTGTTAATTAGTGATATTGAGCATTTTTTCATGTGCCTTTTGATCATTTGTATGTCTTCCTTGGAGAATTGCTTGTTTAGGTCTTCTGCCCATTTTTGGATTTGGTTGTTTAATTTTTTCTTATTGAGTCATATGAGCTGCTTATATATTCTGGAGATCAACCCTTTGTTGGTTTCATTTGCAAAAATTCTCTCCCATTCCGTAGGTTGTCTTCTAGTTTTACTTATGGTTTCCTTTGCTGTGTAGAAGCTTGTAAGTTTCATTAGGTCCCATTTGTTTATTCTTGCTTTTATTTCTTCTAGGAAAATTTTTGAAATGTATGTCAGATAATGTTTTGCCTATGTTTTCCTCTAGGAGGTTTATTATATCTTGCGTTATGGTTAAGTCTTTGATCCATTTTGAGTTGATTTTTGTATATAGTGTAAGGGAGTGTTCTAGCTTCATTGTTTTACATGCTGTTGTCCAGTTTTCCCAACACATTCTACAATTCTGTCACATGTATTTTGAGCATTGTTTTAAAGAGCTACTTTATCATTACCTCTTCCCTTTAAAGTGTATAATCATTTATGAATGCACACCAAGAAAATAACCAGGAAAACCAATGACAAACTATTTGACTTTCAAAATAATTTTCCAAGCCTATGACTTTATATTTTCCAAATCAGTGAATGAATAAACATTAAAAATCATAATTCTTTTTTGAACAATTAGGAGACATACTACAAATAAATAAACACACATTCAGGAGTAGAGGACTAAATACTTATATTTTTAATTTAAAATTCTTATACATTGTTAGTCTGTTTATGTGTTTCAAATGTGAGGTGGATCTTTCAGGACTAAAGATATTCACAGAATATACTGCATACAAAAGAATTCTTCCCAAATTACAGATGTTTTTCAAATCAAATTGCCTAAGCCTGGCATTATATGAGGACAACTACAAGAGTGATTATAGTCAGTACTAAGTATCTGCAGATGTGAAACCTGTAGCTATGAATGAGCTTATATAGAATTTCTAGATTCTTTAAAGCACTTTTCAGATAAAAATTATGATTTCAAATAAATATGACACATTTCACTGTCTTTTCTGATTGAATTACTGCATTCTGTTGATTCTTATTTTGTAGTTGGCTTTATTTATTTTTTTTTTTTGATAACTTTAAGCTTAGAGCTAAAGATCTAATCTGTTCTCAGAAACAATTAGTTCATATATGTAAACAAAAAAGTGAAGTATACTATATATATATATATGTATTTACATGCAATATTATGTGTATATGCAGTCAAACTGTAATAATTTTACCTAATAAAACTGATAAAAGAAAAAAATAGTTATAATTGTCTTTATAAATATTTATACATTGATCTCACAACCAAGACAGACCAATTATTTCAAATCATTTAGAAAATGCTTAATGGTCTAGAATTAGTGTACTTGAATTTTCTTTATCTCATCCTAATATTCCATCTTCTGAACTTTGAAGACTTTCTGACTATAGAAAGACTCTAGCACAAAATTAGTTACTGTTGGGACAAGAAGGACATGATTACACACCTTGACCCACAAAGATAAAATGATAGATTTTTGTTATTTGAAATGGTACTTATTCATAGATATTGATCTGAAAAACAAGGTAAGCTAAATATTGGTACAATGATTTTATATTATCTTTCTCTCTAGGGAACTATGTTTATATATCTATGATTCACCTATCTTTTCAGCCTATATATCCATGCACACATTGATAGGAATAATAACACACGCCAAAAAGTTTACACAATTTTCAGTTAATCCTTGTAGCTTCATAAAGTAATAGACATTATTATGCCCATTTCATCTGTAAAGAAAGAGTTTGAATGTTCAATATGCTCAGATTATATCAAGTCTATATGAGCAGATCTGCTATTCAAGCTCAGTTGTTTAAAGTACATAACCCTAATTTCTTCAATTAAACCTGTGGATACCATTAAATTAAACAATATATTGACATTTGACAATGAATAAATACATTTCATCAGTTTTTCTCAGTTCTTTTGTGAGGTGTCCAGTTCTTCCAGTCTTTTAAATCCATCAAAAACTTTGATGTTCCTATATCTTTAAAGAATCCATGAGAATATTCATAAAAGGAAGATATAATATGAGTACCTGATGGGCCTGGAAAGGATAGAGTCAGCTATTGGCAGTGCATGCCTAGTAAGATGATTCCTCTTTAATTCTCTTCCTCTGTCTAGTAGTACCTGCCCAACAAAGTGGGATAATAAAAGACAACCGTTTTGCAATCTAGTTTTTAAGAATGACATGCACAATCATCTACTGAAAATAAACATTTTCACATCAACTCTAATACTTTATAACATCACAGTGGGTAAATTTACCATTGCAGATTTAATTAGTGACATGAGACAGTGTTCCCAGGAAACAGATGTGAATGAAGGAAGTATAATCTTTCTGGAAATCCCTTTGCTCATGTCCATTTTACTTCCTATCAGTCTTACCAAAAGTTTTGCCAATGTGTAACATAGGTCAATAATTTCCTATCATTTTCCTATCAGTTTCCTTGACTTTTCTCCAGGCTTTTATAATATTTTCCATAACAATTTCCATCTTTGTACAATAACTTCCTCTTCATCTGCTGCCCTTTCCTTCCCCAACTGCCAAATCAACATATTTTGTGTTTTGCTGCCAGAGTATCCAATTTCTGGTAAAAATATCTGCATCATAATAATCCTGCATTTGACAAACAATAATGGATCATTATAAATACATATTCAGCTTATAAGTATGCTGGTCAACACTTATAGCAGATCTTCACTGGGTAGATTTTTATCATACCAGCTGGGCTGATTTATATGGTTAGTGAGGTTGAGTATTGACTGGTTTAGTCTGGCTTCACCTAGAAAGACTTCGGCTACTGGTTTGTCTCTACATTTCTCTCACCCTCCAACAGCCTAACCCTGGAATGGCCCTTCATGATTTCAGATGCATAAAAATTCAAATACAGACATGAAAAGGCTTTTGCAAGACTTTACTCTGTTATAGCTTTGAAGAACAGATTGGCCAAAGGAATTTGTGGCTGGGCTCAGGTCAAGAGTGGCAGTCCTGAGAGATTGGTCAAGATGGCAGAGTAGAAGGATGCTCGTAGCTCACCTTCTTCCACAAATACACCAAAACTCACATCCATGGACACACTCAGCCAACCAGAGCACCTGCTGAACTTTGACAGAACATTGATCTCTTCAAAAGACAAACATGCCATGAATCTGGTAGGATAAAAGGAGAAAAGAAAGAAGAAAAAGCAAAACAGTGCAGGACTGATCCCATGGGGAGGGAGCAGCAAAGGAGGAACAGCACGCATTCGCTGGGTCTCCTCCTCTCCAATGGAGAGGTCAGAGGGAAGGAGGGGGAACCTCTGAGGCTCAGATCTGTATGGAACAGCCTTTGATCAACAGAACTAAGTTAAATGGGCACAAAGGGTCTCCAGAACCCACAGCCCTGGAGACAAAGTGGCAGTGGGGGACAGGACAGGCTGCCTAAGTCTGCCAGAGGACTGGGGTAGGCTGCACAGAGGCAACCCCAGGGTACTGCAGGGTGCTGCACACCATGGATGAGTGGGTACACAGGGCAAAATAACCTGAGCCCTCCATAAAATATGGAAAAAAAAAAGGCAACATGGATGGTGTACCCTGGGGGGGGGGAAGGGTGTCATACACCCCATCTCAAAAACTCTCCAAACTAGAGAGGCAGGGCTCAGCCACAGCCACAATATCCTCCTGTGCTTAGCACCTAGGTGGGGGCAGGTTCAAAACCTGATTCCATACCTAAGAGCTTACCAGCCACAAAGGCGAGAAGGAGACTTGTTTACAGCCAGAGGCAGATAGGATGTTCCTGCCCTGGTACCTTTGAGAACTCACACTTCAAAGATAAACAAGGAGCTGCATTTCAGCATGGAGGAGGGCTGGGGCTGTTCCATCATCTTCCCGGAAACCACCTACAGAGCATGGACCTGAGGCAGAGTGGGCAGCTGCACAGAGCAGGGGAGGGACAGGCACTGGGAGAGGGCTAGTGGCCACACACCTGCCCTGAAGGAGCACAGCACCTGACCTCCGTGCTGGGAGGGGGTGTGACCCACCCACCCACAGTGTAAGAGCACAGCACCTGACCAGAATGTTGGGAGGGGGCACGATCTGCTTGCCAACCAGCACTGGGAGAAGCCAGACCAGGGTTGCCAATGGAGAGCCTCTGGAAGAAGTGAGCTGAGTTTGTGCAGCAGGGCAAGGACAGAAAGACCTCTCGATAAAATCATTAAGAGAGCACAGTCTCCACGAGAACACATCCACTTTTTATTATGTTTTTTGTTATTTCTCTATTCTATTTTCTATTACATTTTTAATTTTTACTTTTTAAACAATTTTACATGTCTCCAGTTTTAATCCCTTTAAAATTTTTCTTTTAAAATAATTGTATTATTATTTTTTAAAATTCAACTCAATTTCATTTTTATTTCTCTTGATTTTGATCTCCTGCTATTGATTATACTCAAGTTTCAAATATTTTTTCTACTTTTCTACTTTTTTAAAGTTTTTCTCAACTCAGTTGTTATTTTCCTTCAACTTGTTCTTCTGTTATTGACTATATGCTGTTTCAAACCTTTTTTTCATTCTTTTAAAATTATCTTTTTAAAAAATTTTATTATTGCATCTCCTTTAGAAAGCTAAATAAATAAACTCCTTAAGGACCACAATAGATAACTGATACTCCATAAGCCACAGTGCCAGAGAGATAAGAGCAAGATTAAGAAGCAGAGGGATGACTCCCAATTAAAAGAACAAGAGAAATCCCCTGAAAGAGTGATCAATGAAATAGACATAGCCTACAAGATCAAGATTTCAAAAAAGGAGTGATCAAAGTACTGAAGGAACTAAAAGAGACAGTGTTTAGAGATATAAAATATGTCAAGAATGAAATTGAAGCAATAAAGAAGAGCCAATTAAAAATTGGAAAAAACATTTGCTGAGATGAGAGCTTATCAGAAGCTGTACAAAGCAGACTAGATAATGCAGAGGAACGAATAAGTGACCTAGAAGACAGGACAAACAGAAAGCACCCAATCAGAACAGCTGAAAAAAAAATTCAAACAATATAAGGGACCTACGAGATAATATAAAGCATGTCTATCTATGCATAATAAGGGTTTCAGAAGGAGAAGAAAGATCAAAGGGGATTGAAAAGGTATTTGAAGAAATCATGACTGAAACACTTTTCAAACCTAAAGAATGAATCAGATATCCAAGTACAGGAAGTTCAGAGGGTCCCAAACAGGAAGAACCCAAACAGACCCACAGCAAGACATGTTATAATCAAGACAGCCAGGGTTAAGGATAAAGAAATGATCCTAAAGACTGCAAGAGAAAAGCAAAGAGTGACTTACAAGGGATCCCTGATAAGGCTTTCAGTTGATTTCTCTACAGAAATACTACAGGACAGAAGAGAGTGGCAAGATTTATTTAAAGTCCTGAATGAAAAAAGATGCAGCATGGGATACTTTATCCAGCAAGGCTATCCTTTAGAATAGATGGAGAGATAAAGAACTTCACAGACAAGCAAAAACTAGAAGAGTTCAGCAACACTAAACCCATGCTAAAAGAGATATTGAAAGGTCTACTTTAGAAAAGAAGCAGGTGCTACAGAAATGAGAATTCATAATTGGAAAGGTGATAACTACCATGAATTAAAATAGAATAAACATGAAATTATAAAAGTAGACATCTAAATCATAAAGAGTGGGAGAGGGAAGCAAGAAAATGTAGAGTTTATTTTTTTTTCACTTTTTAAATTTTTTGTTCTCAGTAGGATAGGTTTGAGCTACAGTCATGAGTTAATAGACTTACAAAAAAGGCAAATGATAAGCCAAGAATTTGCAAGAGAGTCACAAAAACTAATTGAAGTCCAAGATAATACAAAGAAAAATTACCAAACCACAAAAGGAAGAAGAAAGGAACAAAGAGGAAATACCAAATCAACTGCAAAAATAAGTTCCAAATGGCAATAAACACACATCTATCATTAATTACTGTAAATGTCAATGGACTAAATGCTCCAATCAAAAGACATAGAGTGGCAGACCGGTCAATAGAGCAAGAACTTTCAATATGCTGCATACAAGAGACCCACTTTAGGGAGAAGGACAAATATAGATTGAAAATGAGAGGGTAGAAAAGGATATTCCATGCAAATGGAAAAACCAAGAAAGCAGGAGTAGCAATATTCATTTCAGACAAATAGACTTTAAAACAAAGGCCATAAAGAAAGATAAAGAAGGACATTCTATAATGATTAAAAGAGTAATACAAGATGAGGATATTACACACGTTAATATATATGCACCCAATATAGGAGCACCAAAGTACATAAAGAAATTACTAACAGAGATACAGAGGGAAATGGATGGGAATACAATCATTGTCAAAGATTTTAACACTACATTAACATCACCAGACAGATCTTCCAGACAGAAAATAAATAAGTCAACAGAGAAATTCAATGATACAATAGAAGAATCAGACTTGGTGGATATTTTCAGAGTACTACACCCCCCCCAAAATAGAATGCATATTCTTTTCAAATGCAGATGGAATATTTTCTAGGATTGGTCATGCACTTGGGCACAAAAGAAGCCTCAACAATTTTAAGAATACAGAAATTATCTCAAGGATCTTTACTGACCACAATGCCATGAAACCAGAAATCAACTACAGAAAAACAAAGGAGAAAATAGGGACAGCAGGGAGATTAAACAACATGCTACTAAATAAAACCAATGGGTCAATGATGAAATCACAGTTGAAATTAAAAAATATCTTGAGATAGATGAAAGTAAAAACATGACCACACAAAATTTATGGGACACAGCAAAGGCCGTGTTATGTGGGAAATTTACAGCAGTACAGGCCTTCCTCAAAAAGAACAATCTCAAACAATCTAACCCACCAGCTAAAAGAATTAGAAAAAGAAGAGCAAAATACCCCAAAAGTCAGCAGAAGGAAGGAAATAATAAAGTTAAGGGAGGAAATAAATAAAATAGAGATTAGAAAAAAACAATAGAAAAAAAATCAACCATACCAAAAGCTGGTTTTTTGAAAGAGTGAATAAAATTGACAAATGCCTGGCCAAGAATAAAAAAGAGAGAGCACAAATCAGCAAGATAAGAAAGGAAAATGAAGAAATTACAACAAATAACACAGAAATACAGAATATCACAGGGGAATAATATGCAATACTATATGGAAGCAAAGTGGATAACTTAGAGGAGTTGGACAAGTTTCTGGAAACATACAGTCTACCAAGACTGAATCAAGAAGAAACTGACTAAATCAAATTAGCAATATAAAAACCTCCCTAAAAATAAAAGTCCAGGACCAGATGGCCTCACCAGGGAATTCTACCAAACATATAAAAAAGAACTCAAACCAGCCCTTCTCAAACTCTTCCAGAAGATTGAAAAGGAGGGAATACTCCCAAACTCATTCCATGAAGCCACCATCATCCTGATACCAAAACCAGGTAAAGATACTACCAAAAAAAAGAGAATTACAGACCTGTATCACTGATGAACATAGAAGCAAAAATCCTTACCAAAATATTAGCACATAGAATCCAACAGCACAGAAAAAAATTTATACATCATGATCAAGTGGGATTCATCCCAGGGACACAAGGCTGTTTCAACATATGCCAATCAATCAATGTAATACATCACATCAACAAGAGGAAAGACAAAAACCACTTGATCATCTCAATAGATACAGAAAAAGCATTTGATAAAATGCGACATACATTTATGATAAAAATTCTCACCAAAGTGGGTATAGAGGGAACATATCTCAATATAATAAAAACTATATATGAAAAACCTACAGCCAGCATAATACTCAATGGTGAAAAACCGAAAACCTTCTCACTAAAATCTGGGACAAGACAAGGATGCCGACTATCACCACTCCTATTCAACATAGCCTTGGAAGTCCTCACCCCAGCAATCAGCAAGAGAGAGAAGTAAAAGGGATCTAAACTGGAAAAGAAGAGGTAAAAGTGTCACTATATGCAGATGACATGATATTATACATAGAAAACCCTAAAAGGTCCACACAAAAACTACTAGAACTAATCGAAGAATTCAGCAAGGTACCAGGTTACAAGATTAATGTACAAAAATCAGTTGCATTTCTTTACACTAATGATGAATCAACAGAAAAAGAAATTAAAGAAACAATCACCTTTAAAACAGCACCCAAAATAATAAAATACCTACGAATAAATCTAACCAAGGAGGTGAAAGTCTTATACATGAAGAACTATAAACCATTGATGAAGGAAATTAAAGAAGACTTTAAAAATGGAAAGATATCCCATGTTTCTGAATTGGAAGAATCAATATCATTAATATTGTCATACTGCCCAGGGCAATCTACAGATTTAATGCAATCCCTATCAAATTACTGAGGACATAGTTCACAGAACTAGAACAAATCATAATAAAATTATATGGAATCACAAAAGGCCTAGAATTGCCAAAGCATTAATGAAGAAAAAGAAAAAGGCTGGAAGAATAACCCTCCCAGAATTCAGACAATACTATAGAGCTACAATAATCAAAACAGCATAGTATTGATACAAAAACAGACATATGGACCAATGGAACAGAATGGAGAGCCCAGAAATGAACCCACAAACTTTGGGTCAACTAGTCTTTTACAAAGGAGGCAAGAATATACAATGGAGTAAAGACAGTCTCTTCAGCAAAGGGTGTTGGGAAAACAGCAGCATGTAAGTCAATGAAGCTAGAACACTCCCTTACACCATACACAAAAATCAACTCAAAATTGATCAAAGACTTAAACATAAGACAAGATACAATAAACCTCCTAGAAGAAAACATAAGCAAAATATTAACTGATTCATACATCTCAAAAATGTTCTCCTAGGGCAGTCTACGCAAACAATAGAAATAAAAACAAGAAAAAACTAATGGGACCTAATGAAACTTACAAGCTTCTACACAGTAAAGGAAACTGTAAGCAAAACATAATGACAACCTACAGAATGGGAGAAAATTTTTGCAAATGATGAAACTGACAAAGGCTTGATCTCCAGAATATATAAGCAGCTCATACAACCTAATAAGAAAAAAACAAACAACCCAATCCAAATATGGGCAGAAGACCTAAACAAGCAATTATCCAAGAAAGACATACAAATGATCAAAAGGCACATGAAAAAATGCTCAATATCACTAATTAACAGAGAAATGAGAATCAAAACTGCAATGAAGTATCATCTCACGCCAGTCAGAATGGCCATCATTCAAATGTCCACAAATGACAAATGCTGGAGAGGCTGTGGAGAAAAGGGAACCCTCCTACACTGCTGCTGGGAAGGCAGTTTGGTGCAGCCACTGTGGAAAATAGTACGGAGATTCCTCAAAAGACTAGGAATAGACTTACCATAGGACCCAGGAATCCCACTGCTGGGCATATATCCAGAAGGAACCCTACTTCAAAAAGACACCTGTACCCCAATGTTCATAGCAACACTATTTACAATAGCCAAGACATGGAAACAGCCTAAATGTCCATCAACAGATGATAAAGAAGAAGTGGTATCTTTATACAATGGAATGCTATTCAGCCATAAAAAAATGACAATACAACGCCATTTGCAGCAACATAGATGTCCCTGGAGAATGTCATTCTAAGTGAAGTAAGCCAGAAAGAGAAAGAAAATACCTTATGAAATCGCTCATATGTGAAATCTTAAAAAAAAAAAAAAAAAAAGAATATAAATGCAAAACAGAAACAGACTCATAGAGACAGAGTCCAAACTTTTGGTTGCCAGTGGGTGGGGGGGTGGGAAGGGACAGACTGGGGGACTGAAATCTGTAGATACTCACAGGCATATATAGAATAGATAAACAAGATTATACTGTACAGCACAGGGAAATATACACAAGATCCTGTGGTAGCTCACAGTGAAAAAGAATGCAATAATGAATATTTGTATGTTCATGTATAATTGAAAAATTGTGCTCTACTCTGGAAATTGTCACAACATTGTAAACTGACTATAACTCAAAAAAAAAAAAAAAGGAAAGAAAAAGAAAGAAGGAAAAAAAAAGGAGTGGCAGTCCTTTCAAGTTTACATGGTAAGGACTGGGATACCTGGAGGAGCAAAAAACTGGAGACAGTAAAGCAACAATTCTCCCAAATACATATGTGGGACTTTTTAAAAAAAATTTATATGTTATATTATGAAATATCTCATTCTACAAAGCCTTCATTGTGAATGTTTCCAGATGAACTACTAAATCATTTTGTCAAGTTATATACTCATGGAAAAACTGGTTGGATATAGTTCAAGTTTACATTTATTTTATGCACTCCTTCATATCTTTATATATTGATTTTTATGTTTCATTCAAGACCATTATTGAAATGCTGTATTTAAGACATCTGTCCTTTTCTGTGTATAGTTTCATAATATCCTTCAGAAATACAATACACTTAAAGTTCCTTTTTCTTTCGTCGTTGTTGCTATTACAATTGCCCCCCATTAGATGTTCATTTTATTCTTTTGTTTTAAAAATATTTGTTTAATTTATAAATAGCCATTACATTTTGGAAGTATTATTTCTTAATTGTTAACCGTCAAAGCGTTGAAATGGCCAATGTGGGAATTATGACTAGGTTGGAAGAAGCCTGGGTGATGGGTCAAAAATGTGAGGGCTACTAGTCCCTATACATTACAAAGTAAACTTTGGTATGAACCAAGACAAAATTCATGATGAGGAATTCCAGGTTGGCAGATCAGACCATGACAGTGGATCGTATAAGGAAACAGAAGAAACTTAATCCAAAATTTGTCATATGATAGAACTAGAAACTCTGACATAGCTTTTAGATAATAGTAACAATAAAATATAGTGTTATTAGACATGTGCTATGTTAAAAGTGTTCTTACACACATCTATTAATTTAATTCTCATAATATCCTCTATGTGTATATACACACAGTGAGTTTCTCTAGAACACCATAAACTTTCAGGGCTCATTTTCTTTGTCACTTGACTTTCCAACTTTCTGAAATGTTCTATCAATATTCTTTTTTTCTTGAAAGTCTCTGATTCATTATTCAGACTCAGGTCAAAGAGCACTTCTTCATTAAAACTTTCCCTGATTTATCCAGGAAGAATAAGCTGATCATCTGTAATCCTGTAACAGTCAACCCATATCTTTTTGCTTACTGTATTATGTTTCAAGTTCTATTTGCACTTGTCCTCTCAGGAACTTATTTTTTCTTTTCTAAGCTCCTTATCAGCTTTGTAAAGTACAAGTTATATTAACTTGGGGTCATCATGTTATTTGAGTTTCTACCCTGACAATTTAGAACAGTTTCTGGTAAGTATAAGACTGAACAAACTCAGGTAAAATGAGTTAATAAGGGAACCTGAGGAGTTTTTATTTCTTTTTTTTTTTTTTTTTTTTTTTGCTTGGCAAGAGTTAGCCACCAAAAACAAGGAAAATACATACTAATAAATTAACTTTATTTTGCAATGCTTTTGTTTATCATGTCAGAAATTATTAAATTACAATACTCACAATTACCTAGAGAGAAAACAACCCTGCCTTATACCCTCTCTATTGATATGAATTCTGTATTCTGAGGAATCGTTATTCATATATGGTATTTTTGGAAAATATGGAAATATGTTAAAATGTTAGTATCACCTCACATTACAGAATATTTTTCCTGCTCACTTTATCAATAGACTAACCAGAATAAATAGCAGATTCTGAATAACTCCCTTCTGTTTGGTACTTCTCAATTAATTAACTTCTGAATGTGTGAAGAATAAATTTTCAAACAATAACAATGACTTTCAATTTTTTTTTTATTGAACACAAAATATGCTTATTCATCTCACACATTTAGCAGTCCCAGGCATTTGCAGAAACAGATGTTCCTGGGAACATATCTGCATACAGACATCAATATTACGCTTATCTCATATATGGAGCTTTAGTTTCTAAGCTAATACTTAAATCAACATCCAGAATGTTTCAGTGATTTATATAGTCCTTCCTTTAAGTAAACTGGAAAACAGTTCTCAAAAGCAGCCAGACATATAACAGACCTGGAAGTGCAGAAAAACCACCAATGGATTTGCCAAAGAACCAGATGCTGTCTTTGGAAGAAAATTTCCCAGCTTGGCATTGGGTGCTTACAATGTCATCCAAATGATTCTTCCACTCTTTGGAAGGCAATATTTTCAAACAACCTAAGCACACAAAAATCCACTTGAATAGCACTAAAGCTAAAGTGTGATGAGTCTTTGGAGATCAGATTAAGGTGTACAAAGTACACCTAGTACTTGTGTTATTTTTTAATAATTTACTCTTGAAAAAATTTCAAATAACTTTTTTAAAGTGCTTTAAATGAAATTAAGATAGAGAATTGGTTCCCTAGAACCGATTACACAATTGGTTCAAAAGAACCAAGCAATCCTCAAAGTATATAAAAGTACTTTCCAAGCCTCTTACACTTGTAGGGTATGACAAAATCAGAATCAGAGGGGTAACTTTATTGGGGAATTGTTCCGGATAAGCCTGTGTGTGTGTGTGTGTGTGTGTGTGTGTGTGTGTGTGTGTTACATTTTGTATCATTTTAGTTTTATGATCATTATTCCAAAAATCTGATAAAACCAGTGAAACTCAGTTTACTATACTTTAAGGACTTTAAATAAAGAAACTAGAAAATACAAGAGGAGTCTACAGCACAAAATAAAATATGGGCCTGAACAAAACTATTAGGTGAGTTTTTGTTTTTTTAATTCTGAATACCAGGTAACAGTTAAATATTTAAAAGTAAACTATTTTTCCTAAACTGTTACTAGTAATATTGACCCTCAATTTTTTGTCTTGCTCAGTGTTGAGAACTTTTGATAAATATTTTTATACTGCACATAACTTTGAAAGCACCTAATTTTAAATAAATATTTATTAATTTATTTTTTCCTAAAAAATAATTACTCAATTGAGACATTATAGTTAAAATACAAAGGAAAGTTCTCTATTTTTTGTAAATGCATATAAACATACTTTTTATTATACTGAGAATCACTTGATTTGATATGATCTGATTAAGTGGATTGAGTCAATGTTTGGGATTTGTTGCAAATTTTGGAATATTCCTTCTGTATCTCCAAAAGTGATACATTATTTTCTATTAATAGCAAACACAAGTTACTTCTGAATATTGTTGCCTGGCATTTGATTACTCAATTAAGGGATTACACATTAATTAATTTACTAAAAGTGAAAAAAATATGTTTTTTTTAGCAATTCTTTTTGAAGCAATGTGAAAGGATCATCCAAAGACACAGAGAATTAATTTGAGATTATTTAAATGAATAGTGCTTTAAAGCCTTTTTTTTACTTCTACATGAAAATTATAGATGATTTTTATTTAAGTTACTTTCATTAAATGAGGATGGATTCCTGTGGACACAGAACATCAGGAGAACAGAGATGATCCATTCCTAGGATCAGGACTTTTCGACTAGGTTATCAATAGCTGACTTCCTCAGTAGGTCATTAGAGCCTACTATACATATATAAGCACATTTAGCAGTGAAGTCATCAGACATAACAGCCTCATCCAAGCACCAAACTAAGAAAACAGCCAAGAGCTTTGCATAGACACAGATGTTAATGCTAAAAATTGTATTCCAGACCTTGGCATCTGTGTTCTTTACCACTCAAACATCTCCTTTCTGTGGCTCAACTGCTGGCCCTGTATAGGGACATAAAGGAAAAGGGAGGATGGGGAAAGAATATGAATTACATTAATTCTTTCCTGTAAATACACTGCCAGAGTTTAGTAATTTTATTCTCTATCTTGTTAAATAATGGGGAATGGAAGTATTTCATAATTTATATTATATATAAATTAAGGAGTTCTGTATTGAAGGCAAAATTCTGACTTAGATAAAACATAAACAAATCAGGTTAAAGGTATACACTTCTGACATTAAAATGTAGTCAGAGATATAGTAATTGCAACCAGCTTCCCACGACCAAGACATTTTTTTAAAAAGATCATCATATTTAGAAACTTGAAATATATTTTTCAAAGAATAAATGTTTTTTAAATATACATTTTAAAGTGTAAATGATGACTTTATTTATATCACAAAACGTTTTATCATAGTAATTTAAGTAGCATACATATAACATATATTGTTGACTAATATAATGATATCTTTCTTGGTGTTCAATTATTTTTCAAATCCCAATGTCTTTTAATGTCACATTTTCTGGATCTAGTGCTCCTGATTCATTGCCAGCACCATCATGCCAACCTTCTCCTCAGCCAGATACCAGTAAATAAACAATGGGTAAACAAATCTCCACTAATGATCCTTCATTATGTTAAAAATTTTTATAGGAGCAATTCATTTAATTACTGAAATGTATAACCATAGACACATATAAAGTGGACAACTTTGCTAACAGGAGCCAAAAGGAACTGATTTATCCTTTCCCCTTCTAGTAATGATCATCTGCAAAGAAGCAAATTGTTGTAGTTGATATATAAGTTGGCACTTTAAGAAGTTAATAGGTGTGAGTATTAACTGTCAGATAATTGCTCCATCTACTTCTTCATTTTGTTGGTCTACATTGTTCCCATTCATTGCTAAAAAAGAAAAAATAAGGCAGCCAGAATAGATGTAAGAAATGGGAGTTATAGGAGTAAAATAATTAAATTTTAGTATATTGACTTAGATGTAATTACACACTAATTATAATAATATTTTAAATATAAAGTCTTTAATAATCAGTTATTTTATCTGGAATATATATATATATAAATGCATAATTTTTTTTGGTCACTTGTGATGGGATGGTATCTTTGACAACTTTGAAACTTCACTTCAGAGGTATAAATAACGGTACATGAAACACCTTCTGAAGATAAGAAAATGTTTTCCTCAAACCAGCAAAGTGTATTATGTTTATATTCTTTAAATTTTGAAGAATAGTATTTACAAACTGAGGAATCACTTAGCAATCATCCCAAGATTTTGATATACAAATCTGCTCTTAAGTTTATGGTGTGTCAGCATATTTTTAACTGCAATCCTTTTGTGTTACAATTAACAGAAAAAAATTCTATTATTACACAAGAAATTTGAAAGAATTAACAGAAAACTTCTTTCTTTGTAAAGAAAATTAATAGAAAAATGAATGTTTAAAATATACTAACTCATTTTTAAGGTATTCTTCAAGTAAGAAGAATACCTTAAAATAAATAGTCTCAGTCTACATTCTTGGTTACAAGATACACATCTTATTCTGGATGCATTAACAAATAATAATGATAATAATAATAACAGAAAAACACACATAATTATTATAATTATAATTATTTATGAGAATGCTATTGGGAGCCAAAGAATCCTCAGAATGCTAGAGGTCTGAAATATATGCTGGAAAAAATAATTCTGAAAAGTTTTATAAGCAGTTGTTATTATAAAGGGCTGTCTCTGGAACAACTTAATCCACCATCACTCAAAATCCAAAGTTTCCAGAATCATTTCCAATTGTCTTACTCAAACATTTGTCTCCCTCCCAGGCTGTGACAGAGCATGGTAATCATCCCCATGTGTTTCTGTGGTGCAAAGAAATCCTCTCCTCCTAAAAATAACAGCCCATTCCAATTAAATACTGGGTGATATAAGAAGGGACTTGGGATTTGATTGATGGATAGACAAAATATGACAAGCATCTTCTACAATCATTCAAACAAAAGAGAAAGAAGTATATACATAATCCAGTGTCAGTCAAGCAGGGATAAGTTATAATTCAATAACAATAGCAACAAAGCCTGTGTGTTTAATCAACAGTTTTATTTCTTGTATATTGTTTTTATGGTGGTTTTCCTGCAAGGATCTGTGCTTATGGAGTACTTCTCACATGGAATATTGCTTATCAGCATGGAAGATAGTGTTTTTACAATAAAAGCCTGACAGTAGTAAAAGTATATAATATTATATTTTAGCTTGAAAATAGTTGAAACAAGAAATATTTTGAACCTAGCTTTCCTCTAATTAATGTCTTGGAATAGTAAATACAAGATCTTAAAATTCAACGTTACAAAGGAAGTAAAGATTGCAGTGTTAATTTTATCTTTATATTTTGCCAAAGGCAAAGTTCTAAGTTAAACAATGTGAAATTCAGCTGGAAAAATAGAAAATCTCTATTATTTTTTAATTATGATGACCATGTTTTTTATGATGTCATCTCTAGGTAGATCATCAGCCTCACAATTGCCTTTTATCATTTGAACATGCAATTCATGACCCCCAACTCTAAAACTAGTTAATCATATTCTTCTCCAGAAATATGCATTTTTTAACAGGCAGTCCAAGTGATTCTTAAATTGACTGAAATTGATGAATCTCTTTCCATGGTTCATTTAATTTAAAAATTGGTAATATGAGTTATAGACTATATATGACAAATGAAAGAGGGATCAAGAAGTGATACCCATTTCCAAATCATCTTTTTTTTAAAGACTATTCTTTCTGGAGCAATTTTTGGTTCACAGCAAAATTGAGAGGAATTATAGAGATTTCCTATCTATCCCCTATCTCCACACATTCATAGATTCCCCATATCACCATCCCCCCACACCCCCAGAGGGGTACATTTGTTGCAACAGATAAACCTACATAGACATTTCATAATCACCCAAAGTCCAAACCTTACACTAGAAATCACTCTTGGCCTTGTATGTTCTATGGGTTTTGACATTTGTATAAAGGCAGTTATCCATCATTATGGTACCATACAGCATATTTTTGCTGCCTTAAAAATCCTCTGCTCTTGGCTTATTTATTTCTGCCCCTTATCCTAACGCCTGGAAACTGATTTTTATCATGTCCATAGTTCTTCCTTTTCTAGAGGGCAATTTAGTTGGAATCATTCAATATTTAACCTTTACAGATTGGCTTCTTTCACTTATTATTATTCATTTAAATTCCCTTCACATCTTTTCATGACTTGATAGCTCTTTTCTTTTTAGCATTGATAATATTCCATTGTCTGGATGTACCCACAAGTTATTTATCCAGTCATCTACTGAAGGACACCTTGGTTACTTCCACATTCCTTCAAATTTTTATGAGCAGAGATATCTGGAAGTAAAGAGGTGACACTCAAGGGTTGCCTGGGCTTTGGATCTCTGTGCTCTCACAAAAAGAACCACAGTATAATTGTTAAGAGTCCAGCTTAGTTGTTATGATATCTTTGGTCAAACTTGGTTCTCATATTTATTAACTTATTATCTTGGGATGTTTGTTTAAACTATTTGAGCCTTGGCTTCTTTACCTGCAAAATGCAGAAAATATTTGAAAATTAAATATAATTATTATTATTACTTAGAAGACTGGCCATAATATCTCATACCTATGCTAATATATTTTGTTATAGGGTTACTATTAATATTTTTATCAAGTATAGCTCCAAGTAGTTAAATATAACCTCTGCTTTTATGGCAAAGATTTTCATAGTTTAGCACTGACTTGAGTACCAAAAATGGACATCTGTGATCATCTAAGTCAGAATAAACCTATTAGAACCTGTATGCTGGTATTTGTCCTTGATTCTACTCTTTCTGCTGTTTTTTAAAAAAATATTTTATCTTTTTAATATGCAGCTATAGCAGATCAAGCTTTTAGCTTTTAACTGCTTTATTTCCCAAATACAGTCTATTCTCCCTTGAAATTATTTCTTACACAGCTTTGTAATACATTTTCTAATACACATAATTTTATAAGGATTAATTATCATTATGTTACCAATTGCATGATGTTGCTGATGAGATTTGGTATAATTATTGAAGGAAACTAACTGCGTCTTGAATGAGAAGATAAAAACTCGTGACTGTGTAAGTGTTGGCAACACTTGTTATTGCCTTCACTTAAAAGGAATAATATATTGCAACTTTTAGACATTTTTTGTAAGCTAACCTTTTAATAGATACTGAATTCTAAAGCAAATTCATTAACGAGCTAAGATGAAATTTTGGAAATTATTATGGTAGGGAAATACCTTTTACTTAACCATGGGAAATATTTTAGAATACACAGTCATTGAGAGCATGAGTCATTTAAACGGTTTTAATCCTTTCATTTTCAGTTGTCATGGCTGTTAAACAAAAACTGTTATGAATTCTATCATATTTGATAATTTATTTATAATTTGTCATTTGATGAATCCATTTTAAAGGATACTAGTGACCTTTAAATATATAGTATCTATATTACAGCTATCATACTCTGTTCTGCACAGTGAAACATGATGAACCTCTGTACTTCCAAAGCTACTTTGTCATATATGTTGACAATTATGTGCAATAAAGTAGTATAGCAAACAATGACATAGAGTTCACAGATGCTTATCACTCTAAACAAGACAGATTTTACGGCAGTGGGCCCCACAGAAGCCAGTAAAAACCATTTGAAGTGTCAAAACGTATATATTGTTCAATAATGAAATACTTCTTTGCAATCACTTTATGTGAAAGTAATCCCTAGGAAGGAAACAATTTAAAGGGCAAACTCAAATGGAGGAGTGAAGCTGCTTTAGGTGATACATATGTTTTAGAGGATTTAATTGTAATTGAGGAGCCTGAAGCTGATAGAATGCAGTCTTTAAATATCTCCATGTTGCATGGGGCACACTTCCTCCTAGATTAAGTCATAATAAAACACATTATGTTTCATAGGAAACATAACCTACAGGTTATCCTAGTAATGTTTATTGTTTGTTTGTTTTTGAAATTTATAATTGTTTAAAATATGCATTCTAAAAACCAAATTCAAATATTTCACTCTTGATCAGTTGCTGCCTACCCAGGAGTGAGCGGTAGCCATTCTCCTGTACAGAAATGAATTTGCACCTCAGTGAGGATTCACACCTGGTTAGGTAGTCAGGCTAGGTTAAATGGATTTTGCCCCAGGGAAGGTAAGAGTTATCACCCTGTTGAATCTGTTCTTACCATTTGAATCTGAATCTGAATCTGAATCAGGGAACTAATAAGGGACAGCTGGGAATATTCAAGAAATGAACTACTTAGATCTTTTTGCTATATATGCTCATGATGGCATTTAAAATGAACATCCTTATCTTCTATTGTATTTAATATAACACAATTAATTAAAACTATATTTACAGATAAGTTTTTTTTTCTCTCTCTTCCGATAGTGTTAACCTAAATTGCTAGCAATATTCCTACTGGGTAAGAGTATATGTAATGTTAATTTATAGCTGTAAAACTCCCAACATTCTGTTTTTATATGAAAAACTAAAAAGACTTAGGTGAGAGAGACTTTATTGCAAAAAGAGGAGAGAGCCTATTTCAGTAGCGGAAGGGAGGCCATGGCACTAGGAAAGAATTTTGACCATGAGATCTACAATCATCTCAAAGGTCATGCAGGAAAGAGGTTTTCTTTTATAAGGGAGCAGTAAACAAGGCTGGAAAGAACCAGACTCAGACATGTCTTTTTTTACTGCCTATTTTCAGGGGAAGCAATGGAGAAAGTGTTATTCCACATTCAATACTTGATCAGACTGAGCATGGACCAAAGTTTAAAGAACTGAAATGAGTGAAGTCTAACTAAATTTTGGTCAAATCATATTAGTAAACATTTTTTTTTTCTCATGGGTCAATGAGGACAAAATGTTCAGTTAATAATTTATGAGGCAAAGAATGGGAATTTGGAGGGCCTGTGTCTGGCCTTGCCAGAAGTAGTTCAGGAGCAGGGCAGGAGGCATCCATTAGTCTTATCTAAATCATAGGGAAAATGATGGTTCTTTGTATTAAGCCATTTTTCAGAACAAGAGAGGTTGGGGGACTTTCTTTACAATTGCTGTATTCCAGGAGCTCAGGACTCACATAATACTTAACATTGTCTTCCCCGAGTCTTCCATGCTTTCCAATCATACTCTCTTCTTCAAATATAGTATGTAATCCATATGCTATAGATAATGTCATTTATAATATAATATTCTCTATATTATTTTAATATCACTTTGATCTTTTAGTAATACAATTAGTCTGTATTTTCTGAAAGTGTTTTAAGAGCACTAGTGAAGTGGTAAATCTACTTTCTAACTTTCCCCAATGCCCTCTTTCTCTTTGTCTCTCACCTCTGTGTCTTAGATTTCCCCGTCAGTTCTCTCACTAGTCTCACTGCCATGTCTTCTTCATTGTTTCCCCACCCTTCAATCTTTTTCATGCCATATGTCCCAAGGTCAAATTTATGTTTCTAAAATGCAAAAACTTCCATGTAATCTCATGGTCTAAAACAACTTAATAACTTCTAGCATTACTGGACACAATTCAAACTCCTCTGAATTATATAATTGATTATTTCAGATAGGTGCCACTATAATAACATACTACAAGCAATCTTCGAACATTCAAAACCCTTCTGTTACTTTTGGTAGTTATCTGTCCTATAATGATTTCCTCTCACATGGAGAAATCCTGTGCTTCTTTTAAAAATGGCTTAAGTTTCATCTCATTTGCAAGCTTTGCCTGGAGAGTTTGATGATATTTAGAGGCTTCTTCTGTACTCTAATGTCACTTTGAGATACACTGTCATTAAACCAATTCTTATCCTGTAGTGTAATGTCCTAAGAAATTGTAAGCACCTTAACATCAGAAGACATGCCTTTTTATTTCTACAGTCAAAAAGAATTGTCAACACATAACTGAAAATCAATTCATGCTTTTTTATTTTAAATGAAGAAAAGAAGTAAACTTCTTTTTTAAAACAGGGAAAACAAAGGTCATCCAGATGAAATGTCTATATTTTCCCTGAAGATTATTAGAAACAGACCTTTTAAAGCTTCCCCAAATATAACATTTTCAGAGTGCAGAAACAAAAATAACACTCTGCATTATGTCCACATAAATTATTTCCTTCTTTAAATCTCTATTGTTCACTTACATGAAAATGGAGATTGGCTATGGGGAATGCTATTTACAAAAAAGTAAAAATTTAAAAAATTTAGTATTAGCTTTTAAATTTTTTATTCTATACTAATTCCCATTTCTTATAGCTCACATTTCTACTGACTACTACCTTAAAATTTTTGGTGTCCATATCTATGTGCATTTTTAAAGGATGTTACTAAAACCTAGATGCAGCACATTTGTGTTACTTTTGCTAATGAAAGCTGATTCAGAAAGATTAGTGTCAAATCTTTGAAATGTCACAAAGGTAGTTTTTTCATACTATAAAATGATAATTTTCTTCCACAACGTTAAATTTTCCTCACCTGGTTTCAAGTAAATTGCTATTCTAATTTGACCTATCTTTTTTCATGCCATATAAAAATTATATGTTGCTCCTAAATTCTATCAGTTTTCACCTGTCTTCTTGAAACTGCTTACTGACTTAAGTACTTTTGATTATGAAATTTAACTTATAAATACGGAATTTCATTTTGTGTTATAGATTCTAAGCAACTTTAATTTCTAACCATATACAAATTAGAGAAAATATACTTATCTCTAAGAAATATAATGAAGAAAATTGATCTTGTTTATTAATAAGAAAATGCAAATACAAATTCCTTCAGTGTAGGACTGTGTTAATTGTGTGATTCATATTAACACTGAAAATGTGACTTATATACTAAATTGCTGAAAACATCGTGTAGATTAGTCTCAGAAACTTATTAAACTTATGTTTTGTTTTCTTTGTCATAGTTTTATAGTTGGTTTGATGTAATAAGTAAATTTGCATGTTAAAATTTGAGAAGAAATTTAAACCATCAAAGCTTAAAGATTTTTATATCTTTTGATCAAGAACAAGAACTGAAAATACATGGGAAAAATATTTATCTCCTTTGTACCTCATTTGTTGTATATTTAGACATGTACATACATGACCATAACTCATTTGTTAAGCTTTTGAATTTCCTTATTGGACTCTGATACTAAATGTGAAATGTGAATATATTCTTAAACTAGTGTTATAGAATAACTATTTCCTTTGTACATTTGAAACTGGTTTAAAATATGTGCATGGTAAAGAATAAATTGTTTAGGAAGATGTAGCATGTTTTCAGAAACAATAAATATTTTGACATTATGACAAGATAGTAATAATTTTTATGATAGAAAAGGAAAACAATGCTGTATGTTTAGAAGTAGTCAAAATTACAAAATGTGCTTTTTCAAACCTAAAGTGTCATTTGTTTTATTTTATATCTACCTCCAACACAGACTGGCAAGTGTTTTACCAAATGAACAAATGTGAACAAGTGTATGAAAGCAGTAGCTGTAAATTGCTTTTGAAAATAGCATCATCTATGACACACAAAGGATAAGAATAAATCAAAGAAGTAAACTATTCATCCCTATTATGTATTCAACATGCATTTATTGTGTGCTTTCTATTTCTGAGTAGTTTGCTGGACAGCAAGGCATAAAAGTTGGATAATGCTAGGAATTATACACACAAGTTGTTATGGTAACATAAAATAAATATCCTACACTTTTGAGAGGTTAGAGAAACATTTACAGCAACACATTTTTTTTGAATTCAGTTATGAAGTATCAGAAAGAGACAACCATATATAGTGAAGAGCAAATCAGTCAGAGCAGAGAGAACAGAATGTCCAAACTCTTGATAATATAAAATATCCTGACCCAGCTTGGGAATTCAGCAGCTGCCTATCACTGGAATGCAGTGTGGAGGAACAGGGAAAAATGTAGATATGGACCAGAATGTGAAGAACATTAATTGCTAAGCTAAGGTATTCAAAAATTTTTCTTAAAATTATCAATGTATTTTTTAATGACTGTTATGCTGGACCTCAGATGTTATTGTCTTTATTGTGCTCAGCTATGTTATCTTCATATGGAATCTCAATAATTTCATAGTTTTTTTTTAAATTTTTTTAAACTTTTAAAAATGTATTTATTTTAATAGAGGTACTGAGGATTGAACCCAGGACCTCATGCATGCTAAGCATGCACTCTATCAGTGACTGATACCCTCCCCCCATAGGAAATACTTTAAAAATACATTTGTGATATCTTTTATTCTATTGCACTTCTACAAAAGTTGATTTCTGTATGACAACACCACTTGTGCAATTCTTATTGATTGCTAGTCACAATTGACAAGAAGACCAAGACCCAGCAACTCAGAAGAAAGCAACTGAATCAGGAACATTCTTCTGCCCTCTGCCATATGATTTTCACTAGCTAAAATAAGTATTGTAAAGGCCAAAACCAAAACAAAACAAAAACAACTGAGTCGTATTAATATATGAGCACAGAGTACAAAGAGGCAAAGCCAAGACAGGAACCTAGATAAAAGCAAGAAATTTATCAGGATATGCCTGTATTATAGTTTAGGAATTAAGACCAACACTTCTATTAGTGTCTTCTTTTCTCTTTTTTTAGATTCCATTATGAGTGATTTCTCTTTCTGGCTTACTTCATTTAGAATGACAATCTCCGGGTCCATTCCTGTTGTTGCAAATGGCATCATTCTATTCTTTTTTCATGGCTGAGTAGTATTCCCTTGTATAAAATACACCACAGTTTCTTTAATCCCTCATTTGTTAATGGATATTTAGGTTGCTTCTATGTCTTGGCTGTTGTATAGAGTGCTGCTATGAACATTGGGGTGCATGTATTCTTTTGATTTAGAGTTCACTTTGAATATATGCCCAGGAGGGGTGTTGCTGAATCAAATGGTAAGTTTATTTTTAGTTTGTTGAGGACTCTCCATACTGTTTTCCATAATGGCTTCACCAAACTGCTTTCCCACCAACAGTGTAGGAGGTTTCCTTTTCCTCCATACTTTGTCCAGCAATTATCATTTGTGGACATTATAATGATAGTCATTTTGACTAGTGTGAAGTGCTACTTCATTGCAGTTTTGATTTGAATTTCTCTCATAATTAGCAATATTGAGTATTTTTTATGTGCCTATTGACTCCCCTGGGAGAACACTGCTAAGATTTATGTCCAAAAATGTTTTGCTTATTAATGTGTTTTAAAGCAAAAGACTCTCATGGGAAGATTAAAATTATAGAAGAACCATAATGGCATTATTTAGGAGGCAGACTTGAAAAGGAATAAACTGAAAATACAGAGATAATTTAGGAAGCTCTTACAATAATACAAGTGAGAAGTAACATTCACATGGAATAATTGCTATCCATGGGAAGAAAAAAGGAAGGAGTATATAAGAGGTATTAAATTGGTTAGCTTGGAGGTTTGCAATTGAGAGAGAAATATCATATGTGGATTGGCTTCTAATTTTCTGGAGCTGGTAACTGAGAAATGGAGGTCTTATTCACAAGGACACAGAACAAAGAAAGGGAAGTAGAACTTGGGGAACAGATGATTTTTAGATGGAAGCACTTTTGTGACATCAAGATGAAAATTACTCTTGATCATATATAAGTCTACTATACTACAAGGTAGAGTTATGATGAGTTGTATATAATCACTTTTAATTTGATATAAAAATACATATTTGTGTTAACATTTTTAAAATAAACAGGCTTTATACAAAATTTCAAGCACTTTTGAAAACTGTGTGAATTCCATGTACTTTGTCTACGAGAGAGAGCAGAAATGAATAAAAGGTCAAGTCTTAGTCGAAAAGATGTTAATACAAACTAAAGAATTTTAACCCAGTCATTATAATTAGTGGCATTAAGTATTCACATTTCCTAAATAATTATTTTGAATCAAAAGTTCCCTGGGGTATAATTTACCCATTATGTTGGTAAGTTGGTGCTTAAACTAAGTATTGAGAATGTCTCTGAAAAAGGAGTTACTTCTTTAATGCTTCTAAATCCTGGAGTTATGGATAGAATTTATAGGATTGGAAGCACTACCTAATGCTATTAAAATTTTGAGAGAAGAAAGGATGCTTGTACAATATACTTACTTCAGTCAGGATAATTTGTCTGTAAATAACCAAACACAAATGCAAGTGGCTTAGAAAATGAATACAGAGTATATTCCGTTTAATAAGATCTTAGAAATTAGGCAACTTTTCAGCTGTCCACTCTTCTATTCTCAGAATCTTGACTTTTGTCCTCAGATGTGTCTTTCTGAATTAAAATGTCTGTATGGCCCAAAACAAAGACGTGAAGAAAGGGACCTTTTTCTTTGTATGTTTCTCTCTTTGCATTATAGGTAAAAATGTTTTTCTGATTCTCCCACAGCATCACCTTCCTGTGCCATTTTCCAGGTTTTCTTCACATATATTCCATTAAAATAATTGCTATCAAAGAGGATTAAGCTTTGCACTAGGAATGGGAGAGACTGACATTCTTCTAGAGCATCAAGCATTTACAAATCCTGAGTTCTGTATTAAGGAAAAAGAAGAAATGGCTATTGGATAGGCAACCCAATATATTGGCCACAGCTTGCTATATTGAAATACTTTTTTGATATGAATGTCAATAACTGTAAAATGTTGCTGGGACGAAGTTTTCTGTGATGTACTTGAAACTTCTAGAGGGAAGATCTTAATTTCCTTGGTTTTAGTTTCTTCAGAACCTAGCACAAGACCTATATTATAACAATGACTAAGAACATTTTGATACAGTGAATAAACATATCTATTATTTAAATTCCTTCTCAGTGATGTATGATTATTTCATATGACTTTTTATTCTATACTCCATCTACTAAAAACAACACCCAGAAACTCTTCATTGAAAATACTCACAGCATTTCTTATAGCTGTATTGCAAACATACCTCTCAAGCCTTAATATCCTAAACATTTAAACTTAATATCTATTAATTTTAAAACATATTTGACTTATTTTTTCTTGTTAAAATAGAATAAGACTGGATTTATACTCTCATCCAAAGAACTAAAAATTATAAATGACATAAGAAACAGCAAATTTACAAGGTATTGGACATCAGGAAACAAAAGAAAATGGTTGAGATGAATGGCAAATAAGGGGGGCTTTATTGTTGTTTCAGCTGAGTAATACCTCTAATACTTAAATCTTATCCTTTTTGTTGCAACCATCTTCATTTCTCTACATCTCCTGATGGATCTCCAAGGTCCAGCAATTTTATAATTCCTTGGAAGTTGTCTTCAGCATCCTTTCCCTTCTCTACTTTCTGCAACTAATAGTAGATAACCATGCTGTTGTGAGTTGAATTATAGCCAGTCTTTAAAGTTCATATGATGAAGACTTAAAACCAGTACTTCAAAATGTGACATTATTCCTAAATACGATCATTGATAAAATGAAGGTGGCCCTGGATCCAATATGACTGGTGTTATCATAAAAGAGTGGAAATTTGAACACAGAAACCTGCACAGTGTGAGAGCACTAAGTGAAGATGAGGGTTCAGATGATGCTTCTCAAGCAAGGAAATGACAAAGAAATGCAAAAGATTGCCAGCAAGCCACCAAAAGATGGAAAATGTTCTCTTTCATAACCTTCAGAAGAAGTCAACTCTGCTAACACCTTGACCTTGGACTTCTAGCCTTTAGAATTGAGACAATAAATTGTGTTATTTAAGCCACCTAGTTTGAGGTGGTTTGTTATACTAGTCTTAGGATACCAGTGCACCCTGATGCACATCCCAGTTTTCCACTTCATATCAATAACCATTCAGATAGATTTTCTTAAAAAGAACAGTGCAATAATTTAAACATATAGCACTAATTGTTATGATCATCAAACTTTATTAAATAAGAAAGGCAATGTTTCAAGAGTATCTAAAAACATTATGTCATAACCTCCTTAACAGTTTTTCGTACCTTCTAACTTTTCCAGCAGCTCTTAACTTCTCTGTTGCCTTATTTTTAGCTGCTGAAATTTCTTGTACTATGCTCATGAAATATAAACTATGTTTCTTTAATTAAACAAATATTTATTGAATTTCTAATGAATGCTAGACCTATTAGATCTGGTGGAAACACAATAATGAATACTTTCTCACTAAGTATACACTGTAGGAGACATTAGGAGTGGGAAATAAACAATGAGTAAGATAAGTACTGATTGTAAAAAATTATTTTACCATAATAAGAAATGGGAAGAAGTAGAGAATATGGGAAAATACATATCTTACAAATTACTTATAAGATTTCATAGAAACCAGTCTGAAGACTGCTAATTAATTTCAGACCTAAAGGAGAGTATTGTGGAAGTGTAGGTAAAAGGATATTTGAGGAACAAATAATGTCTGAAGGCTCAAGAATCAAGATTTATTTAAGGATGAAAAAATAAAAACAAAGACAAAATGTGACTAAAGACGGAAGATTGAATCAGTGGGAAAAGGTAAGATATTTTATAGAAACAAGGACATTTTATTAAAATGCTTTTTAGACCTAAGTAAAGGGTTTTATTTTTAGTGCAATGGTAAGTGATTAAAAAGTTTTAGCATTAATCTGACTTGACATATTTAACATTTATGATCAACTTTACTGACTATATAAATTCTCATGTATCATCAAAGTTGGAAACAAAAGGAGGAGTTTGGGTTGGGGGAACTAACAGTAAAGCAGAATAAAGAAAATGACAGAAACCTGATAGCAAGGCTTTATAGAGGACATTTAGATCAGGAGTTAGTAAAGTTGGCAAAACACCAGATACCTCTTTTATTTTTTTTCAATACCAGGCATCAAGTAGATGTCTTCAACTTTAGACTGCCTATGTGCATAAGTAAAGGTATAGGAGAGGGAGGAGAGAAAACATTCCAAATAGAAACTTTAATATTAGAGCAATTGAGTTTGAATACAGAATTGACTATTTACTGATTCAGAAATAGATAAACTTATAAACCAGGAGTGACTCATTTTGAAAAAGCATTTTCCTCCCTTTCAATAGATGCTATGAAGGCTGATAAACTTGCTAAAATTAGAGAAAATTACTGAATCAGTGTAGCAGTGTGCAAATTTACACTATTACCTATTGCCAATGACAAATGAAAACTGACACTGTGAAGCAGTCAGCAAAGTATGAATTTTGTCCAATAATTTAGTCTATGAAAGAAATATCAATATCCAGATACATTAAGTAAATATGCAAATGTAAGATGAATAAGTTGAAATCGAAAATATTTTTAGAATTCTGAAATATTTATCGCTTAGCAAATATTTGACTACTCAGGAAGATATTCTAAAACTTATCAAATGACTCTTTATCAAAATATGCTAAAGTGTATAGTTAATGGAATTCAAAGAACACCACCAACCAGTCACAATATGGATTAGATGTTAAAAAGTAAAATCTTTAATAAGATAAACTGCAGATTATTTTAAAATATTTCCATAAAATATGATGTAAAATTATTTTAATATATTGGACATTAGATTAGTTTAAAAAGTACTGTTTTTAAAATTCTTTAGTGTAAATTGTCCTCATTAACTAAGTAAAAATCATGAAAATAAAAATCTAACATGTGTTATTCCTCCCTTATCTTAAAAAGTTTATATTTATTTCTGATTCAGTTTTCATTGGTATATCTTCTCTTACTACTCCTCAAATTCATACCCTTTTCTAAAATTTTATTTTCCACAGAAATGGTGAAGCAAGATAAAAATGGTAAGTCTGAGGTGATTATATTTCTGTAACACATAATTTTTTGTTTATAACTAAAATTTCCAACATAAATTGTATTAGTTTCACCTTAATGGCCAAACTACTTTCAATCCATTCCTAAATCATTAAATGTTTATAAATATAACAATTTATTGAGGTTTTGTCTCTTAGGCACACTCACACACACAAATTAATACTTCTTTTAACTTTGGAAACAATTAAACTCCTTAAAATCCTAATAGGAGATACATCTGTCCAGTTTTCAGAATATGCAGAATGAATGAATTGTGATATGAATCTAACACTAAAAATATGATAAAATTAAATCAAAGAAGAGTTTCTTTAATAAAATGTAAAAAACAAATTGTATCATTATTTTCTGTAGACTAAAGAGTCCATTCGGATTTTTAGAATTTAATTTATCTGGTGAAAAACATTAAAAGAAAGTGAAACTTTTAATGTAGTGGTAAATGAATTTCTATAACTATATATAATAAGATACTATAAAGCAATAAAAAACAGATACATGCTGTTAGTAAGAATAATACCAATAAAGAAAAAAGCACAGAAATATTAATAAATTATAAGGTTGCAGAAATTAGAAAATGTTCTTTTATAAATCTTTTGATAACATTTCTCATTTCAGCTTAATGAGAACATAGTAATTTAATTTATTTTAATGAAATGTTAGAGAATAAATTAAGCAAAATCAGACTCATAATGAGTGAATTTAGGAGGAAACATAGAACATTGTGATGAATTGCTAAATGCTTAGAAAGTAATTATTGAAATTACTGGATAATAGGTCTAAATTTCAGTACAAAGCTAGAGATATTACAAGGAACAAAAGCATCTTCTGAAAGGTTTCTCGTTAATCAAGAATTAATCAAGAGTAACATACAAAATTTGTCATTCAGTATCCATAGAATGTTCTTGCTTCCATGTTCAACCTCAGATTCATCTATTCTACCTCATCAAACACTTCTCTTGGGTATGTGTGTGTGTGTGTGTGTGTGTGTGTGTGTGTGTGTGTGTGTGTGTGTGAGGGTTTGAAAGATTGGATTGATTTCAGGTTATTTGACACAATAAAAAATGAACAAGCAAAGTTGTGACAACAACAAAACACAAGAGGCATTTGTCCTGCTCAAGTCTATTCTACTTGTGGTGTTGATGAGGGCATCCCCTTTTATTGAACAACACATAGCATTTTGATTATCCTGTTGACTAGGAAAATAAAATATTCTAAACTAAAGTTAAGTGTGAATGTTGAAGAAAAACAAAAATCATTATTCTTCAGTGAAATTTAAATACTATTAAAATGATGTTTTGAACTGACTTGTAGAAAGACAGGAGATTAGTTTGGCTATAAAATACTTCATATACTGTGTTAACCACACGGATTTAAACAAAAAGCAGCATTCTAAAATTAGTAGCTATATAATATTTTTAAAAGTTTAATGACGTTATTTCTGATATTACTCGCTGAAGCATTGCATTAGAATCACACAGATATGTCCAAAATCACCATTCTTCATTTTTCATGCACAGATAACTAATGTTGCAGCACATATTTTGAGTGATTCAGCTGAGTCACAAAGATTCTTTTGAGTTGTGTTTCCTTAGCTCTGGCCCTTATGCCTCCTATAGAGTGAGTTCACAATGACAGCTCTACAAATACATGAATGAATTTTTCTCACACACTGGATTGGGACACCATGTGAGGAAATGCTGCATTGAAGTGAGTTGATTTAGTAGTGTAGCCCATAGGCAAATGCAAGATTCTTTACTTTCTTTGTAAAATGTTAAAAATTTTTTATCATGTTATTATACATGGATTATCTTATTCTTTATTTCCATTTCACAAATATGTCTTATTTTTCTCACAATTCACTTACTTCTGACTCTATTGAAGTTTATTTTATTTATAAACATATCAATTAAAAAAACTATCTGAAGTCAGCAATAAATGTGTTAATTCAAGTAAATTCTTTACAGATTTATCACTTACTACCTCCATCTCAAATAATTTTCTTTCCTATACTCTGGCTGTTCCTGTTTCTTTTGTAGAAAATATGTTCTTTTGCATATTCCTTAAATTGTATTTTTACAATGTTCGACCTAAATGTCTCTCTTTCCATGTACTCTTTGGATAATCCAATATATATCCAAAGGTCAATGGTCATATATATTTGTGATATCTTTCAAAACTTAACTCCTACCTAAAACTCTCTCTTGAATTTTGAACAAGTATATTGAACTTATACGAGACAGAAACATGTATAAAACTTTACAAAAATTCTTTCTCTTAAATCACATATTTTTGGGAAATGATCTTCATTTTAGTTTCCATTTCAGAAAAGTGAAAGAGTCATCTTTAATTTTTTATTCCTACTTATATCTCAAATGCAATTATAAAGCCTTATCAAAACTTCAGTACAAATATTATCTTATCAGATTATCATCACCACTGCTAACATCAGCTTCTGGTGACTGAACTCATCTTACTGTTTCCTTTTAAAGTAGAAGTGACTAACTGATCCTCAAAGAACTTTTTTTTTTCCTACCAAAGCCAGTGTGTTAGTCAGCAAGTTAAGTCAGAGAAAAGTAATCAGAGTAGTAGTATGCAAATTTTAAACCTCCTCCAAGTGACAAAATGACTATGTAACTGTAAAGGAGTCAACAAAATATGATTTTCTTCAGTAATAATTGGAAGAATTTATGTGGCTAATAAACTGGCATCAAAACCAATAATAATCCATAGTATAAATAATGTAGGTATAATTAGACTGAAATACAATTATTGTAAGCCACATTATCATAGCAATCTCTAATGAATTAGACAACATGGATAACAATGTAGTTGGTAATATCAATATCTATATATTTTTTTATCTTTATGTACCATATATATGTGTGTGTGTATTTATATATATATATTCCAAACTTTTATAGACTCTACATTTAGATATATCATATATATAAAAACTTCTCACAATCTCCACATCTGGCAGACTAGGATAAACCAGCATCTTTTTTTTTTTTAAACTGCTGTACTATATAATCCAGGCCAAGGGTTGGCAAACATTTGTTTTTAACATTTTTTATTGATTTATAATCATTTTACAATGTTGTGTCAAATTCCAGTGTAGAGCACAATTTTTCAGTTATACATGAACATATATATATTCATTGTCATATTTTTTTGAGCTACCATAAGATCTTGTATATATTTCCCTGTGCTATACAGTATAATCTTGTTTATCTATCCTACATTTTGAAATCCCAGTCTATCCCTTCCCAACCCCGCCCCCTTTTGGTAAACATTTTTGTGAAGGGGAAAGTAGTAAGTATTTTAGGGTTTCTGGCCAGGAGGCAGAATTGAGAATATTATGTACATACACACAGTTTTTGTGATCTGCAGTAGTTTTGTTCTATACAGTTTCCATTAACATTGTTTTAGTAATACTAAACCAGTGCTCCTATAGAAAATACAAGATTAGGCCCCTGTGAGCCTCTGATAACAACATTTTTATCAATCATTCAATACTTAAACTTGTTTTATATGTGTTTCTGTTTAAAGATATCTTATTTATTGTACACCATTGATTAATTAGTATTGAAATCTCAACCAACAGCACTATCATTTATGCCTGAAAGGAAGTTATATGAAATGTATATTTCCTCCATTATGCATATCACAGGCTTCTTGCACTTTGAACACTAAACAGAGCATTAGCACTCCTTTGGGCGTCATTTTAAAAAATGAAATCACCAACAAAATGCACAAGAGTGAAAAATCTGGCACTAAACAGACCAGAATAAGACACTTGCTTACAATATGAGAGTTGAAACAAGCTAGCAGATTGTGGCTTTGTTTAACCTCAGCTAGGAACATGCTAACAGGACAACTCAATCTTCTGCAGCTCTATGTGTGCACATCTGCTGATGATTGCTAAAGTGCCTCCAGTATAGATTTCGGGGTTATAAATACATTTTAGTGAGTAGCCAACTTTGCAAATATGGAATCCATGAGAAATGAGGACTGTCTCTACTTATGTGACCATTTAAAAATATAAAAACAATTCTTAGTTCATCACTTTGTAGAAACAGGCTGTGTGCTGGATTTGGTTTGGTGTCTGTATTTTGCTGACACCTAATTTAGACGACTCCCTTTATTCATTCTCTTCCTCCCAGATTCTGCAGTTAGATAAGTAAATACTTACCTTTCCCCAACACAATTCATGCTATTTTTTGTTCATATTTATCCAAAGGATTCCCATTATTTTTATAGTAATGTCTAAACTCCTTACTGTGCTCCACAAATTCCCTAGAAATGTTCAGGCTTGGACCTTTCCCTTGCTCACACTATTCCAATCAAATTCACTTTCTCAATGTTATTAAAATACAACAAACTTGCTTCTAGACCAAGGTCTTTGACCAAACTGCTTCTCCAGCATGGAACACTTGCACTTCAGATCGTTGTAAAAGAGTTCTTTATATCATGCAGGTGTCTGCCTACTGTTCCCTAAAAAAGAAGCCTACTGTCTAAAATGGCTACTGAATTTCTCTTGTTTTTATGTTGAATTATTTTCTGTAGTGTTGTTCATCATTACCTGGTACTACGTTACATACTCATTTATTTATTTGCTTGTTTTCATTCACTGTTTCCCCATGAGGGCAGAGATCTCACTGGTGTTTGACACATGTCTAGTCTAGACAACGTCTTGGCACTTAGCAGACACTCAATAAATATTTGCTCAATGAATGGGTGTTAAAAGATTACACTTACTCTGGTATTTTACCCATTGTATTGTGAAGACATTTACACAAATCATAAGAAATGGAAAGAGTTTTATTGAATCTCATTCATATCTTACTTTTACATATTTAAATCCTTTTTAGACTTACAATGTAAAATTGCTCAAATCCTACAAACTTTCCAAATGGTTCTGCTAGTATTTAAATTCCTTGCTGCAGTAAGCTATATAAACTTCTTTTTGTCTGACCATTTTCTAGCTCCTGGAGGTCATTTTGTCTTGGTTTTTGGCATTACTAAGCTGTCTAGTATCTTCTAACTAATTTCCCACTAAATATTAATATTTTTATCTCTCATTTTTGTAAATCTTTAAATGATTGGTAATTTAATAACATCTACTAACTTGATATTAAAATTGTGGTCCACAGATGAGCAGATCAGCACATCAACATCATAACAGCAATGGGGAATTTCAGTCCATATCCCACAAATACTGAATCAGAATCTGTATTTTCAAATGATCCAAGGGTTATTTATATGACTATTAAATTTTAGAAGCATTGACAGTGGGCTAAGAAGGTAGGATACCAGAAATTAATGGTATGTCTCTTAAGTGTTTACTGAATCTAGTTGCAGAGCCAAGTAAAATTACAAAACACAGTGCTTATTATTCTAGAAATGTAGAGAGCATACTACTCTATGATCACTCTGTAGGATCACAAATCTGTCCCAAGGAAATCAGAGAAGGTTTACCAAAAGAGGTAAAACCTGGAACTAAGTTAAGACTTGGATGAAGAGGAGAATGCAATTAGTCAGTATTAAGTAAGTATCTGAAACACCAAAGATGTGATATCCTTCTTAAGGACAGATGTCAGATCATAGTCATCTTTTATTCTCAGTAGTTCCTGGCCCTTAGTAAATTGATGAATGAATTTACTTCATACTCAGTGCTTCTCTCCACCATTAAATCTTTGCTAACCTAGTTGCCATAAATGTGAAAAAAATCTTCACTATTAATATACATTATATATCACATTTGTGGAACAATCATAATCTTCTTTATGAATTTGTTTTAAATTTTCAAGACAACTAATTTCATGTTTGAACTGCTATTTCCCCAAAATTAGTATGATGTAATTGAACGTTAAATATCTTCTAAATATTATACCTATGTTAGTCTGTTCTGTTTGTGAAGCTAAGCTGCTCCATGTCGTAGTTATATTTGTTCCTCTGAACCAGTAATGCTGGAAAACAGATATTTGACATTTTGATTTTGTATTTGGTCAATTTAAGTGTTGATAAAACAGGAAGAAAAAGAGTCTGCAAAAATTATAGCAAGGTGTCCAAATCTATACTGTCTATACATGATGACTTTAATTCTTTAAACTATAGAAATTTTTGTAGTTCTCAACTATAAATGAATGTTTATCTCAATTTTATGTGCTGTTTTTGAGAGACATATGCATACAAATCAATGCTTTATTACTGGTTTACCTTTAAACAAATATCCCCCCTTTTTATTTTTTCCTGGAAAAGTTATTCACAATATAAAAAGCTATTTTTTTCATATCATACTTGCTAAGTACATGTAATTCAATAGTGATGCCTTGAAATTATAAACAGAATAGCTACATTTCTCTTTTAAAATACGTGGTATTGAAATCATTTCACTATAACACTGACAGTGAAGTTCCTTTTGGATTTAATGCCCTCTTTAACTTTTTCTTTGAATATATTCTGTACCAAAAGCAGCTAAAATTAGGAAAAATTGCCTTTATGGATTATGGTAATACATTGACTAGCAGAGATTTAGTATTTGTGAATTGACCTAAGTGTGTACAATGCTCTGGGATATAAATTGTCTAAATTTTATAAACTTTATGTGCCAAAGTTCATTTTCTTTAAGTACATATACAAATATTTCCCACCATGTTTTAAACTCTTTACCGTCAAGTCAAGTATGACAATGACCAGGAATCAATGCTATTTCTAATTTCATTAATCATACTAATCTCTCTAGCAAATTAAAGCTAACAAATTCACTTGGGAAAAAATATACTTGTGTTATCTTTGGGGCAACAGTTTCTTACCTACAAGCTGTAAATTTTACCAATATTCCAAAATCCATACTTATTAAAGAAAAAGACCTATAACAAGTATAGTGCTACAATTTTTATTGGGTTTCCTTTGCACTATAACCAGGCCTGCAAGTAACAACTCAGTCTTCAGTCCAAATTTGAGGAAAGATTTTGATATACTCATGTCAAATATAGGTTGTAGTTTATATCTTTTATCTAGAAAATAAATTGCTATTTCAAATTGCTTTCTTTCCACTAATACTTCTATTGCTTCACTTCTACTTTAAATTAGACTTATATACATATATGGATGCCATCACAAGCACTTTACCTACAATAAGCTATATAATATATAAAATTAATGATATGAACAGATTTACAAAATTGTACAATGCACATGGGGGCTCTGTAATATTTTAAATGTTTTATCTAATTGATTAGTTTTCTGTTTATCAATGATTTTATTTTTTAATTATTATGGGATATTTTCTCTGTTTCTTGAGTCTCACATATGCATAACTAGCATGTTTTATTACTAGTTGATATTTAAAGCACAATTTTGTCTCTTTTTCTGCTGGGAAAAATTGTTAGGTACTGCGATAATAGTTTTTTTTTTTTCAATCCCAACCTTGTTGAGTTTCATTTGGTATATACAGAAACTGTCAAAAAATGAGAGTAAGAAAAATAGCACTCAGCAGATTGTGAGATAAGTGGTGAAAAATATGTTCATGGATGAAATAAACTATTTTAAAATACCTTTGGATTAAAACTGTCAGTCTTTGTTTTTTACTGAACTCTGTGATTCTCTAAATAGTTTAAGGTTATAATTAGAAATGAATTGTGAAGAGATTATTCCATGTTTCAGTCATGACTTTCAAGTAAAATTGAGTAAATACGCTAAAAAGAAAGAAAAGAAAAATCATGTATATGCAGTTACTTGTATCTAAAAGTGTGAGATCTAAGATACTGGAAAATATAAACATTCAATTGCATTTATCAATTGCAAAGTGAGAAAACAGAAATATGAAAAACCTGTGGTGTTAATAATACTATTTACAGCAACATATCCTACTACTTAATTAAGCTGCTAGTCAAATGGAGATAATGATAGGTTTACACAGAAGGTTATTCAAATTCTTTTTATTTTTATACAGAAAACAGATTGAGTTCACTCTCTATTGATTCTAAAATAAGGTAGGGGTGGGAGGGGAATCTGAAATGTTAGCCAGAATTAAGAAAAATCAAAGCCAGATTTTACTGGTAGTGTAAGGCAAGCCATCAGATGAAATGATAATGAGAATGCAGTATTTCTAATATCCTCAAGATCATATCAAGTTTTTCATACTTTCAGGTTTGTTCCCCAAAAGGTAGCTTATTTCAGAAGAGTCACAAAGCTTACTCCTTGGCAATCTGTACATACAGACTACTTTTTTTTTGCTTTTAGTACCTAAAATTTAAAATCATCATCATCATCATCATCTTAGGTAGTCTTTTTTGTGTGTGTGTTTTCCATATGAGAGTTATAAAATTTTCTCTTAATTAATTAATTTTACCAGGAAACATGGATAACTTTTTTTTCTTGTTATTCTGACCCAGAATTCTGTGGATTCCTAGTCTGCAAACTGAGGTCCTAAGCAGAGGGAAATTTTTTTCTATTGACTTAATTACCACCTTTCCTCCAACAGTTCTATAGTTTGAATACCTTATACAGATTACTCTAATAATAGAGTCCACAGATCTCTAATCCCATAGTTTACCAGAATTGGCTGCATTTTAGTCTTCACTGGAGTGCTCCAAACTGCTCTCCAGGTTCTTGTACAAGCCAGATCAAAGGTATTTGGGGAAATTTAAGGATTTACTTGAAAATTGAGAGGAGGATAGAAGAGAGCTTGTTGGGTAAGGGGCAGAATAGCAAGAAAATGGTAGTAGACCTCAATTCCAGTCCACTCTAATCTTTTTCTTCCACCAGCCTAGTTGTTTCCAAAGCCATGGCTAAAATACTCAAGGCAGAACTACTGGCTCAAACTGGTTAAGTGTTTTACCTGAAGCAATGCAGTCAGATAATTCCACTTTCTAGTAGTAAGAGAATAGAACAAAATACAGACGATGTGATATTTCCAAATTTCCTATTTCCAAAGGGAGGTTTAATTCACATTCTTTTTCCTCTACCTCTTTCTTCCTCTCCTTCCCTCTTTTCTTATTTCCTTCCTTTCATCTTTCTTTATAAAGTATATACAATGAATCAGAAAAGTCTACTAAGGCAAAAGTTTATGTGATTGCTTATAACTAAATGATCAGATATTACTAATTCAGTATCTTCTCCAATTTGTAGCATTCAAATTATTTACAGTAGTTTTTTGTCATCTTCTCAACTAACTGAACTGTTTAACTATTACTATCTGACAGAGGTTTGGAAAATATAGACATGACTGAACAGCCATGTACTGGAAACAACTCTACATTAAGAAAGGAGGATCTAAGTCTTTGGGGTCATTTTTTATTTCCACATCAAGAGAACACAATGGGACATTTAATATGTTAAGGTTCATCTAAAGTACAATGCAAATAAAATGTTTAAGTTATGTATCACATTATTCTTCAACTAAATTGATCTTCTTTTTATTAAGTATATATTTGCCAGGGTGTTAATAGGTCATTGGTCTGTTACTAATTTAATAATGTGTCTTGGATATAAAGTTGAAAATTATGACCTTGATTACTTTTTAAAAATGTGAAATGGAAGTTTTATTGATTGCTATTTATTTTTCTGAAACAAGAAAGAGAACATATTGCATCTGTTTCGTTCACTTTCTTTGAAAGGATATAGTCTGAATACAATTTTTAATTTGCTTATTCAAACAGACTTCCTATTTGGCTGCTCTGCAAAAGCAAGCAAAATGCAATTTTCAAATTTTTATATAGGATTAAAAAACATGCAATATATCTAACTTGCAGGGTAAAGTTATTCCAGATTTTTTTATCTTATTTGCCACTAGAAAGCATAAAACATCTTAAGTATTTTGCAACAGAATTCTGACAAAATGTATGTGAGTTCTATGGCATGAGGAGAAATGTTAACATCTGATTTAATTTTACCAAAATCTCATGATTGATTTACTATGACATTTATTTCCAATTGTAGATTAACATTTGAAAACACATTGCATACATTGTACCACTCTCCAATTCCAGTTCTGTTGTAAGGAGCACATGATATAGTAATGATGCTTATGGAATATGAACATTTTTTCATATTCTTTCTAATTCAGTAATTTAGACAATTAGCATCAATTTATCTCATTTGGAAAGGTAGATAAAATTATTTGTCCACTCCATTCTTCAGTTGGTTCCATATTATTTCAACACACACACACACACCCCCTATCCAATGGTCCATATTTCCATGCTTGCTGATGATTTCACTAATGTTATTTGTAAGCATGATTTTCTAGGAAATATGTATTTGTTAATAAGAGTACAAGCAAGACTAACATATTCTCAAAAATTCTATGGTTTAAATAAGAGAAAACTTTACTTTTTTTCACAAAGTAATATAGATGAGATTGGTTCTGGACTTAGAGAAATTCAGCTCCAAAAGGTTATCGAATGAATAGAGCTAGCAAGTTGGTTCTAGTTTCCTCAACATGTTGCATCCCTCTCTAAGTTCAAAGCAGTGGTCTTGCCATCTCTCAATCAGCAAGAATGGAGAAAATGTAGTCCAGGGTGTATGATTTATCTTTAAGGAGAAGACTCAAATGTTTCACATGCTGCTGTAAGGGAGGATGATAAACTCTTCTTTAGGTGGGCAACAATGTGTTCTGATAAACTGGGGAATTCTCTTAGTAAGAAAAAGAAAGAATGAATGGATGCTAGGGATAACTATCACAAAATATAAATTCTATAAGAGAATAAGTGACTTTCTCTTTTTTTTTTAATTGCTGTATCCTCAGAATACATAATAGTACCTGCAGCACATTAGGTTTCCAGGACATTTTCTTGACTGAATAGCTTGATGTATCTGTCCCTTTCAGTATCTCCTATTTCATGTGAATAATTCTCTATTACTTATATTTTTCAGGACTTGGGTTTTATTTTCCCATCTCAAAGTTTAATAAAGTAGCAGTTAGTGTCAGCTAGCCAGTCACTTCAGCTCCTAATATTTCCTAAATTACTTCCCTCCTCCCTTTCATCAACCATTGCATGTTATTTGTTCCATTATCTTAGCATTTCTGTGTGCACAAGTTTATCTGGGAGAATTTTTAATAAAACATAATTATTGTTAATTTTCCACATAGATATGCAGTATAAAAATATAGTTAGGCATAGCACAAAAAAGTGGCTAATATTTAATTTAACATTTTCCATGTTCATTAAGTGTACACCCAATATTGACTCACTAACCTGACTACTAAAAAATCTTTTCATCAACTGTTATCAGTAAGTAGGCATGACTTTAATTTTCTCATTAGTGATATTTTTACTTAGTCAACATTTTCTTCATTTTTAAAATTATTAATCTATTATTAATCTTATTATTCTTAAGAGACATTCATTTTTAACTAGAAAAAGTGAGTTTATAACACGTTCATGATTTTTTTTACAAATGGTAGAAATATAATTCCTTTGGAATTTATTGGCTTTAAATAAAAGTATAGTATATCACCAAGATGTCTTTTGGCTACTAGCAACAAAACCCCCAACTCAGATTTGCTTAAGTAATGAAGTTGTTTGCTTGCATGAAAGAGGTTCAGAAGAAAGCCTAACTCCAGGAATGATGTATCAGAATTATTATACTCTTCTCTATAATTCCTTAGAGTATGAACTAATTTAGTCACACATTATATTCAACTTTGAAAGTGCCCAGATTAAATCAAAGTTTTCATATATTTATTTGTCTTTTACTGATGAACAATAAATCCCTTTTCAAAAACTTCTCAGATGACATCCCTGTTGTCTCATTCTCCAGGAGGAAGCCTATAGCTGGCAAGGTAAAAGGAATTTCTGTTCCATGATTGGCTTAGATAAGTTGCTAATGTTGGGATGGATCTTATAGAATAAAACAAGTATTTTTCTGGTACTTACATATTCAACAAATGCAGTTTAGCAACACATATTCATGTTAGAATAAATACATAATATTATTGAAATGTAGCATTAGGATTTGGAATCTATAAAACAATCATGACATATGTATCCCAATGATTCTCAGCTAGAACCAGAACTGCTCTGGTAATGGGCATTTGAAAGTATGGGGTGGAGGGTGTTTTTCATTATCATCATACACTAAGGGTAACAAACCAAGGATAATAAACACTCTACAATACATGGATTAACCTTGCACAATTAGACATGTTAAGAATCACAGATAAGCTCATATTTATATAGAAAGAAAAATAAATAACCATGTCAATATCAAAATAATACATGAAGATATAACTACATATGTAGATTTATATATAGTCATATATATCATATTAAATATACTACAACAAATATGCATTCAGTTACCTCTTTTGGCCATGATAAACTTCACATGAGCCCTGTGCTCCTTCCCAGAAAGCAGTAATGGTTAAGAAATTGCCTCACCCTTTTGGGTTTCAGGATATGACTCACTGTGAAGAACCCCCTTCCTGGTATGACTTACATAGACTCACATATGCCTCCTTCATTTACCTATGGCAAGGTGAGATATAGACTTTCCAAATGCCTATCCTTTATCTCATAGGTGATTAGCTACTTGTACAAACTGATCAAAATCAACTTGTTAATTTGATTGGACCAACTTTAGTTAATTTTCCCTACTTCTCTCAGGGCCCAGAAGTTTGAACCATCATCAGCCTGTGTCAGTATCTAAATAGGGAAAAGTCTGTCCTAACAACAACTGCCAAGAATCTGGTAATCTCCAAGAAAGACATTTCCTGCTTAACTGTACTATCGGTCCCCCTTCCACTGACTCCCAAATACCCGGTACTTACTGTCTTCTTTACCCCACCCTATAAAAGAAATTTTCTTCTTCCTGATCTACGAAATGCTTGCAGATCACATGGTCTCAAGGTTTTCCTTAATAAATAGTATTCAAATAGAGTATTTCTTTATCCAAGTATAGATTTATCATTCATCAGTGTTTATTGAATATCTATCACATGCTGGGAACAAAATGCACAGGATTTACCAGACTGCAGTGGTGAGCTCTGTGTTAAACAAATGGGGTTGGATTATTTTAAATTGAATGGTTCAAATTGTTCCTCTGAGAAACTGATACTGTATTTAGGTCATAAAAAAGAAAAAGGGTGCTGTTTTGTGAATAGTGGCATGTAATATTCCAGGCAGAAGAAATAAAATGTATGAAGGTTCTGGAATATAAAACAATAATGTATTCACTTTTAAAATTCAATTTGATATAACTGTGTAAACAAATCCCCACAATTAATTGCATGTTATTTAAATGTTTACAATTTTTAATGTAAATTGTCAAAGAAAATCAGCGAATCAAGTTTTGTGAGAATGGTTGAGATTAATGTTTGTTTGAAAAGAAATCAAGGGCATGTACATTTTTGATTATCAGTTTTGTTCCTCCTGTGGAGGAAAAACTGATTAAAAAATGAATTTCTGGATTGATATGGATATACAATTAAAATAAAAGTTTCTGACATACTATACTGTGCCCCAAGTAATGTCAAAATTATGGTACACACTCAACCAGTTATCAGAGCAGAATGTAAGCTCCTTCTTTATATAAAACTCTTTTTCAAAAAATTTTTCCTCTGAGGGTATAAGCTTCACTCCTTAAGTAACATTTGTAATAAATTAAAGTTAGTGTGTCAAATATTTATATGAATACTGACATTGCATTATTAATATTCCTTGGACAGCTAGGAGTCATACACTCAAATGACATCTGGTATTGTTATTAGGTCACCGTCACCTCTTGTCTTTGAACGTAATGTCAGTCTGCTCACAACGAAGCTATAAAATCATAAAGTTTAGATTCTGCCTGTATACATAGTTTTTATTTTCCTTATATAAAATATGCTGTATGCTGAGTAATATCCTGCATATTCACTAAAAGTGAATTTAAATAATAATAATGATGACAATGATGATGATGTATTATAATGCAGATATAACCATTAATTGTCTTTTTAAGAATGAATTTATATCATAAGCATTAAGAAAGATTAGCTACTCCATGTGAAAACTGATAAACTATAACAGATATGTAATGAAAGTAAAAAAATGCCTTATTTAATAAACAAATATTGAATGTGACATACATGAATTTTGATCAAGTGTTGTGACATCTAAAATGTTTTTTTCCACATCCATTCATAGATATGGAGATGAAAAAACATATCATTCATAAATGATACAGAAAAAAATTCATAGATGTGGAAAAAATATATCAAAGGATATGTGGAAGCATATTATTCTTACTGGTCTGCAGATAGTCAACACAATTGAATGATTATAGTATATAAAATAGTTTGATATAAAAATATTTTTAATAAAATAGTTTTGATACATTTTATCATTCTAACTCTCCTATTCTATCGTTAAGACCAAGGTTAATGGTACTTAATTATGTACTTCCCTACTTCCCTGCTTCCCAGGGAAGTACTTCCCAGGGAAGTACATAATTCTTCCCCTCTTTCTCCCATTGGAGCATTGCAAATTAGAAAAATGAAGCACAGACTTTCTGTCTTTCATCCTGAATTTAAACTTCTCAACTCGCTCTCTTTTGAGCCTCAAGTTGTTGGAGAATGAGACAGATAATATAAAAAGGAGCCCAGTGGACATGAAGACCCACAGGACACAACTGAACAGTGTGCTACCTTCATCCCCTCATCTTTTCTATCAAATGAACATTTTCCCTTAGTATTTTATTTTTTGCAGCTACTGCTTGAAAGAGACAGTGTGTCCCTCTTTCTGTTTAGCATACAGCTGTCTGATCCTACTAACTTTTGAAAATATTTTCCTCTTCTAATTAGTTTAATTTTTAAATCATTATTCTATATTTTTATATTTCTATGGAAGCTCTTAAACTCTGTAAGGTTCCCCTGCATCCTTTCCTGGATTCCTATATAGGGATATTGAGTTAGGCTAAGTATGACATCAAGCCAACAGATCAAATACTATGAAATAAATCTTTAGATATAAAGGAGAATTAAATGAAGGATGTAATAACTGCAAGCACTAAAAAGTTATATAATTAGCAACTCATGTGATTAATTTATAACATGACATATTCACATAGCAAATATTACAGAAAGACAACACAGCCTAAATCAAGATTTTAAAATATGTTCAGAATGATAAATGTGTTGTTGATATTTATATCTCAAATTTTAGGCCATTGTATTAAAAGGAACTAAGCAATTGTTAACCTTACATCTTTTCTAGATTAAAGCAGGTTATATATAAATAAACTAAATAGATTAAAGATCTTTATATTATGTAGCAATAAACTGACTTTTTTTCAAGTTTAAGCCATTTTGTAATAGGAATGAATTATGTGATCATGACTTCTAGGAGAAAAAATAATTCAAAAGATGGCTGTTAACAATTAATGAAGCAATGCCATGAGGGTGAGTATGTATAAGCTTGTGTGTCTGTGAATATTTTTTCTCTTTTCTCTTTTGGGAGAATGAATGATAAAAATAGGGATTATTTTCCTTACTCTACTATACTAACACTCCCTTAAAATTTACCACATGGTTAAAGGTGATAGTTTAAAAGTACATGTTATTGTACACAGGTTAAATGTAACACAATACCTTTGAGAAAAAATATTTTGATCTAATAATTAGGATACTTAAAAGTCATTTGTTTTATTCAACTGAGAGTAAATTAACAACCAAAAGGATTTGAGAACTAATAAAAATAATTTGTGTGGCCTTAAGGTATATGTTAAGAGAATAAATGATAAAAAGGAAAGAGGACAGAAAATACATATTCAATGTGTTTATTAGTACCACAAAGAAATCTTGGAATTAATATATAATTTTACTCTCAGTAAATCTATGGGTCAAGTGAGTACATGTATCTTATTTTAATAGTGTACTTTTTCCTTATAATAAAACTGAAACATGATTTTGTACTTACTATAATGTCATATACATGTATATAAATTAATAATTACTTATCCCTTCAGTTCCTTTCTTGTATTAAACACAATTTTAAGAGTAAAATCAGATTTAAAGTTTATAATTCACAAACAAAATATTTACTGAAATTGTTTAATATAAACATTATGTTTTTTTTTTAATGCTCTAAAGTATCTTTGGTTGATACTTTCATATGCATATTTATATAAATCATTAGGGTGATTCACATTTCTTTGTTTCTTCCTAAAATTTAGAATTCTGGGATTTCCAGTCAAGTAGGCAGAGCGGTAGGACCATGAGCTCCCCTCTCCTTGAGGCTGCGAGAAAACACAACTAACTGCTAAACAACCATTGAAAAAAAGACTGGAACCTAGCATAAATGATCTTCAACTTGAAACATAAAGCAGGAACCACAACAGGATGGTAGGAGAGGCATGCTCATAGTATAATCGGGCCCCATACCTGCCAGGTGGGCAACCCACAAGCTGAAGAATAATTAAGTCTCAGAGGCCCTCCCCTGGGGTGAGAGTTCTGAGCCCCACATCAAGGTCCCCAGCCAGGGGCTCTGGCATCAGAGGAGGAGGAGACCCCAGGACATCTGGTTTTGAAGGTCAATGGGGCTTAGCTCCAGGAGCCCCATGGGACTGGGGGAAACAGAGACTTCATTCTCTTGGGAAATACACACAGAATTTCACATGTGCCAGGCACAAGGGCAGAGGCAACAATTTCAAAGGGGCCTGGGCCAGGCCTGCCTGCTGGGTTTTGGAAGTTCTCATGGGGACATGGGAGGACAGCTGTGGCTCACCCAGAGACATAAAAGCTGGTGGCAGACATTCTGGGAGTGTTCACCTTCACGAGCTTTCCTGGAGCCTGACATCTTGATTAGATCATGAGCACCAAGACCTGGCCACACACAACAGCCTGTGGGCTTAATGGCTGGGGAGCCTCAGGCCAAACAACATACTGAGTGGGAACACAGCCCCACCAATCAGCCATAATGCCTTTTGACATGGCCCTACCCACAAGAGGTCCAGGACCAAGCTTCACCCAGCAGTGGGCAGGGATGAGCTCCTCCTGCCAGAAAGCCTCTAGTCCAGACTCATCCACCAGGGGCAGATACCAGAAATAAGAAAACAACAATCTCAAAGCCTATGGAAGGAATCCACAATCATAGGCCAGATTTTACACTGGGACTGGCTGGACCCTGGCCCTTTAATCACAAGAGAGGAGTGCACTGGTGGGACATATAGGACATCTCCCACAGAGGTCTACCTCTGCAGGATCAAGAAACTTAACCAACCTATCTAAAAATACAAGTAGAAAGATAGACAATATGAGGCAGCAGAGGTATATCTTCCAGGCCAAGGTACAAGATAAAATCCCAGAAGTAGAAATAAGTGATGAGGAGATAAGCAATCTATCTGAGAAAGAGTTTAGAGTAATGCTGGTGAAGATGTGCAGAAAACTCAAGCTGAGTATAGATGCACAGAGCAAAGTTTTTAGCAAAGAGCTGGAAAATATGAAGAATACCCAAACAGAGCAGAAGAATAAAATCACTGAAATGAATAACACACTAGAAGGAACCAAGAATACACTAAATGAGGCTGAAGAATGGATCAATGAGTTAGAAGACAGATTAGTGGAAATCACTACTGCAGAATAGAAAAAAATTAAAAAAAAATAATGAAAAGAAATGAGGATAGTTTAAGAGAACTCTGGGATAACATGAAGAGTACTAATATCCCCATTATAGGGGTCCCAGAAAGAGAATATAGAGAGAAAGAACCTGAGAAAATTTTTGAGAGATAATAACCAGAAACGTTCCCAACTTGGGAAAGGAAATAGTCACCCAAATCCAGGAAACACCGAGAGTTCCACAGAGGAAGAACACACCAAAGTACATAATAATCAAATTGACAAAAATTAAGGGTAAGGAGAAATATTAAAATTACAGGAGAAAAGCAACAAATAACATACAAGCAAACTCCTATAAGGTTATCAGCTGATTTTTCAGCAGAAACTCTACAGGCCAGAAGGGAGTGGCACGATATATTTAAAGTGATGAAGGGGAAAAACTTACAACCAAGAATACTCTATCTAGTGAGGCTCTTGTTCAGATTTGATGGAGAAATCAAAAGCTTCACAGATAAACAGAAGCTAAAAGAATTCACCACCACCAAACCAGCATTGCAGCAGATGTTAAAGAAACTTCTCTAGTCATCAAAACATAAGAAAAGAGAACAAAATGAAGAAAAAGAGAGACCTACAAAAGATTGCTTTGGCAATTCAGGGTCTTTTATGGTTCCATATAAATTTTGGAATTGTTTGTTCTAGTTCTGTGAAGAATATCGTGAGTATCTTGACAGGGGTTGCATCGGATCTGTAGATTGCTTTGGGTAGTGTGGCCATTTTGATAATGTTGATTGTTCTAATCTGAGAGTACAAGATATCTTTCCATTTCTTTGTATCATCTTAAATCTCCTTCATCAATGTTTTACAGTTTTCAGTGCATAGGTAAACTCTTTGGTTATGTTTATTTCTAGGTATTTTGCTGTTTTTGATGCAGTGGACATGTTTATGCCAGTTATAAAATTCTGGATTTTGAAGTGAAAAAAAAAAAGTGAAGGGCTGCAAATCACAAAATATCCTTATTTTTTATGGGTGAGTTGTATTCCATTGTATATATATGCTGCATCTTCTTTATCCATTCATCTATTGATATGCACTTAGGATGCTTCCATATCTTGGCAATTATTAATAGTGTTTCTGTTAATAGCAAGGTGCATGTATCTTTGAATTAATTCTTAATTTGTGGTTGGCTTTATTCCTTTGATAACTATGTAAGTTTAAACAGCTAAAGCTCTTAATGTTCTTAGAAACAATGAACAGTACACAAATGTAAATTTTTAAAAAATATGTACAGTATATCGTGTATGTGTATTTACATGCAATATATTGTATAAATGCAGTCAAATTGTACCAATTCTACCTAATAAAACTGAAAACTGAAAAAAAAAAGAATTCTACTAACCTATTTGATTTATGTATCCCTTAATTCCAAAAAAAATTTATTGAATATTTACCATGGACAAGTAAAATTTTAAAATGTACTAATTCTTTCCAATCTAGATTTAAAGATAATTTTGTTATCATTCTTGAGACAAAAAATAAATATTCTTGACCTGCCTCTCACTACCAGTTCTTTTGTTTTCCTAGTAATATTCTTGAACTAATGCTTTTTCAAATATTGATGATTGGATAATGAAATGAATGTGATATATTCTTCAAATTTACAGTTGTCCTACTCTATAAGAACTGATATATAATTTGTGTCCATAGCCTCTGATGTTATTACTTACTATTTGATGGAAAATGAAAAAATCATGTGCAGAGGACAATGGAATAAAAAGTTAGAACAAATTGTTAGACAAGTAATCCATGTAGGATATATTTGGAATTGATCATACTACAGTTCATTCACTTAATCCAATGTTCATAAATTGGGTGATTTTTCTAAGCTCCCTAGCTCCACAAACCATTTAGCTGACAAGATTTGAAAGTTTTGTGTTCTCTGTTTATTGATTTCCAATGGAATTCCCACCTAAACTGATGAATGAGAACCTGTGCTGAGAAAAGACGTTTTTTGTTTTTCTGCCCCCTCCAACATGACTCTAATAATAGAATTTTGCTCTAAAAACATAGGTCAAGGAAGAAAAGGGGGAAATAGTCTTTAAACTTATACAAAATAAACAATATAAATGAGGCCACCAAATAGATTTGCAGATGATTATAAAAACAGCAACAAAAGAACTGAAAGCCATTATTACATATTCATGGCAAATACTTATCTTATAAAAATTTTACATTTCTTATAAGTGTCTAATAAGCTTTGTGTTCATAGTTACTAATTAGACATATTTTTTGAAGAAAATGCTTCACAAATACAGAGATTATTGCACATATTAAAAATAAAATACTTTCTTAAGCAAATAGCTTTGGAGGACTAATATTTGGGGAATATTTTAACATCTGTAATTCAGCAAACTTCTATAATTCAAACCTGCTTCCTGCGTCTTACACAATTGGAAATATTTTGCATAGACCTACAGGTTTCAGCCTTTTCAAAATTATATAATAGGGACAGAGAGCAAGAGATTAAGTTGGTAATATATTTATTGACCAAGAGAAAAAAATCTTTTGAAAGTTTTGAAAGACAAAATCATTAACAGAAAGCCCGGAAATAGTCATGGAGTATTTCATTAGTCAGGGAATGTACTGTAAATATAGATTTGCTATTAAATTTAGGAGTTGAAATAACCAAGAAATATTTCACTTATACTGGTTTTCCTGAGATCCTCTGACAAAAGCTGAGTCAGAAATAACTTACATGTAAAATGCACCAAATTAATTTGCATATTAAACCACAATCCTCAAAATTAGTTTCCTTAAAAATATTTTTTAAACCCTCTGTATGTCTACATAAGAAGAATACAATTTAAAAATAGAGTATACTTGTACAAACATTTTTCTAGACACCTCAGAATCTTGGAAAGTTTGAAGAATGCAGATTCAAATATAGTGTGATTTTCAGTAGACCACCTACAGGGCTGGCTTCATGAGTGCAAGACTTGTCCAGTTATTTGTATGAGGATTCATGCTCTGAAGGGCACTGCTCTTGGGTTAATGCTCTGCTGTCACCTTCTTGGGATTTTTAATAATTTTATCTTTGAACTCTTGTGCTGTAAGTCCAACGGGACAATTAAATATGTGTGAGAGAAGAGGAGACACACACATTATATTTCTACTGCTGTTTCTTGCTGCCCTGTTCACGTACAGCATCTCCAGTGTTTCAAGTGCATGGAATTACAGTATGCTCATGATGTGTATGGAATCAGTGAGATTTAAAGCAAGTGCAAAAAATGCTTGTTAACGTTTACTATCAAGTGAAGGCCCTGATAGCTTTGAGAGACTGGACTTTCAATCTGAACAAGAACTTGCTTCAAATGCAGGAAAAAGGCACTGGTGTTCTAAGAAACATGAATATTCTTGGAATCCTATCATATCATTCCTTTTTTGTATTTCTCCTTGTATTAGTCAACCACTTACATAGGAGATGATGACACAGAGAAAAGGGACATATAAAACATCCCATATTTCTTTTCCCTTTCACTCTTTCCTTATTCACTAGTAAGCCAAATGTAGAGAGTGTCTGTAGATTGTACATGTGTCAGGAAGTAAAAATCAATTGAGTTCATTTCCAGTTTGTTGTTAAGAACAAAATAAAAATGCATGTATGCAATACAAAAAAATTAATTGTATAATTTTGGTAATTTTATATATGATTTAGATGCTCTTATATTTGGATTTTAAACTGGTATTGCACATTAAAGATGAATACAGATGCTAAATTATTTAAAATTTTAATTTTTCTATAATTAGAATATTAAACAATAAATAAGACTTATCATGTCCAGTTATGAAAGAGAGCTACAGATGAAAAAAAGTTTCAAGTTGTAATTACTTTAACAGTATTTATTTTTTCCTACTTTTGTAGCAAGTGGTCCAGAATCTGACTTTTGTACTGGACCCTGAGGATTATGCAGTCAGCATTTATCACCTGGTCTGTTTGCCTCTACCCTCAAGGGTCAAGTGGAAATTCTACATGCTTGAAGTAAGGCAAGTTCTTTCTTGGTTTCCACACTTGTTTTGACTGAAACAAGAGATTCCAGGTGCTTCAAATGGGGAAGAAGCTAATAGTCAACTACCAGTTAGCTGGAAGCTCCATATCCAATGTAAGTGCTTTGTGAGCCTCATAATTTCCCCACCCTGAGTAACCACCTCTCCTTTTCCCCTACCTAGTAACTAACAGATTCCTCAGCACTATCTTCCTGTGGACATTAGAATCTCTTTTCAGTCATAATCCAGGTTTAAAGCTGTTTTAGGTTTCTTTCCTTAATCTCCCAATTCCTTTTTTTTTATTGAGTTATAGTCAGTTTACAATGTTGTGTCCATTTCTAGAGTAGAGCACAATTTTTCACTTATACATGAACATACATATATTCATTGTTACATTTTTTATTTTGCTGTGAGCTACCACAAGATCTTGTATATATTTCCCTGTACTATACAGTATAATCTTGTTTATCTATTCTACATATACCTGTCAGTACCTACAAATTTCAAACTCCTAGTCTGTCCCTTCCCACTCCAACTCCCCTCTTGGAACCACAAGTTTGTATTCTATGTCTATGAGTCTGTTTCTGTTTTGTATTTATGTTCATTTGTCTTCTTTCTTTCTTCTTTTTTTTAATTTTTAGATTACACATATGAGCTATCTCATATGGTATTTTTCTTTCTCTTTCTGGCTTATTCACTCAGAATGACATTCTCCAGGAGCATCCATGTTGCTGCAAATGGTGTTATATTGTCATTTGTTATGGCTGAATAATATTCCATTGTATAAATATACCACCACTTCTTTATCCAGTCATCTGTCAATGGACATTTAGGCTATTTCCATGTCTTGGCTATTGTAAATAATGCTGCTATGGACATTGGCGTGCAGGTGTCTTTTTGAAGTAGGGTTCCTTCTGGATATATGGCTAGGAGTGGGATTCCTGTGTCATATGGTAAGTCTATTCCTGGTCTTTTGAGGAATCGCCATACTATTTTCCAAAGTGGCTGCACCAAACTGCATTCCTACCAGCAGTGCAGGAAGTTTCCCTTTTCTCCACAGCCTCTCCAACATTTACCATTTGTGGACTTTTGAATGATTCATTCTGACTGGTGTAAGGTGAACCTCATAGTTTTGATTTGCATTTATTTGTTAATTAGTGATATTGAGCATTTTTTCATGTGCCTATTGATCATTTGTATGTCTTCCTTGGAGAATTGCTTGTTTAGGTCTTCTGCCCATTTTTGGGTTGGGTTGTTTGTTTTTCTTTTATTAAGTCATATGAGCTTCTTATATATTCTGGAGAACAAGCCTTTGCGGTTTCAACTTTGTCAAAAGTTTGTTCCCATTCCGTAGGTTGTCATTTTTTTGCTTATGGTTTCTGTTGCTGTTCAGAAGCTTGTACGTTTTATTAGATACCATTTATTTATTCTTAGTTTTATTTCTATTGTTTGGGTAGACTGCCCTAGAAGAACATTTTTGAGATGTATGTGAGATAATGTTTTGTCTTTGTTTTCTTCTAGGAGGTTTATTGTATCTTGTCTTATGTTTAAGTCTTTGATCCAATTTGAGTTTATTTTTGTGTATGGCATAAGGGAGTGTTCTAGCTTCACTGATTTACATGCTGCTGTCCAGTTTTCCCAATACCATTTGCTGAAGAATGAATAGACTGTCTTTATTCCATTGTATATTCTTGCCTCCTTTGTCAAAGATTAGTTGACCCAAAGTTTTTGGGCTCATTTATGGGCTCTCTATCTTGTTCCATTGGTCCATATGCTGTTTTGATTATTGTAACTTGGTAGTATTGTCTGAAGTCTGGGAGAGTTATTCCTCCAAACTCTTTTTCTTCAGTAATGCTTTGGCAATTCAAGGTCTTCTGTGGTTCCATGTAAATTTTATTATGATTTGTTTTAGTTCTGTGAACTATGTCCTGGGTAATTTGATAGGGATTGCATTAAATCTGTAGATTCCCTTGGGCAGTATGAGCATTTTAACAATATTGATTATTCCAATCCAGGAGCGTGGGATATATTTCCATTTTTTTAATGACACAATATAGAAAACCCTAAAAGGTCCACACAAAAACTACTAGAACTAATTGAAGAATTCAGCAAGGTAGCAGGTTACAAGATTAATGTACAACAATCAGCTGCATTTCTTTACACTAATGATGAATCAAAGGAAAATAAAGTAAATAAACAATCCCTTTAAAACAGCACCAAAAGTAATAAAAGACCCAGGAATAAATCTAACCAAGTAGGTGAAAGACTTATACACAGAGAACTATAAAACATTTATTAAGGAAATTAAAGAACCTCCCAATTCTAATTCATATAACAGTTGATGCAATCTCTTTTTTATTCCATCTATCCCTCTGCTTGACTACTGAACTTAACTACCACTTTACTGAAACTGCACACTGGAATTTATGTTTCATTACTTAAAAATTCTCTTCTTCCTCAAATTCTTCTTTCAGTATTCCTTTCAAGCTTCTTGAGAATTGGATCTTTTCAGAAGACATTACTTCCTATTAATCCCTTTAAGTTGTGGCTTCTTTTGTTTTCATAACCTTTTGTACCAATGAGATTGTAATTGGGATGACTTATCTCAGATTATTCTCTCCTATCTTCTATGCTGACTGCACCTATAATTAGACTTGACCCTCCACTTTCCTCCTCTTTACAGTCATCTACAGATCTCACTCCTGACTTTTTTTTTTTGGAATAATTTAGCTCTAGATTAATTTCACTTTCTGTAACACACCACCACTCTTATCATATTTTTTGTGTTTCTGTCCATGCTGTTAATAAATCTCCCTTCTAATAGATTTGTCCTTGTGATAATTTAGTCATTTATCTTCCCCAGGGTCATATACCAGGCATCACCATTACAAGTAATTTGAATTGCTATATAATATCAATTTAAAATACCTCATTCTAAAACCACTGCTTCCTCTTAAGCTCACTTGATTTAGAAATGCTTTCATTAATCCTTGGTTGAGAAGACTAAATTCCTTCTTGATTATTATTAATACCTTTTCATAATTTCTGGACATTCTTGCTGTAAATATTACATTTTGAGAGAGGTTACTTCATTTTATGTTGAATCAAGAAATGTATACAACTGAATAATTTTAATACAATTTAATATGTTTTAATATATGTTTGGTGTAAGGGTAGGAGAAAAAAGGGTTATTATGGGATTAAATGAAATCATCTGTGTGAAACTTTTGAAAGTTGTAAAACATTATATAGAATTTAAAGGATCTTTCATTCAGTAACAATTTTAAATAAGTTAAAAATCCAATTTAAAAAATAATTTATGCTTAATATTTTTAAAAGTTATAAGAAAAACAAAGTTCTGGAATAAGTGACTATGCAGGATTAGCTATGAATTGACCCATTTAAAAGTTGTATTCAGTTAATATTCAAATTATATCACTGGGACATTTTTATAGATAAATTCAATTAAAACAAATAATCTTTAAAGATAAATTATGGAACAAATGTTCGTGCTCAACTATAAGACTATGCTTTGGAATTCTTTGTTAACTTAGGAAAATTACATATTTCACTTTCCAATTAAGTAGCATACGTACAGACAAGCCTTAGGCCGGGATCCCCTTAGCAGCTCATTCCACTCAGAGCAGCAAACAGCAGACAGGCTGTTCATTCTCTTCTATGTTTCTTGTACAGATGGTAGCAGCTGCTGCTGTGACAGGCTGTCTGTCTTGTCATTTCTTTATGTATTCATTTTTACAGCTGCAAACGGAATCTATTCTTGTGAGTAAGAATTTGCATAGAAATTCATCTTAATAAACCAGGTCTCAAATATTTAGATAGTCCATATACTGATATGAAACTTTTTCTATTACTTTGTCTTTGAATAAATATTTTGTTTTTGAAAATTAATTATTTTGTGCAGTGATCACATATAGTACAAATTAAAAATACTTATGGGTTACAAAATATTTATAAAAATGAACTGAATAATGTGTTCTCAATGATTATATGGTACTTTAAAAAGTATATATATATTCCATATATTTATTTAACTCTCATTTAAAGAACTACTTCCATTAGTGATATCTCTTGTGATACACATTAAGCATAGTGTTTATAGCTAGAATTCAATTAAAAAATTAAATACTGATCAATATCCCACTATCTAGTGGTGCCATGTTGTGAGAACAAATTAATCAAGAATATGTAATTTTAAAGGAAGTCATCAACATTTTATATTATTTTTTAAAGAAAAAAGAAATCTCAGTGAAATGCATGTGAAGGAAAAATGCTGCTGTGACAAAAATTGTTCCTTGAATGCATTCGGGTTTGCAAGTTGCATTTTCATTTGCCAAGTTCAGCATGCTGGGAGGAGTGCAATCTAATCAAAAGAGTGCTGGATTTCAAGTCAGCAGATATAGATGCTGCCATAAACTTTGGGTCTAAAAATACCTATCTGCAAAAATTATATATTATCACCTTTTATGGTCATTTTGAAAATAGATAGTATATTTTTATGTTACAACTTTTTCTTATTATGCATTATTCAATTTTAGAACTGGAAGAAAGAGTCTGAGATCATTTAATACCTTTACTTTAATAAGAATAAGCAATGTATTAGTTAATACAATTAGTTGCTTAGGGACTTCAAGAAAAAGGAATAGAAAGTAGGGAAGGATAGACTTTGTTTTTTCAATCAGAGCCTAGAGCACTATTTTATACCATTCTTAATTATTATTATTCTGTGATATAAAAGTCATTCTCTGCAAATAAAAAGCAAAGTTTATGGAGGAATAATTCTCAGAAAATGAACTATAACCTGTAAACTCATTTATTATTTACAATTAAACCCTGAATGGATTTAATTTTTTACTCATTGAAATTATAAAATTGTCAATAATTATGATTCCTGAGACTTGACAAGATGAAATAACCATATCATAACCACAAGTTCTAATGAAATTCAGTGATTAGATGTGGTATATAAAACAGTGGAAGAGATCTGGAAGACAATTTATTAACTCTTTTCAAATATCTTAAAACATTCAGACTAATGAGGATGAGCTGATGGAATTAGCAATTGGTACACCAGCAGTGAAGACTGTAAGATGGGACCCCCTTTCTGAGACAAAGACATGTATTCAAAATCTAAAACCATCCTTGTCAAGCTAAAATCCTGTGGGAGGGACCAATAAGCACACAGAAGAAATTTTTATCTCCATTACATATGTATCTATAAAGTTCACAGTGCCAAACAATGTGTAAGGATTAACAAGAGACTTAATATACAATTCTTCACTTCCTTGAATTCTAAGTAATATCTAATTCATTTCTGAGAAATACTATATTATAGCTTAGAATGTATACAAAAAGATATTATATAAAAGCACATTTTAATTAGAATTATGATTAGGCCAGTGGTATTAGGGATCACTTCTTAAGCCTACAATGGTAAGGTAACTGTCTGCTTGGTTGGTAATAAATTTAGACATATCAAGATGTTTGATAGTATTGCATTGTATGACCCCATGGTCCTGCAAACTCAGCTGCCACAGAAGGTCTTACACTTCTTTAAGAGGTCTCATTTTAAACAATAAAATGATATCTAAGGAAGATAATAGCTACTATTGGTACTTTTCACCACATAAGCAAGTATGGCTATGAATTTAATGACAAAAACTATTTTCAAAAATAATAATAAATAAATAAATAAAATAAATAAGAGTGAGGGAGGAAAGAAGAAAGGAGAAAAATAAAATAAAATATAAAATAATAATTCCAACAGTATTTCCTTGAATAAATTGGAAACAATACAAATCTAAAGTAAAAACAAAATGGAGAAATAAACTTTGTAGTATCTTTACAGTGGAATATGATGCAACTTTTAACATAACCATTATTAAATACTATGCAGTGACATGAATGCCACTTTTATAAAATGTAGATACATTTTTTTCTCATAATATATCCCCAATTCAAGATTCAGGAACTGTTTCCTCCAGCTGCTGGTACCACTGACTACACACAGGTCACAGGAGAATGTCTTCTCAGGAATTTCCCTAGCCTAAAGGAAATTGCTGAACTTATAGTTATACTCTCTTTTGGGACATCCTGAATCCAATGATTAGTAGATCCTAGTACCCCTGCCTCAAGTTAACATATCACTGAAGGGTAAATCCAACTTCTGGGCTAAGAGATGGGTTGAGACCTCACTTCTGGGAAAATTGCTTTGCAGTTTAATGTCTATACCCAACTCCTGACTTCCACATTTCCTTGCAAGGGCTTCCCACTAGTCTCCTCACACACAATTTCTGTCTCAATCTATTTTCCAGAGAATCAATAAAATAAAAAAAATAAGCAAATCAGGGTATCAAACTGAATGTAGGCTAACATCATAGTTGTGAAAAATATAAATGAAAAATAGAAACATATTGCTTACAAATATAAAATATATTATATATAATTTAACATTTGTTTTCTCCAATGCAGTTATTTTTAGATTTTCCAGTTATTTGTTTAAAAATAGATAACTAGATCAAAATTCTGAGGATTATACTCTATCCCAATCAGATATTAGTTGAAATAGTAACATGATAAATTTTGCAGTAAAGACTCAACAAAGTTTTAGTTTTTATCTAGTAAAGTCTTACTAGTTGTGAGAGTGAAAGGAATTATGTGCATTTAACATACATATATGTTAATTTTCTAAAATCAAGTTATTTTTATAGAAACTATAGCAATTGGATTTTTTAAAAAGACTACAGAATTTTCACAACTAACTTGAGCTAATTTCAACTTAAATAATGACAGACTTAATGCCCAGTGATGTTTAAGACTCAAAGGTAAATAAGAACTAACTTAGTTGATCCTTGCTTCCAGAATTACCAATTAGTTTCAACTATTCATTACAAGTCTACTCTTAACAATGAACTTTAGTCTTCCCTTAGCATTAACTTAACTTTTCTACACGCTTAGGAGACCTACTTTGTTCTACCTTCTCATTGCAAAAATTGTCATTTCTGCTTTGCCCAGCACTAGCCACATCCAAGTGGCCATGTGCCAAGAAGTTTGTTTTGGTTCTGGGTCAAATATTTTCTGCATGTAAAGTGGTCCAACCTTAGAGGAGTGACAGCAAGCTCTTAGGTCCATTTCTAAATGCCTAAGGTGAATTGCTTTATGTTCTGCCAAAAAAAAAAAAAAATGCAACCTACAATAGAAGAACTGTATTGGAATCAGTTAAGAGAAGTCTGCTTTCTTCTCCACTGGAATGTAAGGTGGCAACATAAATAAGAATGAAAAAAGAAAAAATAAAATTTCAAATTCTATCTGCATAGCACCCTACCATAGGCTATTTAAATTTAACACTTCATACTTAGTTCTCAAAATGATAATGAATCTATAATTAAAGCTTTACTCTATGGCTGGAAAATGTAAGACCCAAATAATTTATTAAATCTGTCTAAGATGACACAAGTAATGTAAGTTATACAATAATAATTGTAGTAAACAAATGTAATAAAATAAAAAGTGTAATAGGACAACAAGATATCACAAAAATAAAGTGTAATACTAATGATATATGTGATATAATTCTATATATGATAATGATATGTAATTAGTGCATATCTTCCTAAATGGAATGAAACAAATTTGACATATCCACATATCTTAATCTTAAACTGGTTTTCAGTGCTTCTACATGTGAACACTAGTAACTATGAGATAATCTTTGAATAACTTATTAAGGTCAGTATTAAATTGTTAAAAATATGCTTTTCTCCTGAATTAAAAATTAGAAGAATATATGTTTCTAAATTATCATAAGTATGTGTTAGTATTAAAATTTGATATATTTTGTATAGATTTAAATTTATGACATATTTCAGGAAATCTAAGAATTTTACCTAACTATGATATATGCACAAGTATCCTTTGATTGCACTTGACTATCCAAGGGATGAAGAACAGGTATACATTGTACAAATTTTGCTTTCCAAATTTGCTAGCCAGAGTGTTTAACGATAGGTTTGCTTGTGAAATTATGTAATGATACATCCACAAAGAAGAAATGCCTTTAAAAAAATTTACAAAAGGTCACATCTTGCCAAGGAATGTATCAACCAGGCTGAAATATCCTAAGAGTCTGATGTTATTTTCTAATTTTAATTAGGCACCGTAAGGCCTAGAAAAAACTCCAAAGAAAAACTGTATTTTGCCTGAGTTATTTTATGAAAACTGAAGAGTTGGAGTATTTCAAAACATAGATTTTCTTTTCAAGTTATTGTCATGCATGCAAAGAATTGCTGCTGCATCTATCTTGTATTAAGCCCTATGAATTTATCTTTTGTCAAATAATGAAAAATAGTGGCATTTTACTGAAACACTTAGAGGATAAGAACACAGGAAGACCTCAGGGCCAGATATGAAGTAAAAATGTTAATCTAGAGGGGTAAAAAATGTTTTAAACCCAGTGTTTGCCTGGAGTCAAACACCAACCCTGGTGATATTGATATTCTATTTCTTATGGACAAAGTGCAAGAGAAAAAAAAAAGACAAAACCTAGTGCTTACCAAAGTTGGGCAATCAGAAACAATCCCCAGTATAAAGTTGGGACCAAATGGATCATCATATGAGACTGATCTGGGTATGAAGAAACTTGTGAGCTTCAATCTTGTTCAGTCATAGAAAAGAAAACAAAGACAAAAACAAAATTCCAAAAATCCTTACCACAACAGCCTTACACATTTTTGAAATCAAGAGTCACACTACCAATGTGATCTACATATACTCAAGCTGAATTTTTTTTTTCAGTAATATATAGTTACATGGCTGAAACAAATGAAAATCCTGTCTAGTGGCATGTAACTTCAACTCAAATATTGTTTCAAATAAAATAAATTCCAACAAAAAATAAAATAAGAATTTACTAGGAAGGAAGGTATGAGAGAGTACAATCAGACTCCATGTATTTTTTTAATATTGGAATTTTTAGAAATAAAATAAATGTTAAATATATTTAAAGAAATAAATAAGAGAGATACTATAAAGTTTAGCAAGCAGATCTCAATAAAAGAATAGATCTAGAAATACAGTATTAACAACTCAGATGATGGGTAAACCATTATTTTAGACACAGAGGAATTAGAAAATAATGAATTTATCTGATAAAGGGTTCAAAGGAAAAGTAGTAAGAATGCTAAACAAACTCGGGAAAGAATAGATTTACAGAATTAGAATTTTAACAAAGAATTACCAGATATTAAAAAGAACTAGTTAGAGTTGAAGAATATGACAACTGAAATTAAACAAAAATACACTAGAATTAATTAATAGCAGACTAGGTGATTCAGAATAACACATAAGTGATATGGAAGATAGAATAGTGGAAATCACCCAATCAGAAAAGCAAAAGTGAAACAAAACAAAACAATACAAAACAAAAATAGGGATAGTTTAAGGGTCTTCTGGAAAATCATAAAGTGTACTAATATTTACATTATAGGAATCCTAGAAGGAGAAGAGAGAAAGCGGTATAAAAAAGTATTTGATAAAATTATGGCTAAAAAGTTCCCAAAACTGACAAAAGGAAGCAGATATCCAGGTACAGGAAGCTTAGAGAGTCCCAAATAAGATGAACCCAAAGAGACCCACACCAAGGTGTAGCATAAAATTAAAATGACAAAAGTTAAAGAGAAAAATTTAAAGGCAGCAAGAGAAAAACAGTCATATTCAAGGGAATCCTTATAAGGCTATCAGCTGATTTTTCTGCAGAAACTTTGCAGGCCAGAAGGGAGTGGCATGATATATTTTAAGTCCTGAAAGGGAAAAACCTACACCCTAGAATATTCTACCCAGCAATGTTATCATTCAAAGTTGAAGACGAGATAAAGAGCTTCTCAGATGAGCAAAAAATTGAAAGAGTTTATTAATACTAAACTGACCTTAGAAGAAGTGTTAAAGGGTTTTTTTTTTTTGTTTTAAGTGAAAAAGAAAAGGCTACATACAACAAGAAATAAGAAATTATAAGAAAGGAAAATGCCACTGGTAAAGGCAAATACATAGTAAACCCTGTGGATCAATCACTTAAATAAGCTAAGAGTAAAAGATAAAAATTATAAAATTAAGTCTAACTACAATAAATGGTTAAGGGAAAGACATAAAGGTGAAAAATATGACATCAAAAACAAAAAGGAGGAAGGAGAGTAAAAATTTAGATTTTTTAGAATGTGTTTGAGTGTAAATGACTATCAGTTTAAAATAAGTAGATATAGTTAAAGGTCAGCATATATGTGGATCTAATCCTGGAAAAAGTGGGGGAAAAGCATTTTCCTCATGAGATCGTATGTACAGAGAGCATATGATAGTCCACACAGAGCTCATAGAATAAGAAAATGTATTGCCCACAAAGTCTTATGTTGTTCATGTAAGGATAACATCCCTGAGTTAGATTAGCAAAAAGCTCACCAGGTTTACAAAGCCTGCCATGGAATAAAAAAGAGAATGACCCACTGAATGACCCACTTACACTCCCACTAAAGTCTGGCCAAACATGATTACTATTAACATTTTCTATTTTTTGTTACTAGGCCATAGATATGTGACAATTCTTGAGATTAAAAGCAGAATGTGGAGGATGGAAAGAAAAAAGTACTTACAAGAAGAGGAAAATTTATGAGAGCTTTAAAATAATAACTGCCCTATTGATTACTGATTTGGAATATATATTTCCAAATGCATTTATTTCAACATGTACCTGCACTCGTGTATGTATATTTACACACATATATATTTACATATATTCTACACACATGTATATATTTGTGATTTTCTACTACCCAAAATGAGGAATTGTGAACTACTTTATACATATGAGAACACTTATACACATATCTGAAAATAGATATAGAGTAGATCCTTATTATTCACTTTGGTATTTGTGAATTTGCTTACTGGATAAATGTCTGTTACTCTCAAGTTAATACTTCTTATGTTTTTGTAGACGTCCAAAGACATACACAGAGTATCAAAAAATTGAGTCACTCAACAGTGCACAATCCCAGCTGAATTCTAAAAAGGCAATGATACTCTGCTCTCATGCAGAAATGACCAGAGGATGGAGACAGCAGGGGCAGTGTAGTATAGTGTAAGAAATCTTGGGTGTGGGGACAGCTAAGTTTGAACCTCATTTTCTCTCTTGTAAGATAAAATAAAACCTACCAGGATGAATTGTTTTAAGACATAAGATTTTAATCAATGTGAGACAAAGGTGGGATGAAAAATGTTTACTTTTAATTATAGAGTCATAAAATATTACAATTCTATACACATCCGATTCAAGACTACCAAGCTAACACTGGATAGAGTAGGCTGTTGATGACTTTTTAAGAATACTTTAAATACTTATTAATCTGTTTTACATGGACTGAAGTAGGAATAGAGATTAGGAAAACATTTGCAGTGAGTATAGACTATCCTTTTTGATGATGAAGTGTAGGAAAGCCAGAAGGTAAATATATGAGGGAAATTAAAGATTTAGGGATGAAATAAGTAAACTGAAAATCTGTATGAAAGGTTTGAATTGGAAGGATAATTGGGAATTAAACATTCAGGAAGGTAACCTGGGACATAGTGACTGTGTTAAGAAAACTCATTCCTGAGAGCTTTTATTTTCTGTGTTCATTATGAAGCAAACTATCTATTGAAATGTGGGCAGCAGGGTTAGAGAGAATGAGGATAAAACATTTCACAGCAATCACTACACTGAAAGAAAGCAGAGTTGGGATAAGTGATATAATTGGTAAGTAGTGTTAATTTTCCCACAAGTTTAGAGATTGAATCAATAAATGTGTTTTGGCACTATTCAGATCAGTTATATAACATTCTCCAAAATGTTCCAAAACCTTGGGGGATAGGAGCAGAGAATGAAAATGGTTAAATTCACTATGTGAAAGATTTTTAACAAGGTATGTGTAGTGGAAGGATGAAAAAGCTGAGGAAATTGATGGTGCCTAAAGTGAAGCCAGAAAGTTAGGGAAATAATAATTGAAGAAGAAATCCCAGGTTTCATAAGAGAATATATCTTTGGAGATAGCTATCAAATGATCAGCCATCTGATACTAAATTTTTGGAGCTAGAAAAATTCCAGTAAAAATATAGTGTAATGATTTTATTCTTTTTTACAAATGTAAAGCTTATGGGAAAATTAAAACAAAAAAGAAAACCACATGTTATGTGGCCAACTGTATTATGTTAAGGTGTCAGTAGGGAGTAGGAGTCAGGACTGTAGGTAAGTTACCAGGTAGCTGTGCTTTCAGTAGATATGAGGAGAGACATGGAAACCCATATGTTAGATACATTTTTCCATTTATACTTCCTTTAATTTTCATAAAGTTTTGACTTTATCTTTGGATTTTTTTAACATGTTTATCAGGTATGATATATGTAGTACTAAGTGTACTAAGTACAATTCTTAGAATAGTAAACCTTGATAATTTCTATATTCATCAATAGAATGTAATTTTATGGACCCTTCCTTTTTTCAGTAATTTTCTAATACATTACCTTATGTAATAAATACTGTCAATAAAGTTCATATATGTTTAATTATACTCGTTTCCTTCTCTGAGTTTGCTACTCATATACCCCCACCTTAGAAATAATCTGGTTTTTGTTTTGTAAAATACAGCTTGTAACTGTAAATGACAGTCTGTTCTGTCGTAATGTAAAGTTGTGATTTGTTACCTCAGTGACTTCCTGCACCTGCCCTGCTTATTTTGAACTTTTACCTAGTTACTGACCATTACTAAGTACTTGTCCCCAGCATGTTTGTTCAAGCTATAAGCCTCATGATGACTTCTCCATTTTATTCCTTTTTTCTTTCCATTTTGACCCAGTTACATTAAAATTACCTAATTAAAATGTTTTCCACATTCTACAAACTACCCTACCCATGACCCTCAAAAGCACCTGTCTGCAGGTCCTTGCTCTGTTCCCTTCTTGCATTACACACAACATAAAAAGAGGTGAAATAATTATAGAACCTACAGGTATCAAAAGAATTTTAATAGGAAAATTAAAATAACTCTATATTCATAGTGCTTCATATAACATAACATTGGCAAATTGTTTTAAAGACACAAACTATGAAAGCCTACTCTAAAATAAGTAAACAACATTTTATACATTTTAAAATATTGAAATTGTTACCAGTCACTTTCCAACAAAGAAATCTCCAGATCCAGTTGGCTTTACTGATTAATTATTCCAATCATTTACCCTAATAGTAATTCAGCAGAAATTATTTGAGAATACAGAATAGGAGGGGACTTTATCAATTCATTTTATGAGGCCAATAGTATATTGATAACCATAGCCAAGCAAAGACAGTGTATTTTAAAAAACCTATTAAGCTATAGACTTTATGAATAAAAAATAAATAAATGGAAAAAAAATCTAAAAATAATATAAAAACTAGCAAATTCAATCCATTAATATTTACTTTTAGTGTTTAACAATAACAATAAATGATAGTCTAATAATATTAATCTTATTCAATATTCTGATTCAATATTAAAAAATCTGATTCAACATTAAAATTAATTAAATTAATCAAGTTAACAGAATAAAGAATAAAATCTTTATTATCTTTTTAATAGATGCAGAGCACAAAAGGCCAAATCTCAATATCACTTATGATAGAAACTCTCTGTACACTAATAATAGAATGATATATCCTCATTGTGATATCATATTAAATGGTTAAAGATGAAATGTTTCCCTTATTATCAGAAATTAGGTAATAGCATTTATTCTCACCATTCTTATTTTATTTCCTATGGAGATATTAGCTAGAGCATAAAGGCAAAAAATATAAATAAAATACATACAAATTAGAAAGGCAGAAATAAAACTGTCTCTTTTCCCAGCTTCTATGGATCTGTGCATAAAAACACACAGAGAATCTCCAAAAATATTATAGAACTAAGCAATGAGTTTAGGAAAGTTGTAAAATGTAAGGCCTGTGTATAAAAATCAATGATAATTCTCTATCATAACAGTAAAGAATTGAAAATTAAATTTTCAAAGAGTTTATTTTTAATAGTGTTAAAAGATAAAATGAGGTATAGTTAAAACAAAATAAATATTAAGTTTATTTGAGCAAAAATCAGTTTGAATCAGGCAGTGTCAAACCAGAAGTGCTTGGGAATGCTTCACTGAAAGGAGCTAGGGGCAAGACTTTTCTAGAGAATTGTTGAAAGCAAAGCAAGATAATTATTTGATTGGCTTAAGTAGTTGCCTTATTTGGGAAAACCAAATTGGTTGTGTTTGCTTGTGCTTATGTTTTCCTTTCTTAATCTAAAGACATTTCAGGCTTAGTTTTGGTTTGTTTATGCAGACTATTAAGGCTTTAAAGCCACTTTAGTCTAATGGCCTCCTTGACTAGTTAATTTAACAACAGCACACAAAATATAAAATATTCAGGTATAAGATATAAAATATAGGCAGCATCTGTATTCTGAAAACTGCAAAACACTGATGAAAAAAACCATGTGATCTAATTAAAAAGATATACCATATTCATGGATTGCACTACTCCATATTACCAAGATGTCAGTTCTTTTCAAACTGATTTATAGATTTAACACAATTGTAATCAAAATCCAAGCTGAATTTTTTGTACAAATTGACAAGCTGATCAAAAGGTTAATATGTGAAAGAAAAAAATGAGAATGGTCAAAAGAAGAACAAAGTTAGGAGACTAAAATTTCATTATTTTCAGGCATAATATAAAACTATATTGATCAAGACAGTGTGTTTTTACACAAAGCATAGATAAAGATCAATGGAACAGAACACAGAGTCCAGAATTAGAGTCATGCAATTTGGTCAATTTATATGGAATAAAAGAAAGTTCCTTCAATGGAGAACAGAGAACAGACAGCTTTTTTAACAGATAATGCTGGAATAAGTGGATATGCATATGAAAATATTAATATTGATTCATACTTTATGTAATATACTAAAGTTAACTTAAAATGGATCATAATCCTAAGTCTCCTAACTAAAACTACAAAACTTCTAGAAGAAAACATATCAGAAATTTTTTATAACTATGGATTATGCCAAGATTTCTTATATATTACACCAAAAGCACAAATCATAATTTTCTATCACTATACTGAACTTTATCAAAATTAAGTTTTTCTGATATTTTAAAAATGCTGCTAAGAAGATGAAAATACAATCCAACAACAAAGAGAAAAATATTTGCAAATTTGATAAAGGACTTGTTTTAAGAATATATAAAGTACTCTCAAAACTTCATAATAAAATGAACAATGTGATTTTAATAAACAGATAAAATATTTTAATTGTTACTTCACCAAAGATATATGGATGCTACATGTGCATATAAAAAGATGCTATCATTAAATTTTAGAGAAATGCAAATTAAAATGACAATGATATACTGCTATACAGATAGGATGGCTAAAAATCCTGACAATATCAAATGCTAACAAGGAGACAGTACAGCAAGAAACCTCATTTCCACATACATAGAGGTAATGTAATTTGGGGTAGCCAGTTTGGAAAACAATCTGTTAGTATGATGAAGTTATACATATCCTTCCCATATAACCCAATAAAATGATAACCAAGTATTTTTCTAAGTGAAATTAAAAATATATACATTCATACAAAAACCTGTAAGTCTTGACAGAAAAAAAGAGTGTGGATGCACATTTATAGTAAACCCATACAATAGAATATCACACAGCAATAAAATGTAACAAACTATCAACACATGCCACAACGAAGATTAATTACAAATGAATTATAAGGGAAACAGACTCAATGCCTATATATTTCGGAATTCCATAATTACAATATTCTTGGGAGGCTTAAACTATAGAATCAAAAACAGATCAGTTGTTGCTAGGAGCTGCATTTTGGGGTTGAAATTGACAACAAAGTGACTTGGGGAATTTTTTTGATGTGATTGAACTATTCTTTATATTTACTTTGGTAGTAGTTATATGACTGCATTTGTTTATTAAAACTTATGGTACTATACTCCAAAAAAGGTGAATTTTACTGATATAAGTTATATTTTAATTTAAAAATTAGAAGTGAATTAATAAAAATAGATAAATGAATAATACTCAATTTCTGATTTTAACAACTTTAGGTGATCAACAACAGCCCCTTGAAATATGATTTTTGAGAATACAATAGTAAAAGAAAAATTAAATACATGAAAGTTGTGGGAGGAACATTTTTAAGCAGAGAAAATAAATTCCAGTGGCACTAAGTGTCAAACTGAACTTGACCTGTTAAACAGAAAAAATAGTAGATCAAAATGTGCTGAGGGAATGGTGATAAGAAGTGAGATTACAGAGTTTTTAAAGGACCCTTGTAAGGATTTTACATCTATGATGGGCAGAATTTTGTGATTGCCTCCAAGATTTCCAACTGCTGGCACACACATCTGATATAATTCCCTTCCCTTTCTGTGTGGATAAGATCTGTAAACAAAGTGGCTGTGATTCCCATAATTATGTTATATTATATAGAAAAAGTGAAGAGAGTTTTTTCCTTGCAGATTTGATTAAAGTCTCTAACATTGACTTTGAATTCATCAGAAGAGAGATAATCCTTGGTAGACTGGATTTTATCAGTCAAGCCTTTTTAAAAAAGGGTTTAGAGGGAGGAAACTTCAAGCAACAGAGACCCCCTCCTGCTTATATTGAAGGATCAAGCCACTAAGAGTTCTAAAGCTAGGAGAAAATGAATTCTACCAACAATCACATAAGTTTGCAAGAAGATCCTGAATCTCAGATGATACTACAGCCCTGGCTGACAACTGGATTCAGTCTATGAGACCCTGAGCAGAGAATCCCGCTAAACTGTGTCTGGACTCTTGAGTCATGGAAACTGTGAAGTAATCCATGTTTGTGGTGTCAAGTTGCTAACTATATAATAATTTGTTATGTTACAATAGAAAACAAATCCCATATCTATGTCTAATGAAAACTCACTGCAGGCTTACACGCAGGATTGGTGCTGTGAGAACTACTCTGATTGGTAAGACGTGTAAAAGGTAGAGCTAGTAAGATTTGTTGATGGTTTGGATGCAAGGAATTAAAATTTAGGAAAATTCAAGCTGATTCTTAGGACAATGCTGTTGCCTTCTACCAAAATGAGGAAAAGTGGGGTGAAAATGAGATTTGGATGAGTTAAGGAATGAAGAATTTGGTTTTATAGATATTACACTTGATATGCCATTTAAACATCCAATTAGATAGACGCTGAATAAACTTTTGTAAATATAATTCTGGCACCTTGGGAAAACAGGTTAAACAATTAAAGAGTGATACTTTAGCAAATAGGGAAATTGTAAAATTGTGAGAAGGGATAAGATTACCTAGGATGTTAGAGAATATGGACGAGAGTTTAAGATTAGTTTTCAAAATTATGAGAACATTTATAAGTGAGCAAAGGGAGGAGGAATCAGTGATGTAAACTGAAAAGGAGCTGAGATTCAGTATTTTGAATCCACTTGCCTACAAATGTTTTATAATATTTATCAGATAATGGAGATTCCCATGTATTTTACCCTTCATATCTTAAATGATTCCAAACTTATACAAAAGATAGGTTAGTTTATAGTGCTCCCTCGAGTCACAAAGTGCACAAAGAAGAGAGTACAGCAAACGGGAAGAGGAAGGCTGAGAAGGACATAGTGTATAGAGAATTCTTCCAATCATACTGAGATGTAGAATGCACAATAGAAACAGAGGTGTGGAGGTAGAGGTGGTGATACCAGGAGTGCTGTTAATAAATTTGTTTATGCTTAAATCACTATAGTACTTTTAAAGTAAACATATATTTGGTATTACAGTTCTCTTCAGAGTTGTATACTGGTATCAGTGAATGTTGACAAACCAAAATGAATGTAGAATTAACAGACATCCAAATGATATATGTGTGTGTTTGTACAGTATGTCAAAATGGTAAAAGATAACAATTGATAAACCAAATAAGAAAATAAAATCAGCTATTTATACTTTCCCCATGCAAACACCATTAACATTCTTAAAATATGTATATTTTAATGCTTTCTATGTCTAGAAAAGATAATTTTGTCATAGCAGGCCCATATAACTTTACAATTAAAATAATAAATTTTAACAACTTTTTTGAATTCTAATTGATATATAATAAACTGTACAATTTCAATATTTAAAGCTTACATTTTGATATTTTCTATGTTTAGGGACATGTATACAATTGTGAAACCTTCAGCAAAATCAAAATGGTGAATATATCCATCACCTCCAAAATTTCCTTCTGCCCTTTGTAATTACCCCTTCCCCTTACTGCCTCCTTCTCATCCATAAGAAACAATTGATCTTCTTTGTGTTACTATAGATTAATAGGTTAGTATGCATTTTTATGAATTTTGCATAAATGGAATTGTGCAGTAGGTACCCCTTATCTACCTTTTTTCACTTAGCATAATTATTTTGAAATCCATAAAGAAACACACAACATGTTTTATAACTTTATTGAGATACATGTCATATACCATGGCTTTGCTTGTATAAAGCATATAATTCAGTATTTCTTAGTATTTTACAGAGTTGTACAATCATCACTAAAGTCTATATTACTATATTTTCAATACTCCAAGAAGAAACGCTTTGCATATTATAAACTGTTCCCTGTTTTCATTACCCCTTCTTCATTCTACCCTGATTACAATCAACCACTAATCTACTTTCTGTCACTATGACTACTCACTCAGGAAATTCCTTATAGATGGAATCATACACTAATCTCATATTCTATGGCCAGTTTCTTTCACCCAGTAATGGTTTTTAAGGTCCAGTCATGTTATAGCATGTATCAGTATTTCACTATTATTTTACTCCTAAATAACATTTTATTGTATGACTATATTGCATCTTATTTATCTGTTAGTCAGCTGAAGGATATTTAGATTGTTACCACTTTCCAGCTATTATAAAAAGTGCTATGAACACTTTCATATAAGTTTTCATGTAGACATATATTTTCATTTCTCAGGAGTATATACCTAGAAGTGGAATTTCTGGGTCTCATATTAACTCTATATTTAACTTTTTTGGGACTGCTAATGTTTTTCAAAAGGATTACACCATTTTATAATCCCATCAACAATATGTTAGGGTTAAAATTTCTCTATATCTTCAGCAACACTTATCATTGTTTCTTTTTTTTTTAAGCCATCCTAATAGGGTGTGAAGTGATGTATCATTGTGGTTTTAATTTGTATTTTCCTAATGACTAATAAGGCATTGGCTATTTGTATACAATCTATTCAAATCCTTTCTTCATTTTCAATTGGGTTTTATGTCTTTTAATAAAGTCTCTTGAGTAGTATCTTGTTGCTGTTGTTATTTGAAATTATATCAATCAGCCAGAGAAGTAGTACCCTCTGCCCAGAAAACATGTACAAGTACACACACACACACACACACACACACACACACACAATTACTTACTTACCAACCTCTGTAGAGCTGTTATCTTTATGTCTGATGCTGGGTCTTGAAGTCTCAAGGCAGGCATATTGGAAGGGAAGAAGGATGTAAAGCAAGACCCCACAAGGAAGGACTTGGATCAAGCCAGTCTCACATTGACTCCAAATTTGATGATGGCTGTGTCCTGTGGAGAATCTGGAGCCCTTCATTACAGAGCAAAGCACATGACCTAGCCCAGGAATCAATCACAGAAGCTAGAGGAAGTTCTAGAGAAAAATGGAGCATCTATAGACCTAGCTGTGTCATTAAAGTGAACCAGGAGATGAATTGTTCTTGTGATCTGCAAGGGCACCTTGTAACAATACATCACCCTTTCAAGTGGCAAACAATATGGCTGATGCTTCACTTTTGCTCTCTAAATCTCATACAAAATATTTCTGTGCTGCCTTCTAACCAGAAACACACAAGGAAGAGAGTTCTTTGAAATTACATCAGTCTAGCCCATTGGACACACTACAAAGCCACTCCAATGATAACATTGAAAGCTATCTTTAAGAGCAAGCATTTTAAGTCAAATTTTAATAGGGTATCATGGACCTTAAATAAATTGCACCAAAAACATTTTGAAGACATTTAGAGCAGTTTGACTCATCTGACATCTAAACCAGCCCAGAGAGCTACTCAGAGCCTTATTTAACTTTGAGCAAGACAAAAGTAAATAACAATTTCTAAGCTGTTCTCTACCCTCTTCTATAATCTCCTATTCTAAACAGTCCGGAAATCTAATCCTTTATTTAGTCTGAATAGCCGGAACAAACCATGAAGATGAAATATATATTCTAATAGTATCCTCTGGCTTTTTGAATATTTAAAGTTTCTCTTGTTTATCGTTGCATTTTGTTGAATCTTATATTCACAATAAAAACATTCCTAAAATCAAGTAAAAGAAAAAACTTGTGGTGAGAAGTTGAAATAAGCATTAATTTCAATTTGCAAAACAAGGGAACAAAATTTGTGATGTTTGCTCTTTATTTTTTACATCTAAACATGTCCTCTTTGGATATTATTATCTCCCTTTATCCTGGCATCAGTAAACTTGTTTCTATACAGAGCTAAATTAACTCTCAATGTGGTTTCCAAATCATTATTCCATTTTCTCAGGATTGTGAAATTTTGAATTGATTTAGAAAGGGTGTGTTAAAGAAATATCATTTCTGAGTAAACTCTGCCTTCAATTTCAAACTAAAATTAAAAAGATAACCCATATTTATTAATCTCATTAAGTGAAATTCTCCTTTTTTTGTCTTTTTTCTTATGTATTGGTAACAGGGTAGACCAAAACTAAATTTAAATCAGTTTCCATTCAACTCTATGAGTTTAAAAAAATTATAAGTGTGTATAATGTTTATATAGAAATTAAAATATCCAACAATATTCCAAAACAAGACTCCTGAATGTACCTACATTTAGAATGCTTAAATTAAAGGGCCAGACAGTAGATTCTCTGATAGAGACAACTAAACATATCACTATCCAGAGATCATTTAATTTCTTTAAACTTGTTTATTGAAAACATAGATCATAATATTGCAATTAATTAAACATGCATAAGAATTTTTGTCAAACATTAAACATATCCTTTGTTTCTGTTTTTTATTTACTGTTAATATTTTTGTTATGAATAATTGTCAGTTATACTGTATTTTAAAAGTGTTTATGGTAGATGTTGGAACTGATGGAGATTTGGTCCACTACAGTTTATTTATATGGCCTATCTTTAATTCAAAGATCATTGATTTAATTGATTTTAACCTGTCTTTTATTTTTTCAGAATATGTGGTATCTGAGTCTCACTGAATTTGTGAGGTTTATGGACTGAATAGTGAAACCAAATTGTGTGTCTTAAAAATATAAAAGAGAAATTATATCATAATTTAAAATTTCAACTTTGTATAATTTTGCTTATATAAGTGATAACATAGTCTAATTTCTACAGTAACTTGTGTGATATATTTTTAACTTTTCATAAAATGTCAGAATATTGCCCTGTTTATTATATTTATTTATTAAAAATTATTACCAGCAAATAACTGAGATACAAATGGAACTCATGTACACTGTAGGTAGAATCATAATGTATTCACAGTCAGTTACTAATTTTACTTTACTTTTAAAACATATTTAATTTTTTTCAACTTTAAATGACATCATACTCAGGAAAGAAAATACTTCAATATGTTTGGGTGAAAAATATATAAGCTTATTTTTAATTATACCTGAGTAGAACTAACTTGCTTACACTTTTGCCAAGGTCACTTTTGGAGAAAACAGCGTTTTGCCATAGGTATAGAAAAGCTATTAAAAATGTATACCTGCATGGGATAGCTATTGCTCTTTGTAACTTTACTGAAATCAAACTGAAATACTTCTCCCACTTTGATAAAAAATAATTTTCTCCCAGTAGGGAAGTTACAGGATAAATCTGTTCAATGTGCCAGGAAGGGATTCATGACCTGGCTTCTATTAACAGAAATGGGGTGTCTTGCAGCTATGTCCCCATAAGTTGCACTGAAAAATACCTCTGTAAGTAAAGATTCAACCCAAGGGTTAGCTTTTACTGCAAGTTATAAACTTCAAGAAACTGGGTATAGAATGGAAGTGCTGACACAACCTTAAAGATAGCCGCCTGAGAGAAGCAACTATAATACTCCCAACTTCTTCAGTTCAGAAAGTGTGAGTGTTTATTTTGCCACTGGATAAAAGAATTGCTGTGGAAATTACTCATGCATGGTGAATTGCATGGTAATACAAGAAAGTCTTACTAAATAGAGCTTTGAATAAAATGGAGTATGGACTCAATTTTCCCTAAAAAAACATTTTGCAAGATTTATGTTTTATAATTTATGTTTTACAAATCCTGTACATTGTGTTATTTATCAGTTCTGCATTTCATTTGCAAATACTTCACTGATGAGATGATTTATATAACAATAATGAGACAGTTCACTTTGAATTTGCAAGGAGGAAATATAATGGCAGGAAAAATAGCTTTTTAAAAATATCATAAAGTCAGGTTTTCTGTTTTATGGTTATTTAAGTTTCAAAAAGTGTTTTAACAATTGTAGGTATCTATGCAAGAGTTTATGATGTTGTCCTAAATATCAGTTTATAATTTTTAGAATAGGAGAGCTATATATTTCAAAAAATACCTCAAATAAGGCATTAAAATATACAATCTTATAATCTTATTTTTTATTTTATTTCTTCAAGAGTTGTATTACTTTAAGTAAGAATCTAAAACTTTTTTAATAAGCCTTGTCTTGTAATTTATGAGTAAGAATAGTGAAGGCTTTTCAAAGTAGTATGTAAAATATTGGAAATCGATTATTGCCTTTGTTTACAAGATTATAACTGAGACTTTTATGAAATCTGTACATAGATAAATTTCAGGATTGTAACAATACTGTGATACAGTACTTGGTCTCAGGGATTTTAGTCTAATCTGAGAGAGACATGAAAACACACAAAAGAATGTAATGTTTTATTGTAAAGATGTAAAAATAAGAAACATCAAACAACTAATAGCCTGGCATCTTGAGACCAAAAGAAGATAAAAAGATGGAATATTTATCATAACTCTTGAATTATAAGCACAAATTCTCAGTTAGATGGAAAGAACATTTTGTGGAAGAAAGGAGATGAAGAGATAAATGGTAGAAAACCAGCACTACACATAGTAGACACAGTAGGAAGTGTGAAGGCACATAACCACTGCTAATATATCCATGTGGATCTATCCAGGTAGCTGGTAGATGGGTAAGATGCTGATGGGTAGGATGCTGAAAGAAGAATAGAACTGTGCTCTGCCTTGGGGGCCTTCAGGATGTGTGAAGTAATTTTGTGCATTTTCCCACATGAGATGAGATAATAAGAAGAAAGAAAAGCATAGGAAAAAAAAAGAATGCGACATTGAATATATGTATGTTCACGTATAACTGAAAAATTGTGCTCTATACTGGAAATTGATACAACATTGTAAACTGACTATAACTCAATAAAAAAAAATTTAGCCTCCAAAATAATAATAAAAAAATAAAAATTAGGAGGGAGAAGCAAGATGGTGCAGTAGAAGGATGCTTATAGCTCACCCTCTCCCACAAATACACCAAAACTCACATGTATGGACCCACTCAGCCAACCAGAGCACCTGCCGAACTCCAACAGAATATTGCCCTCTTCTAAAGACAAAGATGCCGAAAATCTGGTAGGATAAAAGGAAAAAAGAAAGAACAAAACGCAAAGCAGTGCGGGACTGATTCTGCAGGGAGGAAGCGGCAAAGGAAGACTGGCGCTTGTTCGCTGGGTCTCCCCTCTGCAAAGGAGAGGCCAGCAGGATGGAGAGGGAGCTCTGAGGCTCAGATCTGCCCCGAGCACCCCTTGACTGACAGGACTGAGTTAAACGGGCACAAAGGGGCCCCACGACACCCAGCCCGAGACGCAAGCCAGCAGCTGGGGCCACGACAGGCTGCCTGAGCCGGGTGGAAGACTGGGGCGGCTGCACTGAGGTGGCCCTGGGGGACTTCAGGGGGCTGCGTGCTGTGGCTGGGAGGGGCTATGGAGCAGAAAAACCTCAGTCCCCCATATTGTGAAAAAAGCAAAGCAACACAGCTGGTTTGCCCTGGGGGGAGGGGCGCCATAGCCTTTGTCTCCTCAGACCTGCGCCACCATTACTGTCACTTCTCGCTTGAAGAGAGGCAGGGTGCAACCACAGCCGCCATATTATCTAGTGCACAGTGCCCGGGTGGGGGTGGGGCTGAGGTCTGAATCCACACTCGGGGGCTCCACAACTTCTTAGGCAGGACTGAGACTTGCTTACAGCTGGAGGCAGATAGGATCTTTCTGCCCTGGCACCTCAGAGAACTTGCACCACCAAGACAAACAAGGAGCTGAGATTTGGCACAGAGCAGGGGGGGCCGTTCCGCAATCTTCCCTGAATTCACCTTTGGAACACCGACCTGAGGTGGAGCGGGCAGCTGCATAGAGCAGCGGAGCGACTGGAGCCAGGAAAGAGCAAGTGGCAACTCACTTTCCTGGCAGAAACACAGCACCTGACCATGGTGCTGGGAGGGGGTGTGACCTGCCCACCTGTCTTCCCCAAGTGTAGCATCTGACTGCAGCATTGGGAGGGGGAGTGACCCACCTCCCCACCAGATAAGAGCTCAGCACCTGACCCAGTGTTAGGAGGGGGTGCAATCTACTAGCTAACAGCCACTGGGAGAGGCACAGATGAGGGCGCCAACAGAGGGCCTCTGGAAACAGCAAGCTGAGTTCATGAAACAGCGTGAAGACACAAAGACCTCTCAATAAAATCATTAAGAGCACAGCGTCTCCAGGAGAACTAGATAACTGATACTCCTTAAGCCACAGTGTCAGAGAGAGATGAGCAATATGAAGAAGCAGAGGAACCACTCCCAATTAAAAGATCAAGAGAAATCCCCTGAAAACACAATCAAGGAAATAGACATTGATGGCCTACTAGATCAAGATTTCAAAAAAGGAGTGATCAAAGTGCTGAAGGAACTAAAAGAAATAGTGTTTAGAGATATAAAATATGTCGAAAATGAAATAGAAGCTATAAAGAAGAACCAAGTAGAATTGGTAAACTCATTTGATGAGATGAGAGCTGACCTAAAGGCCGTACAAAGCAGGCTAGGTAATGCAGAGGAACAAATAAGTGACCTAGAAGACAGGACAAAAGAAAACATCCAATCAGAAAAGCTGAGAGAAAAACAAATAAAAAACAATGAAAACAATGTAAGGGACCTATGAGATAATATAAAGCATGCCAATCTACGCATAATAGGGGTTCCAGAAGGGGAAGAAAGAAGAAAGGGAATTGAAAACGTATTTCAAGAAATCATGACTGAAAACCTCCCAAACCTAAAGGAATCAGATATCCAAGTACAGGAGGCTCAGGGGGTCCCAAACAGGAAGAACCCAAACAGACCCACACCAAGACATATTATAATCAAGATGGCCAGAGTAAAGGATAAAGAAATGATCCTAAAGGCAGCAAGAGAAAAACAAAGAGTGAGTTACAAGGGAACCCCCCTAAGGCTCTCAGCTGATTTCTCTACACAAACACTACAGGACAGAAGGGAGTGGCAAGGTATATTCAAAGTCCTGAATGAAAAAAAGATGCAGCCTAGGATACTCTATCCAGCAAGGCTATCCTTTAGGATAGAAGGAGAGATAAAGAACTTCACAGACAAGCAAAAATTAAAAGAGTTTAGCAACACTAAACCCATGCTAAAAGAAATATTGACAGGTCTAATCTAAATAGAAAAGAAGCAGGATGCTACAAAAATGAGAAACTCATAACTGGAAAAGTGATAACTGCCATGAATTACAAAAAGAATAAACACAAAATTTTAAAGAAGACAACAAAATCATTAAGAGTGGGAGAGGGAAGCAAAGAAAGCCATTGAGAAAACAGTATGGAGATTCCTTGAAAGACTAGGAATAGACTTACCATATGACCTAGGAATCCCACTCCTGGGCATAAATTCAGAAGGAACCCTACTTCAGAATGACACCTGCACCCCAATGTTCATAGCAGCAATGTTTGCAATCGCCAAGACGTGGAAACAGTTTAGATATCCATCAACAGATGACTGAGTAAAGAAGATGTGGTATATTTATAAGATAGAATACTATTCAGCCATAAAAACCGACAACATATCGCCATTTGCAGCAACATGGATGTTCCTGGAGAATGTCACTCTAAGTGAAGTAAGCCAGAAAGAGAAAGAAAAATACCGTATGAGATCACTCATATGAGGAATCTAAAAACAAAACAAAACAAAACAAAACAAAACATAAAGACAAAACAGAAACAGACTCATAGACATAGAATACAAACTTGTGGTTGCCAAGGGGGCAGGGGGTGGGAATGGACAGACTGGGATTTTAAAATGCAGAATAGATAAACAAGATTATACTGTATAGCACAGGGAAATATAAACAAGATCTTGTGGTAGCTCATAGTGAAAAAAAATGTGACAATGAATATATATATACGTTCATGTATAACTGAAAAATTGTGCTTTACACTAGAATTTGACACAACATTGTAAAATGACTATTACTCAATAAAAAATGTTAAAAAAAACATAATAAATAAATAAATAATAAAAATAAAGAACCCCAGAGATTATAGTAAAAAAAAATAGAAGCAAACTACATTTTAAAAAATGAGATCAGAACATTTATGTACTGAGTGGAACAGTCTGAAAGGGTTCAAGAGTGGACATATAGCCTCAAGACTTGGTTTAAACAAGACGCACAGAAAATAAAATGAAAAACTTTAAATGAAAAATGTTTATATCTCTTAAAATTTACATTAAGTCCTACAGATTTAAAAAATTATGGCCAATAAAAATAGTCAAGTTTTTAAATAAAATAGATTTGAATTTGAATCCTGTGTTAAAGTTCATTAATTTATGAGCTTGTGTTCTTTTACCAGTTAATGGCTATATTATAGGAATATTGCATTAATTAAAAGGGAAACATATGTAGAGTGCCTGGCTCATAAGAGTTACTCAATAAATGAGCCTCTGTTTTTATTTAATGTAAACACCCACAGTGTTATTTCCTTTTTTTTAATTTTTAAGTCCACTAGACAATGGAGAAATTGCCGTTTGAAGTGCCTGTCCTAGATGTTACATTAAACTATGACAGATGGAAACTCAGTAGCAGTCATGCAGAACATTTGCCAAATAGGATAGTCATCTGAAGAAGATGGCAATAATAGAATTCTTCATTGTGGGACCCAAAGACCTACTGCCATTCAGCAATGACTATAGAAAGTGCCTGATGATTCTGTGTCTATGACAATAGATATTAAATAATCTTTGCTAAAGACACTAAGAAAAGAGAAGCTGACCTTCAAATTAGAAAGTTAGGATCTCTCCCTCTCTCCCTCCCCTTCTCTCTCCCTCTCCCACTCTCTCTCCCCTCTCTCCCCCTGTCTCTCCTTCCCCCCTCCCATTTCCCCCCACCCAACCTTTACACAAATGAAATAAAGAACATTGGATGATAAAATTAAAATTTAGTAGAGGAAATAATCCAGATGGAAGATAAGGGGGACATTCTCAACTTCTTTAGATATAAATATTCGAATGTTCAAATAAAAATCATAGACTTTCTGTGACTTAATAATTAGAAGATGAAAAACAATCACTCCACCTGTGTAGTTTAGATGACTGATATTCTCACAGTCTGCTTTTCTTTTCCTTCCTTTCTTCCTCCCTCCTTCCTTATTTTTCTCCCTCTCATCCTTCATCTCGTCTCTCCACTTTATCTGCTTCTCTTTCTCTCCCTCCATTTCTTCCTTTTATTCTTTCACTTCATTGTGTATTTTCTGTGAAAAAAAAAAAGTTTATATAATTCCAGTCTCTTCTAACTTTTCTAACTCTGTCTTTTCTGGAAGCATTTTGTTATCCAGCCTTGGAAACTGCTCCACTACTTTCTTAGGCTGACAAGATTTCCTGTTGATCATACACTGAGTTATTATAACCAGTGGTTCAAGTAAAACTTAACTGCATATCTCAAAGCTTTAACTTAATATTTGATATCAACTTCTTTCTGGAAAAGAGTAGAACTTTACTCAGGAGTGAAAATAAAAAATCTTGGTAGCATTTTATGCTAGGAGACTCAGGGAGTTTTGGTTTGTTTATATGTTTGTTATTTGGTTTTTTATATTTAATATTTTATAATTTCAAAGCAACAGAAAAATTGGCAAGAAACAGTGTAAAATCCCTACCCAAATGTAGAGGAATAATAATAAACTTAAATAATTGTCATGTATTGAATATTTACTATACACTGAGCTATATAGTAAGCTATATATATATAAGTAAGCTATATAGTAAGCTATATAGTAAGCACATTACTAGCCACTTTACTGACAACATTTAATTAACCCACATAACCATTCATTTTTGTAAATACTCTCATTGGCAATGTTTTATAGACAGAAAACTTTTGAAGGAACTAAGTAATTTGCCCAAAGTCAAATGATTATGTATTTGTTCTAAAACCCATGCCCTTAATAGCTCAGCATACTATCTTCCTTAATATTGATTGAATAAATCCTAAAGACAGATTGTCAGCCAAGATGCAGTGCTTATTAATTAACCTGGCCTTTGTTGGAGGTACTATCATTTGCCTTCAAGACCAAGATGCATATTCCCTTTACTGTAGGAAGTTATGGCTTCTGAAGGCTCACAGTTAAGTTCCTTCTTGGGAATTGCCCTTGATTGAAAGTTATTAACTCACCCAAGATTATGCTTCCCTGTCAGGAGCAGCCTGCATCTAAAGACCATTTTATATTGGTGCTCAGTTTCATCCCTTTTGTCCCAGTTCAGGACAACTCTGAAAGGTCCAGGTCCAGCCATCTCTTATAGATTGGGCTGGGGACTCTGTTGCAGCTGGATCCCTATTCAATGTCTCCCCTGCTAATTACACTTCATTCATTTCCTTAGAGGTGTCATTCTTAGATATACTGCCCAGTAAGCCTCCTGCATGCAAATACCCTACTCAGAGTCTGTTGCCATGAAATCCAACCTAAGACATTTTGTCCCTCAATTATTCCAGAATCCATATTAAAAAGGGATATTTTGTGGCTGGATTACTTGCCAGACTTGTGACTTTGAGTGCTCAACAACTGATAGTATGTAGAAATTTGAAAGCCCTAAGAATTATGTTGCAGAGCAATTGTTATAAACTTCACTGGTGTTAAAACTGAATAGGATATATACAAATGGGAATGAACTCCATGAGTGATGCAATATTTTATGCATTTGAGAGGTAGGAGGGCAATAATAATTATAAGGAATACAGAACTATATAGCATTGTTGGATGCTATTCATGCATAATAGAAAGTCAGTTAAACATTGAATTAATGTTAAGTGTGAAAACCAATGGGATTCCTTGGCAGCTTATAAAAGTTAATCTCATCTTCTGCATTTGATGGTCGAAAACACATGAACATCTGACTTAGATGTTTGAATTCTCACCCCAATCAAATCTCTTTACCACAAGATCAGAATCCTGAGTAGAAAAGAATGAAAACTTGATAATTGAAGTGAGTTCTTTCCAGAATCTTCAAAACCCAGATTTTTATGAACCCTCTTGAAGTGCAAAGTGGTTTACTCTTCCTTGTTGAAGACTAGAACCATCCCAGGCCCTTGCTTCAACATGATGCAGAATTATCTGCTCTGAAAAGATATACAAACTTCCTTGGAATTTATTCCCATTTTCCCTCTTGGCCATAAGATAAATAATAATCTCATCCAGGTTGGAGAAGTGCTGGTTCTGCTAAGAAAAGAAGAAGCTGAATGCCAAAAACAAACAAACAAACAAACAAACAAACAAAAAAAACTACAGAACAAGCCAGGAGAACATGTAGGAATGAAATCTAAGGATCAAGGGAATCAAAATATAAAATTGGATATGGGAGAGTATATCAATATGGGACACACTCCAAGATATATGCTTTATCACTCTGGTGATAAAGAAAGATCCTGAGAGGAGATAGGACTTGGAAGTTGGGAAAAAGCAATGGCTTACTCTAAGTGATGTAGAAATTCCAGAATAGAAGACAAGGAAAGAAAGAATCAAAGTATACAGACAATCTCTCCTACTGGAGTAGACACATTATACAACATTGGAAAATTCACTATGAGAATAACACATTGATTCACCCATGTTGATGACATCTTATTAATTAGACATCAATCAGTCACTCAGTGGTAAGTTTACTACACTGACCACTTATACATTGGAAGGATTAAAATCTATCACTTGCATGTAACTGATGAATATTCATGTCTTTGCCTTTTCTGCCCACCAGGTTCACCAGCATCACTTGTAAGGGTTCAATCACAGTGGATCTCTAATACTGTTGCCTCTGACCAAAGGAAGACTTACAACAGAAATATAGCAGTGGATAAACAAAGATAGGATCCACTATTATACCAACTACTGCAACCTCTGAAGCCTGCTAGAACAATGGAATAACCTCTTAGAAGGTCATAAAATGCACAAATTGAGTTGATAACCTAAGAAGAGGAGCCACTATCCTCCAAGATATGGTATACATCATAAGTCACTAACCATTATATCCTGCTGTTTCCCAATAGGTGGAACACCTGGGTCTGGAAACCAAGAGGTATAAGTAGACATAGTCCTGATTTCCATCCTTCTAGATGCAGTACTTCCTCTCCCCACAACGTAGGCTCTAGGAGTCCTAATTCCAGAGGTGGACAACACTTTTGAAAGAGAACATGATGAAGTCCAATTAAATTTTAAGCTATGGATTCTATATGGTGAATTAAGATTCTTTGTTCCCAGAGACCTGAAGTGAAGGAATTCAGTTACTGATAAAATTGACACCAATCAGCAGTGAGTAGAAAGGCTATTGCTAAAAAGGGTAGTAATGAAAACGTGTTTGGCATTCAGTTACTTCACTATTTCTTTTGGTACCTTGTTACCTCTTGTAATGGTAAATAGATAGGCACATCAGCCAAAGACTGAAGAGACCCTTAATGAGAAATAAAAAGTCAGGTATACCTATGAGGTAAGTTATCTAGATCAGTGGAAGCATTAGTCAGTATTGGAGAATCTAGAAAAGGTATGGAGGAGGGAGAAAATGAGAGTCACTTAAGGCCTTGAGACCAACAACAATAGGGAGAAAGGGAAATTTAAATCATCCCACTAACCTACATGTTACAAATTTTCCCAGGAGATGAGACAAAATGAAATTCTGCAGACTATGAAATAGATGAGGTGAATGTGCTACTACAAATATATGTATCAAAATGACACAAAATGGAGACTCTAATTGTTACTACAGTGTTACTTTGAGAACTGGATTCTGACAACTCACATCTGAATCTTCTTGAATGTTACTTGCCCAAAAGTTGGCCTGAATTCAAAGAATGGTTTGTTGGGGTACAAAGTCCTGGACCTCTTGTCACAGTTTTGAGCAGCTCAGTCCCTGGGATCAGCTGAGACCTTTGCATCACAATTTAACCTCAGCCTCTGTTCAGTCTTGGTTCCCACATTTATATTTTATCCCAAGTACATACCTATAAATCTCCTGCATGAAAATATTTAATTCAGAATCTTTTCTATAGGGAAAAATACCCTCCAGCCTAACATTTATGAAGGAATTATATATAAAAATAGTCAGATAGAAAATAAGCATGCTTAAAAGCTAGTTATATACTTTCTGAAATTGTAGGTTGCTATATATCTCTTTTATTCCTGAATAAGCAAACAGAAAAAAAATTATAGCAAAATTAAATTCATAAAATACTACAGTGAGATGTAAATGGAAAAGCAGCCTAAGATTCAGAAGAAGATAATACTATTGAAATTATTTATAATAGAAACCAGAAGAAATTTTAGAAAGTTGCTAGGCTTATTTTAGGAAGTATGTATGATTTTTAATTTAAAAAGAAAGTGTAATACAGTATTCAAATAAAAGAACATATAAATATTTTTTCATCTGCTATGGCTTTCAAAAATAATATGACTTCTGTAGAAAACAGTGACACAAAGCTGGTTATATTTGGATAATCTCATCTATTATTAAAGCTTCAACACATACTTATCCTGATGAATAACAAATCAGAGTATCCTACCCACACATCCATCTGAGCTTGAAACTTTCATATACAACTTTCTACCTTGTATTTCCAGCTGAATATCCAATAGGCGTCTCAAAGTCAATATTTATAAAACTGAATTATTTATTCAACTTTATTATCACCTCCCTACTCTTCTCTATTCTTCTCTTTTCATTTTTATGCAGGTTGATGACAAAGTGCACAATTATTATAAAAATTGAAACTTGTTTTTGACTGTAGGATCTTTTTCATCTTCTATATATTATGTAATACATATATCAGACAAAATAGACTTTAAAGCAAAGCCCATAAAGAAAGATAAAGATGGATACTATATAATGATTAAAGGAACAATGCAAAATGAGGATATTACACTTGTTAACTTATATGCACCCAATGTAGGAGCACCTAAATATTTAGAGTAAATGCTAATAGACATAAAAGGAGAAACTAATGGGAACATAATCATAGCAGGAGACTTTAACACCCCATTAACATCACTGGACAGGTCGTCCAGGCAGGAAACCAATAAGGCAATGGAGATACTAAATATCACGATAGAACAGTTGGACTTGGTTGATATTTCTAAGACATTAAATCTCTTCAAAACAGAATATGCATTCTTTTCCAGTGCACATGGAACATCCTCTAGAATAGATCACATACTCAGGCACAAAAGAAGCCTCAACAAATTTAAAAGAATAAAAATTATTTAAAGCATCCTTTCTGACCACAGAAGCATGAAACTAGAAATCAACTACAGAAAAACAAAGGAGGAAAAACAATGGAAAGGAGACTAAACAACATGTTCCGAAAACCAGTGGGTCAATGATGAGATCAAAGAAGTTAAAAAATACTTCGAAATGACAATGAAAACACAACTACACAAAATCTATGGGATGCAGTAAAAGTCCTGAGAAGGAAGTTAATAGTGATACAGCCTTCCTCAAAAATTACGAAAAAGCTCAAAAACAAAAAACAAACAAACAAAAACAAAAAAACAAAAAAAAAAAAACAAATAAAACCCTAACTTACCACTGAAAACAATTAGAAAAAGAAAAGCAAACAAAATATAAAGTCAGCAGGAAAGAAATAATAAAGATGATGGAGGGAATAAATAAAATAGAAATAAAAAATAGAAAAATCAATCAAACCCAGAGCTGGGTTTTTTTGAAAGAGTAAACAAAATGGACAAATCTCTGGCCAGGTTCATAAAGCAGAACAGAGAAAGGACACAAATAGACAAAATAAGAAAGGAAAATTGAGAAATTACAACCAATACTACAGAAATATAAAATATCCATTAGAGAATAATATGAACAACTATATGGCAACAAACTGGACAACCTAGAAGAAATGGACATGATTCTGGAAACATACAGTCCACTAAGATTAAATCAAGAAAAATAGACCACTTGAAGAGACCGATCACTAGATGTGAAATAGAATCAGAAATATATTAAAAAAAAAAAAAAGAAACAAAAAGCCCCCCTTTAAACAAAAGTGCAGAACCAGATGGCTTCACTGGGAATGCTACCAAACAAGCAAAGAACTCATACTGATCCTTGTCAAGTTATTCCAAAAGATTGAAAAGGAGGGAATATTCCCAGGCTCAGTCTATGAAGCCACCATCACTCTGATACCAAAACCAAACAAAGACATTACAAGAAAATTACAGGCCAATATCATTGATAAATATAGATGCAAAAATCCTCAAAAAATATTAGCAAACAGAATCCGACAATACATAAAAAAGGTCATACACCATGATGAATTGAATTCATCCAAGGGACACAAAGACAGTTCAACATATGCAAATCAATCAATGTGATATACCATATCAACAAAAGAAAGGGAAAAAATCACATGATCATCTTAATTGATGCCAAAAAAGCATCTGATAAAATTCAACACCCATTTATGATAAAAACTCATACAAAAGTGAGCATAGAGGGAACATATCTCAACATAATAAAAGCTATTTATGACAACTTCAAAGCCAGCATAACACTCAATGGTGAAAACTGAAATATTTCTCACTAAAATCTGGAACAAGACAAGGATGCCACTCTCACTACTCATATTCAACATAATTTTGGAATTCTTAGCCACAGCAATCAGGCAATAAAAATAAATAAAAGGGATCTAATTTGGAAGAGAAGAAGCAAAATTGTCACTATCTGTGGATAACATGATACTATATATAGAAGAACCTAAAAGCTCTACACAAAATCTACTGGAACTGATAAAAGAATTCAGCAAGATAACAGAATATAAGATTAACACACAGAAATCAGTTACATTTCTTTACACTAAGAATGTCGAAAGAGAGTAAAGAAGTAATGTCTTTTAAAATTGTATTCAAAACAATAAAATACTTAGGAATAAACCTGACCTAAGAAGTGAAAAACTTATACGTGGAGAACTATAAAACATTGATTAAAAAAATTAAAGATGACTTAAAGAGATGGAAAGATATTACATGCTCTTGGATTGAAATAATCAATATTTTTAAAATTATCATAGTGTCCCAGGCAATCTACAGATTTAGTGTGATCCCTATCAAACTAGCCAGGACATTTTTTTTCACAGAACCTAAACAAATAATCCTAAAATTTATATGGAATCACAAAAGACCCAGAATTGCCAAAGCAATACTCAGGAGAAAGAACAAAACTGGAGAAATAAGCCTTCCAGATTACAGACAATACTACAAAGCTACAGTAATTGAAACAGTGTGATATTGACAAAAAACAGAATAAGGATCAAATAAACAGAATAGAGAGCCCAGAAAAAACCCACACACCTACAGTCAATTAATCTTTGACCAAGGAGGCAAGAACATACAATAGAGAAAAGAAAGTCTCTTCAGCCAGTGATGTTGGAAAAACCACACCGTAGCATGTAAATCAATGAATTTAGAACACTTCCTCACACCATAAAAAACAATAAACTCAAAATGGCTTTAAGACTTAAATATAAGACAAAATATTATAAACATCTTAGAAGAAAACATAGCCAATACATTCTGTAACATAAATCTTAGCAATGTTCTCCTACAGAATTCTATGTAAATAATATAAATAGAAGCAAAAATAAACAAGCAGGACCTAATTAAACTTATAAGCTTTTGCACAGCAAAGGAAAGCTTAAGCAAAAAAATAAAAGAGATCTAATTTGGAAGAGAACAAGCAAAACAAAAGGACAAATTACAGAATGTGAGAAAAATATTTGCAAATGATGCAACTGACAAAGGCTTAATTTCCAGACTATATGAATAGCTCACAAAACTTAACAACAACAACAACAACAACAACAAAGACCCAATCCAAAAATGGTCAGAAGAACTGAATAAGCAATTCTCCAATGAAGACATATGAATGTCCAAAAGGCACATGAAAAAATGCTCAATATCACTAATTATCAGAGAAATGCAAATCAAAACTATAATGACCTATCACCTCACACCAGTCAGAATGGCTATCATTAAATGTCCACAAATGATAAATGCTGGAGAGGGTGTGGAGAAAAGGGAACCTTCCTACACTTTTTGTGGGAATGCAATTTGGTGCAGCCATTATGGAAAACAGTATGGAAATTTCTCAGAAAACTAAAAATAGATTTAAGTTACAATCCAATAATCCCACTCCTGGGCATATATCTGGAGAGAACTGTAATTCAAAAAGACACATACACCCCTGTGTTCAGAGCAGCAGTATAAACACTAGCCAAGACATGGAAGCAAACTAAATGTCCATTTACAGATGACTGGATAAAGAAGTTCTGGTATATTTATACAATGGAATACTACTCAGTGATTAAAAAATAATAAAATAATGTCATTTGTAGCAACATGGATGGACCTGGAGACTGTCATTCTAAGTGAAGTAAGCCAGAAAGAGAAAGAAAAATGTCATAAGATATCATTCATACGTGGATTCAAAAGAAAGAAAGAAAGAAGAAAAAAGAGAGTGTCCTAAGGATTTTTTTTTTTTTGAGAATTCTGTCTATTGTCATGAGAGACATCTGTCTCTAGTTCTTTTTTGTAATGCCATTGTATGGCTTTGTTATTGGGGTAATGTTGGCCTCACAGAGTAAGTTAGAAAGTATTTCCTCTGTTTTTCTCCTCCAAAAGAGATGTTAGAGGATTGGTATTGTTTCTTTCTTAGATGTTTGGTAGAATTTGCCAGTGAACTTATATGGGCCTAATGCTTAATGTTTTGAAAGCTTAATAATTATTGACTAAGTTTCTTTAATAGGTTCAGGCCTATTCAAATTTCGTATTTCTTCTTGTGTGAGTTTTAGTCAATTGAGTCTTTCAAGGAATTGGTCCATTTCATCTTAATTTTAATCAGATTTCTTGAGTTTCATTGTACAATTTTATTATCTTTTTAGACATTTCCGTGTGGTCCGTAGTCCCTCTTTCATTTCTGATGTTAGTAATTTGTTTCCTCTCTCCTTTTTCTTAGTTATCTTCTCTAGAGTCTTGTCAATTTTGTCGATCTTTCATTGATTTTCTCTATTGAACAATTTGCTGTTTTCAATTTCATTAATTTCTGCTCCAGTTTTTATTATTTATTTTTTATTCTGCTTACTTTGGGTTTGATCTTTTTTTTTTCCAGTTCTGTGTGGTGAAAATATATAATAATACCTTATAATAACAAAATAATACTAATTTGTCCCTCCAATTCCTTGCATCACTGCTGTCACCCATGTCATTTATTTATAAGCATACAGAAGTATTTATATAACCATACATAAGTGAATACACTGTTGTTATTATTGTGAACAAATTATAATCTTTTAGCCCAATTAAGAAAAATAAAAGTTGTTATTTTGCCTTCACTGAATCCTTCTTTAGGATGTTCTTTCTTTCTTTCTTTCCTTTCTTTCTTTCCTTTCTTTCTTTCTTTCTTTCTTTCTTTCTTTCTTTCTTTCTTTCTTTCTTTCTCTGTTTCTTTGTTTCTTTCTTTGTTTCTTTCTTTCTTTCTTCCTTTTTCTTTCTTTCTTTCTTTCTTTCTTTCTTTCTTTCTTTCTTTCTTTCTTTCTTTCTTTCTTTCTTTCTTTCTTTCTTTCTCTCTTTCTTTCCTTCTCTCTCTCTCTCTCTTTCTTTCTTGCTTTCTTGCTTGCTTTCTATTCTTGCTTTATTTATATAAACCTGTGTTTCTGATGCACATTATTTCCTTCTCTCTAAATAATTTTTTCTTAAACATCTCTTGCAAGACAAGTGAATCATCAGCATTTTCTCTCAATATTTGTTAGAGAAAATTATTTCTCCTTCACTATCAAAGGATAATTTTCCAGACTAAAGAATTACAGTCAGTGGTATTTTCTCTCACCATTTGAAATGTTTCACTCTATGCTTTTCTTGCTTGAATGGTTTCTGAGAAGTCAGTTGTAATTCTTATCATTGTTTCTCTATATGTAATGTGTTTTTCCCTTCTGGTTTCTTTCACAATTTTTCTTATCTTTGATTTTCTGTATTTTAAAAATGATATGCCTAACTGTTGTTTTGCTTTGTTTTGTTTCTTTGTTTGTTGTCAGTTATCCACTTGGTGTTCTCTGAGTTTTATAGGTCTGTGGTTTGGTGTCTAACATTAATTTGAGAAATTCTCAATCATAACTGTTTTAAATATTTCTTCTATTCTTTTTTCTTTTCTCCTCCTGGCATTTCCATTAAATGTATGTTACACCTTTTTATAGTTGTGCCACAGTCCTTGGACATTCTATGTCCTTTTTTCCCTCAGTCTTTGTTCACTTTGCTTTTTAGTTTTGGGAGTTTCTGTTGAGATATATTTCCTCAGCCATGTCTAATCTATTTATAATCATATCAATGTCATTATTTATTTGTGTTAAAGGATTTTTACTCTTTAGCATTTCTTTGGGGTCTTTCTTAGGATTTCCACCTCTGCCTATAAGCCCATCTGTTCCTTCATACTATCTACTTTATCAGTTTGAGATCTTTCCTATTCATTCTTTGTCTTCATGTCCTACTATTCTTTCTGGACTTGCTCTGTTCAACTATATGGCCTCCTTGATATTTCTAGAACACACCACATGCTCTCCAATCTTGGGTATTTTTCACTATCTCTTTTCTCTAGTTAGAACTTTGTCCCCTAGTTATATGTGTATCTAACATTTTCTCCTCCTTTAATGAGTCTCTTCTCAAATGCCTCTTTCTTAACAATTCCTAGTATAGCCACCTTTTAAAGTAGCAGCCTGCCAATCCTGCCCCCTAACACTCTTACTCCTGTGTATCCAGCTCCATTAATTATTTTTCTATTGCACATATCACCTTCTGACATACTTAATGACTAATTTATTCAATATGTTTATTTTTTATTTATTTTCATGAAAGGAGAAAGGTTCTTTATCGGTTTTGTTCACTAATGTTTCCCAGAGACTTAGAACAGTGCCTAGCACATGACATTTTCTCAATAAATATTTGTTGAATGGACAAATTAGTACTATATTCTATTTCATTCAAGCTTCTTCCAATAGCTTCAGAACTGCTCTCATTAAGATCATAGATAAGATAATTATTCCTTACCTTATGAAACTTTTTTTGGACATATTTTACTACATTGTTTTCACAAACTCCTGGGTTTTGGTTTTTCTATTTTATTTCTGTACCTCCCATGCTTATGCATTGCTTATTTCTAAATTATATATAGGCACATGGGTAGATATGTATATCTATGTATGTGTGTGTAAATTATACATGCTCCTTATCATAAAGCCCTCAACATTAGTCCCCAGATTAGCTCACTAGCCTCCATTCATGTTGCTGCTTCTATAGCTTCATGTGTTAGTCATAATATCAGGCACTGGCCATTGATTCAATAAATATTCTCCATCCTGAAGGGCAGCTCTCCAACTCCACAAAGTATTGTCCTTAAGCTGGCTTTAACTGAGCCTTCAACAAATTATTTCACTATTATGTCAGGCTAACTGTTTCAGAATGATGATATATTTCCTACTATAACATCATGTGATTATTTCCTTTTGTAAAATTTTTCAAATCAGTTAGCAAAAGTCAGGCCATCCCTCTATATTTACATTTACTCTTTTGTCCATATTGTTGAACTAACACAACCATTGCAAATGGCAACACTTCACCTTTCACTTGTACCCATCCCAATTACCCACAAATGAAAGTATCCATACTTATACCATATTATTTCATTACAGAAATTATCACTTCCACCAAGAATTAGTGTTGCCATTTGACTAGGGAGTGCTTTACCTCTAAAGCCCCACTCTAAGTATCTGCTATTTAAAGATATTTATGGTGCTCATTGTGTTGACCTGGGTTTCCTCCAAGAACAGCCCCCATGATAAAGTTTTATGTGCAAGTAATATATTTGTGAATGTCATCCCAGAGACCAGGAATGAAGAAGAGTGAAAGGATAGAAAAGGAAAATATTGACTTATCAGCTCATATATCCTATTGGCCAAGAGTCAGCCCAACATTGCTCACTATGCCTTAAGTCCCTTTCACTTTTGAGTTCTGCATTCATAAGTGGCAGATATGTATGTGTACCTACAATAATAGGAAAACAAGCAAGTTGTGGCTGCAAAACAATAATTTGTGTAGACAGCAATCTTCTGTTTAAGCCTATGTAGAACTAGACACTGCAGCAGTAGCTGCAATAGGATAAGGCCTGGAGGATATGACATTGTGTACAAAGTGGACCAATGTACTGCTTATTTATTATATTACTCATTATATTAAGTAATTAAGTGTTTTATGTTTGTTATCCAACTTGACATATTTATATGAAGCTTAGATTAGCCTTGTTCACTACTGTTGTATACTAATACCCAGCACAGAATATGTTATAAAAACATTTTTGCTCAATAATATTTTAAGAGAAAAATAAAAAAAACATTACTGTTACTCCTCTAAATTCTCCACTATGACTTTCAAAAAATATTTTTCTTACTGTTACATAAAATGTAAATTAACTTCAAAAATTTCTCAATCTAACTTCTAATAATGTTAATCAGCTATCTGCTGAAAGATTAAAAATGCTAAATTCTAAAGAAAATAGAATATTTTTTATAGGATGAAGGTGTGGAATAATTTAGTTGTATTTAAAATATTTTAAGCTAGAAGAAATATCTTATGAATATGCATTTATAGCACCAATTTAAAAATAACAAAACAACTAAAGCTTAATATTTCTGTTCTCATAAGCAGCAATCATTAATACTATAGGTAGTCTTTGTTGATTTTCTAGCATTTCTCTGGGGAAAGTAAATTATGTTTTCCTTAAGTGCATTGAATATATTTCAGGTCTCAGAGGCATCTTAAGAAATTTACTCTTGAGGCCATTATATTTATGTATTTATTAGAGATTAGGATGTCTGATTTAACATCAAGACTTTGTGTGTAGAATGTTATTATCATTTACACTCTTTGTACAAGGTTCTGTTTTATGGATTTTGTTATATCAACATAGTATATGACTTCCACACTTCAATATTAAAAGCTTCACCAGTTGCCTACTATCTACCAACAGAATAAATGTTCTGCATTCTGCTGTGAAAAGTTATTAATATTTAACCAAAACTGACAGGACACTTGAAAACCAAGTGAACCGAGACTCATTACAGTGAAGCTGAAGGTCTTCTTTCCATGACATACACACCATGATAACCAATGATCTATACAACTGTAATGTGCTTGGGTCACTCATACAAGTGGGGGTAAAGTTCTGGCTTTCATGGGTAGAAATATTGCTTTAACTCAGGAAATTTGAACCAGAAAAGAAGTTAATTGTATTCAAAAAGAGTTTGAGAATTCTATTCTCCTATGACCTCATGGATTTGCACAATGAGGCATTATTTCCACAGAGATCAGTACCACAAAGGACCACTAAAGACCACATTGAGTAGTAAGTTAAAATTACATTAAAGTAAAGCAATCAACTTTGTGCCAGTTTTGCAATCCTTTAAGTAAAACATCTGTAAAACTTCTCCCCCCATATAAGCATAAATTTCCAGGACTAAAACAGTATATGAGTGAGTGGGGTAGCTTAATGGACATGTGATATAGATCAAAGGAAGCTGGATTTAATATTCTCAGTCCTAGTTTCCCAGGAGGAAAAATGAACCTACCAAAAATATTTCAAGCCCAATTAGGTAATTGAAAAGCAAGTACCAGATACTACTAAGTAATCTGCAGCCCAAAATGAGCTAAAGAAACACTTCTCACTTACTTTGAGCTTACTTTTTTTCCTCCAGTCAGTTGCTGTTTTTATTTTACAAACTTGTTTGTTTGCTCTTTCATTTAAATAAGGTAGAACTGATTTAACAGAGACAAGACTTGTGGTCTCTTGAAGCTTTCTCATGCTTTTATCTGTTTCTTAGATTACAGCTTTGTATTTTTGCTCTCATAATTGTTTCTAGCCCTATCATTTCAATAATATCTGGACTTCCCAGTTGATGTATTGGATTTTGATTCATGCCTCTATTCCTGGAACAGTTTACCTTCCTGTGTTTGTCAACTCATTTGATTTCAGTTGAGCAAAAACCAAAACAAAACAATTAACAAACAAAAATTTCTCTTCATTGTAGTGCTAGCTGCAGCCAGATCTAACTGCCATATGTCACCTTCCCTCAATCAAGGAGGTTTCTGTCATCAAATATTGACACTGACTATAAAACATGCAATAGAGTTTGTATTCATTCTACCTATAAATCAATTTCAGAAACCAAAATTTATTGGTCATACCATTAAATTATTTTCTAGATTGAAAATCTGATTCCTTCAATGAAATCTCATGGTCAAGGTAATAATAAAAATAGCTATTTTGACTTTTAATTTGTAGAAAAAATCGATTTGTGTATCTCCAAACTATTTTTCAGCTTACTTTTTGTCCCCAGTTTTATTGAGGGTGACTGACAAAAGCTATACAATGTGATTCTTTGTCTGATATATGTATACATTGTGGAATGACTACCACAAAGAGGCCAAATAACATATCCATCACCTCACATAGTTACTCTTGTGTATGTGTGTGGTGAGAACACGAGATCTACTCTCTTACCAAATTTCAAATATACAGTAAAGTAATATTAACTATTTTCACTATACTGTGCATTAGGTCTCCAAGACACAGTCATCTTCTGTTTCATAACTAAAACTGCAACATTTGACCAGCATCCCCCATTTCCTCCCATCCCCAACATCCAGGAAATATCATTCTATGCTCTAATAGTATGTGTATTGAAAGCGCTCAAGGCCTGGCAGGTTCACTTGGGATTTAGACAGACCAAAGAACATTCCTGGATCCAGAGGTACCTCTGACATGCCTTTATTGCAGAGGAGTGCACAGGATGTGGTGGCAGCAGAAAATCCCATCCACCTCATACATCAAGGCAAACAAATCCAGAATCTAGGCAACTATTACCTAGGAGCTAACTAGTGCACTTGCATAGTGCAAATCATGCTTCTATAGCACTACATGGTTACTGCACATGCAGGACAACATAGCCGAGTCACTGGGCACCAGACGTCTGGTGAGGGAGCCTGCGAAACTCCATTTTCCCTATGGTATGTTACTTTTTTAGATTCCACATATAAATGTGATTTATGTAGTATTTGTTGCTCTGTATCTGGCTTATTTTGCTTAGCATAATGTCCTCCAGGTCATCCATGTTGTCACAAATGGCAGGATTTCCTTCTTGTTTAAGACTAAACATTAAAAATCATCTAAGTTGTCAAAGATGGGACAATATCCAGTGAAAAAGTGCAGCTAGTTTTCATTAGGCCACATTATGATTTCCTACTCTTTATTTTAAACTTGAGATCTCCAATCAGTTAACATGATGATATGGGGTTCTCAAGAAGACCTGTTTCTCTTTAATGTGCTTATCTGCTTGACCCTATCATATGTTCCACCTGGAAGAGATGAGATTAGACTAGACTTAAAATCAAAATTGTATTAGGTCTTAGGTGATAACAAAAGGGTAAAATGAGAGAGGAGTGTGTCTCTGTGGGTCCCAACACCATTCATGCAGCAGTGAGTATAATACCCTTAAGTGTCTGCCCCTAAGCATAGGTATGTTAAGCTTTATCTTCCTAGTATCAAGACCCTGTCTTAAAACAAATCTTTTCTGGATGAATTACAAACTTCTCTGGAAAGGGCATACACTGCTCAAAAATAAGTGTTCTTGAATGTAATATGATTAATTCAATATTTATCCTGCAGAAATAATCTATGCATTACTAGAGTGTTAGTTTAGTGATCAGATATTTTAGTGACAATGTAGAAGCACTGAAATGATAACCTAAATTTAAGTGAAATTATAACAGGCTCCATGAGGGATATGGAACAGTAAACTGTGTGATAGAGTAGAGCAAAACCCTTGTAAAATGTTGTCTTGAGTTAAGGATTGTAGCCTTCTATGTGATCATATTGACCACAAGATTTGAATTCCTTAAGGTAAGGATTTCTTACCTTAATTTTAATTCCACAGATTTTTTTTAATGCAAGATAATAATCTTTGCAGGAATTTGAAGTGTATTGAGAAATGAAACTATTAGGTTGAATAAAAAGTAATGGTTTTGTGAGTCAAAAATGGTCAGATAGAGTAATTCACCTGTGGTTGATTCATGACTCAATGAAAGGAAAGTAGATGACAATAATAAAATTGTTAAAAAAAATAAACTGAGAGCAAGCTGTGTCACAAGGTATAACTAGCACTGAAATAATTTTACTTATTTAATTTTTACAAAATTATTGATGGAACAATCAGAGTTCTCCTCAAGCAAACCATTGATTTGTTGCTTTGCTATTTATTTGCTTTACTATTGCATGCTGTCATTTATTCACCTGTTTGATAGATATTTTATGAGTACCTGATATGTTCCTTTACTACAAAACACTTAATATTCCATATTAGATAAGTAATATTGTGTTACAAATCTGAAAATAGAATTAATGAAGACAACTTGATCAAGTCTATACAGCATTAAAGTGGCAAACCTGGAACTCAACATATGATTTTAAACACCTTTTTAAAGTATTTTTGAGCCATAGTTCCATTTTTCCTTTATATTTAATTATACATGCTTGCTCTAGGTATAAAATTCATGTATACCTTTGCAAATATACTGTAAAAGCATTAACTTTAAAAGAAATAACCATTTATACCTTGCCACAACATTAAAAACATTTCTAAGTTATTATTTTTAGAATATGTTACCAAAAATGTGTTATGTTAACAAAGTATCTCCATATTATACTGAGATCAAATATTTTTCTCCTTGTTAAGTGCTAGTCTATCAATACAATGCAATTCACTCAGTTATCTCTTTGTCCGCATGTTAAATATTTTAGGCTAAACAAAACTTTAAAATATATCAAGGTTCACAGTTGCAGTTTTATTCTCTTACCATTACAGGAAAACAGTGTTTCAAATCTGCAAACAACTTTTCCTTGCGACTGATGTCACTACTATTTAGCCCTTCAAGGTTAGCATTTATTGATTTTGCCTTTACTTTGATTGGATCTTACCTACCTCGGTGCTTCAGTAAATTGAAACCTTCTGCAGTTCATGGAAGAAAGCTAAGAGCAAGGCTATGAGAAAATGTACACTGACCTCAATTTGTTTCAGACTGTATTGGTAAAATCATCGTCACTGTGTTGCAGATGTGACCTTAACTGGATTTGTGTAAATTCAATCCACAATATTCTAGACAGCTGATGGAAGATTGGCCTAAAGTATAAGAATTAAAAATTTTAAAACTAAAAATAAAATATTTGAGGCAATTTTATAAAATATACTACAATATTCCTCACATGCATTAACTTCTACACATTCATTAAATCAATCCGACAAATTTTGTGAATATCTCTTGTGGTGATGTGCTTGCTGTGAGGGCTGCAGAACAAAACATAGTGCAGTCTTACTCTTACAGAGTCCATAACATAGTAAAGGATGTACCAAAGGTAATTGAAAATTATATGTTATAATAAATTACAAACATTATGTAAACTGTGGGAACACAGATTAAAGCATGACCATATGAATTAAGGCACAAATTGGAGTTAAATGGGAGTCATTATTGTTAATTATGCTGATGCAAAAGGCGGGCATTAACCTGGGATAACGGGCAGACTATCCTGGCAGTGGTAGAAGACTCTACAAGGAACAGCTGAAATTAAATTTGAATTGGGAGCTACTCAAAAGATAGAGTGGGAACAGAGGAAAAGAGATTCAAGGTATATGAGGTACCAAGCATAAGCAGAAGTACTGAGAAGGAAAAAGATTTGGGAAATCTGATAAATACAGCAAAACATGTAGTGGCAGATATAATTTGGGAGAAATTAAGGACAGATTGTGAAGTTGATTTTATATATGTTATATAACTTGACAGTTATGCTGTCCAAAAATTAAAGATAACTTAGTGTATAGCTAAGTTACCAAACTTTGCTGCCTATTAGAATCACCAGGTAAACTCTTAAAAATTCAGCTACCTGCGTTGCACACAACAATAATTCAGTCATAATGTTTAGGGGTATAACCCAGACATTAGTAGGCTTTTTAAAGATCACAGGTGATTCTAATTTGCATCCACATTGGGAACTGCTGGCTCAAGCCATAGAGTAACCTATTGCAGGGCATCTGCAAACTTCTGAATAAAATCTTCAGAACAATGTACAACCACATGGGCCCTTTTTTGTATTCCTCCAATATAATATAACAAACAATAACTTGAACAACTTTTCATGGCCTGTTAATTCTGACTGTCACCGATAGATGCAACCAGTGTTACAGGTTCTTGTCCCATCCCAGAAAGAATTCAGAGACAAGACTTAGAGGTTAAAAAGGTAAAGTGAGGATTTATTAAAGGATGGATAGTACACTCTTAGGGGAGAGCAGGCAGGCTCAGGTGAGCAGCTGCCCTGAGTTCCTTTGGCAAGTTAGTTACATAGGGTGTAAAAATGAATGGGTGGAATATTCATTGGGTAGGGAAGGGTTTAGGGTTGTATTCCCTGATTATCATCCCAACTCACCTTCCCAAAGGGAGGAGAGATTTCTGTCCTTATTTAGTCTGGATCGGAAGTGTCATGGTGTCGGTGCATGATGGGTACTTCTGATATGCAAGGCTAATTTTATTGAAATGAGGGCATAATGAGTAAAAGGTTACATTCAGACACTGGAAATTCCTGCCTTTTCTGACCTTTCTTTGTTGGTCTCGAGGTCAAAAGGTGTGGCCCCTTGTCAGCCCAAAGATTCCAGCTTTTCTTTCTCTGCCCAGGGATCCCTGCTGCTCACATGATGTGTGGTTTCCTGCATTTGGCCTGTGCCCCTCCTTTCTGCCCAGTTCCTGACATTTGGTCTGTGTCCCCCTTTCTCTGCTCATATCTAGCTATCTGCCTGCTCTAACATGACTACAATGTTCTTTAAGAAAATATTTTGCATAAGGTTCTCCCTTCAACTGTATTAATCACTCTCCAGACAGATGTACTCAAACCACCTCACCTAGAATAGTAATCCTTATCCCTTTTTCACTCAGTAGCATAAATTTATGTATTTTCTTATTACATATATCCACCTGATATTTTACCATGTATTTATTTGTTTAGCCATTTAGCCTTCTGCCATACATTAGAATATAAACCCTTTGACAGGATGTCACAGACAGGTTTACTTTTATGTATCTGGCATCTAAATGGTCCCTGAATCATAACAGTTACTCAATAAATACTTGCTAAATGAATGAGTCTAGTTAAAATATTGCCATTTGAAAAAGAGAGAGAAAGAGAAACTCTTCATTGATATTAAAGTTGTATATCATTTCTCTGTTTTAAATTTGAAACTTACAGAAAATGAACTTTATTTTCTTTTCAAGGGATTATGCTAAGTATGATGGAGCTTTGAAGTTATAATCTAGAAGCTTTTGATAAATTTGTTGAATTTGTGGTTCACTGTTCATTTTTACCAAAAATTAACCTGAAAGCCACATGACCCACAAGTGATGACTTTCTCCCTTTACATCTATTGTTTTAAACCAATGTAATAATCTTGCCACAAATTTTAATTGATATTAAAATTTATTTTTCTAAGGTTTCCAGATATTGAGAATATAATGTAGTTTCTGTATAAATAGAATGAAAATTAAAACAATTAGAAGTATACAGATTCAGTGTTTATTATTTAATGTTTCCCTCTCCTTTATTAATTTGGATGCTCTGAGATCAGTTGACTGACTCAACCTTAATTGCCCAGGTTTAGCAAAGTTTTAGCAAAGTTCCATGTTCGGCAAAACTTCTCAAATCTGAAGAAGCTGGAATGACTGACTACCCTAACACTTTACTCATGACAGACGGAAGCAAGAATAAAATGGCTGTTTTTCAGGTAGTATAGATTGGTTTGCTTTGCCCCTCTGACTATTATCAAATTAGGTTCATTTTTCCCATCATGCAGCAAGACAAAATGCCAGGATGCCATGGTTTAAAGCAAAGAGAGGATTTATTCATAAGGCAGGCAATTGAAGAGATGGGAGAACAGGTCTCAGATCCACCGCCCCAAAACCAAGGGGCTTAGGGTATTTATGGGATAAATAATAAAGAAGTAGGGCAGTCTGAGACATAGGAAGTGTAGGAAAACAGGACTGTAAAAAAGTGCAGTAATCATCACTCTGTACTGGTGTAACTAAGCCACAGGGCTCTGCATGTTCAAAAAAAGGCACTTAGCATAATCCGGGTGTGGAGTTTTCAGCCCTCTGATGTCAAAAGGTCACTGAGTGAATCCTCGAGAGTGCCTAGTAAAGAGATTAGTGGTCATATCCAGTCTTAACCAGTTCAAACTGAACTAGACACAACTGCCCCCAAGTTCCTGGAAAACGACTTGGGCAAACATCATGTTGTTTTGGCTAGGCTCTGCTTGGAAGACATGCAAGTCCTCTGTAGCAACAATTAAAATGACCTTGATTAGTGAGGGCAGGTGAAATTGATTAGATTAATGACTACCTACAGGTTTCAAGAGTGGAGATTTTAATTTGTTAAAGATTGATTTCATGAGCCATCTTGATCATTCAGCCCTTTAGGTCAAGAAACTATTCAATTTTTTTGGTGCAGCTTCAAATATTGGTAATATGATTGGGATGCAAATATTTTAATTTTTGTTTCTTAAGTATTTTATTTAATATTTTTAAATGTTATTATAAGAAGAATGAGAAAGGTGATATATTTACATAAATATTTATATTTATATGTGAAGAAACTAGAAAATTTCTATCAGGCTAAGATGTGAAAAGGGACTCTAAATAAAGGAAAATTAGACTTAAACCAAGCAATCACAGACAGAAGAGCCACCCTTCATTCCATTACTTCAGCAGAATATTTTAAGAATTGTAATTACCAGAATAGCTTCCAACATGTTCAAAGTCTGCCTTGGTAATTGAAGTTAATTTTTACCTTGTAGTTTGTCATTTCTCTTTTTTATAATTGAAATTAATGGGAAAAAAAGAGTATAAATTAGTTGAATTATAAAATTATTTTAAAGTATACATATATTTGTATGTATATATGCTTATACATGTGTCTCTGTCTATATATATACACACATATATATACACACTTATGTATATATCATTTACTTAACATCTTTACCTATCCCTAAATTTCAAATAATATTTTTGTGTACCATATATGAATATAGGTTTCTCTGAAACAATAGAATCATTGTTTCTAGAGATCAATTTCTGCACATTATTATAACAGATCTACTCCAATATCAGTATCTATTTCCTAGCAATAAACATCTTAGGCTCATATGCCTTTACAATTGTTACCCAAGCAAGCTGAAATGAACACAGTCTTTCTTTCTGCCCTCTCAGGAAAACAGACATCTTTTTTTTCTGCCCCCCAGACCTTTTCCATCTCCTTTTCCATTGATGGGATCCAGTCTTCACAGACTTCATCAGCTGTATCAAATTCCACTGAATATTTGTCAACACTGTAAATTAAATTTTATGGTAGAGTTTTGAAATAAAGATAGAATTAGAGGAAAAATGGATAACTTTTCTACTATGGTGAGAGCAGAATTTTTGATAAAACAATAATTTAATTTTTATTAATTGCTTTAAAATAGAAATACTGTATATCTATAAGCCTAAATGATCAAGAATATTAGTTTTGAAAGTATATTCACTGGTGTTCATAGTTTTACCCTAATAGGAAAAGAGTAAAGACCCCAGTGCTTGTCAAACCAGAATAATAAAATTACAATTGGGAGATGGTGCACTTCGTAGCAAAATATTTTAAAAGATATATTTAGAAAAGAAAAATTACACCTCTAAGAATAGGAGGTGGGCTGATCCAAGGGAGGAACAGCAATTATTTTTGACCCTTCTTTCGCTTATACCCTTGCTTAGGCATGGTGTTTTGATTGACAGTTCTTATCCCTGGAATGCTGTTATGTTTGGTCCCTTTTGCACATGTCCTTACCCATACACAGAAAAACCTATGGGGGTACCTAAACCACAATGTTAATTACAATACAATGAACACTGGATCATGTCTGGTTAAGTCCTTTCTGCTACTGCACATTCATGGCTGTCAGGTTCTAACAGGTTTCTTACTGGCACTCATTTAAAAGAAGTAAAGTCCCTTTATGCTGGAAGTGGGCATAATACCACCTTCTGGACCATCCTTCCTCTTCTTCACCTATCTGCCTGGTGCCCCCACTTATCTAGCTACCTAACAAAAGCAGTTGCCAATCTTTAAAATATAGTTAGTTTTAATCAATCGGACATGTACAGAGCTTGAAAACTATCATTTTCATCCTTACAACAAGAAAAAAAAGCATACTGAAAATCAACAATTCTTGTTAGACATATCATAGAATTGGGGTCACAGGGCAAACTTGCCATGAAAACTGGAAAGACAGATACAGAGAATCACAGTTATCAGGAACAGAAGCCTCACAATAGCAGACGTCCACTGTAGCCAATATCAGTAGGAACCTTTTAAACTGCAATTGACAAATATCAGGAGGCTCAGTGTATACTAGGCTGAGAGTTAAAAACTCTGATGGGGCTCAGTCCTCAAGAGGCCATTGCACTGCTGTGTATTTTCCCTCCAGGAAGAAATGTGAAGGTTGGTGAAAAAAATCTTGGTGCTTCCAGCAAGAGGAGGGGAAAGGAACTGTTTTCACATAAGTTGAGAGTTCTCTGTTATTATTTTATCAGAGGTTAATCAATGTGGGGAAATGGAAATACTTTAACCCTCTGTAGCCTTTGACTTGGAAGAAGGTAAATTCCCAACTCAGGCTCACCAGAAGAGTGAGATGTAATTATAAGACTATAGAATACTTCTGCCACCCACACACTTTATCACCACATCAATAGCACTGCTGTATAATAACAGTACATAAGAGCTAAAATTACTGTAAACTTCAGATCCTATTTAAGGAGTCTCTGGGAAAACCCAAAGACAAAATCGAAAACAAAAACAAGGATATTACAGGAAATTTTATCCTTCAACAACACAGTTACTGTAATTAGTAAACATCCTAACTCTGCCCCCCCCAAACATATATATCTCACTAAGGCTTGTCTACCTTATTTCAACTTACCCAATACAGCATGTCTGGCTGTCAACCAAAAATAAGAGGGTGTACTAAAAGGGGGGGGGCATGGTCTGAAGACACAAAGCAAGAGTCAAAAACCACACTCAGATGTGGCAAATATTTTAGAATTATCAGGCTAGAAATTTAAAATAACTATGTTTAATATACTAAGACTCTAATGGAAATAGTGGAGACCACAAAAAACAGATGAGTAATACAAGCAGAGAGATGAAAACTTTATGAAAAAAATCAAATGGAAATGCTGGTGGAGGAAGGGAAACTGTAACAGGAGTGAAGACTGCCTTAAAGCCTTAGATGGATTTGTCACACTAGACATGACTGAGTAATGAATCAGTGAAGTTTAGTATATGTCAGTAGAAGCTTATAAAACTGAAATACAGAGAAATAAAACAATAAAAAAGATGAAAATGAATATTCAGGAAATGTGGAACAATTACAAAAGGTGTAACATACACATAATGGGAATACCAAAGACAAGAAGGAAAGCAAGAAATATTTGTAGGAATGATGACTGATCATCTAAAATTAGTGATAGACAGCAAGTCAGAAATCATCTAGGAAGTTCAGAGAAATCCAAGCAGAGTAACTACCAAAAAACCAAGACAAAGGCATATCATATTCAAGTTGCACAAAATTGAAGATAAAAAGAAAATCTTAAAAGTAGTCACAGGAAAATAATACTTTATCAACAAAGAAACAGCTCTATTGCAATAATCACATTATCTCAGTTGTCTGGAATTGAACACACAATATCTCCAAGGTATGCCTGTACTTCCACTACCTATAAGGTGAAATAGTGTTATTTGAAGGAGAATTTGGATTAATTTTAAATGTACATTGCAATTTCTAGGAAAGCCACCAAAGATTCAAAAATAAAATAAATATAACTGATATGTTAAAATAGGAAATAAAACAGAAACATATGAAATATTCAATTAGAATTGGAAAAGGAAGTAAAAGAGAAGGAAAAAGAAGAAGGGCAATGAATAAAACCTAGTTGCAAATGTACATATTGATCTAACTATATTATAATCACTTAAAATGTGAATGGTCTAAATATATTAAATGAAAGACAAAGTTTGTAAGCGTGGGTAAAAAAAATCTCAAAATATATTATCTATAAGAAAACTACTTTAAATGTAAAGATGCATATGGATTCAAAAAAAAAGATAGAGAAAGATATATACTACACTAATCAAAAGAGAGCTGTACTATCTAGTTTTAGACAAAGAAGATTTCAAGGCAAAAAAATAAAAAATTGACATAAAGAGGGACACTGTATAATGATAAAAGAGACAATTCTCCAAGAAGACATAACCATCTTTAATGTGTATGACCAAGTGATAGAGTGGAAAAATACATGAGGCAAAAACGGATAGAACTACAAGGAGAATAAGACAAATTTGCTATTACAGTCGGATACTTCAGCACCCCTCATTTAGTAATTGACAGATCCAGGAGGCAGAAAATCATTAAGGATATAAAGTTGAACTGAACATAACCATCAATCAACTAGATGAAACTGACATTTATAAAACACTTAATTCAATAAAGCCAGAATATACATTATCCTCAAGTTCATGTAAACATTCATCAATATAGACCACATTCTTGGTCATAAAACACATCTGATCAAATTTAAAGTAATAGATATCAGATAATGTATGCTTTCAGAAACTAGAAAATAAAAAAGAAGATAGTTAAAATTTTCCAAATAGTTGGTTATGAAATTATATCTTCTAAATTACACATGGGTTAAGAAGTCTGAAGAGAAATTTTAAGATATTTTGAACAAGATGAAAATGAAAAGGCAACCTATTAAAAAATTTAAGATCATTAAAAGCAATGTTTAGAGGTAAATCTATAGCATCAGATACATATATTAGAAGAAAGATCAAATGTTAATAAGCTAGGCTTCTATTTTGGGAAGCTGAAAAAAAGAAGAGAAAAATAAATCCAAAGTAAGCATAAGAAAAAAAGAGAACCCAAGAGCATGAATCAATAAAATTGAAAACAGGTATACAATAGAGAAAATAAATGAGAAAAAAAAAAAAACTAGTTCTTTGAAACAGTCAATTTAATTGGTAACCCTCTAGCTAGTCTAACAAATAAAAATTAGGTGAGATACAAAGTACTGATATCAGAAATGGAAGAAGGACCACCACTAGTGATATATGGTCATTGAATAATAATACAATATATCATAAAAACTCCATGACCACAAATTTGATAACTTAAATGAAATGTACCAATTCATTGAAAAAAGCACATAACAAAAATTTACTTAAAAAAAAGATAATATAACTAGGCTAATATCTATTAAAATTTAATGAGTTGATAATCTTTAAAACTAAGAAAATAATTAGCCCAGAAATTTTCATCAGTGAAATCTATAAAAAAAATATAAATAACAATTGATACCGATTTTCTACAATTTGATTTAGGAAATAGAAGAAAGGGAAATATTTCCTGATATATTCTATGAGGCCAGCATTTTCCTAATACTAAAGTTAGACAAATAAATTACAAAATAGAAAATCTACAATATCTGTCATAAACATACATGCAAAAATAATTAATTGGAGAAGATGGCAGAGTAGAAGGACGCTCGCAGCTCACCCTCTCCCACAAATGCACCAAGACTCACATCCACAGACCCACTCAGCCAACCAGAGCACCTGCGGAACTCTGACATAACATCACCTTTTTCAAAAGATAAAGATGCCAAAAATCTGGTAGGAGAAAAGGAAAAAAGAAAGAACAAAAGGCAAAGCAGAGCGGGAGGGGTCCCGCAGGGAGGGAGCGGCAAAGGAGCACTGGCACTCATTCGCTGGGTCTCCCTCTCCAACTGAGAGGCCAGCAGGATAGAGGGGGAGCCTCCGAGGCTTGGATCTGTACAGAGCAGCCCTTGACTGACAGAATTAATTTAAACGGGCACAGAGGGTCCCCCTGACACCCAGACTGAGACGCGGACTGGCAGCTGCAGGCAGGGCCAGGCTGCTCAAGCCAGGAGGAGGACAGGGGCGGATGCACTGAGGCATCCCCCAGGGACTGCAAGGGGCTGTGCGCCATGGCTGTGGGTGCACAGGGCAGAACAACCTGGGTCCTCCATAAAACAACACAGTTGTGCCCTTTGGGGAAGGGTGCGTACCCTCGTCTCTGAAAACCCTTGGAAAGTTTTCAGGGGAAAAGAGGCAGGGCTCAGGCACAGCCGCCATATCCTCAGGCACTTAGCATCCAGGCAGGGGTGGGGGCGAAAGCTGCATCCGCACCTAAGGGCTTAGCAGCCTCAAAGGCCAGACAGAGACTTCTCTACAGTCTGAGGCAGATAGGATCTTTTATCCTGGTCCCTTAGAGAACTTGATCCACAAAGACAAACAAGGAGCTGAGTTTTGGCCCGGAGCAGTGACAAGGCTGTCACTCACTCTTCCCTGAGCGCACCTGCGGAGCGCCAACCCGAGGTGGAGCGCTCAGCCACACAGTGTAGGGGAGCTACCAGTGCCTGAGAGGGAGGGTGGCCCCCTGCCTTGCGGGCAGGAACACAGCCCCGACCTTGGTGCTAGGAGGGGGCGCAACCCGCCCTCCTTACTGGCCAGTCTGCAACATCTGACTGCTGCATCAGGAGGGGCAGTGACCCGTCCACCCACAGCAAAGGAGAGCTGCACCTGACCCAGTGTTGGGAGGAGGAGCAATCTGCTTACAAACAGGTACTGAGAGCAGCACAGAAGAGGGCACCAATGGAGGGCCTCTGGAAACAGCAAGCTGAGCTTCCAAAACAGGACGAAGACAGAAAGACTTCACATTAAAAGCACACAGACTCCAGGAGAACATGGACATCCCCCCCCCCTTTTTTTTAAATCTGTTTTTACCTGTTCTATTTTCTATTACCCTCTTAATTTTTACTTCTTAATTCATTACTATTTTTCTTGGGTTTGATGTCCTGTTATTGATTAGACACAGGTTTCAAATACATCTTTTCATCTTTTCCCCTTTTTCTAAAGGTTTTAAAAGGATGTCTCAACCCGATTGATATTCTGCTTCAACTCACTCTCTATTTTTCATTATGCACTGTTTTCAAACCTTCTTTCTTCCTTCTTTTAAAAGTCTTTCTATCTCTCTCTTATTTTTTCTTTTTTCCTAAGACTTATTCCTAAATAGGCATTCCTAAATAGTTCCTTAAGGACCACAATAGATAACTGATACTCCATAAACCACAGTGACAGAGAGGTATGAGCAAGATGAAGAAGCAGAGGAACATTTTCCAATTAAAAGAACAAGAGAAATCCCCTGAAAGAAAGATCAATGAAATAGATATCGATAGCCTACTAGATCAAGATTTCAAAAAAGAAGTGATCAAAATGCTGAAAGAATTAAAAGAGATAGTGTTTAGAGATATAAAATATGTCAAAAATGAAATTGAAGCTATAAAGAAGAGACAAGTAGAATGGGTAAACTCATTGACAGAGATGAGGAATGATCTAATAGCTGTGCGAAGCCGACTAGATAATGCAGAGAAACGAATTAGTGACCTAGAAGACAGGACAATAGAAAGCACCCATTCAGAAGAGCTACAAGATAAGCAAATGAAAATAATGAAAATAGCATAAGGGACCTATGTGATAATATAAAGCGTCCCAATCTTCGCATAATAGGGGTCCCAGAAGGGGAAGAAAGATCAAAGGGGATTGAAAAGGTTTTTGAAGAAATCATGACTGAAAACTTCCCAAACTTAAAGAAGGAATCAGATATCCAAGTACAGGAAGCTCAGAGGGTCCCAAACAGGAAAAACACAAATAGACCCCCACTGAGACATATCATAATCAAGATGGCCAGAGCCAAGGATAAAGAAATGATTCTAAAGGCAGCAAGACAAAAGCAAAGAGTAAGTTACAAGGGAACCCTCATAAGTCTCTCAGCTGATTTGTCTACACAAACACTACAGGCCAGAAGGGAGTGGCAAGATAGATTCAAAGTCCTGAATGGAAAAAAGATGAAGCCTAGGATACTTTACCCAGCAAGTATATCCTTTAGGATAGAAACAGAAATAAAGAATTTCACAGACAAGAAAAAGCTGCAGGAGTTTAGCAACACTAAACCCATGCTAAAAGAAATATTGAAAAGTCTATTCTAAATAGAAAGGCAGCAGGATGCTACAGAAATGAGAATCTCACAACTGGAAAAGTGATAACTCATCAATTACAAATAAACACGAAATTATAAAAGAAGACATATAAATCACTGAGAGTGGGAGAGGGAGGCAGGGAAATATAGAATATATTTTTTCTTTCTTTTTCAAATTCTTTTTAATGGTAGGATGCGTTTGAGATCATGTTACTATCAGTTTAATAAAAACAGTTAGAGTAATAGGCTAATACATTTACGAAAAAGTGTAACCACAAGCCAAAAAATTACAAAAGAGTCATAAAAATTAAATAAAATCCATGATAATACAAAGGAAAATTACCAAACCACAAAAGGAAAAAGAAAGGAACAAAGAGGATATATCAATTCAACTGCAAAATAAGTTCAAAATGGCAATAAACACACATCTAACATTAATTACTGTAAATGTTAATGGACTAAATGCTCCAGTCAAAAGACATAGAGTGGCAGACTGGATAATAAAGCAAGAACGTTCAATATGCTGCATACAAGAGACCCACTTTGGGGAGAAGGACACATATAGATTGAGAGTGAAAGGATGGAAAAGGATATTCCATGCAAATGGGAAAGCCAAAAAAGCAGGCGTTGCAGAACTGATTTCAGACAAAATAGACTTTAAAACAAACGCCATAAAGAAAGATAAAGAAGGACATTTTATAATGATTAAAGGAGCGATACAAGATGAGGATATTACACTCACTAATATATATACACCCAATATAGGAGCACCTAAGTACATAGAACAATTACTAACAGAGATAAAGGGGGATATTGATGGGAATACAATCAGAGTTGGAGACTTTAACACTGCATTAATTTCACTAGACAGATCTTCCAGACAGAAAATAAATGATGCAACAGAGAAATTAAATACTACGATAGAAAAACTAGATTTGGTGTATATTTTCAGAACATTACACACCCAAAAAATAGGATATACTTTATTTTCAAGTGCACATGGAACATTTTCCAGTATCGATCATGTACTTTTGCACAAAAGAAACCTCAACAATTTTAAGAAGATAGAAATTCTTTTAAGCATCTTTACTGACCACAATGCCATGAAACTGGAAATCAACAACAGAGAAACTAAGGAGAAAAAAGGAAAGCATGGAGATTAAACAATATGTTACTGAAAAAACAATGGGTCAATGAGGAAATCAAAGCTGAAGTTAAAAAATATCTTGAGACAAAAGACAATGAAAACACAACCACTCAAAATCTATGGGACACAGCAAAGGCAGTGCTAAGAGGGAAGTTTTTAGCGACACAGGTCTTCCTCAAAAAAGAAGAACAAACTCAAACAATTTAACCCACCACGTGAATGAATTAGAAAAAAAAAAGAACAAAAAACCCCAAAAAGCAGCAAAAGAAAGGAAATAATATAGACCACAGAGGAAATAAGTACAATAGGAATATCAAGACCATAGAAAAATCAAACAAACCAAAAGCTGGTGTTTAAAAAAGTAAATAAAATTGACAAACCTCTGGACAAACTCACAAAGAAGAAAAAAGAGAGCGCACAAATTAGCAAAAGGAGTAAGGAAAATGGAGAAATTACAACAAACAAAATAGAAATATAGAATATCATACAAGATTATTATGAAAAACTATATGGAACCAAACTGGATAACCTAGAGGAGATGGACAACTTTCTGGAAATATACTGTCCACCAAGACTGAATCTAGAAGAAACTGACCACTTGAACTAGAAAGGAAATAGAAATAGCAATGAAAAACCTCCCTACAAATAAAAGCCCAGGATTGGATGGCTTCACTGGGGAATTCTACCAAACATACAAATAAGAACTCATACCAGTCCTTCTCAAACTCTTCCAGACAATTGAAAAGGAGGGAATACTCCCAAACTCATTCTATGAAGCCACCATCACCCTGATACCAAAACCAGGCAAAGACACTACAAAAACAGAGAATTGCAGGCCAATATCACTGACGAACATAGACGCCAAAATCCTCACCAAAATTTTAGCAAATAGAATCCAATGACACATAAAAAAGATTATACATCATGACCAGGAAGGGTTCATCCCAGGGACACAAGGCTGGTTCAACATACACAAATCAATCAATGTAATACATCACATCAGCAAGAGAAAGGACAAAAAACACAAGATTATCTCAATCAATGCAGAAAAAGCACTTGATAAAATTTAACACCCATTTATGATAAAAACTCTCACCCAAGTGGGTATAGAGGGAACATATCTCAACATCATAAAAGCTATATATGACAAACCTATAGCCAGCATAATACTCAACAGTGAAAAATTCAAAAGCTTCCCACTAAAATGTGGGACAAGACAAGGCTGCCCATTATCACCACTCCTATTCAACATAGTCCTGGCAGTCCTAGCTACAGCAATCAGGCAAGAGAGAGAAATAAAAGGGATCCAAATTGGAAAAGAATAGGTAAAAGTGTCAGCATATGCCAACGACATGTTATTATATATAGAAAACCCAAAAAGGTCCACACAAAAACTACTAGAACTAATCAAAGAATTCAGCAAGGTACCAGGTTAGAAAATTAACATTAAAAATCAGTTGCATTTCTTTACACTAACGATGAAAAAACAGAATAAGAATGTAAAGAAAAAAATCCCCTTTAAAATAGCACCCAAAGTAATAAAATATCTGGGAATAAATCTAACCATGGAGTTAAAAGAATTATACACAGAAAACTATAAACCATTGATGAAGGAAATTAAAGAAGACTTTAAAAATGGAAAGATATCCCATGCTCTTGGATTGGAAGAATCAAGATTGTTAAAATGGTCACACTGCCCAAGACAATCTACAGATTTAATGCAATCCCTATCAAATTACCCAGGACATATTTCACAGAACTAGAAGAAATCATAATAAAATTTATATGGAACCATCAAAGACCTAGAATTGCCAAAGCATTACTGAAGAGAAAGAAAAAGGTGGAGGAATAACTCTCCTAGACTTCAGACAATACTATAGAGGTACAGTTATCAAGATAGCATGGTATTGGTACAAAAACCGACATAGAGACCAATGGAACAGAATAAAGAGCCCAGAAATGAACCCACAAACTTTTGGTCAACTCATCTTCGACAAAGGAGGCAAGAATATACAATGGAATCAAGACAGTCTCTTCAGCAAATGGTGTTGGGAAAACTGGACAGCAGCATGTAAAACAATGAAGGTAGAACACTCTCTTACACCATATACAAAAATCAACTCAAAATGGATCAAAGAATTCAACATAAGACAAGATACAATAAACCTCCTAGAAGAAATAAAAGCAAGAACAAACAAATGGGAACTAATGAAACTTACATGCTTCTGCATAGCAAAGGAAACCATAAGTAAAACAAGAATGGAATGGAAGAAATGTTTTGCAAATGAAACCGACAAAGGCTTGATCTCCAGTATATATAAGCAGCTCATACAACCTAATAAGAAAAAAACAAACAACCCAATCCAAATATGGGCAGAAGACCTAAACAAGCAATTATCCAAGGAAGATATACAAATGATCAAAAAGCACATGAAAAAATGCTCAATATCACTAATTATCAGAGAAATGCAAATCAAAACTACAATGAGGTATCACCTCACACCAGTCAGAATGGCCGTCATTCAACAATCCACAAATGACAAATGCTGGAGAGGCTGTGGAGAAAGGGGTACCCTCTGACACTGCTGGTGGGAATGCAGTTTGGTGCCGCCACTGTGGAAAACAGTATGGAGATTCCTCAAAAGACTAGGAATAGACTTACCATATGACCCAGGAATCTCACTCCCGGGCATATATCCAGAAGGAACCCTACTTTAGGATGACACCTGTACCCCAATGTTCATAGCATCACTATTTACAATAGCCAAAACATGGAAACAGCCTAAATGTCCATCAACAGGTGACTGGATAAAGAAGAGGTGGTATATTTATACAATGGAATACTACTCAGCCATAAAATCCAACAACATAATGCCATTTGCAGCAACATGGATGCTCCTGGAGATGTCATTCTAAGTGAAGTAAGCCAGAAAGAGAAAGAAAAATACCATATGAGATCGCTCATATGTGGAATCTAAAAAACAAAAACAAAAAGAAACAAACAAAAATTAAGTGTAAATACAGGACAGAAATAGGCTCATAGACAGAGAATACAGACTTGTGGTTGCCAGTGGGGTGGAGGGCGGGAAGAGATAGACTGGGATTTTGACATTGTAGAATAGATAAACAAGATTATACTGTATAGCACAGGGAATTATACACAAAATATTATGGTAGCTCACAGAGAAAAAATGTGATAGTGAGTGTGTATATGTCCATGTATGACTGAAAAAATTGTGTTGAACACTGGAATTTGACACAACATTGTAAAATGATTAGAAATCAATAAAAAAAAGTCCAAAAAAAGAAAAGAAATGTTAGTAAATCAAATCCAGCAATCTATGAAATAATTATGCACCACAATCTAGCGGGATTTATTCCAGGTATGTAAGGCAAGTTTACATTCAAAAATCAACCCATCACTTCAACTGGCTAAAGAAACGTCATTGATATATATATGGATATAAAGCACTTGAACAAATACAACATCCATCATGATAAAAATGCTCAGAAAACTAAGAGCAGAGGTGGAGTTTATCAAATTGGACATCTCCAAAATCTTACAGCTAACATTATACTTAATGGTGAGAAACTAGAATCTTTCCAGCTAACATTGAACAAGAATGCCCCTTCTCACCACTCTTTTTCAACAGTGTACTGAAAAGTTATAGCTAGTGCAATGATTTAAGAAAATGACAGGGAAATATATACAAGATCTTATGTAACTCACAGTGAAAAAAATGTGACAATGAATATATATATGTTCATATATAACTTAAAAATTGTACTCTGCACTGGAATTTGACACAACATTGTAAAATGACTATAACTCAATAAAAATGTTTAAAAAGGAAATGAAATAAAATATTGGGAAGAAAGAAATAAAACTGACTGTGTTCACAAATAACATGATTATCTATGTAAAAAAATACAAAAAAAATACCAAAAATACTCCTAGAACAGTATAATAGATGCTTAAAGCAAGGTTGCAGTATATAAGGTTAATATATATCAATTGCCTTTTATAGTCCAGCAATAAGCAATGGTATTTAAAATTAAAAACACAACACCGTTTACATGTACCCTCCAAAAAAGAATTACATAGGTAAAAATACAACAAAATATGTACAAGATGTATATGAGAGAAACTGTAAACTTTGATGAAAAAATTAAATAAACAAGGAGTTATTCCATATTCAGGTTTTGACAATATTGTTTAAGATGTCAGTTATCCTCAAATTTGCTTATAAATTTAATGCAATCCTAATAAATTTCACAGAGAGGTACATTGTGGATGTTATAGAACTGATTCTAAAGTTTACATAGACAAACAAAAAATCCAGAATAGTTAAGACAATATTTAAGAAGAACAAAGTCAGAAGATTGACAGTAGTACTCAATTTCTAGACTTAGTATGTAGATTCAGTGATCAAGATTGTGGTATTAGTGAAAGGATCGATAAAAAGATCAATGAAATGTAATAGTGAGCCTATAAATAGACCCACACAACCATAGTCAATTGTTCTATGACATAAGAGCAAAGACAATCTAATGAAGAAAGGACAGCCTTTTTTCATAAATCATGCCAAAACAACTGACTATCCACATATTAATATTCAACATACAAATGCAGACACATAAACTGTATATCTTTCATGAAAATTGACTCAAAGAAGATCATATGCTTAAATGTAAGTGGAAAACTATAAAACTTCTAAAAGATATTATATGGAGAACATAATGAAATAAATAGATTTGACTTTGTTTTGGCAATGAGTCTTTAGATATAAATCAAAAGTGCAATCTGTGAAGGAAAAAATGCTAATTTGAACTTCTCTAAAATGAAAAACTTCTGCTCTGTGAAAGACACTGTTAAGAGAATTAAAACATAAGCCACATCTGGGAAAAGATATTCTAAAATGAATATTTGAAAAAGTGTTTTATCCAAAACATACAAAGAATTATTAAAACTCCACAGTAAGAAAACAAAAGACCCAATTAAAAAGTAGGCAAAAAATTTGAACAGACACTTCATCAGAAAAAAAAATTACAAATAGTAAATAAGCATAGGAAAAAATACTCACCATCATATGTCACTAGCAAATTGTTAAATAAGACAACAGTGAGATGCCATTAGAAACTTATTTGATTGGCTAAAACTCCAAAGCACTGACAGTACCTTTTGCTGGTGAGGATGTGAAGCAACAATAACCCACATTCATTGCTGGTGAGAAAGCCAAAAGGTACAATCTTAAGACAGTTTGACAGTTTCTTACACAAGCCAGAAATTAGTCTTCTAGGTATTTTCTCAAATGAGTTGAAAACATATCCACACAAAATCCTGTAAACAAATATGTATAACACCTATATTCATAACTATCACAAATTGAAAATAATCAAGATTTTCCTTAATAAGGGAATGAATAAATAAAGTGTGGTACATCCATACAATGGAATATTATTCAGTTATAAAAAGAAATAAATTATCATGTCACAAGATATATAGAGGAAGCTTAAATACATATTACTAAGTAAAAGATATTAGTCTGTAAACTCTATATACTATACAATTCCAAATATGAGGAAGGCAAAACTACTGAGAAAGTAAAAATATCAGTGATTTTCATAGGTTGAGTGGCAAAAAGAAAGGATAAATAGTGGAACACAGGTGTTTTTCTTAGGATGATGAAACTATTCTGTATGATACTCTATGGTGCATGATATTATAATGGTGCTGGAATTATGCATTTGACAAAAAAGCATATAAATGTACAACAGAAAGAATGACCATAATGTAGACTATAGACTTTAGTTAATATAGGCACATCTTGCAAATATTGCAGATTGAGTTCCAGATCACAACAATAAAACCAATATGGTAATTACATGGGTCACAAGATTTTTTTTTTTTTGGTTTTCCAGTGCATATAAAAGTTATGTTTACACTATACTATATATAGTCTATCATGTAGGTGTGCAAAAGCATTATGCCTAAAAAACTATTATACATACCTTAATTTAAAAATATTGCTAAAAAAATGCCAACCACTATCTGAAGCTTCAGTAAGTCGTAGCATTAACATCAAAGATCACAGATCACAGAACACCATAACAAGTATAATAACAATAATAAAGTTTGAAATATTGCAAGAATTATCAAAAAGTAATGCAAGTGATCAAATGCTGTTGATATATGGAAACAATAAACTTGTTTGTCACAGTATTGCTACAATTTTCAATTTGTAAAAAATACATTATCTATGAAGTACAATAAAGCAAAGTGCTATAAAACCATTGTGACCACTGTGGTTGCTGTCACTGCCATTCATTAAATAATAAATTGCTGCAGAACTTTGTAATTTGAAACTAAAGAACTATTATGAGTTATAAATGCTTGTAAGATAATGAACTAATTTCTATGATTTTTATTCATTTCTCAATTTCCCTGTTATCTTTCTAAATTAGTTTTAATTGGCCACAATAAGGAATAGAATAAGATGCAGTTTTCTTGAACTTTAGTCCAAAACTAAATGTTAAAAAATAAAAGTGTTTAAAATTTATAAGCAGAATATTCCATAAAAGCAGTGATGTTTTATTTTCCATGAAAAGTGAAATATTTATAGAATAATTCAAGCCCATGATATTTCATTAGTCTTATTTTTGTTTTTTATTTAAATTCTGAATTCAATAATAGTATCAATTACCCTAATAAATAACTGAGGAATTTTATAACTCTATTTTGTGTTTGTTAGAGAATGAGTTTATTAAATAACAATAAAACCTAAGTGTCAAAAAATGAAGGGTAGAAGAGGTAGTTGCTATGGTAAAAATGGTAAGGTCTAATGATGGGCAGCAAAGATTCTTGAACAGTCTATCTGAGGCCATAAGATTGGAGAGAATTTAGAATCGAGAAAAAGTAAAGGGATACAAAATGAGGTCTAACTTTTTGAAGCATTCACTGGCGGAGACAAACATCATTTAAAAGTATATAACAAATTCATCAACAGTAAACAAAATGCCTTTACTAAATATATATATATATATATATATAGCATTTGACGAAACTTTTATCCGTATTACTACTACCGTAATTCCATCTAATATTCAATGGTTTTATTGCCAATTTGCCTTTTTTGAACTTATATACATATACAAATAAAACTGAGAAGTAAGACTACAAGAAGAATAAAAACATGTATTTTCCAATGTATATTCTAATTGTTCTATGACAAAGGATTTTAGTTTGTTTTTAATCTTAAAATTTTCACCACTACTTTTATTGTCTTTGACCTTTTATATAAGATGGGACTCTAAAATCTCAAATCAGGTTATGTTCATCAACTAAAATCAGATTATGTCTCACTGAAAGGAATATGATTGATGTAATATGACAAGGGCAGCCAAATATGACACATCAACTTCAAAATATTAAATGCTTGTGTGGATGGAGACAAAAATAAACTATCTGTTTTTTAGGACTAGACAAAAATAAATTTAAGACTTCTTTTCAAACAAAACCTCGGATTCCATTAGATTTTATCAAGTAATTATAACATTCATAAGCAAGTAGATTACGATGTCTCTCAAATATACAGAAAATGTAAAAAATAAAAAGTCCTTATTAAAATACATTTAATCTAAGTTCAACTTTAAAGAAAAATATTAGAAGAAAATTAAGTTGGAGAAAACTTATAACTACAAAACAAATTAGCAATTAGATATAGAGTATTTTTAATTAAATATATGCTGAGATAAAACTATTCATACACCTGACTTGTTTTTCTGAACATCATCTGCTTCTAGCCTTGTTTTGATATGTGCTTTAAGAATTGCATGCCAAAGAATCATACAAAAATTAAAGAAAATTTGAAAAAATAAATTTTTGGAATTACATAGTTTTCATTACTTCAAAATACTGAAGCTTTGAAAATGTTATAATTGTGAGATTAAAATATATATGAAGTATGTATACCTGTATATACAATGTATATATTTCCATATATATTCTATAACTTGGTCATAGGATTTAGTCTCTTTTTCTCCACCCCTTTTCTGCTTTAAACACTCTGTATATTCCAAAGATAATAGAATGTGTAGCTTTCAGAGGATTAGTTACAATGTAATTCTGCATTATTAATGCACAAAAAAGTATATTTTCAATCGGGCACATATATACATACATATATACACAAGACTCAAAATATAATCAAGATAATATGACACCTCTATTTATGCTTCAGTGATTTTTAGAAATATAAGGAAAGTATAAGTTCAATAGCATACATATTGTTAGTTTCTGATTGAGAAGGTATAAAGGTAACATGAAACAGAAGACAATGCTCTTTTGTAATAATCCAATGCCAGTACAGCTATAATATCATGCTGTGCTGAATAAAAAAGGAGACATAATCATTAAATCTATATTATAATAATGTTTTTATTTTCTCTTTTGTAGATTACTATAATATATTTAGCAACTGACTTTTCAGAAATTCTCTCTATAACAATAATAATGATGATGATACTACAGTTTTATAGACACTGTGTTCATGTATACATTGCCTCATTTACTCTAATGATATTCCTGTGAAGGAAGTGATGTTAGGCATTATATTCTTCACTTGTCATACATGTAATGGCAGAAGAGTGAGGCTAAATGACTTACAGGGTTATTTACAAAACTGAAGTTAGAAACTAGGCCTATTGACTTTCAGTACTTTCTACTTTTTAAAGAATTATTCATCCTATTCCAAGTTACCCACTAATAGGTTGCTATAGCTTGCAAGTAAAGACACTGGATAAGGATGCCCATTTAAATTAAAATTTCAAATAAGAAATATTTACTTAATGTAAGTGTATGCTATGCAATATTGGGGACTTATTTATACAGAAATCTTTTTGTTTAAAGTTCCTATATTTTTATTCTGGAAAATCCTACCTGTTAACCAGAACCAAAATGTGAAAACAAAAACAAAATTGAATTAGTGGCACATAAAGTACAGTTCAATTGGACTGTATTCAAATTAAAAATCTTTGTCTTGCAACAGTATTATCAAAAAAGTGAAAAAATAATCCACAGAAAGGGAGAGAATATTTACAAATCACATATTTGATAAAGAAATTTTATCATTAATATATAAAAACCCTTACAACTTAATTATATAGAGACATATATTGCAATTTTTAAAATAGGGTTTAATTATTTAGAAAGTAATTTGAATAGTTATTTCTTTAACAAAGATATTAAAATAGACAATAGGCATATTAAAAGAAGCTCTATCATTAGTCATAAACATAACTAAAAATTTTTTTTTTAATCACGTGAAATACTACTCCACCCCTACAATGATGGCTATACTTTGAAAAGGCAGACAGTAACAAGTGTTGGGAAGGTGTTCCAAAATTAGTACACTCATTGCTGGTTGGAATGTAAGATGGTACAGCACTTTTTAAATGGCTCGATAGTTCTTCAAATATTAATCATAGAATTATCATAAAACCCATAAATTCAGTCCCACATAACCCCCCCCAAAAAAGAAAATATATGTTCACAAAAGTACTTTTATTTGTATGTCCATAGAAACATTATTCAAAAATAGCCAAAACTTGGAAACAATCCATATGTTCATTAGTTGATGGATGGATAAACACACTGTAGTAAATATATACAACACATATTATTTGGCAATAAAAAAGAAAAAGAACTATGTATTGATACATGCTACAAAGTGGATTAACCTGGAAAACATGGTAAGGAAAATAAGCCAGCCTCAGAAGACTGTATTATGAAAATTAATTTATATGAAATGTCCAAAATAGACAAATACACAGCAGAAAGATAATGAGTAATTGCTCAGGGCCAGAGCATGGGGAGGCTGGGGAAAGAGAATGAATATTAGTAGTATAGGTTTCTTTTTGGGGAGAATGTCCTTTACTTAGACTGTAGTGATGGTTTCACAACACTTTGGGTATACTAAAATCACTGAATAATACTTTAGAAATGAACCAATTTTATGAAATGTTAATTATAATTGAATAAAGATACAAAAATTAAATAAAAATAGCCAAGTGACTTTTAAAAAGAACACCCAGGATATCTCATTTAATTTTGGTAGGAATAGTTTAACTGTAATAAATATTAGCCCACGGTATTATAAATAAGCATTTAGAGGGAAGTATGCAAAAATTTGCAATTCACTTTAAAATGCATCAAAAATTAAGATGAGTCATTAGATAAATAGAAGGATAGACAGTTGATACATATGAGATTAAACAAGTTCAGTAAAATGTTATTGGTGGAGATAGTAAACACATTAGTGCTCTCTGTAAAAGTCTTTCAATTTTGCTGTACTTTTGAATTTTTTACAATAAAAATCATCTCTAGAAAGACACTAAGAGGGATTTAAGAGTAAGTTTTCTCACTGGTCCTGTTCACTTTCTTTAACAATATTGAAAAATAACCAAAAATATTCTTTGGGAGACTTTTAGGAAGATTGAGTCTGTTTATTTATTTTATAAGCTTATTTTATAAACTTAGATAAATCACTTTACTTTTGAGTTGAGTGACAAAACCGTCTAGTTTCTTCAGGACATCTTTAATTTATTTATATTGGTCCAGTATATTTATGAATAGTCCTAATTTTTATTCTCAGAATATCTTACTTTTAAGCATCTAATTTGACATCTCATAAAGCTGGGGTAAAAATTACATGATGTTAAGAATACATCTTACCTTACAATTAATACTACAATTAATTGTCAACCTCTGTAATTTCAAAAAGTGAAGACAGAATTTATAGTCTAATTCATCATTTTAGAATTTATCATTTTATACATTATGTTTATCTTTTAATTAACTAAGTTCAAATTTTAATTAAGATATAATACTTTAAAATACTGATATATTCAATTTTATGTTGAATTAGTATTTATTAGTTAAAGCAATGTAAATAAAACTATGAAATAGACTGGTTAAATGATACATGCTTCAATTGTAATGGACAAATGAAAAGTGTCCACTTTTCTATGATCCGCTTTATTAATCAAGAGAATTCCTAAATATTTGCAGTTCAGTTTCCCTCAGTATCCTTGAGGAACTGCTTCCAGGACCAACCCCTTCACTGCTGATAACCCAAATCCACGAATGCACAAGATCCCTACATAAAATGGCATATTGCCTATATAATAACCTACACACATCTTTCTGTATACTTTAAATCATTGCTAAATTACTTATAATACCTAATACAATATAAATGATATATAAATGGTTGTAAATACAATGTAAATGCTACATAAAAGATTGCCAGTGTGTGGAAAATCCAAATTTTGCTTTAGGGAATTTTCTGAAAATTTAAAAAATTTTCAATCCTCAATTGGTTTGAATCTGCTGATGTAGACTCCACAGATACAGGAGGCCAACAGTGTCTTAAACTGAGTCTCTCACAAAGGTATGTTGAAATCCTGACCCTGATAAAGAATGTGACCTTCTTTAAAAACACTGGGCCATTACAGATGCAAAGAGTTAAGATGAGTTCATACCAGATAAGTGTGGGCCATAAATCAAATATGACTTATGTTCTTATAAGAGAAAGGGAGACACTGAGACAGACAGGAATGAACACCATATTAAGACAAAGGTAGAGACTGAAGTGATGATGTGTCTATAAGCCCTAGAACACCTAAGATTGCCAGCAACAACCAGAATTAGGAGACTAACTTGAAACAGATTCTCCCTCAGAGCAATCAACCTTGGGGACATCTTGATTTCAGACTTCTAGCCTCTAGAACTGTGGTTTTAAGCCACCAAGTTTGTGTTAATTTGTTACCATAGTCATAAGAAATGAAATATGCACACACATGCATATATAGTTATATATTTATATGACTGTAGATGATATAATCACATTATATATGTGATTATACATATATAATTATATACATATGTGTATAACAAATATACATAAATAATTATTAAATATTTAGTATATTTGAATTCAAATCAAGCAACAAAGAAAACTTATCCATGCATAGCAATATGTATGCCATACCAATTCAAAAGTATGATCCTTCAAATACACAAGCCATAACACAATTGTCAAATCTAACATGAAATAAGTTGGCATTTTTCCTTTTTAAATATGTTTACATTAAGCCATCCTAAATGAATCAAACAGAAAAAATATAAGTAATCTAGACCAAAAAAAAAATAAAGTTTAAGATGATGACTTTCAAATCTCATCATAACCTCTGAACCTTTAAAACATTTTAGCAGAGTGTATAATACAGTTTCATTAGTTTCATGTCTGAAGGATGATAAAGATGCAGTCAGAAAAGGGCAAAAAAAGAAAACCTAACATCAATACAGTTAGAGCTTTGATATTATTAATCTAAATTTTCAAACTATGATATATTTAAAAGGTATCTGGTTTATGCTAAAGACTCAAAAATATTTATTCAATGATTGATTGAGCAAATGATTAAATTATTCAACTTAAATATGTTTTTAATAAATTAATTCTTATTTTATTTTGGCCACAAAAAAAATGTTATCTTCATGCTGACAGTTTCTCTAATGATATTATTTTATATAAACCATATTTCCTAGATTTATAAAAGTACATATGTAATAAAAATACACAATTTTAAAGACAACTTAATATTCAGCTTACTGAAATTTAGATTTATTTTCTATTTTTTTACACTGTCAGCCATTTTTCTGACTTTTTAAAAACTGTCACTTCAAACTAATGTGGGAAAAAACATATTTGCAATAAGTATTATCTATTGTATTAGAAATTAAGAATTTTGTGTTTTCATACAGTGTTCTATAAATAGATGTGGGGGTATGGAATGCTAAATTGATATTTCATTTGCAAGCAATGTAAAATGTCTTAATATAACTTCATCTTGTCTTATAGACATTGATATATTAACACACTCACACACTGTAGATAGCATCTCTTTCTACATGTATGTATATGTATGTGCAATGTCTATGTAAATATTTTTCAGTGAATACATTTATTTTAATATATCAGTGATTGGTAACTAATAAAATAGCTTTAGACTATTTTTAACAAAAGGATTTAATTTTTTTAATAATTTATCCTCCTATTACATCTCTTCTCAGTGTATTTTTTCAGAAATAAGAGACTAGAGAAACCAGGCAGAAAGAGAGATGCAAATCCCCAGGTATCATGTTAAAACCAATAATAAACATACTGTGAACCAGAGATCAGTTATACATCAGGTCAGCTTCAAAAATGATTATCAAACTGTGTAAGGATAACTGAAACCAGTAACAGAGTAAACACTGTGTTAAGATAATAGGGTGCTGACAGGGCAATGCCTTCCAGCTGAATCATTTTTCCATCCCTTGAAGATTTTGAAATGGAGAATTAAGCACTGTCTACCTCAGGGTTACTCAGTCAGGATATATTTCTGCAGATGAGCTTGTTGATATGACCCAGAAACACACAATGATAAGTCTTGTAGAGTCCCAGTGCTTGCAGGCATGAGTCCTGCATATTGAGCAGGTTGGGTCAATGCTACATTCTGAGTTTTCTCTGGACAACAACAAATAGAAAACACCAGGTAGCTGTGGAATAATACTTGATGGAAAAACAAGCCAAGCACTATACTGTGGTGTCTTATGACACAATTGAGAAATGGATCCCTTTGGGGGTCTGTGGAGAAATTCATAAATATGTAAAACAGTTAAGTCTTTGGAAAGTATATTACTTTGCAGGATTAGATTTAGAAATGGGGCAGGCTATAGCTTTCTTATACATAAGAGCTTTGTGACTGAAAACAAGACTTTTGATAAATAGCACACACATAATGGCAAATGGCAAATCAGAAGATACAGTCTATCAATCAGCATTTAGCCAGTACACTTCCAGCATTGGTTATTATAAGTTCATCCAAGTCAGACAAGTTAAGAAATTGTATTTTCCTCAATTGATCTATAAATGCAGATCAATGCAGAGAAATTTCTACTTACACACATGTGATTATTCATTTGGAGGATATTTCATGTTGAATTTTTAATCCTAGGCTAACTTCCCCCAGATTCTAATACAAACATCACCCTTGTCCTAACGTATAATACAAGTTTTCCCAGCGAAGGCAGACATTCCAGCTTTAATTCAAGCAAAACTTATATCAGATGATTATTTATTCTACTGCTTCAAATCTTATTAAATATTTCAAAATAAAATGCAAATGGTTTTAAATAATTTGTGCTTAGAATTATACATGCCCCAAATCCATGCACAGATAAGAGAAATTTACCCATATCTGTGAACATAATTCTCTTGTACTATGCAATTCTGAAAATCAACTCTCTTGAGCTATAAAACAACAAAACAAATGCATATGTAAATGCTTTATCTCTTCAGCTGTATTACACATGTCAAGTTGGGTCTGATATTTGCATCAGGTATCACAGTGCTTTGAGTCTAATTGGCTGTACTATTTAAGTTAACCACATAGAAATGCTTTAGATAAAACTGAGAAAATGGTGGATAATTTATATAAATGAGCATAATATGCTGTGCAGATATAGAAAATAGCAATAAGACCAAACAGTTTAAATACTAAGAATTCTTTACAGATTCCTTTATACTAACCTAGAGAAATAAAGCAGAACATGGGGTTTCTCTTAAAAAAGACAAAGTTCATGAACACATTTTATAAACAGGAAAAGATATGAATAATTCTTTAAAATTTTTACAGTTTACTTACACTACTTTTTCTTAACAATAACAGAAAAGAGATTGAAAGAGATTGTTAATTTCCTTACATTAAAATGACTAGAAAAATGATAAACTATCTGATTCTTAGATATAAAATATAATTTAGCAAGCAAACATGTCAAAAACAAGGGTTAAAGACAATTAATTATTAAAATATTAAAATTTAAAATATCAATTTAAATAATACAAATAGTAAAAGAAAAGGTGAGAATGATATTCTTAATTAAACAATTTGAATATTAAGCAACAGATGAACATAATCAACTTTTGAAATTAAAATAACATAATAGCATAATTTGTCAGATGCTTGGAATTTTTACTTAAACTTTTTTGAGAAATTATACATGAATATATGTGACAGAATAAGTTTACATTTGAACAAGATTTCTCTGATACTCCACTAGAAAGGTCTTGCATTCTCCCAAACAAATAGCTGAACTGCACTTTTCTACTTCTTTGCAACTAGGAGGGGCCATGTGAATAGTTCTGACCAAAAGACTATAAAATTATGATTATGGTAGAGTGATAACAGATATGATCTTCTGTGCCAAAAAAGTTAATTTATAATTTAAGATTTTCAAGCTCATTTCTCACCATCTGTGATAATGAAAAGTTCAGATGTTAGCTACATGATGGTGTATCTCCCTCAGACTGTATCCCAAAGTGACTGTGTGGAATAAAATTATCTGGCAAACCATGTTAGATTCATAGTGTGAGTGAGTACTAGCATTTTATTGTATTTAACCATGAAGATTTGGGGTTATTGGTTATCACAGAATAATCTAGCCTAGACTGACTAATCCATAGATATTGGTTAAATTTGATGAACGGGTCTGCCTAGTATATCTTCAGGAAAAGCCTATACTCAAGACATTTATTCCTCCTTACACATTGAACAATTAAAAAGAATAAAAATAAAAAAGTATAGCACTACTTGATGTTGCACTTTTAACTCCGTATAAGTATTATGAGACATTAGTATTTAAGGTAATTAAGGAGTCACTAGCTGGATCATATAATTAGATATTCAAAATAGCTAAAACATTCAGAACAGAAATATAGACAAAAAATATTTTTAATTGTTACATGATGTGTTCCTCATCCTGTCTGCTCATCTAAAATAAATAAAATAATTAAGAAAATGATAAGAAGCTAAATAATGAGCTAATAGATCTGGTTTATAAATATTTATACCTATACAACAGAAATATAAATATGTATATATTATATATGTACATATATATGTACATACACATATAATATCCTTCTATGCCCAATCACAATTTCATAGCAACAACTTGGAACAACAAACTGAAAAAGTTATATTACCTTGAAGAGTTTGTACAAGGAAAGAGAAATTATTTAGAACAAGAAATAGACATGAAGGTCATTTTCTCATGTGCATGTTCAGTGATTGATGGCCTCTTTTTGAAGAGTTTCCTGCAAATCAAGAAAAAGTGTTATAAAGAAATCACAGGAGTATAATGAATTACAGTTAGAATGAAAAGAAAAACTGTAGTCCAGCTCAGGACAGATTTCACTGAAAAAGGAACCTGAATATAGAAAGTTAGAAATCCCCACGGTACTAACGTAAAGTTTATTGGTGCCCTTGAAGAAATATAGGTGGGAAATGGGAAAGGGGAAGTAATATACTTACATAAAGTACTGTTTCACATGATAAAGTCTCTTAAAATATTTGGGAAGTTCATAATCCAAAGAAATATTTTGCAAGTGTATATTAAACAGAGGCTGGTCCTATTCAGACTTCCGAGGATTGAAAATGAGGATATTGCTCTCGTGTATTAACCTTAATGCCCTAGGAATCATTTTCTATATGTTACTACTCCAAATATCAATTGTGAAATTAGTTTTTAAGAAAATATTGAAATGCCTTATGGAAAAAGGGGGTCAACATGGCAGAGTAGTAGGACCACAAGCTTGCCTCTCCTCGCAACTACAACAAAACTACAACTGACTGCTAAACAGCCATCAAAAAAAATAAAATAAAAAAAGGCTGGAAACTAGGAAAAAAAGATCTTCATAAAAAAGAAGCATAAAGAGGAAACCACAGTGGGATGGTATGAAGGGTGTGTTCGTGCTAAAATCAAGCCCCATTACCCCCTGGGTGAGTGACCCACAAGATGAAAAATAATTAAGTCACAGAGGTCCACTACAGGAGTGAGAGTTCTGAGCCCCACATCAGGCTCCACAGCCTGGGGTTCTCGCATTGAAGGGAGGAGACCCCAGGTCATCTGATTTTGAAACCCAGGGGAGTTTAACTACAGAAACCCCATGGGACTGGAGGAAACAAAGACTTCACTTTCTTGGGAAGCACACAGAACCTTGGGTCACAAGAGAATAGTGTTCTGCTGGGACCCATAGGACATCTTCCACAGAGGGCCGCTTCTCCAAGGTTGAGAAATGTGGCTAACCTCCCTAAAAATACAAATAGAAAAATAGAACAGATGAGGCAGCAGGGGAATATCTTCCAGACCAAGGCACAAGATAAAATCCCAGAGGAATAAATAAGTGATTAGAAGATAGGCAAATTATCTGAGAAAGACTTTAGGGTGATGATGGTGAAGATGTGCAGAGAACTCAGGCCGAATATAGGTACACAGAGCAATGTTTTTAGCAAATAGTTGGAAAATATAAAGAATACTCAAACAGAATTTAAGAACAAAATCACTGAAATGAATAACACACTAGAATGAACCAAGAATACACTAAATGAGGCAGAAGAATGGATGAGTGAGCTAGAAGACAGATTAGTGGAAATCACTACTGCAGAACAGAAAAAAGGAAAAAAAAAAAAGAATGAAAAGAAATGAGGATTCTTTAAAAGAACTCTGGGACAACATGAAGTGCACTAATATTGCCATTAAAGGGGTCCCAGAAAAAGAAGAAAGAGAGAAAGGACTTATGAAAATTTTTGAAGAATAGTAACTGAAAACTTCCCTAACTTGGGAAAGGTTTGAAACATTCACCCAGGTCCAGGAAGAACAGAGTTCCACACAGGATCAACCCAAAGAGGAACACACTGAGACATATAGTAATCAAATTGACAAAAATTAAGGATAAGGAGAAAATATAAAAATCAACCAGAGAAAAGCAGCAAATAACATTCAAGGGAACTCCCATAAGGTTATCAGCTGATCTTTCAGCAGAAACTCTACAGGCCAGAATGGAGTGGCATGATATATTTAAAGTGATGAAGGGGACAAACTTGCAACCAAGAATACTCCACCCAGTAATGCTGTTGTTTGATTTGATGAAGAAATCAAAAGCTTCACAGATAAACAAAAGCTTCACAGATAAACAAAAGCTAAAATAATTCAGCACCACAAACCAGCTTTACAAAAATGTTAAAGAAGCTTCTCTAGTCATCAAACCATAAGAAAAGAGGACAAAAAAAAAAAAAAAAAAAAAAGAGAGAGAGAGAGAAAAGACCTACAAAAGATCTTTGGCAATTTGGGGTCTTTTAGGGTTTCATATACATTTTGGAATTGTTTGCTCTAGTTCTGTGAAAAATGTTGTGTGTGTTTTTGATGGGGGTTGTACTGGATATGTGGATTGCTTTGGGTATCATGGCCATTTTGATAATATTGATTCTTCTAATTGAGGAGTACAAGATATCTTTCTATTTCTTTGTATCACCTTCTATTTCCTTCATCAATGTTTTAGTTTTCAGAGCATAGGTAACCTCTTTGGTTAAGTTTATTTCTAGGTATTTTGTTGTTTTTTATGCAGTGCACATGTTTATTCCAGTTATAAAATTCTGGTTTCCGAAGTGCAAAAAAACAGCAAATAAAATGCAATAAATGGCAAAATATCCTTCTTTTTTATGGGTGAGTTGTATTTCATTGTGCATATATGCTACATCTTCTTTATCCATTCATCTATTGATATGTACTTATGATGCTTCCATATCTTGACAAGTATAAATAATGCTGCTGTTAATAACATGGTGTATGTATCTATTTGAATCAATGATTTTAGTTTTCTGAGGTATATGCCCAGGAGTGGAATTGCTGGCCATATAGTAGTTCTGTTTTGGTGTTTTTGATAAATCTTCATATAGTTTTCCATATTGCTACACCAATTTACATTCCCACCAAAAGTGTACAGGGGTTCCGTTTTCTCCATATCCTTGTCAACATTTGTTATTTGTGTTCCTTTTAATGACGGCCATTCTGACAGTTGTGAGATGGCATCTCATTGTGATTTTGATTTGCATTTCCCTTATATTGGTTGTTTTGGGTGGTTTTTCATTTTCCTATTGGGCATCTGCATTTCCTCTTTTGGAACATTGTCTGTTGAGTTCTTCTGCTCATATTTTTAAGTGGGTCATTTGTTTGTTTGCTTTTCAATTGAAATACATTTAATTTAAAATGTTGTTTTAGTTTCCGATGTACAGCATGGATGGACTTGGAGGATATTATGCTGAGTGAAATAAGTCAGACAGAAAAAGACAAATACTGTAAGATATCACTTACATGTGAAATCTACAAAAATACAACAAACTAGTGAATATAATAGAAAAGAAACAGATTCACAAATATGGAGAAGAAACAAGTGGTTACCAACGGGGAGAGTGAAATGGGAGGGACAAGATGAAGATAGGGGATTAAGAAGTACAAATTATCAGGTATAAAATAAGCTATAAGGATGTATTGTACAATGTGGGAAATATGGCCAGTGTTTTATAATAACTATAAATGGAGTATAACCTTCAAAAATTGTGCATAACTCTCTTGCATACTTGTAACATATAATATTGTACATCAACTATACTTTAATTTAAAAAGTATAATTTTGTAAGATAAATACACAAGTTAAAAAAGAAATGTCTTATGCTATGATTTCCCAAAATATTTAAATATTTATTATGAAATTATGAAAATTCACTCATAATTGAAGTCAAATTTATATGTCATAATGGTCCCCACATTTTTGGGTCCCAGAGCTCTTACTAGAATAAATTCATACCAAAAATGGCATTTTGTATGTCAACCTATAAGAGTGTGCATGTATATTTGTGTTTGCATGAATTCATGTGTATATTATTGGGGGGTACTTTATATAAACATTTTATGATATGACATTTTATCTTATCCAATTGTCAGTTTTAATCCACTTGTTTAAGATATGGAAAACTTCAATAAAGTATTCATGTGAAAAATATGCCTCACAGCAAGAAAAGGCATAAGCTATTTTCCAACCCATAACTAACAACAACAAAACAGCTCTAATTCGGAGGACAATATTTTTTTAAAGCATTTTTTTTTTTGAATAAAGGACTTGCTCTACTAGATATATATGTTTGTGAAAATAATAAAGATAAGAAAATGGGAAAAAATTAAAAGAAGATAGAAAACATAGGGTAAATAGTGCCTATTCTCCCCCAAAATGTTAATATTTCATTTATCTGGAAAACCAAATTAATAGGAAGGCAAATCAGAGAAGAATGCTTACCAGAGTGAATATTCAAATTGCATTGTTTCTGCCTACGCTGCTGATGACCTAGCCAAGTCCAAGTTTGTACTGCTCATTACACAACAGGCCAATAAATGAAAGATAAGTTGTTGGGGCAAGAAATAGCAACATTATTCAGAAAACCAGCAAATTAAGAAGATGGTAGACTAATGCCCAAAAGAAACATATTGCTCAGGTTTGGATGATAGTTTCTTTTATAGAGCAAAGAGAGGGAGATGAGGAGGTAAAGTGAAAAAAGCAATAAGCTGTTGCAAATATTTCCTGGTTCTGGCTAGACTCAAAGGTGATGTGTTCATTTCTTCTTTCCTGTAGCCATTCACAGATGGGCCTGGTCAGGATGTTTCCTGTGAGCTTAAACTAAGATGTGTTAGCTTAACACTCAGGCATAGAAGGCAGGATTCCTGGAGATGGGCTATTATGTATGCTTTCAGCTATAGGCAATATCCCTTTAGTGATTAACTTGTAGTAAAACAATAGAGCACAAAGATTAAAGCAAGAAAGGTGGATCCAAAATGGAGTCAGATTTGTTCTTACCTATCATAAATTATGTCAAAATATATAATGTAAAGTTAAGGATATAAGAATCTAAGAGATATATGTTCTTCTACCACAGACACTTTCTTTCATTTGGTAACTTAAAAGTGGAAGTCATATTGTTCTAAATGTCACTGCAAAAGTCTTCTCTACTTTATTGTTGTTTATCTTCAAATAAGGAACAATATCTTAATATGCCATGAAAATCCTTTGGGATGAGGAATATATAATTTTATAAGTGATTCAAGAGCTGAAATTCAGAAAATAAATTATCTCAGTTAACATTTCATTCATCTTTTGAAAAACAGGTTCTGAAGACTGGAGAATGAATAACCAACGATGGGACAGAGTTTCAAGGTCTTTGAGTCATGTAAAAAGAAGCCAAAATTCACTTTCAATTATGCTGGCTTCTCTAACAATTTCAAATGGATGTTTGATGGCCATAAATGAACAGGGCAGGATAACAATATTCCTCTCCCCGGATAGTAGTAAGAGAGGCTGGGAGAAAACATGGAAAAAGGTAGATATTTAAATTGATTTTTTAAAGTTAATTGTGTGTATCTTTCTTGTTATTTTGTATTGTTACAAGATTCAGCAGATCACTCAGATTATTTTGAGTGTTTACCAAGGCTTAATTGTTTAGTAAGGTTAACTAATTGCTGATGCTATTAAAGTACCTACTAACATAAAATATTTCCCTTATAAGCATTTAGATACATTATTATAAGCACAGCTACCTAATATAATTTAAGATGCTAGGCTTATAAAATAAATCTGAACACTATGTGTTGATTTCTCTCATGATACACAGTTTGTAACATACTGCTCTATAATCCATCTCCCAAATGAACAGTTCCCATAAGTCTTGATCTTTATACAAGAGGAATAAATTTCAAATCCCTCTAATAAACCAAAAAAAGTATTTTAGTTTAACTTTTAGCAGACTAATGTGTTTATTTTTTCAATCCTCAATAAACATAAAATAGCAAGTATTAGTGGTACCTAGTTAATCTTAATTAAGATTCTATGACTTAAGGCTTTTAATGCAGATATTCAGTTAACAGTCATATAAAATCATTTCATTAAACAAAACAATATAACAGGAACAAAATATAAAACATTCACAGATAATATTTGTCTGTCATTTCCACTTATGTCTTTGTACAGTAAACAAATTAATGAAACACATTGAGGGCAGTGACCTCTTTCTGTTTCACTCTCTTTTATTTTTCATTTCAGTCTCCCAAGAGTCATGCTTGCCTCAAAGATCTTAAAAAAGTAGTTGAGGCTAGAAGTCATCCACTGACTATGATCTCATCTTGCCTAGTATTGATTATCTCTCCTGTAGTTAGTAATCATATGAGTTGATTACAAAAAGCAATCCATCCTCACATTATTAACTCCAGGCAAATAGACATAAACTGGCCTTGGTCCTCTAATTCTTCTCAGAGTTCAAAAGCAGCAGAAAGAACTGGATTAGCTTTTCTACTTTCCCAGCAGGCTTTTCTTTTCCAATTTGTTTTAGCCATTTGGGAAAAATCATACATTATTCACATTTTCAGAGCCCCACATACTTTTAGCCCATCCAACAGGAATGGAGATGCTACCAAAAATAAATAAAATTACTTTGAGCAAGCAGCAAAAATGGATCAGCTATTCACTCCAGTTTTCCCACTTCTTAGGTAAACACAAAATTCTTCTTTAATCTCATGCTCATTTATTAATAATTATAAGTGTTCCTGAATTTCTAGACTGTTGTATGTTAGAAATTAAAAGAAAATTGATTCAGAAGAAACCCTCACATGTCTGTAAAAGCAGCGTCCTCCCCTGGCCACTCTACTACTGTCTTTGTCTAAATCACCTGATGCTGACTACTACTCAGACCCAGCCTGAGATCTTTAAAGTCATAATATTTAATTTTTCCATGGTGCAAGCCTGTATATAAGAATACAATCTCCAAGTTATATATAAAATTTAGTCCTTCAGGTTTCAGCATATTTTGAATAATGTTCTCTCACAGCATACTGAGGCCTGTGTTACACTTGGAGTAGTAAGAAAAAAAAAAAAAAGAAAGAAGGGTGGGGACTAAAGAAACAAGCTTTAACAGCTCAGACATCATTGGTAGTATACACAGCCTCACACACACATTAAATGTTTCTATATGTACAAGTATGTGGAAATCGTTTCATGTGTTGAACTAAAAGAAGGTATTTTAAGTCTGCAGTGGGGAGAGAAACAGTAAATTTTCTTGGTAGATTTTTGGAAAAATTTACTGAGCACAGAAAATTTTTCCCATTGTTGAGTAAAACTGGGTAATCAGAGTACATTCAGATCGTAAACATTTCCTTTTGTTGTCATACTGGTAATTTTAACATGTGATTTCTCTGCAAATCTTGTAGATCACAGTGTTTACAGATGAAGAAATACAAACGCAGAGATAGCTTATGGGAGCTTGTAGTATGCCAATGATAGTCGATGGCTCTCTATGCAAGGTTGTCTGAGACTTGAAGTACATGGAAGGGACAACTCAAAATCGTTTTTGATTATGTGGTGGTTTGCTTATTGTGCCCAAGTAGTAGCAACAGTAGACAAAGAAAACAAGGTAAAAAATAAAATCAGCTCTGAGTCCAGCTGTTTCTATCATCACCCTGTCTCTGAAATATTATAATTAAGACTTTCCAGCTTTGAAGTTCAAAAATTCTGGCAGCAGCAAACCTTGGATATTCCCCAAAGACTATCAATTCCTAATTGAATTTCTGGATCAATTTCCAAATTGACAGTTTTTTTTCTACTTTAACAAGGTTAGGATTATTACCCAAATCATTGTCGATTAGATGTAATTATTTTATCATTTTATTCAAAAGTCCTACTAGTTCCTGACACAAAAGATATTAAACACTTGTAGTTACAGGGAATTTTCACAAGAGATACTACTGTGTGTGCCTGTGTGTCTGTGTGCTGAGTGTGTGCATGTGTAAGAAGTATTATTTTATTAGTCCCTTAAAAGTGCTGAATTTATCTGAGTATTAATTATGAATTAATGGTCCCTTTTAATATTAACTATAGGATTATCTTCTATTCTATGCGCTTCATATTTGAGTATTTAAAATTCTCTTTTCTTTTCTATTAGAGCCTTCAAATTATAAAATGCCTGGAACAGATTTAAGAGCCTGAAAAGACTGGGCACTGAGACTACCTTTATCCACATTTAATTTAAAAGCCTAAGAATAAAGGCCATTTGATCAACATGAATGGATAATTGGTCTGGGAAATTATTGTCCAGGAAGGTAATGTGCAAAGTAATAACTATACTGTTTTTCTTTTTGAGGGAGGTGTCCTCTAAAATATATTAACACAGATCAAACTGTTCACAAGAGTAAACATTGTACTTATCAAACCACAGTTTACGTATAACAATTCACTTTAAGACTCTCACCTCGTTTTGTCCAACATACTAAACAATTATGGTATAAGCTTTAACTGATCTCAATCAAGTTTGGCTTTCAATGACCCACTTTAAACCACTTGAGCTCAGGAACTAAAGCTCTATAAATATCTTCAGATGAACTGCCCTTTCTGAGACACTACTAAGGCTCTGTCTGAGAGGTGTTCTACATACTGCCATATCTTGCTTGACTAGTAAGTTATTCTGGTGATTTTAAGGGGAGTGAATAGCCAACAGTCTTTTTAACATTCTAAAGAAGAAATTACTGATATTTACATTTTGAAAACTATGGCATGCAGTTAGAAATCATTTGAAAACTCAAGTATAAATCTAATGGATCTGCCTTTTAAACATTTCAAAAAATATGTGTGTATTTTCCAGCTTCTCTAAAAGAGTTTTCCTGAGGTATACTTACATAACTGAACATCTACTTAGAGTGATAATTTACTTTTATGTTACTTAAGTAGTGAGTGGATCTAGGTTTATAAAAATTTTAAGTAATTGTACTATACCCCTGAAAAATTGATAGGATACTACTGGGGATTTCCATAAGAAGTAGAGGGCATAATATCTTTAATTTGGTGTCTGTGCTTTAATATTACATCTCCACTGCTTTTCCTGCATATTTATTCTGCTATGGGTCTTTGTAATTAATATGATTTCACTCAAAGTGTTCTCATCAGTCTACCTGTGTGTTTCTTTACTTGCATTCAAACTTTTTCAATGTCTGATAGCTCTTTAATTTTAATTACCATAGTCTCCCCTCACAAACTTGCCTTCTTAAGACTGCTTCTATACACCACTTTCTCAATCTATTGCATTATTTTGGTAACGCCAAGTGTTTCACTTGCTGGTATTGTACCTACTATTTGTTCAATTAAAGAATGAAGTAGAGGTAATTAAGACAGTGGAATAGAAGGATGTGGGGCTCTCTTCCTCCCACAAATACATCATAAGTACACCTACATATGAAACAATTCTCATAGAATACCTACTGAAACCTGACAGGAGATCTCATATAATAAAGTCTGTGGGAAAGATCATTGTGTAAATGAATAGGATTAAAAAGAAAAGAATCTGGACTGGACCTGGGCCACTGGGAGGGAGTTGTGAAATAGGAAAATTTTCCTCAATTTGGAAAGACCCTTTATCAGCAGGGAGAGCAGGTGGGACAGAAAGGGAGTTTTGGAGGAGCTGAGAGGAGTGCAGCAGGTGCTTTGCAACAGGCAGAATAGAGAGAGACTAGCACAAAGGAACTCTGCCACCTCCCTGGGGTCCCCAGCCTAAGACCTGAGCCTGATGGTGCTTGCAGGGGCTGGGGGCTGAAACTGAAACTAAAGGCAATAAATAGCTAACCAAATAATGCAGAAAAGCAAATAAGTGATCTTGAAGATAGAAAAATGGAAATCACCCAATAAGAAAAGCAGACAGAAAGACAAGTAAAATAAATGAATGCAATATAAGGGACATATGAGATAATATTAAGCATGCCAATCTACATATAATAGGATTCCCAGAAGGAGAAGAAAGAAAAAAAAAAAAGAATGAAAAATGTGTCTGAAGATGTTATGGCTGAAAACATCCCAAACCTAAAGAGGGAAATATATCCAGGTACAGGAAATACATCAGGTCCCAAAGAACAACCCAAACAGACCACAATGACATGAAACTAGAAATCAACCACAGAAAGAAAAGAAGAGAGACAAAAATTATTGCATTGTGATTAACAAACATGCTCCAAAAAACCAATGGGTCAACAATGAAATCAAAGATGAAATTAAAAAACACCTTTAGAAAAATGGCAATGAAAACACAACCATACATAATCTATGGGATGCAGCAAGGTAGTTCTAAGAGGGTTCATAGCATTACAGGCCTTCCTCAAAAAGCAAGAAAACTCTTAAATAAACAACCTAAACTGCCATCTAAAAGAATCAGAGAAAAGAAGAACATATAAAGCCTAAAGTTAGCAAAAAATAATAATAATAATAATAATAATAATAATACAGATCAGGGAGGAAATAAGTAAAATAGAGATTTAAAAAAATAGAAAAAAATCAATCAAACCAAGAGCTGTTTTTTTTGAAAGAGTAAGCAAAATAAACATACATTTGGCCAGGCTTACCAAGCATAGTGCTAACACCCTTTGTAATTGCCACATCTTCCTGCTTTGTCTGTGTAACATCTAAACTATGGGCTAAGGTCACTCTCAGTGAAAATCAGAATCTTTTTCTTATTCTATAAGGGATTAAAAAAAATCGGAAGTATTGTTCTGAATTAGGGGTAACAGGAAAAAAAGACTAAACTAAAATGACAGGAAATGAGTGTTAAGTGGATCCATATCTCTTGAAGCAATAAAAATACAAGTTATATATTTGGGAGTTTGAGATTTGCAAATGTTAACCACTATGTATAAAAATAGATTAAAAAAACAAATTTCTTCTACATAGCACACAAAGCTATATTTAATATCTTGTAATAACCTTTAATGAAAAATATGAAAATAAATGTATGTGTGTGTGTGTGTGTGTATATATATATACACAAACATAAATATGCATGACTTGGGCATTATGCTGTACACCAGAAATTGACACATAAATGACTATACTTCAATTTAAAAAAATACAGGTTGATTTTTCAGAAGTAACAGTAGAAGACAGTCTTAGCTAACAAAAAACGTTTAGACATAAGTTGCTTCAATGTAAACCAAATATCATGCTGTCCTTTGATGTTATAATCAAGACATTGTCATTGTAGAAAGAGGTTGTTGGGAGACAATTATCCATGTTTCCTGTGTGTTTATACATCTTGAGAGCAGTGTCACTGTTGTCTTTTTATTTTTCCTGGACTGTATTTGCAAGAATATTTGCTTGGAATATAGAGATAATGTTTAACTCTAGAGAAAAGAAAAAATTTTTCCAGCCTTGGAAGATAGGGTTATTGTTTCCTTCATGAGCAAAAATCAGGCACATTTACTCTAAAAGAGATTTAGCTCCCTAAGTTCAGAGTTCTTCCACTGTAATATACCCTACTACATGCAGAGATGTCACCTGGCCCTCTTAACATCAACCTGTAGCAATTGGAGTTTAGGGAGCCTGGCTATTATTATCTTGTATCCATCCCAGGAGTCTTGTTTCTTCATCTATCATCCATGTAACTATGTGAGGTTAATTTGTTCATTTTCAAGCAGACAAAAATCCTCAGATATATCACAGTTCTTGATAAGAACAGCTTAAAATCTACAAATCTCAATATTTTTTATAACTAAACATGATTGTACCTTTATATAGGCAGAGGAAAGCGTGCAGGGCTTTAGTGCTTTAAGGTATTTGATTCATGTGAGAAACAGCATAGAAATGTAATTCAGTGCCGTTTTCCTCAAGGGGAAAAGAAAATAAATTTGAGTATTTTGCTTTGCCCTTTAAGTCTCCCTTTAAATAACTTTCTGTCAGTTATTTCCTCAACTTATTTTTACATGGTTTATGGAAGATACAAATAAAAAGACATAATGTACCTTCTCAGAGAGCTTACAAGACATCTAGAAACACTAGACACACACAAGTACAAAGCTACTAGACATATAAGAATGCAAAAAAACAGGAACATAGAAATCACCAACAAAATTATAATCACCATTATTTCTTAAAGATTGTCTTCATCATCAGTATCAAATTCATCAGAATTTTTTAAATTATCCATTAGTACAAATCATTGATACAAGTAATAAAATATATCTGTTAACTACAATAGGACAGCACTATAATTGGGGTTTTATATCAGTGATGTTTAGTTTTCCCGACATCACAATTAAGTTGATAATATCATACATATTATTTGTAATTTACAGTGGAAGGCAGTGTAAAATACAGCAATTTTTCCCTTGACAACTTATTCAAGGTCTATATGTAAAAGGTTAAGTACATAGGTAAAACTCCAAGGGCAAATTTTGAACTCTAAAATCTGTGCCAGATATTGTGCCAATATGCAATTCTGCTTTCATTTTAGAGCATGCAAAGATCTGTGATTACAAGATATCAAATGCTATGTGCAGTGGATTCATATACCATTACTTCTTCAAATCTCCTGTTTTTAAGAGGATGTTTTATACCTAGCATCAGTAAAGAACCATATTCAAATAAATAATATTTTATGGTTCAGAAATAAACTAGCAAATGTACAAACAAACAAATGAATGAAAGAATGAATGAGGAAAGGATAAAAAAGATGATTTTATGAAGTGAAAAATTATAATTTGTTAACATGTGTTTGGAGCAATTGCTTACATTTATTTGATAAATGCATGTAATTCTTCATGAATTATTATTTTCAATGTTTTTTTAAGTGGAATGTAGACAGATAGGCTCAGAATGAAGTGGGGGAATAACAGTTAATAGATAATTTAGAGATTCTTGAAATAAACAATAAAGCAAATTTAACATCAAAAATAGTGCATTGTTCAAGAAACTATAGAATTCCAGGAGAAAAAAGTTATATTTATTTTAATATATTATAATTTATTTTAACTTAACAATTTTTAGAGAAAGACTGAAGTAGATGAGGCTATTTAAATAGTAATAGCAATATCAATAATCATAATCATAATCATAGCAAACAGATATGAACTGCAAGATATGAAGCATTAGTATAATGCTTCATCTATAGACGTAATTAGAATTTTTTAGTGATGCCTATAATTGTGATTATTTTATCAATGTTTCCCCAGTCTGTAATTCTAGTCTAAACTAGAGTAACCACCCATTATTTTTTTAAAAACATCCAAAAATGTTTAAAACATTTTAATTATTGCTCACATTGAGAAGTTAAATTATTCGTATAGAATTATAAAAATACAAGAGAAAATATATTTCTATCATGTAAAATTTCAAAGCACAATATGTTCAACAAACTGCAAGGGGAAAAATTAACTTCAAAAAGAGCAGTAAAGCAAGAAAATTTGAAAATAACAAACCTGGGGAAACAATGAGTAGAAATTAAAGATAACTTTATATGTCTAATTATATGGAGTAATAACTAAGTTATAGGTGACTATGCTTTGTATTGTATGTGAATAAAACAAGCATTGCCTAATATATCAAATACTGGAACAATGAGGGAGGCCTGCAGATTTTTGTATTTTTTGAAACAGTTCCCACTTCATAAAAAATAGATTAATAAAATAATATTGTTGTCACTTGACTTTTATATCCAATATATCAACACACAAATGAACTCTCTTATTTATAAAAATGCATAGTTCATATTGAGAAATATACAGTATTCTAAAAGGAAAGTTTATACAGTCACAATTTACTAAGTTAGAAATAAATATATTTCTAAATTTTAGACAATGTATTAATAAGAAAAAAGTATTATGGTTCTTAAAATATTAGAATATCTAGGTAAATGGATCTATTTTGCTCTTTAGTCCATCTAATTCATTCCTTTATTCCATCAAAACATTTACTGAACTCATAAAATGTACAACTCATTGTGGTATGTTTTTAGGTAATGATAATATTTTTTAACATTTTTTATTGATTTATAATCATTTTACAATGTTGTGTCAAATTCCAGTGTTCAGCACAATTTTTCAGTCATTCATGGACATATACACACTCATTGTCACATTTTTTTCTCTCTGAGTTATTATAAAATTTTGTGTATATTTCCCTGTGCTATACAGTGTAATCTTGTTTATCTATTCTACAATTTTGAAACCCCAGTCTATCCCTTCCCACCCTCCACCCCCCTGGCAACCACAAGTCTGTATTCTCTGTCTGTGAGTCTATTTCTGTCCTGTATTTATGCTTTGTTTTTGTTTGTTTGTTTTTCTTTTTGTTTTTTAGATTCCACGTATGAGCGATCTCATATGGTATTTTTCTTTCTCTGGCTTACTTCACTTAGAATGACATTCTCCAGGAGCATCCATGTTGCTGCAAATGGCATTATGTTGTCAGTTTTTATGGCTGAGTAGTATTCCATTTATAAATATACCACCTCTTCTTTATCCAGTCACCAGTTGATGGACATTTAGGCTGTTTCCATGTTTTGGCTATTGTAAATAGTGCTGCTATGAACATTGGGGTGCAGGTGTCATCCTGAAGTAGGGTTCCTTCTGGATACAAGCCCAGGAGTGGGATTCCTGGGTCCTATGGTAAGACTATTCCTAGACTTTTGAGGAATCTCCACACTCTTTTCCAAAATGGCTGCACCAAACTGGATTCCCACTAGCAGTGTAGGAGGGTTCCCCTTTCTCCACAGCCTCTCCAGCATTTGTCATTTGTGGATTTTTGAATGACGGCCATTCTGACTGGTGTGAGGTGATACCTCATTGTAGTTTTGATTTGAATTTTTCTGATAATTAGTGTTACTGAGCATTTTTTCATGTGCCTTTTGATCACTTGTATTTCTTCCTTGGAGAACTTCTTGCTTAGGTCTTCTGCCCATTTTTGGATTGGGTTGTTTATTTTTTTCTTATTGATTCATATGAGCTGCTTATATATTCTGGAGATCAAGCCTTTGTTGGTTTCATTTGCAAAAATTTTCTCCCATTCCGTAGGTTGTCTTCTTGTTTTACTTCTGGTTTGAATTGCTGTGCAGAAGCTTGTAAGTTTCATTAGGTCCCATTTGTTTATTCTTGCTTTTATTTCTACTAGGAGAAAATTTTTGAAATGTATGTCAGATAATGTTTTGCCTATGTTTTCCTCTAGGAGGTTTATTGTATCTTGTCTTATGTTAAAGTCTTTAATCCATTTTGAGTTGATTTTTGTATATGGTGTAAGGGACAGTTCCAGCTTCATTGTTTTAAGTGCTGCTGTCCAGTTTTCCCAACACCATTTGCTGAAGAGACTGTCTTGATTCTATTGTGTATTCTTGCCTCCTTTGTCGAAGTTGAGTTGACCAAAAGTTTGTGGGTAAATTTCTGTGCTCTCTATTCTGTTCCATTGGTCTCTATGTCTGTTTTTGTACCAATACCATGCTGTCTTGATGACTGCACCTCTACAGTATTGTCTGAAGTCTGGGAGAGTTATTCCTCCAGCCTCTTTCTTTCTCTTCAGTAATGTTTTGGCAATTCTAGGTCTTTGATGGTTCCATGTAAATTTTATTATGATTTGTTCTAGTTCTGTAAATATGTCCTGGGTAATTTGATAGGGATTGCATTAAATCTGTAGATTGCCTTGGGCAGTGTGACCATTTTAACAATCTTCATTCTTCCAACCCAAGACTATGGGATATCTTTCTAATTTTTAAAGTCTTCTTTAATTTCCTTCATCAATGGTTTATAGTTTTCTGTGTATAATTATTTCACCTCCTTGGTTAGATATATTCCTAGATATTTTATTCCTTTGGCTGCTATTTTAAAGGGGATTTTTTCTTTACTTTCATTTTCTGTTTATTCATCGTTAGTGTAAAGAAATGCAACTGATTATTGAACGTTAATTTTGTAACATGCTACATTGCTGAATTCTTCAATCAGCTCTAGTAGTTTTTGTGTGGACCTTTTAGGATTTTCTATATATAGTAACATGTCGTCGGCATATAGTGACACTTTTACCTCTTCTTTTCCAATTCGGATCTCATTTATTTCTCTCTCTTGCCTGATTGCTATAGCTAGGACTTCCAGGACTATGTTGAATAGGAGTGGTGATAGTGGGCATCCTTGTCTTGTCCCACATTTAAGTGGGAAGCTTTTGAGATTTTCACCATTGAGTACTATGCTGGCTGTAGGTTTGTCATATACAGCTTTTATGACATTGAGATATGTTCCCTCTATACCCACTTTGGCTAGAATTTTTATCATAAATGCGTGTTGAATTTTATAAAACGCTTTTTCTGCATTGATTGAGATAATCATGTGGTTTTTGTCCTTTCTCTTGTTGATGTGATGTATTACATTGATTGATTTGCGTATGTTGAACCACCCTTGTGTCCCTGGGATGAACCCTATTTGGTCATGATGTATAATTTTTTTTATGTGTTGTTGGATTCTATTTGCTAATATTTTGGTGAGGATTTTGACGTCTATGTTCATCAGTGATATTGGCCTATAATTCTCTTTTTTTGTATTGTCTTTGCCTGGTTTTGGTATCAGGGTGATGGTGGCTTCATAGAATGACTTTGGGAGTATTCCCTCCTTTTCAATCGTCTGGAAGAGTTTGAGAAGGACTGGTGTGAGTTCCTCTTTGTATGTTTGGTAGAATTCCCCGGTGAAGCTGTCCGGTCCTGGACTTTTATATGTAGGGAGGTTTTAAATTGCTATTTCTATTTCCTTTCTAGTGATTGGATTTTTCAGGTGTTCAGTTTCCTCTTGATTCAGTTTTGGTGGACAGTATGTTTCCAGAAACTTGTCCATCTCCTCTAGGTTATTCAGTTTGGTTCCATAAAGTTTTTTATAATATTCTCATATGATATTCTGTATATCTATTTTATTTGTTGTAATTTCTCCATTTTCCTTTCTTATTTTGCTAATTTGTGCTCTCTCTTTTTTCTTCTTTGTGAATTTGGCCAGAGGGTTTTCGATTTTATTTAGTTTTTCAAAAAACCAGCTTTTGGTTTGGTTGATTTTTTCTATGGTCTTGTTAATTTCTATTGTAATTATTTCCTCTCTGATCTTTATTATTTCCTACCTTTTGCTGCTTTTTGGGGCTTTTTGTTCTTCTTTTTCTAATTCATTCAGGTGGTGGGTTAAATTGTTTATTTGATATTGTTTTTCATTTTTGAGGAAGGCCTGTATCACTATAAACTTCCCTTTTAGCACTGCCTTTGCTGTGTCCCATAGATTTTGAGTGGTTGTGCTTTCATTGTCATTTGTCTCAAGGTATTTTTTAATTTCAGCTTTGATTTCCTCATTGACCCATTGTTTTTTCAGTAACATATTGTTTAATCTCCATGCTTTCCTTTTTTTCTCCTTAGTTTCTCTGTTGTTGATTTCCAGTTTCATAGCATTGTGGTCAGTAAAGATGCATGATAATTTCTATCTTCTTAAAATTGTTCAGGTTTCTTTTGTGCCCAAGTACATGATCGATCCTGGAAAATGTTCCATGTGCACTTGAAAATAAATTATATCCTATTTTTTGGGTGTGTAATATTCTGAAAATATCCACCAAATCTAGTTTTTCTATTGTAGTATTTAATTTCTCTTTTGCCTCGTTTATTTTCTGTCTGAAAGATCTGTCTAGTGAAATTAGTGCAGTGTTAATGTCTCCAACTCTGATTGTATTCCCATCAATATCCCCCTTTATCTCTGTCAGTTATTGTTCTATGTACTTAGGTGCTCCTACATTGGGTGTCTATATATTAGTGAGTGTAATATCCTCATCTTGTATCGCTCCTTTAATCATTATAAAATGTCCTTCTTTATCTTTCTTTATGGCGTTTGTTTTAAAGTCTATTTTGTCTGAAATCAGTTCTGCAACGCCTGCTTTTTTGGCTTTTCCGTTTGCATGGAATATCCTTTTCCATCCTTTCACTCTCAATCTATATGTGTCCTTCTCCCCAAAGTGGGTCTCTTGTATGCAGCATATTGAACGTTCTTGCTTTATTATCCAGTCTGCCACTCTATGTCTTTTGACTGGAGCATTTAGTCCATTAACATTTACAGTAATTAATGTTAGATGTGTGTTTATTGCCATTTTGAACTTATCTTTGCAGTTGAATTTGTATATCATCTTTGTTCTTTTCTTATTCCTTTTGTGGTTTGGTAATTTTCCTTTGTGTTATCATGGTTTTTATTTAGTTTTTGTGACTCCCTTATAATTTTTTGACTTGTGGTTACCCTTTTTCGTAAATGTATTAGCCCATTACTATAAGTATTTTTATTAAACTGATAGTAACATGATCTCAAACCCATCCTACCATTAAAAAAATTTGAAAAAGAAAGAAAAAATATATTCTATATTTCCCTGCCTCCCTCTCCCACTCTCAGTGATTTGTATGTCTTCTTTTATAATTTCATTTTTATTTTATTTGTAATTCATGAGTTATCACCTTTCCAGTTGTGAGATTCTCATTTCTGTAGCATCCTGCTGCCTTTCTATTTAGAATAGACTTTTCAATATTTCTTTTAGCATGGGTTTAGTGTTGCTAAACTCCTGCAGCTTTTTCTTGTCTGTGAAATTCTTTATTTCTGTTTCTATCCTAAAGGATATACTTGCTGGATAAAGTATCCTAGGCTTCATCTTTTTTCCATTCAGGACTTTGAATCTATCTTGCCACTCCCTTCTGGCCTGTAGTGTTTGTGTAGACAAATCAGCTGAGAGACTTATGAGGGTTCCCTTGTAACTTACTCTTTGCTTTTGTCTTGCTGCCTTTAGAATCATTTCTTTATCCTTGGCTCTGGCCATCTTGATTATGATATGTCTCAGTGGGGGTCTATTTGTGTTTTTCCTGTTTGGGACCCTCTGAGCTTCCTGTACTTGGATATCTGATTCCTTCTTTAAGTTTGGGAAGTTTTCAGTCATGATTTCTTCAAAAACCTTTTCAATCCCCTTTGATCTTTCTTCCCCTTCTGGGACCCCTATTATGCGAAGATTGGGACGCTTTATATTATCACATAGGTCCCTTATGCTATTTTCATTATTTTCATTTGCTTATCTTGTAGCTCTTCTGAATGGGTGCTTTCTATTGTCCTGTCTTCTAGGTCACTAATTCGTTCCTCTGCATTATCTAGTCGGCTTCGCACAGCTATTAGATCATTCCTCATCTCTGTCAATGAGTTTACCCATTCTACTTGTCTCTTCTTTATAGCTTCAATTTCATTTTTGACATATTTTATATCTCTAAACACTATCTCTTTTAATTCTTTCAGCACTTTGATCACTCCTTTTTTGAAATCTTGATCTAGTAGGCTATCGATATCTATTTCATTGATCTTTCTTTCAGGAGATTTCTCTTGTTCTTTTAATTGGGAATGGTTTCTCTGCCTCTCCATCTTGCTCATACCTCTCTGTCACTGTAGTTTATGGAGTATCAGTTATCTGTTTGGTCCTTAAGTAGTTTATCTATCTAATGCCTGTTTAGGAATAAGACTTAGGAAAAAAAGAAAAAAATTAGAGAGGGAGAGAAAGAATTTTAAAAGACGGGAGAAAGAAGGTTTGGAAACTGTGCATAATGAATAATAGAATAGCAAATTGAAGCAGAATATCAATCGGGTTGAGACGTCCTTTTGAAACTTTTAAAAAAGGGGAAAATATGAAAAAATGTATTTGAAACTTGTGTCTAATCAATAACAGGACATCAAATCCCAAGAGAAATAGAAATGAATTAAGAAGTAAAAATTAAGAGGGTAATAGAAAATAGAATAGGTAAAAACAGATTGAAAAAAGAAAATGTCCGTGGTGTCAGTGTTTTCCTGGAGTGTGTGTGCTTTTAATATGAAGTCTTTCTGTCTTTGTCTTGTTTTGGAAGCTCAGCTTTCTGTTTCCATAGGCCCTCCGTTGGTGCCCTCTTCTGTGCTGCTCTCAGTACCTTTCGCCAAGCAGATTGCTCCTCCTCCTAACACTGGGTCAGGTGCAGCTCTCCTCTGCTGTGGGTGGACAGGTCACTGCCCCTCTTGATGCCGCAGTCAGATGTTGCAGACTGGCCAGGTAGGAGGGCGGGTCTCGCCCCCTCCCAGCACTGCGGTCAGGGGCTGTGTTCCTGCCCGCAAGGCGAGGGACCGCCCTCCCTCTCCTGGCGCCGGTATCTCAGCTGCTCGGTGCGGCTGTGCTCTCTGCCTCGGGGTGATGCTCTGCAGGTGGGCTCGGGGAAGACGGAGAAACAGCCTTGTCCCTGCTCCTGGCCAAAACTCAGCTCCTTGTCTTGGCAGAGCAAGTTCTCTGAAGGACCAGGATGGAAGGATCCTATCTGCCTCAGGCTGTAGAGAAGTCTCTGTCTGGCCTTTGAGGCTGCTAAGCCCTTCAGTGCGGATGCAGGTTTCGCCCCCACCCCTGCCTGGGTGCTAAGCGCCTGAGGATATGGCGGCTGTGCCTGAGCCCCTCCTCTCTTCCCCTGAAAACTTTCCGCGGGTTTTCAGAGATGGGGGTATGCACCCTTCCCCACAGGGCACAAATGTGTTGTTATATGGAGGGTCCAGGCTTTTCTGCCCTGTACACCCACAGCCATGGAGCACAGCCCCTTGCATTCCCTGGGGCTGCCTCAGTGCATCCGCCCCCATCCTCCGCCCGGCTTGGGTAGCCTGGCCCTGCCCACAGCTGCCGGCCCGCGTCTGTCTGGGTGTTGGGGGGACCTTCTGTGCCCGTTTAACTTAATTCTGTCAGTCAAGGTCTCCTCTGTACAGATTCGAGCCTTGGAGTCTCCCCCTCTGTCCCGCTGGCTTCTCAGTTGGAGGGGGGGAGACCCAGCGAGCGAGCGCCAGTCCTCCTTTGCCGCTCCCTCCCCGCGGGACCTGTCCCACTCTGCTTTGCCTTTTTTCCTTTCTTTTCTCCTACCAGATTTTTGGTGTCTTTATCTTTTGAAGAGGGCGATGTTCTGTCAGAGTTCCGCAGGTGCTCTGGTTGGCTGAGTGGGTCTGTGGATGTGAATCTTGGTGCATTTGTAGGAGAGGGTGAGCTGTGAGAGTCCTTCTACTCCGCCATCTTCTCTCTTCCCTTTAGGTAATGTTATTAATCCTTATTTGTCTAGTGTATATTGTGGAATCTTCATTGGGGACAGTATTCTAACATTTTCAGTAAAGTTGCATACAATGGCAGGGTCCAAAGGAAGTTTATCTCACTATACTTCTTTATTTTAGTACCAACCAAACATAATTAGGTAATTGACACCTACCTAAAGAAAGAACTACTGATGGAATATAAATAATAAGGGCCAAAAAATTATTTTTCTGAAATAGAATTGTATTTTTTGTCTCCTTGATTCTTTTTTTTAACATGTTTTTAATTGAGTTATAGTCATTTTACAATGTTGTGTCAGGGAAGTATATATAAGATCCATGATTCTTAAATTATCCAAAAAATACTAACCTTTCTACTTATACTTTTTAGAGATAAAGAGAGTAATCTTTGATAATTTGAGGACTGCTAAGGCAAAATATTTACAAGAAATGAAAAAAAGACTAAAAGAACTCATTTGACAGTAGTTTTGAGGGGCTATTACTATATGCCTTTCAATCTCTGCTGATGAGTATCTACTCTTAAGCTACTCTGAGCAGTAGGAATTATTACAGATAATTTCATTCTCATGAATGCACAAGATAGAGGAGCTCACAGATAAATAATAAGAAATAGCAGACCCAAAATTTTATATGACAAAAATGAAAAGGTTGATGTGAAAAAAAATAAATTGTTGTGATGTTTGGGAGTCGGGTAAGATCTCTATGAGTATTTAACACATAAACTGAAAATCCTAAGTCAAGAAAATGACAAACATAAGAAGCCCTTGGGTAAGAAAGTTGCACAAAGAGTGGAAATCTTAAGAGTTAATTAAAAGCCTAACAAGGAATGTTCAAATAACAGAAAGAAGGTCAATGTGGCTGGATGGTAATAGGCAAGAGGGAATTATAATAACAGCTTAACTTACTAAATGTTCACTATGTACCTGTCACTGTTCTAAGCACTTTGAACATATTAACGCATTTAATCCTCTGGACTATGCGCCAGGAACAATTATTATGCACATTTTACACTTGAGGTAATTGTGTCACAGAGCAGTACACTAATACAACAAAGTTTTATTACCATAGTAAATAAAAACACAAAATTTTAACCCAGGGAGACTGCATATGAAACTCGAATTTTTCCCATTGCACACAACTGCTTGGTAAATAGTGACCAAATCAGCTAGGTTATTGGGGATTAAAATTGGAACTGGGACATTAAGTGCTATGTGAATCAGTGGATCATTTCAAGCCAGAGCATAACATATTCTGATTTAGCTTTTATCTGGACTCTAGCATTGGGTATATAAATATTGAAAAAGTTACTGAAAGCAGATGAAGACAAAATAATCAAATAGCAAGCACAGGGGAAAAATGAACAGGGATGAGCTAGGATTTTTCAATCGAGAAATTACTAATATGGTGATTAAAAAAAAGATAAGGGAAAATAGAGTAAGAGGTCAATGGGGGAAACTGCCCTACTAATGAGCCTTTAGGACATTCTTAGGTCTATCTCTACTACTAGGTTTTTGTGTGTGCTCTTGTGCAACTAGGTAAACTGTTGTGTACATTTGTTTCTTTATCTGTGAAATAAAGAGTTGAGCCACTGTAGTGTTTCATAATTCAAAATGTACTAAAACCAGGTAAAATAGTTAAACCCTTCCCTGTTTACCTAAAGGAGGAATAGGAAAATTGGGAAGAGAAGGTAAGAATAATTGAATTCATGGGAAAAATAAAAGAATAAAAATGAGTGGCAGACAGAAATTTTTACCAATTAAGCTTTTAGAAACACCAGAATAATCATCTTTATGGTCTCTGGATTTAAAATTCTGTGATTCTATAATGAAAGTTTATATAAAGAGTAAACTTTTACAAATATTTTATGTAAGAAATAGTTTCTCCTATACCTCAAAAATATCTAAGAAGAGAAACTGTTCTTACATGAAAAGCAAAGCAAATTGAATCCTTTAAAATAACTCTAGGCCACCTCTAGGGCATCTGACATTGAACCCAACATTGTTCCCTGTCAAAATGGGTGCAAAGGAGAGAAACTATAAAAATTACAAAAAAAATAATGCACTTACATTAATCTAAGATGATATCTGCTGTTATTGCTGAAGCTCTGTTGCTATCTGATATAGGACTATATGACCTTGAGAAAAAAATACAGCAGCTTTTGCAAAGAAGAAAAAAAAATATACTTCAAAAAGGTGAAGTAGGAAACTTCCTTAAATTAAAATCATTTTTATAAAATGTTCTCAGATATAATTTTGAATATAATTTAAGAATTTGAATTAGAATACTAGTTTTTATGCCATTAGAGACTGTTCCCCCAGCTTATGAAACAAAATTTTACCATCAAAAAAATGCAATAATATCTGAATATATACAATGACCCACAATTGTAAAATATGTTTGTGAAGCTATACATCTATAAACGTATATGAATACAGGTTCATATAAAACATATATACATATATACAAGCAAACTGCAACTAAAGGCTGATAAAATTGTTTATGTAAATAATTATTAAACAAGTTAGATTCCTCTGGTTAGCCATTTTGCATTGGGTTTTACAGAAAAGCTGTTCTTTACTATGATGTTATAAATCAGAACTTTTCAAGGAAAAAGACCAACTCAACTTTTAAGAATAAACGGGTATGCCAGAATTAGTAAAGAGAAAACACCAACCAGTCAGAATGAAAAGAAAAAAAAAAATTCTCAAGTATAGTCTTCTAGATATTTTCATCACCAGACTTACACGTGATGGAATGAGAGCCCCTTAGTTATTTCCTCTGACCTTGACTTCTGTACAAGCACTGGGCCCACTGTTCAGTGTTCTCACACTTGAATTTCTTTTTGATTCTGGTTTCCTGTATTCAGAATGCTTCCAGTGTGCTTTCCTCTGTGTACATGGGGCATCCTGCCTCAGATCCTGCTGTTGTGCTTGCTACCTGGAACTTGGAAACCTGAACCCACCTTCTGACCATTCCTTTTGCTGGTACTTTAAAGGTGGTCTCGATCTTTCAATATACTCTGACCCAATAAATTCTTGAGTCTTAGAGGAAGCCTTACTTGTCATGACAATATTCATTCAATTTCACCGACATCAGCTGAATTCTAAAACACAAATGAGTTGGTGTGTTTTGCAAAGTAATATGGATATTCTCAGACACTGATCCACTGCCAGGGGAAAAACAAACACTATTAAGCAAGGACAGAAGCAATCCAGTCCATGAAACCTATGCATGTTTAGCACTGACTGTTTTGTTTAATAGATTATAGATTTACCAAAGGAAATCTGACGGCTAAGAGATCATAAAAGTGACCAAACAGTTAAGCTGGTAGGGCAGAGACACCAAGAGAATTAAACTTCAAATTAATAACATGTGTATATATGGTATGTATAACCCTACTGATCTAATTAAGTATTTCTCCCAAATAAATGCATTCAGCTTCTTCATACACTGAAGTGTATTTAAAAGTGGAACAATTGCAAAAGCTAGATTGCTTAGCAATTTATTCAAGTATTATGAGAATTAAGATTTTTTACTGCAACTCTTGGAGAATATCTGTTCCCAAAGTTTTAAGAATTAAAAAAATAATAATAATTGAGAAGAAAACAATTTTTGTGAAAATTCTGCACTGCTTCAGGCACTTAATGTGATAACAAAGACTATATTTTGAAATGTATCAAGTGCCTCTACAAAGGTGCACTGTGTACAAGTGTGTATGTATGTATATTGCCCAGATTGAAATAAACTGATATTACCATGCTGATTTGGGTACCTGCAGCTGACACTGCACCCTTCAGGCATTTTGGAAGTCTTCAACTAACAGTTCAGACAGCTGACAGAAAAAGAATGATATATTAACATAATCAGGGGAAGGATAATAGCAAAGAGAAACTGCTAAGAAACTTTGGAAAGTTAGCTTGTAAATACAATAGGTACTTAATTTTCTTAACCTTAAAGATTTAAAGGAAATGACACCATATCTTAAATATCTATCTACCTATCTATCTGTAGTTTCTAACAATAGTAAAAGCATCTATTGATTACACAATATGTGGAATACACAGATTTTAGTAATAATATTGGGTTTTAGGCAGTAGTAAATAATGTTCTAATCAGGGAATATCTCGATATTTTGAATGTGAAAAAAAAACCCATTATCACGTCTACAACATAAAGCATGGTCAAAAAGTCCTTGTTTGATAACACAACAAAACTAGGGTATATCCATTAAGTTATAGGACAATGATGTTTAAAACCCCACATAATCACAGTAAATTTTTTTTTAAAATGAAATTTTTAGGCTGAATTACATGTACATCTATTGAGTAAAATTTATCATTAATAATTTTTCTGAAGAATATTCATACTGGTTCTCCTCTGAATTTCTGTATTTTTCATTCAGTGCTACATTTAAAAGAAAAAGCACAGTTGGGCCTGAGTCTAGTAGGAATAATTTGTTATGTTTTGAAAGGTTGGTATAGAATTAATTCTTCCTTGGCAAGGAGGATAAATCAAAATTATCACAAGAAATGTATTAAAAGCAAAAGTAAATGATGTAGATTTGGAAGCTTCTTGATGTGTGCTTTTCCATGCAACTTCAAATTTTATCTCTTTAAGGAAACATCTACTATACTTTAAAAATGAGTGTAGTATTTATTTTACACTTATTCCTGTGCTTAATTAATATTGGCTTTATTGTTAATAATGAATTTCTTATTTATCTTGCAAAGATGTTCTTCTATGTTTTACCCTTCTTACACAGAGGGAATACATGATTCTTCACTGTCTATATCTTGCATAAATTCATTCAGGTCTTTGAGCTTATTTCATATGAACAATGGATAGGCCTTATAAAAATTGAATTGAATTCAGTTACTTACAGAGAAATTTAGTATCTTAGACCAAGCCTATGAATAGTTAGGGCCTTGCAAATATAAGTAACAATTTTTGGGCAGTTACTTAGAGTAACTTGGAATAACTTTAGGAGAAGGCATTTTAAAGTAACATCAAAGCATGCTGCTATTTATTGCTTTCTAGTTGAACCATGAAATCCAGGTTGTTTGCAGAACAAAACCACATTTGACAAGAAGGAAAAGTAGATACAGTCACTGTAAAACATAAATTGTATAGCTTTTTCCACTGTATTAAGACATACGTGTTAATGGCTTATAAAAACACATCACCCACCATAGTACATAGTAAATTAACAATACCAAAAGTTAACATCACTATCTGACATCACAAAACTGCTTTCTACTAAAGAAAACTACATCTTCTGCAGAAATACTGTGTGGTTGATATTGCTGGAGACAGAGCTGATTTAAACACTTCACCATGAAATGTAGACCATTTCCTCCAACAATTGATTGCATGAGTGTCAAAATACATTGGAAAAAACACTATTTTTTCTCACTGTAAGACAGTCACAATTCTAAAAAATGTCAGCATTTCAACAAGAAGGGAGAGTAATTAGAGCAAAACTGAAAATTCCAATCATTTTTATACAATTGAAACATCTTAAAAGACATTTAAGGAAATCCTGTAAAAAGTCTTACAAAGCCAAATGGTACACCAAATTTTAAAGGAAAAAGGACAAAAATAGGAAGTATTTTATGAGTGCTTTACATGAACTAACTTTTTAATCCTTAAAATGGGTTTTTCTACTACTAATATCATTCTCATGTTACAGATGAATGATGGGGCACAGAGAATTTAAGTAACTTTATTAAGGTCACACAGCTTGCAAATTGTAGAAACATCTCTTAATACAGTTTCTGCATTTAATAAGATTCCAGATATGATAGATCTCTAAACCCTCATGGTTAAGATCAAATTATAGTTAATAGAATTTATTCAGTATATGCAATTTTTGCAGGAATTTCACTTTGGAGTAACTAGGAAAAAATGTCTTAATTTCCCATGAACTTCTACTTATTAAATAACTCTTATTCAATAAATGAGACATAAAATATCTAACTCCTTTTCAAAGAAATTATTTCTTGGCTGTGAAAAGATGAGAATAGTTACTATATATTAATTATTACTTGCTGCACTTACAGGAACTGGCACAGTAATTTTTAGGTCAAATTGATAACATGATTTCATGTATATTTGATAAGTATTTGGATTTTTGCATATACATTTATTTATTTAACACATATCTCTAGGTTATAATAAAAATTTAAAGTCAGGGAAAGTGAATTCTTACCCAGAATTTGACCAAATTAGTCATGTGACCTTGGACAACTTATTTATTACATGTTATGGTTTTATTTTACTTTATCTGTAAAATAAAGAGCTTGACCTAAATTATAATTAATTTCACAGACCAAAACATAATTTTAAAACATTTTAGTATATCCTCAACAGTTTTTAAATATTTTTGTCCTCTTGTATACACACATACTTTTTATGGCTCCATAATTTTAGTTAGAGAAACAAACCTGACTCAATTGGATTCTTTCACAGAAATATGACAGAATTAGAACCCAGTCCATACACTTTGTGGTGAAATCAGCAACTTCTTGTATTAAGCAATTTGCCTTTCCTATGCCATTTATAACTTCATCCAATGAAGCTATCTTTATCTACTGAAGCATAATTTTGCTTTGTGAAGAAACTCAGCACAGAGACAAGATGCTGGCTTGAGAGTAGATATGGGTTTATACCATAGCTGGACCCCTAGTATTTCTCCAAGTTTGGGCAAATGCCCTGACAGCTTAAAATTCAGTTGTTGTTTTTGTTGTTGTTTTTAATCTGTACTTTATACCAGCTTTAAGAAAGAATGAAACAATGAATATAAGTATGTTCATATATAACTGGAAAATTGTGCTCTGCACTGGAAATTTACACAATTTTGTAAACTGAGTATAACTCAAAAAAAAAAAATTAGTCCTAGAAAAAAAAAGAAAAAAAGAGGTTTTCTGAGGAGTATACAGCAGACACTCAATAAAAGTAACTTTGACAATGATAATTTCATAAGTTTTTGTTTTGAGGTGATAAGAAACATGTAGATAAAATATAATCAGTCAATATTTTAGTTTTTTCAAATTTTCCAAAAAGTAATATTCTGCATGCAAAATATTCTACAAAGTTCTACAAAGTAAGAATACAGTCACTGAAATTACTGGCACTATAGTCCAATGAATGAGAAATTGATTTAGGGTATAAATATGGAATGAAAAGAAATTTATAAATTATCATTACATGTAAATCAAATATACAACATTATTTTCTCTTTGTCCCAGTCTCTGAAAGATCTGTTACTGACACTTTCTCAGTAGTGTAAAAATTATACTGCAATGAAACTTTGAAGTTTCTAGATCACATAGAAGTTTTCCTAGTAATGAAATAGCAAAATAACTAACGTATAATAATGATTAATACTTTATATTTATTATCTAATTTATTATAAAATTCTAGATTTCCTTTATAAATATAAAAGTACAAATACTATAAGTATATAAATGTAAGTGTAAATATAAGTCCTTTATATTTATTTGTAAACATAGTAATTTACCTACATACTTATAAAATGTATAAAGTTGTATTTTAACATACATTATATATTCATAAGCATATATAACATACATTAAATATTCATAAGCATATATAACATATAAATGTATTCATACTTTCTTAAAAGCATCAAACTAATTTGAATACACTAATGATTAATACTTTACCTATATTAACTAACTTATTATAATGTACTAATACTTTACCTACATTAAATAATTTATTCTTTAAAACAACTATAGATACTATTTGATGGATTCAGAAAATGAGGAAACTCAGGGCAGAGAGGTTGTGACTTTCCCAGGGTCACTTAACTTGTAGATAGAAGAGCCAAGACTTGATCCTGGGAATCAGACTATAGCAAATTAACTCATATCTATTACATTATTTTTCTTTGAAAAATTAATATTCAATGAAGTTGTGTATGTCATTAACAAAGTGTTAGATGAGCTTCGAATGGGGGAAATGAGAGTTAAATTAGAAATATGTAGGTGCCTTGTACAAAGCATAGTTCCTGGCAATTGACAGAATAAAACAGATTAAGACAGAGAGAGGGACTCCAGCAGAGCTTCCCTCTAATAAAACAAAAAGTCTTCATGTTAAGTGCAAATGATTTAATCCCTTGAAGAATATTTCATTTCTTTATTGGAACATTAATCTGAGAAAAATTTTGAAGACTGTTATTTAAACTTTTGAAAGGAGTATATGCAGGATGACAATCTGACATGATGTGCTTGGAGAATACATATTTTCTCTTATCCTGGAGTCAGGAATTGTACCCACTTTGTGGATGGTAGCTTTATGGACACACGTGTAGGGTAGCAGAGAAATGTTTAACTGATTTTTGAGAGACTGAAAGTATTAGAACTGTTTTGTCTAATATAAGTAAGCCTATTGTAAGTATGACTGCAGAGTCTTTAATAAATGAGTGGAAGATATGCGTAAGATAAGCATGGTATATTTATCCAAGCAAAAGTATATTAGTATTAGGAGAACCCATTGAAGCATGAAAGAGTTCATTTCAGGGCGAACAAGAAACATGAAACAAATAATTTCTCTGAGCTGCCAAATTAGATATTATGAGGATTAAGAACCAAAGTCCAGGTGCTTGATTCATAGACTTCCTTAGGTTCTCACTTAGATATTTTTGATATTTCTAGGGAGACAATGCAAAAAATTTATTTATCTAGCTGATTCTAATTCTACATCAGATTTGAGTAATTAATTTAAAGCAATTAACTCTACTACAGACTAAAAATAAGGAGAGGCAACCTATTTACCTAAGTAATTTTCAGCAAAAAAAAAAAAAATTATAGTATTTAAATGATTTTGGAATTATTGTTATTTGAAGATAATGCATTTATGTGTAAAATTTCAGCCCTCAATTCTCAAAATAAATAAGGAAATAAGGTAAAGAGCTTTTATTCCCAGAAGAAGTTGAAAGTTAATAGTCCCTTAAAAAGTGGTATATGACAAATATATAAGAAGTTTAATTTCACAAATTGTTTTAATGCATTATCAGTATATCTGTATCACATAACTTGTAAAAGAAAAACAACACATTTGGGAAATTTTTTCCTAAATTTTAGAGCTCCAAGATTGAAATCACAATTCCTCTCAAATGTGTCTCAAGTTAAGTGTAACAGGAGTCAATCCTACACAATTAACTTTTATATTCTTTTTTTTAATATTTTTTTATTGATTTATAACCATTTTACAATGTTGGGTCAAATTCCAGTGTAGAGCACAATTTTTCAGTTATACATGAACATATATATATTCATTGTCACATTTTTTTCTCTGTGAGCTACCATAGATCTTGTGTATATTTCCCTGTGCTATACAGTATAATCTTGTTTATTTATTCTACAATTTTGAAATCCCATCTTTTATATTCTTAACTTTAAGTAAAGTTTAACTTTCAGGTAGATAATGCATTTTAAGATTATGTTGTCCCTATAGTACTTTTTACTTCAATGTCAAGTTTTTTCCCCAAGTCAAGGTATATTTTAGAATCTCAAATCCTAACCACAACCATGAACACTTTTGATGCAATAAGTATAATTACCGAAGCCCCTAGTACAGATCCAAGCACAGAAGTAGTTGTTTTATGGCTTCCCCTAAGACTGATGGTGAAAATAGATTGGTCAGAATTAAATTCCTAAAGTAAAATGACATATCACATTCATTTGGAATAATTTTCCATATTTAATTTTACTTTTATTGTATCCTACTCCTCTTTTATATTAGATTTTCCATGCTTAATTTAATCTTATTCCAAAATTTAATTATTAATAATGATTTGCAATAATGATTATTTTCTTGAATAACCATTTTATGGCATTGTGCTCATTTTGCACAATGATAGTAATAATCACAATGAACATTGTGGCTTCTGATTTAAACTTCATAATGATGGAAGTATAAAAATAAATGATTAAAGACTGAACAAAATTCAACTTGATTTTATTAATAAAATGCTATGTAAATTGCCAATTTAACCTAAAACTCATTGTGGGATCAGTAACAGCAAAACTCACCAAACAATATTTTTCCCTTCCATAGTTCAAATCCAGCAGTTACATCCCAGTAGCAATTAGCATACCTACTGCCAAGACTTTCTTATTTACCAGAAAAAGGAGCTAGGGTTCTCTGTGGAATTTTCTGATTTCAACCCTAGAACAGGAGGATAAAAAGAAAGGGGAATGTCAAAACGGCATTGGGAAATAACCTAAAAGAACTTCTCATAGCCAACATTGAAATAACACCATGAATAAGAAAATAAATAATGATAGTATTGTATTATAATGCCCAAAATAAAATAAACATCTACAAGTCCATACTGAGAGAAAGAGAAAAAAAGAAAGAAGGAAGGAGGGGAGGAAGGAACAAAGAAAGATGGAAAGAAGGAAAGGGATATTCCTCCTTAAAAAAGAGTTCCCATTAAAAATGTAGAAAGATTGATGGCTAGAAAATCAGCAGCAGAATACCACAGAATAATTGCCACAGGCTAGACACATCAATAAGTAAATTAGTGGACAAGAGTTTAAACTAAAATGGGATATATGATGTATGTCTACTTTCAAAGAGAGAATTATAAACTATATTATAAACAAAAAATACATTTACAGTGTAGAATCCTAGCAGACACCATACACCATCTTAAAAACATGTTCAAGTTTAATATCACAAATGATACATATGGGCACCATGTAATTCCAGATTTATTTACTTAGAGTAGCATATCACTTTTGTAGCGTCCTTCCCAATCTCATTACAAGAAAAAAAATACCAGACAAATCAAAATTGAGAAACATTGTATAACTAACTGGACTTCTCCTGTAAAAAAAGTCAAGGTTATAAAATAAAATGAAATATTGAAAGGTTGTACCAGATTAGAGAAAACTGTAATTAGATTTCTATTGCTGCTGTAACAAATTACCACAAATTTAATAGTTTAAAATAACACAAATTATTTTACTGTTCCATAGACCAAAAGTTCAAAATGATTTTCACTGGGCTAAAATAAGGTGTGGGTAGGGCTGAATTCTTTTCTAGAGGTCACTGAATTTTTTAGCTTTGGCCCATTTTCTCATCATCAAAGGCAGCAACAGACCATCTTTAAAACCTTCCTTCTATCTTCACACCTCTTTCTGACTACAGCCATAAATGGTTCTGGTTCTCTGCTTCTAAGGAACTCATGTGATAATGTAATAGAGGGGAACAAATCTGACTCTGTATTGGATCTGTTCCTTAGTCTTAACCACTTGGCCTGTTTTCTAGGCTTAGTCTTGATAGCTCTGCATCTTTTGTAAAATAATGCTGCCTTTAGCCTGAAATATACAGGAGAGCCTATTCTTGGGGCTCTGACCTTTAAGGATGTTAGCACTTCTGCACTTATGTAGAGATGGCAAGTTGCAAAATAGAGAATAATCTTTGTTTTGTTGGAGATTTACAGGGACACCGTAGCCTGACCCACATGGATGGCTGCTAGAACAAAGAATTCCTATAGCAAGAAGTTTGCAACAACCAGCTCACCCCCTCCCCGGTTCTTTTGTTTTGTTTTTTATAAAAGTAGCCTGTATTCTGACTGTAGTAGTATGGTTCTCCAACACATTAGACTGCCATCCTCTCAGTCTGCCAGCTTTCCAAATGAAGTCGCTATTCCTTGCCCCAACACCTCATCTCCCGATTTATTGGCCTGTTGTGTGGCAAGCAGAGCAAGTTTGGACTAGGTAATGGTAAAAGTGTGCCCACTTGGAAAATCAATAATAATTTCTCCATTTCAAGGCCTCTACAGTCAATCATCCCTTTTGTCACATGAAGTGATGTCTTCACAGGTACTAGGGATTTGGGCATGGACATGCAAGAAGCGAGGTGGGCAGGATGAGGGTGGAAGTGAACATTAGTCTCTATCACAGACAGAAACATGAGAAATCACAGAAACGTGGGAAATACACTAATTCTGGATTGACTCTTAGAACATAAACTGAATATTAGCAGTGAAATCCAAATAAAAACTCTGTAGTTGTTAATAATGCTAGTTAACCAACATTAATCTCTTAATTTGAAAACTTCTCTGTAAGTCTAAGATTATCTCAAAATAAAAAGTTAGACAAAGAAGTACAAATAGGGGTTGCCTAGGTTGAAGGCAGGGCAGAGAAACAGTGGTTGAACATAATTATTCAAGTTATGGGATGTTGAATTAAATGAGTGAATTGTATGATATATAAGATAAAATACACTTCAAGAATTTTACACATTTTAAGTATACAGCGTGTCTCGTACATTTTTATGAGCATCAGTCCTTTCAAAATTGATTTTTAGAAGACTATATTAATATATAAAATAACACAATTACCATTCTTGTTTGAGAAGTTAAATGTTTACAATGTAAAACAATGATATCATCATTTGCACACATAGGTGTACATACTTATTGCATGATCCCTGAAGAAATGTGAGTATTTACTTGCTATTTAAACTCTTCAGAAAATTAGTCTATGCCATTCAAAGAGCACAAATCTTTCTTTGTGAAATCTATTGAATTACTGAAGACCTTGAGGTAGTAACTACATAACATAACTCACGCCATATTGCTACGGATTTTATTACCAAGGAAATTTCCAGAATTATGGAGAAGAATCTAGCAAAATTATCTTCTTAAAAATGGAAGGACTAAATTTCTTTCAATAGCAACTTCAATAATCTGGGGTCTTGGAACAATAACTTTGGAAACTTCATTCTTGACTGTAGTTATTCTGGATGCAAAAAGCCAATTATAGTTGAAAATAGTTTTTAATTCTCACTTAAAATGATCTTAAGTGACACCAAGTGATAGTAACTTTTTTAACAGTATGTGTGATGTCAGTCTTTACATGTAGGCAGTTCATGCTTGTAATAGTTTACTTATATTTAAAATGATTCTTTTCTATCTAAAGATTCTGAAATGTTAAACTTGAATTTATATGAGAAAACAATTCAATATCATTAGAAACTTAGTGAAAAAATCCATAAATTATCATCTTTCACTTGTCTTCTATAAATTTTTATTTTAACTTTGAAAAGAAATCTTTTAAGAGCAATCCAAATTGTATTTTCTTAATGTCATGAGAGAAAATTGTATTACTACTAAACAGTGCTTTCTTTTTTTTTTTTAAATAGTGCTTTCTATTGTTGTTATGATAATTTGGCTTATACATTTTTAGTGTAGTGACTTCTTTCTTTATAGCTGTGTCTGTAAGAGGCATTTAATATAGTTTTCTTAAGTATCACTAATTAGGCTGAAATCATATGTTTATCATCCCATCAGTTATTAGTGCTTGGGTTTGTTTAGATATTTAATCTTTCTTTCATTAATTTCCTCAACTTTACAAAATATATCATCTTGAATAAAATAATCGATGAATAAAATATTGAAAGAACTTATCTCAAAAATTATTTTTAAAAAATTACAGGAAACTATTACATAGTAAGCTGTTTTTCCCTTCAAAGAGTTCTAATAAAAATTTAATCAAATTTTTTCCATTTTGATATTGAAATATCCTTGTTTATACTGTAAAAACACTGTGAGTAATCAAATATATGTATTAAAATCTTCCAAAATAAGGTTGCTTTTTCATGTCCATACCTGTTAATGAGTCACAGTTAACCTGGCTAGTCAGTTCTGATAAAATGTTCAAACTGATATTATGGTTTGATTTATTATGATTTGTCAGGCAGTAATCAGATGTGAACTACAATTAAATGTTGCCAATTCAATAAAAAAAGGAATTTTGACTAAAGATTAAATACAAAGTAGACTTAGTGTGGAGTATAACAGCTATTTTACCCCAATATTCAAATATTTGTAAAAGACAAAAAAAAAAGTTTGCTCACTCTTAAACTTGTACAGACTAAATTGTTTATTTGGAGATTGATTTCCACTAGCTTTATAACATTATAACATATTGACTACAATAACATATTGCTTAAAATATTGCCTTCGGGAATTGAAAATCATGTTATAAGTCTTTGCAGGTACCTCCTTTCATGCTTGATGAGACAACTGTTTCAGTGGCCTTCAGTGAAATACCTCTAAGAATACAAAATAGAAAATATGCTTATCATATTTATCTTGCAACTATAAAAATCAAATGTTGGCATTTATTTTGTAAAATAAAGAAGAATTGAATGTCACCACATGTGCAACTTGGACTTTTATTAATTTTATATCTTGATGTCAAATTTGTATTATGTGAAAGGATATTAAATAAAATAATGCAAAATGTGTTACAAGACCTGTAAAGCTGGGAAGACCCTATTTCATAAAATATAGGACTAGTTCAGATGAATATGTAAATATATTCTCATGAAAGCATTCAAGAATAGGCACTCTAAGCATTCTAGTCTTTATTTCTTACTTTCTCTTATTTTGAGCAATGACAATGCCCTATATATCATTTTAAAATCCTGAAGTAAATGATTTTATAATCTGTGAATAATTCAAATGATTTTATGTCTTTAAAGAAAACACACTGTCTTCAGTTTTTAATATAAATAAAATTGACTTAAGAAAAAATATGAATTTTAATATATTATAATTTTCATTAAAATGTTTCCTTTTAATGAAATATTCTAAATGATGTCTGCACCTACTTTTGATTTAATATAATTTCAATGATTTGGCTAAAATACTTTTTACATCCATGATAAAAATGTGTAAGGTCTGAGATTTTATACTACTTGTATCCTAAAAATTTTGCCTACCAAAATCTCTCAGTTGTTGTGTATAAGACAGGAGATTCATGGATCAGGGACAAAATTTGGGCATGGCCCCTAGGAAGAATGTGTTGATGATAACTGTTAAGGTCCCTTAAGTGGAACCTACATCAATTAGTTATTCTAATGTTCTCTACTAGCCAGCCTTTCAGTAGCCTTTCAATACCTAGTTCAGTTTGAATAATTGAGTCTAGTCATAATTTTGCAGAGACTTCCTTGAAGACAGTCATCCAAAATTGTCCTATTTGTCCACTCCATCATCAAGTTAGCATTCATCTGTTGAATAGAATGACTAAGAAATGGTTGTGGAAATGGTAGGCAAAAGTCATCTGCAGGCACTGACAGGTGTTTTGTAAGGACGGCACAGTATCTGGGGCAACCCTTTGATATTTCCAAATAGCTTCTTGATAAGTTAAGAGATATGATCATCAAATAATAATGAGAGCTATTTGCCAAAGAGATGTCAGACCCCAAATTCAGATAAAACTAATGTGTTTGTAAGTTATGGAGAGCTTCATCAGGGCCTTTCCCTTCAAGAGAGAGCTTAAGAAACAGATCTTAAAGACTGTAAATGTCCCTTTTTCTCCCATCTCTCTCAGTGTCTAAGATATTCTTTCCACAGATGCCTAAATTATTATTCTCCTTCAACCACAATAAATATAATGTGTTCTATTCCAGTAACTATAATTTAATTTTTCCAGTGATCACATATTTACATTCAAATCTGTCATCTGGAAGAGCTGAATGCAAAGAGGACAAACATCATTTTTAAAAACTTACAAATATCCATTATTTACTCAGCCTTGGCACATTTTAGCTAGTTTAGTATTGACTTGGTACACTCTATACTCAGCTAACCAGTCAAGCATTATTTTTTAATATTTGGAATCATATTATTCATACAAGAGAATCTAGATGCCTGAATGAACCAAAATTAAGACCAAATGCTCTAGGCCCCTTTTGTTTGTGCTGTTATTTTGGGGTAGCAGAACCAAAATGATCTGGGTGTTCTGTTAAGGAGGGAAAACAACATCATGTCTAAAAATGGTAAAGGTAGAATCCTAAATATTAAAAAAATATAGTTACATAGAATCCTTTTCCTCTTTCCCTCTGCTCCCCAAGAAGTGGCTAAGAGATGAGAGGATCACTTGCTTGGGCCAAAGACCAAACTAGTTTAATGAAGTTTTAGACCAAGAGAAAGTCAGGAAGGCAGGTTCAGAAATCTTTTAATATTGACATCTGAGAAGGCAGTCATAATGGTGAATAAGACTAGAGAATGAATGATGGTAAGGACTGTGGAGGTCCATCAAATACCTTGACTACCAGTCTATTGTTGAGTGACTGTTTTGATAAAGGTACACCATTATCGGAATGAAAATGTTCTGGAAAATTGAAAATATGACATATAAGTTCCAAGGAACACAATTATGTAACTAAAGTCAACTGACAGGACTTCCAGTAAAACTACATCTATAACATGCGTCAACAATACTCAAGCACCACAGTAAATGTATAGGGGTGTTAAATAAGTCAGTAGGCCAGGAGTAAGTGGGTGCAAATTCCTGCACAATGTGGCTTTCCTCACCATGAACAAAGCAGATCAATTCTGAGCAGGAGGCAAAAGTTTGACATGCAGTGGTAGCTTTTATATTATAAACATGGAATGCTTTATTTGTGCCCAGTTTTACATGGTAGATATGTTGCAATATCTTGCAAGATAACAGAAGCAGGTATCAGTGATGATAATCCAAGCTGATTAATAATTTACTATAGGTAAGTAATTTGACTATAGGTGGTATCACAAGTCACTTATTGTTAGAATCTTCATGATTATCCTCAATTTTGGCCAATAGCAGAAGCTTATTTCCAGTGTATTTCCAAAGTTTACAGCCAATAAAAATATAATTTTCAATCTTTCAGTCTGTTGTCTTCCAAACTTCAGTCTAAATAACCAAGCCATTATGAATAGTCCAATAATCTGTAAAGTACAACAAGGAAGGGAGACTAATTCCACAATGGTGTGAGATGCTCCATGGATTCCCTCCCTATTGAAAAACAATAACAAGTAAAAAAAATCACTGAATGTTTTAAGTTGTTGGAAATTGTTTAAGTGCACAGAACATATGAAAACCTACTCAGTCAAGAAAATTCACTAAATCTTGATAAGAACATCAAAACTATGTGGTATTTCAGAAGTGAACCAATCCATCCCCACTCCACCACAACGTGATGAAAGCACCACTCTGGATGCAGGGCTAAGATGACAAAGATCACCATCTCCTAGATGTCATCCAAGGGCTACAGTACCACTCCAGGAGGGCCAAACCACCAGCACTTTCCATTCATCTCAGCAGCATGTAGCAGAGGTTAAATCCCAGGTAAATGGACTCAAGAGATAAAAGACTTCCTTCTCCAACCCAGCCACCACTTAGAGGGTGGAATCTCAACTGAGGCATAGAAGGAAGAGAATGATGAGGCCAAATAGCCCTCACTCTGCTTGTTCATAGGGTAGATGTTCCATACTGAAAGAAGCAAGCTGAGAAGAACAGATGCTGAGGTTCCAAACAAATTCTTTGCTCATAAAGTAAATGTGTCACTCTGGAAAAACTGGGTCACTGTATCTACTCCAAGCTTTTGAAAAATGGTTCAGATATTTTACCTAGTGGGTAAGGTAGGCCATTAGGCAGCTTCACAGTTCTCTCCTTAGAAATGGTTTTACTTGGAACAACATGTAAGGAAATTCCAGGACATTCTCAAAATAATAGAGGTTTTGGTGGTAAGCAATTGAAAGGAGTCTAGAATTTTCATGAAAACAATAAGACAAAGTAGACCACAATGTAACAAGAAAGAACCAGAGAAAGGTAAGTCATAAAGATCATTCTTGTGATCAGAACAAACCTCAAAAACTACTCTTTCAAAGGAGTAAAAAGCTAGATGAAACTGCAAAGCAATGTACCCTACAAGGAATTATCAAAAACAATAGAGCAATTAGCTGGCAGTTAGTGGAGCCTAACCACTTAGATATAATACCAAAGAGGCAAACAGGTTAACAGAGAAATCAGGGAAAGACATAATCTAAGACAGTCCTGTAGAAACTATCATCCCAGGGTGACAGTGCTCATACCCAAGGCTGCATCCTTCCAAGAATGATAGCAGAGGCTTTACATTGCAGGAAAAAAATAAACATTATTAAAATACTCCAATGCAAGTCACAAAAGAAGCACATAAGAAGATGAAAATAAATACAAAGGCTAGAAAGGGGTTAAAGGGGAAAATCAGGATCTAAAATTGCCACAATGAATGATCCAAAATGTGTAGTTTTCAACAATAACAAAAAAAATTATGACATAAGCAGAAAGAAAGAAAGAAAGAAAGAAAGAAAGAAAGAAAGAAAGAAAGAAAGAAAGAAAGAAAGAAAGAAAGAAAGAGAGAGAGAGAAAGAAAGAAAGAAAGGAAGGAAGGAAGGAAGGAAGGAAGGAAGGAAGGAAGGAAGGAAGGGAGGAAGGAAGGGAGGAAGGAAGGAAGAAAGAAAGAAAAGTTTGGCCTATATATGACAGAGCAGAAACAGTGACCAAAAAATGAATGTGGGAGAGACCAGATGTCAGACTTAGCAGATAAAATCTTCAAAAAAGTTGCTATAATTATGTTCAAAGAACAAAAGGAAACCATGCCTAAATAAGTAAATAATGACAAAATATTATTGTCTCATCAAGTGCAGAATATCAATAAAGAGATAGGAAATTTAAAAACAATCAAATTAAAATTCTAAAGTACAAGAGTTCAATATCTGAAATAAAATTTTAACCCAAGGAGCTAAAAAGTACTTTTGAAAGAAAGTTTCAGAAAACCTGAAGATAAATCTATAGAAATTATTTGCTCTAAAGAAGAGGTAGAAAAGAAAAAAGAAACATGAATAGAGCCTCAGAAATATGTGGTACACCATTAACACATCATTGCACTTGCATACAGAATAACAAGAGAGAAGAGAAAGTTGCAGAAAACAAAAATGGTATTTGAAGAATTAATGACCATAAACTTACCAAATATGATTTTAAAAAAGCATTAATCTATATACTAAGAAGCTCCACAAGAAGGAAAAGAGATCCACATTCAGGCATATCATAGTAAAAATACTGAAAGTCAGAGATAAAGAGAAAGTTTTTAAAGTGCCAAGAGACTATATCATTACATACAAGGGCACTCAAATAAGATTAGCTCTTTTCAGGACAATGGAGGCCAAGGAAGTGGGAAGATATTTTTCAAAATGCTAAAGAAAAAGAAAAAGAAAAAGAAAAAGAAAAAGAAAAAGAAAAAGGAAAAGAACCTTATACTGAGCGTAAGTGTTTTCAAATGTGAAGGCGAAATAAAAATAGTCCCCAGTAAACAAACCTTAGAGAATATGTTATAGGCAGATGTCTTAGAGTAAATGATAAAAGAAGTTCTTTAGGTGGAAAGCAAGTGACCCCAGACAGTAATTAGAATGTACATGAATAGGCCAGAAATAGAAAGAAAAATACCATATGAGATCACTCATATGTGAAATTTTAAAAAAGGAAGAAAAAAAAGGCAAATGAACATAAATACAAAACAGAAACGGATTCATAGACATAGAATACAAACTTGTGGTTGCCGGGGGGGGAGGGAGGTGGGAAGGGACAGACTGGAAGTTCAAAATTTGTAGATTCTGACAGGTGTATATAGAATAGATGAACAAGATTATACTGTACAGCACAGGGAAATATGTACAAGATCTTGTGGTAGCTCATGGTGAAAAAGAATGTGACAATGAATATATGTATGTTCATGTATAACTGAAAAATTGTGCTCTACACTGGAAACTGACACAACATTGTAAACTGATTATAACTCAATAAAAAAAAAGAATGCATATGAAAAACAAAGAGCACAGAAGAAAGTAATTATGTAATTATAAAAGGCAGTGTAAATATATATTTCTTCTTTTTACCTTGACTAGTTTAAATGGTAATTATATAAAACAATAGGTATATAATTCCATTGTTGGGCCTATACCATACAGAAATTTATGGTATCTCTAACAAGAAGAGACTAAGAATTACTGGAAACAATGCTGTGTTGGATTAAGGAAATGGTAGATGCTAACTCCAATTGACAAGAAAAAAAGAAGAGAATCAGAAATGTTACATAAGAAGATTAATTTAACAAATTACATAAACATATTCCTTCTCTGCTTTCTTCTCCAATATTTTCATAAGACATAAAATTATATAAAGTAATTATTATAATAGTGCAGTGTTAAAACATTTATGGATTGCAATATGTAGAAGTAGGAATTGGAGTAGAGCTATGAAATAAATTTTCTGTAGTCACTTGAATTAACTTTATTTTACTCTAAAGTAGAATATGATAATTTAAGATGTATACAGTAAACCCTAGTGCAGCTGGTAATGAAATAAATTCATATATACAGTGAAAAATCACTAACTACATTAATGTGTTGCACTAGATACTATGAATGTAAAATAAAGCAAAGAAAAACAGAAAAGACAGGATGTTTAGAAAAAAATGTAATATGACTGACATAAATTCAAGTACATCAAAATAATATTAAATGTAACTGGATTAAACAATCTTATCAAAAGTCATAGATTACTAGTTTGGGGGAAAATGACTTATAGTCTGTCTACAGGAGAAATACCTTCAATTGAAAAAATACAAATAGATTCAAAGTAAAAGTGTGGAAAGTGTTCAGCATGGAGATAGCAAACATATGAAAGCTTAACTGGATTGTTAACAGAAAGAGGTTTAATGACAAATGAAAAACATACAGGAGATTACAAGGATCATCTGACAGTAATAAGTTAATTCATCAGAAATATATAATAATTTAAATATATATGCAAGTAATATAGCATAAAATTGCATGAACCAAAATGTGACAGAATTGAAGAGAGAAAATAGACAATTCAATAATAATTAGTTAGAAACTTTAATATTCCACATACAACAATGAATAGAACTAGAAGGAAGATCAACAAGGAAGTGGGAGACTGGAACAATATTAAAAACCATATAGACCTCCATTGTAAGTTCTTGCCTCCTTTGTCAAAGATTAATTGGCCAAAAGTTTGTGGGTTTATTTCTGGGCTCTCTATTCTGTTCCATTGATCTATATGACTGTTTTTGTACCAATACCATGCTGTTTTGATTACTGTAGCACTGTACTATTGTCTGAAGTCTGGGAGGGTTATTCCTCCAGCTTCATTATTTTTCTTTGGTAATGCTTTGGCAATTCTGAGTCTTCTGTGACTCAATACATATTTGTTCTAATTCTGTGATTTTTTTTTCTAATTCTGTGAAAAATGTCCTGGGTAATTTGACAGAGATCACACTAAATCTGTAGATTGCTTTGGGTAGTATGGCCATTTTAACAATATTAATCCTTCCAATACAAGTATATAGGATATATTTCCATTTCTTTAAGTCATCTTTAACTTCTTTAGTCAATTTTTTGTAGTTCTCAGCATATAAGTATTTCACTTCCTTGGTCAGATTTATTCTTAAGTATTTTTTTTTTTGGATGCAATTTTAAAAGCGATTGTTTCTTCACTTTCCTTTTCTAATAAGAATGTCTTTTCAGCAAATGGTGTTGGGAAAACTGGACAGCTGCATGTAAATCAGTGTAGTTAGAATACTCCCTCACACTATACACAAAGATAACCTCAAAATGGCTTAAGGACTTAAACATAAGATAAGAACCTATAAACTTCTTAAAAGAAAACAAATGCAAATCAAAACTATAATAAGGTATCATCTCACACCAGTCAGAATGGTCATCATTTAAAAATGAACAAGTGATAAATGCTGGAGATGGTGTGGAGGAAAAGGGAACCCTCCTACACTGTTGGTGGGAATGTACTTTGGTGCAACCATTGTGGAAAACAGTATGAAGATTTCTTAAAAAACTAAAAATAGTCTTACTATATGATCCAGCAATCCTACTCCTGGGCATATATCCAGAGGGAACCTTAACTCAAATAGACATATGCACCTCAATGTTCATAGCAGCACTACTTACAATAATCAAAACATGGAAACATTTCTCTGATAATTAGTGATATTGATTTGCATTTTAATATCACTAATTATCAGAGAAATGCAAATCAAAACTACAATGAGGTATCACCTCACACCAGTCAGAATGGCCGTCATTCAAAAATCCACAAATGACAAATGCTGGAGAGGCTGTGGGGAAAGGGGAACCCTCCTACACTGCTGGTGGGAATGTTGTTTGGTGCAGCCACTATGGAAAACAGTGTGGAGGTTCCTCAAAAGACTAGGAATAGACTTACCATATGACCCAGGAATCCCACTCCTGGGCTTGTATCCAGAAAGAAATCTACTTCAGGATGACACCTGCACCCTAATGTTCATAGCAGCACTATTTACAATAGCCAAAACATGGAAACAGCCTAAATGTCCATCAACAGGTGACTGGATAAAGAAGAGGTGGTATATTTATACAATGGAATACTACTCAGCCATAAAAACCGACAACATAATGCCATTTGCAGCAACATGGATGCTCCTGGAGAATGTCATTCTAAGTGAAGTAAGCCAGAGAGAGAAAGAAAAATACCATATGAGATCGCTCATATGTGGAATCTAAAAAACAAAAACAAAAACAAACAAACAAACAAAAACAAAGCGTAAATATAGGACAGAAATAGACTTACAGACAGAGAATACAGACTTGTGGTTACCAGGGGGGAGGAGGGTGGGAAGGGATAGACTGGGATTTCAAAATTGCAGGATAGACAAGATTACACTGTATAGCACAGGGAAATATACACAAAATGTTATGATAACTCACAGAGAAAAAAATGTGACAATGAGTGTGTATATGTCCATGAATGACTGAAAAATTGTGCTGAACACTGGAATTTGACACAACATTGTAAAATGATTATAAATCAATAAAAAATGTTAAAAAAAAAACCATGGAAACAGCCTAAATTTCCATTGACAGATAAACTAGATAAAGAACTTGTGGTATATTTATCCAATGGAATACTGATCAGCCATAGAAAAGGATAAAATAATGCCATTTGCAGCAACATGGATGGACCTGGAGAATGTCATTCTAAATAAAATAAGACAGAAAGAGAAAGAAAAATACCCTATGATTTCACTTATATGTGAAATCTGAAGGAAAAAAAAAAAGACAAATGAACTTATTTCCAAAACAGAAGCAGACTCAGACTCACAGACATAGAAAACAAACTTATGGGGGAAGAGGATTAGAAGGGATAAATTGGGAGTTTGAGATTTGCAGATACCAACTAATATATATAAAATAGATAAATAACAAGTTTATGCTGTATAGCACAGGAAAATATATTCAATTACTTGTAGTAACTTATGGTGAAAAAAGAATATGAAAGTGAATATATATATATATGCTTTATATGACTGAACTACTATGCTGTTCACCAGAAATTGGCACACCATTGTAAACTAAGTATCTTCAATAAACATATATTTTAAAAATATAGACTTCTATAATGTTGTGTCAAATTCCAGTGTAGAGCACAATTTTTCAGTTATAAAAAATAGACAAAAGAAAATGTGGACATAACATCCATTTATACAACATTCCACACAACTGAATATTCTTCTCAAGAGCACATAGGACCTGCTGCTGCTGCCACCATAGCCATGAGTGCCAGGATCTGAGACTGATGTGCTTGCACTGAGTGGGCCCCCCAACCATCACAATGTCCCATAGGCCCTGGAGCAGCCACCCAAGTTGTCACCACAGCTGCCATGCCTATGCCTCTGGAGTTCTACTGAACAGCTGCCACCTCATGGGATGGAACTTACTAGGACCAGGAGTTTACCTGTCCTTGCAACTACCACAAAACCACAATTTACTGCTAAACCACCATCAAACAAAAGATGAACCTAGCAAAAAATATCTTCTTCAACTGGAAACATAAAGAGGGAATTGTAGCAGGGCTGTAGAAGAGGCATGCTCATGATATAACTGGGCCCCATACCCTTCAGGTGGGTAACCCACAAGCTGAAGAATAAGTTGCAGAGGCTCTCCCACAGGAGTAACTGTTCTAAGCCCCCATCAGGCTCAACAGCCTGGGGTTCCAGCATTGGAAGAAGAGGACCAAAGACATCTGGTTCATCTGGTTTTGAAGGCCAGTGGGACTTAACTCCAGGAGCCCCACAGGACTGGGGGAAACAGAGACTTTATTCTCTTAGGAAGCATATACAAGATTTCATGTTCACCAGGTCCAAGGGCAAAGGCAGTGATTTCATAGGCACCTAAGCCAGACCTCCCTATGGAATGTCTCCTAGGGAGGTAGGGGAAGTCTGTGGCTTACCCTGGGGACATAAAAACTGGTAGTGGACATTCTAGGAGTGTTCATCTACATGAGCTTTCCTGGAGACTGACATCTTGTTTGGATCATTAGCACCAAGACCTAGCCCCACTCAACAGCCTGTAGGCTTAGGTGAGGGGAAGCTTCAGGCAAAACAATACACAGGATGAGAATGCAGCCCTACCTATTGGTAGGCTTCCTGCTAGACACTCCCCTAGACATGGCCCTACCCACCAGAAGACCAGGACAAAGCTTCACCCAGCGGTAGGCAGGAATCAACTTCTCCTGCCAGAAAATCTACATAAGCCTCTAGTCTAGTCTCATTCACCAGAAGGCAGATACCAGAAATAAGAAAAAAACAATCCTAAAGCCTGTGGAAGGAATCCACAAACACAGGCTAGACTCTACATTGTGACCATCTGGACCATGGCCTTTGGGTCACAAGAGATGAGTGTACTTCTGGGACCCATAGGATATCTTCCACAGAGGGCCACTTCTCCAAGGTTGAGAAATGTAACTAATCTACCTAAAAATACAAAGAGATAGATAGGCAATATAGAATATTGTGTAATATTTTTTAGGCCATGGTACAAGGTAGAATCCCAGAAGAAGAAATAAGTGATGAGGAGGTAGGCAGTCTATCTGAGAAAGAGTTTATAGTAATGATGGAGAAGATGTTCAGAGAACTCAAGAGGAGTATATATGCATAAAAACAAGTTTTAGCAAAGAGTTGGAAAATATAAAGAATACCCAAACAGAACTGAAGAACAAAATTACTGAAGTGAATAACACACTAGAAGGAAACAAGAATAGACAAAATGAAGCAGAATGAGCTAGAAGATGGAGTAGTGGAAATCACTACTGCAGAATAAAAAAAAAAAAAAAAAAGGAAGAAAAAGAATGAAAATAAATGAGGATAGTTTAAGAGAACTCCGGGACAACATGAAGTGCATGAATATTCCCATTATAGGGGTCCCAGAAAGAGAAGAAGGAGAGAAAAGGACTTCTGAAAATTTTTGAAGTGATGATAACTGAAAACTTCCCTAACTTGGGAAAGGAAACCGTCACCCAAGTCTGGGAAATGCAGAGAGTTCTACACAGAAACAACCCAAAGAGGAACACATTGAGGCATATAGTAATCAAATTGACAAAAATTAAGGATAAAGAGAAAATATTAAAATCAGCTAGAGAAAAGCAACAAATAACATTCAAGGGAACTCCCATAAGGTTATCAGCTGATTTTTTCAGCAGAAACTCTACAGGTCAGAAGTGGGTGGCATGATATATTTAAAGTGATGAAAGGGAAAAAATTATAACCAAGAATACTCTATCTAGCAAGGTTCTCATTCAGATTTGATGGTGAAATCAAAAGCTTCACAGATTAAAAAAAAAAAATTCAGAACCTCTAAATCAGCTTTACAACAAATGTTAAAGGAAATTCTCTGGTCATAAAATCACAAGAAAAGAGAACAAAAGGAAGGAAGGGAGAAGAAAATAAAATGACCTACAAAAACAAACCCAAACCTATGTGAACAAATGTATTGATAATTACCTCAAATGTAAACGGATTAAATGCTCCAACCAAAAGATGTAGATTGGTTGAGTGGATACAAAAAATAAGATCCACATACATGTTGTCTGCAAGAGGCCCACTTCAGAGGTAGAGACACATGCAGGCTGAAAGTAAGGGGATGAGAAAAGATACTTCATGCAAACAAAAATCGAAAGAAAACTGGAGTAGTAATACTTATATCAGACAAACAGATTTTAAAATAAAGACTGTTACAAGAGACAAGGACACTACATAATGCTGAAGGGATCACTCCAAGAGAGGTTATAACAGTTATAAATATATGTGCACCCAACATAGGAGTACCTCAATATATAAAACAATTAACAGACATAAAAGGAAAAACAGACAATAGTACAATAATAGGGAGAGACTTTAACACCACACTTACATCAATGGACAGATCATCCAGACAGAAAATCAATTAGGAAATACAGGCCTTAAATAATGCATTAGACCATACAAATTTAATTGATATTTATAGATCATTCCATCCAAAAGAAATAGAATATACATTCTTCTTAAGTGCACGTGGGACATTTTCCAGAATGGCCTACAAAGCAAGCCTGAGTAATTTTAAGACAACTGAAATTTTACCAAGCATCTTTTCTGATCACACTATAAGGTTAGAAGTCAACTACAAGAAAAAACTGCAATAACTGCAAACATTCTGAGGCTAAACAATATGCTACTAAACAAGCAATGAATCATAGAAGAAATTAAAGAGGAAATATAAAAATACTTTGGGACAAATGAAAATGAAAGCACAATGATCCAAAACACTTGGGATGCAGCAAAAGCATTTCTAAGAGGGAAGTTTATAGCAATACAAGCTTACCTTAGAAAATGAAAAATCTCAAGTAAAAAAATCTAACCTTACACCCAAAGCAGCCAGAGAAAGAAGAATAAGCAAAACCCAAAGCTAGTAGAAGAAAATGAATCATAAAGATTAGAGCAGAAATAAATAAAATGGAGATAAAAAATAGAAAACATCAATGAAACTAAAAGTTGAGCCTTTGAAAAGATAAACAAAATTGATAAACCTTTAGTTAGACTCCTCAAGAAAAAAAGGGAGAGGACCCAAATTAATAAAATCAGAATTAAAAAAGGTGAAGTTACAACCAACAACACAGAAATACTAAAGATCATAAGAGATGACATGAGCAACTACATACCAGTAAAAAGGACAAAGTAGAAGAAATGGACAATTTCTTAGAAAGATACAATTTTCCAAGACTGAACTAGGAAGAAATAGACAATAATAATAGATCACATACCAGTACTGAAATTTAATCAGTAATTATAAAACTCCCAACAAACAAAAGTCTAGGACCAGATAGCTTCACCGCCAAAGTCTACCAAATATTTAAAGAAGAATTAACACCTATCCTCTGAAACTAAAAATAGACTTACCATATGATCCAGCAACACCACTCCTGGGCATATATCTGGAGAAAATATAATTCAAAAAGACACATGCACCTCAATGTTCACAGCAGCACTATTTACAATAGCCAAGACATGGAAACAATCCAAATGTCCATCAACAGATGACAGGATAAAGAAGATATGGTATATATACAATGAGATACTACTCAGTCATAAAAAAGAATATTTGCAGAAATATGGATGAAGCTGGAGATCATCATTCTAAGTGAAGGAAGCCAGAAAGAGAAAGAAAAATGCCATATGATATTGCTTATATGTGGAATCTAAAAAAAAAAAAAAATGACACAAATGAAATTATCTACAAAACAGAAACAGACTCACAGACATAGAAAACAAGCTTATGGTTACCAGAGGGTAAAGAGGATGGGAAGTGATAAATTGGGAATTCAAGGGCTGCATCTCTTGGGAAGTGAAGAAATGTTAGATACTTAGTTGTAGTAGTGATTTCATTGGTGTATATCGATCAAAATTCATCAAATTATACATTTGAAATATGTTTAGTTTATTGTACAGGAACCATACCACAATAAAGGCATTTTAAAAAAAAGGAAGAATGACTAAAAGAGTGTATAGGACATTCTACAGGAGAAATCATATGCTAAGTCATAAAATGAACCTGAATAAATTAAAAATGATTGAAATAATACCACATATTAAGCATATTTTCCAACCAAAAATAATGAAATTAAAAATCAAAGCTCAATAATTTTGAGAAATTCACAAATACTATGAAATTAAACACATACATAACTAATCAATGAATGTATAAATCACAATAAAATTAGTATGTATTATGAGATTTATAAAAATAAATACAAAACATACCCAAACATAGGGAATGCAGCAAAACCAGTGTTAAGATGGAAATTTATAGCTATAAGGCTTATATTAAAAAAAAAAAACCTCAATAACCTGATTTTTCACTTTAACACTGTAAGAACAAATTAAATCTTACATAAAAAGGAAAAAGCAAATAATAAACATTAGAATGAGAATGAGAATGAGACAATAGAAAAATCAACAAAAATTTCCTTTTAAAAAAGAAAACAAATCAATGAACTTATAACCTAAATTGAACAAGATTAAAAGAGAAGAAATTAATTATTAAAATCAGAAATGAAAGTGAGGGCATCACTACTGCCTTTATAGAAATTTTAAAAAACTCATAAATGAATACTATCAACAAGTATATGTCAACAAATGAGATAATGTAGATGAAATGTATGTATTTCTAGAAAAATAAAAACTGTTGAAACTTATGAAGAAATGTGAAATTTGAATAGATGTATAACAAGTAAATAAATTGAGTTAGTCATTTTAAACCTTCCCATAAAGAAAACACTAGGACCATATGGCTTCACTGGATAATTCTACCAAATTTTTAAAGGAGAACCAACAAGAATTCTTAGAATATTTCAAAAATAGAAAAGAAGTACTTCCAAACTTAGTTTACGAGGCCAGAGTTTTCCTGATAGAAACACCAGACAAGGACATCAAAAGAAATCATGAATCATTATATGTTATAAATATAGATATAAAATCCTTAAAAAAAATCTTCGCAGAGAGAATGTGCAATGGCTGAAAATAATTATACACTATAAGCAAGTGAGAATTATCCCAATAAAATAAGTTTGGTTCAACATTCCAAAATAACTTACCATAATATACTGTATCAAAAGAATAAATGACAGGAGGGAGGCCAAGATGGTGGAGTAGAAGGACGCTCATAGCTCACCTTCTCCCACAAATGCACCAAGACTCACATCCACAGACCCACTTAGCCAACCAGAGCACCTGCGGAACTCCGACAGAACATCTTCCTCTTCAAAAGACAGTGACACCAAAAATCTGGTAGCAGAAAAGGAAAAAAGAAGGAAGAAAAGGCAAAACAGAGCAGGACGTGTCCCGTGGGGAGGGAGCAGCAAAGGAGGACTGGTGCTTGTTCACTAAGTCTCCCCTTTTGCAACCGAGAGGCCAGCGGGATGGAGGGGGAGCCTCCAAGGCTTGGATCTGTACAGAGCAGCCATTGACCAACAGACCTAAATTAAACGGGCACAGAGTGCCCCGCGACACCCAGCCCTAGATGCAGCCCGGCAGCTTGGGGCAGGGCCAGGCTGCCCGAGCTGGGCGGAGGAAGGGGACTGCTGACTGAGGCAGCCTCAGGGGACTACAGGGGGCTGCGCACCATGGGTGTGGGTGCACAGGGCAGAACAAACTGGGCCCTCCATAAAACAACACGGCTGATGTGATCTGGGGGGAAGGGTGCATACCGCATCTCTGAAAACCCATGGAAAGTTTTCCAGTGAAGAGAGGCAGGGCTCAGGCACAGCAGCCATATCCTCAGGCGCTTAGCACCCAGGCCAGGGGGTGGGGGCGAAACCTGCATCCGCACCTAAGAATTTAGCAGCCTCAAGGGCCACATGGAGACTTGTCTACAGCCCTAGGCAGATAGGATCCTTCCATCCTGCTCCCTCAGAGAACTTGCTCTGCCAAGACAAACAAGGAGCTGGGTTTTGGCCTGGAGCAGAGACAAGGATGTTCCTTGGTCTTCCCCGAGCCCCCTGCAGAGCGCCAACCTGAGGTGGAGCACACAGTGGCACAGAGTAGCGGAGCAACCGGGACCAGGAGAGGGCGGGCAGCCCCCCACCCTCAGGAACACAGCCCCTGACCATTGCTGGGAGGGGGCGCAACCCGCCCTCCTACCTGGCCAGTTTGCAACATCTGACTGAGGCATCCGGAGGGGCAGTGATCCGCCCACCCACAGCAAAGGAGAGCTGCACCTGACCCAGTGCTGGGAGGAGGTACGATCTGCTTGCCGACAGGCAATGGGAGCAGCACAGACGAGGGTGCCAACGGAGGGCCTTTAGAAACAGCAAGCTGAGCTTCCAAAACAGGATTAAGACAGAAAGACTTCACATTAAAAGCACATAGTCTCCCGGAGAACACCGGCCCCCACCCTTTTTTTAAAATCTGTTCTATTTTCTATAACCCTTTTAATTTTTACTTCTTAAACAATTATATATACTCCCAGTTTTAATCCCTTTAAAATTTTTTAAATTATCTTTATTCTTATTATTATTAAAATTCTGCTTCAACTTGCTCTTCTATTATTCATTATACACTGTCTTCAAAACTTTTTTCTCCCTTCTTTTAAAATTCTTTCTTTCTCTCTTTTTTTCTTTCCTAAATTTTATTCCTACATAGGCATTAGATAGATAAACTCATTAAGAACCACAATACAACAGATACTCCATAAACCACAGTGCCAGAGAGGTAGGAGCAAGATGAAGAAGCAGAGAAACCATTCCCAATTAAAAGAATAAGAGAAATCCCCTGAAACAATGATCAATGAACTAGACATCGATAGCCTACTAGATCAAGATTTCAAAGGAGTGATCAAAGTACTGAAGGAATGAAAAGAGATAGTATTTAGAGATATAAAATATGTCAAAAATGAAATTGAAGCTATAAAGAAGAGCCAAATAGAATGGGTAAACTCATTGACAGAGATGAGGAATGATCTAATAGCTGTGCAAAGCCGACTAGATAACGCAGAGGAACGAATTAGTGACCTAGAAGACAGGACATAGAAAGCACCCAACCAGAAGAGCTACAAGATAAACAAATAAAAACAAATGAAAATAGCATAAGGGACCTATAGGATAATACACAGCATGCCAATCTTCACATAATAGGGGAGGAAAGATCAAAGGGGATTGAAAAGGTTTTTGAAGAAATCATGACTGAAAACTTCCAAAACTTAAAGAAGGAAACAGATATCCAAGTACAGGAAGCTCAGAAGGTCCCAAACAGGAAGAACCCAAATAGACTCACACCAAGAGATATCATAATCAATATAGCTAGATTCAAGTTTAAAGAAATGGTCCTAAAGGTAGCAAGAGAAAAGCAAAGAGTAAGTTACAAGGGAACCCCCATAAGGCTCTCAGCTGATTTCTCTACACAAACACTGCAGGCCAGAAGGGAGTGGCAAGATAGATTCAAAGTTCTGAATGAAAAAAAAGATGCAGCCTAGGATACTTTATCCAGCAAGGCTATTCTTTAGGATTGAAGGAGACACAAAAACTTTCACAGGCAAGAAGAAGCTATATGAGTTTAGCAAAATTGAACCCATGCTAAAAGAAATATTGACAGGTCTACTCTAAACCGAAAAGCAGCAGGATGCTACAGAAATGAGAATCTCACAACTGGAAAGGTGATAAATCATGAATTACAAATAAAATAAAAACGAAATTATAAAAGAAGACATACAAATCACTGAGAGTGGGAGAGGGAGGCAGGGAAATATAAAATCTTTTTTTCTTTCTTTTTCAAATTTTTGTTCTCAGTAAGATGGATTTGAGATCATGTTACTATCAGTTTAATAAAACAAGTTATAGTAATGGGCTAATAGACTTACAAAAAAGAGTAACCACAAGACAAAAACTTACAAGGGAGTCACAAAAATTAAATAAAACCCATGATAATACAAAGGAAAATTACCAAACCACAAAAGGAAGAAGAAAGGAACAAAGAGGAAATACCAATTCAACTGCAAAGAGAAGTTCAAAATGGCAATAAACACACATCTATCATTAATTACTGTAATTGTTAATGGACTAAATGCTCCAGTCAAAAGACATAGAGTGGCAGACTGGATAATAAAGCAAGAACCTTCAATATGCTGCATGCAAGAGACCCACTTTAGGGAGAAGGACACATATAGATTGAGAGTGAAAGGATGGAAAAGGATATTCCATGCAAATGGAAAAGCCAAAAAAGCAGGCATTGCAGTAGTGATTTCAGACAAAATAGACTTTAAAACAAAGACCATAAAGAAAGGTAAAGCAGGACATTTTATAATGATTAAAGGAGTGATGCAAGAAGAGAATATTACACTCGTTAATATATGTGCATCTAATATAGGAGTACCTAAGTACATAAAACAAATACTAGCAGAGATAAAGGGGGATATTTATGGGAATACAATCATAGTTGGAGATTTTAACACCACATTAACATCAGTGGACATACCTTCCAGACAGAAAATAAACAAGGCAACAGAGAAATTAAATGATACAATAGAAAAATTAGATTCGGTGGATATTTTCAAAGAATTACACCCCCCAAAAATTGGATCTACATCCTTTTCAAGTGCACATGGAAAATTTTCCAGGATTGATCATGTACTTGGGCACAAAAGAAACCTCAGCAATTTTAAGAAGATAGAAATTATCTCAAGCATCTTTACTGACCACAATGCCATGAAACTAGAAATCAACAACAGAGAAACAAAGGATAACAAAAGGAAGGCATGGAGATTAAACAACATGTTATTGAAAAACCAATGGGTCAATGAGGAAATCAAAGCTGAAATTAAAAAAAAAAACAAAACAAAACAAAAAAAACACCTCGAGACAAACGAAAGTGAAAGTACAACCACACAAAATTTATGGGACACAGCAAAGGCAGTGCTAAGAGGGAAGTTTATAGTGATACAGGCCTTCCTCAAAAAAGAAGAACAATCTCAAATAAACAATTTAATCCACCAGCCGAATGAACTAGAAAAAGAAGAGCAAAAAGCCCCAAAAGGCAGCAGAAGGAAGGAAATTATAAAGATTAGGGAGGAAATAAATAAAATACAGATTAAGAAGACCATAGAAAAAATCAATCAAACCAAAAGCTGGTTTTTTGAAAAAGAAAATAAAATCGACAGAGCTCTGGCCACTCTCACAAAGAAGAAAAAAGAGAGGGCACAAATTAGCAAAATAAGAAAGGATAATGGAGAAATTACAACAAAATAAAATAGAAATACAGAATATCATACAAGAATATTATGAAAAGCTATATGGAATCAAAGTGGATAACCTAGAGGAGATGGACAAGTTTATCAAAACATACTGTCCACCAAGACTGAATCAAGAAGAAACTGACTACATGAACAAACTGATCAGTAGAAATGAAATCATAAAAGCAATAAAAAACCTCCCTACAAATAAAAGTCCAGGACCGGCTGGTTTCACAGGGAAATTCTAACATACATACAAAGAAGAACTCATATCAGTCCTTCTCAAACTCTTCCAGAAGATTGAAAAGGAGGGAATACTCCCTAACTCATTCTATAAAGCTACCATCACCCTGATACCAAAACCAGGCAAAGACACTACCAAAAAAGAGAATTGTAGGCCAATTCTGATGAACATAGATGTCAAAATCATCACCAAAATATTAGCAAATAGAATCCAACAACACATAAAAAAGATTATACATCATGACCAAGTGGGGTTCATCTCAGGGACACAAGGGTGGTTCAACATACACAAATCAATCAATGTAATATATCACATCAACAAGAGAAAGGACAAAAACCACATGATCATCTCAATAAATGCAGAAAAAGCATTTGATAAAATTCAACACCCATTTAAGATAAAAACTCTCAACAAAATGGGTATAGACGGAACATATCTAACATCATAAAACTATACATGACAAACCTGCAGCCAACATAGTACTCAATGGTGAAAAACTCAAAAGCTTCCACTAAAACCTGGGACAAGACAAGGCTACCCACTATCACCACTCCTATTCAACATAGTCTTGGAAGTCCTAGTCACAGCAATCTGACAAGAGAGAGAAATAAATGGGATCCAAATTGGAAAAGAAGAGGTAGAAGTGTCACTATATGCCAATGACATGTTACTATATACAGAAAACCCTAAAAGGTCCACACAAAAACAACCAGAGCTACTCAAAGAATTCAGCAAGGTAGCAGGTTACAAGATTAACATTCAAAAATCAGTTGCATTTCTTTACACTAATGATGAAACAACATAAAAAGAAAGTAAAGAAACAATCCCCTTTAAAATAGCACCCAAAGTAATAAAATACTTAGAAATAAATCTAACCAAGGAGGTGAAAGAATTATACACAGAAAAGTATAAACCATTGATGAAGGAAATTAAAGAAGACTTTAAAAAATGGAAAGATATCCCATGCTCTTGGATTGGAAGAATCAATATTGTTAAAATGGTCACACTGCCCAAGGCAATCTACAGATTTCATGCAATCCCTATCAATTTACCCAGGACATATTTCACAGAACTAGGACAAATCATAATGAAATTTATATGGAACCATCAAATACCTAGAATTGCCAAAGCATTACTGAAGAGAAAGAAAGAGGCTGGAGGAATAACTCTCACAGAGTTCAGACAATACTCTAGGGCTACAGTCATCAAGACAGCATGGTATTGGTACAAAAATAGACATATAGACCAATGAACAGAATGGAGAGCCCAGAAATGAACCCACAAACTTTGGGTCATCTAATCTTCAACAAAGGAGACAAGAATATACAATGGAATCAAGACAGTCTCTTCAGGAAATGGTATTGGGAAAACTGGACAGCAGCATGGAAAACAATGAACCTGGAACACTCCCTTACACCATACACAAAAATCAACTCAAAATGGATCAAAGACTTCAACATAAGACAAGATACAATAAACCTCCTAGAAGAAAATATAGGCAAAACATTATCTGACATACATCTCAAAATTTTTCTCCCAGAAGAAATAAAAGCAAGAATAAAGAAATGGGACCTAATGAAACTTACAAGCTCCTACACAGCAAAGGAAACCATAAGTAAAACAAAAAGTCAACCTACGGAATGGGAAAAAAAAATTTGTAAGTGAAACTGACAAAGGCTTGACCTCCAGAATATATAAGCATCTCATATGACTCAGTATGAAAAAAATGAACAACCCAATCCAAAAATGGGCAGAAGACCTAAACAAGCAATTCTCCAAGGAAGACATACAAATAATCAATAGGCACATGAAAAAATGCTCAATATCACTAATTATTAGAGAATGGAGATTCCTCAAAAGACTAGGAATAGACTTACCATATGACCCAGGAATCCTGCTCCTGGGCATATATCCAGAAGGAACCCTACTTCAGGATGACACCTGCACCCCAATGTTCATAGCAGCATTATTTACAATAGCCCAGACTTGGAAACAGCCTAAATGTCCATCAATAGATGACTGGATAAAGAAGTGGTGGTATATTTATACAATGGAATACTACTCAGCCATAAAAACTGACAACATAACACCATTTTCAGCAACATGGATGCTCCTGGAGAATGTCATTCTAAGTGAAGTAAGTCAGAATACAAACTTGTGGTTGCCACGGGGGCGGGGTGTGGGAAGAGATAGACTAGGATTTCAAAATTGTAGAATAGAAAAACAAGATTATATTGTATAGCACAGGGAATTATATACAATATCTTATGGTAGCTCACAGAGAAAAAATGTGACAATGTATATATATATATATATGTTCATTTATAACTGAAAAATTATGCTCTACACTGGAATTTGACACAGCATTGTAAAATGATTTTAAATGAATAAAAAATGTTAAAAAAAAGTCTTTATTCTGTCAATAAAAAAGAATAAATGACAGACTCACATGATCTCACTACGCACAAAAAAAGAAGACTTTGTGTAGTCCAGCAGTCTTCATGATAAAACACTTAAACTAGGAATGAACAAAAACTTCTTCATCCTGATGAAGGCCATCTTTTAAAAACAATAGCTAGCATCATACTTAATGGTGAAAGACAGAATCTTTCCCTCTATCATAATTATAATTATAATACATATCCTAGCTAGGAAAAAATTAGGCAACAAAAATAAATAAATACAATCCAAATGGAAAGGAATAAGTAAAACAGAATATATTTGCACCTGACATCACCTTGTGTGGAAAACCCTAATGAATCCTCTAAAAAATAAAACAAAAAAATTTAGTAAATTACTTCAGCAAGGTTAAAGGATATACCATCAAAATTAAAAAAAACATTCTATTTGTACACACTAGCAATAAACAAACTGAAAACTAAGTTAAGCAAAACATTTTCATATATAATGCCATCAAATATATACAATATTTAGAAACAAATGTAACCAAAAAGTGTAAGATATGTATACTTAACACTACAAAACATTATTGATGGAAATTAGGCCATAGCTAATTAAATCTTAATAAGTCTATTAATTGGCTGATTAAATTAATTCATATAGAATGAAATTGTTACCCTTCTGTTACCAAGTTCAAGTTCATACTGCTTGCTGTACCACAGGCCTACAAATTGAGCAATGAATTGTTGGGGCAAGGAATGGTGACTTTATCAGGAAAGCCAACAGATCCAAAGAAGGTGGTGGACTAGTGTGCCAAAGAACAATCTTGCCTGGGTTTGGATGCTAGATTCTTTAATAGAACAAAATGGAGGTGGTGTATAGGTAAAGTTAAAAAGGCAATATGTTGTTGCAAATATTTCTTGGTTCTGCCCAGACTCCTCAGTGGTGATATGTTAATTTATTCTTTCCAGCAGCAATTCACAGATGGGCCTGGTAAGGATGTTTCCTGTAAGGTAAACAAAGGTATTTTAGCTTAACACTCAAGCATGGGAGGGAGCATTCCTGAAGATGGACCATTATGTATACTTTAAGCTATAGGCAACATCTTTTAGTGATTAATTTGTAACAAAAGAATACAAAGGTTAAATAAAAGGAATAGATTCATTATGGGGTCAGACTTTTTCTTCTCTATTACACTTCTTCAAACCATATAAAAATTAATCAAAATAATCAAAGATGCAAGTGTTAGAAGTAGAATTATAAAGTTCTTAGAAAGAAATTGGAAATAATATTGAGATGGCAGTACTCCCCAGGTTGATCTACACAATCCCTATCAAGGTCACAGCTGTTTTGTTTGTTTGTTTGTTTGTTTTGTTTGCAGGAATTGAGAAGATGTATCCTAACATGAAGATAGAAATGCACATGGCCAAGGGTAGCAAAAACAATTTTGAAAGTAAAAAGAAAAATATTGGAGGGTTTACCTTTCCTGATTGAAACTTGTTCAAAGCTACAATAACCAAGACACTGGTAGTATACCAAGATGATTTAATAGGGAAATGATACTGCTAGGACAATAAGATACCCATATGCAAAGTAATAAAATTGTTGCCCTTCTTTAAACTATACTCAGAATATTAACTGAAAATGATCACAGATATAAATGTTAGGGGTGGAATTATAAAGCTCTTAAAAGGAAAATTGGAAGTGAATAGATATGACTTTGGTTCAGACAAAGTCTTTGTAAAAATAACCCCAAAAGTACCAGCAATGAAAGATAAAATAGACTAAATTTTACTTCATCAAAATGTTAAATTTTATTCTTCAAAGGATACCATCAAGAAAGTGAAAAGACAACCCAGAGTATAACAGATGTTTGCAAATATCTGATAATAAACTTGTATTTAGAATATATAAATAATCCATGCTACTCAATAATAAAACAAAAATAAATGTACATGGGCAATGACATTTCTCCAAAGACACACAGATGGCCCATAAGCCCATGAAAATATACTCAACATTATTATTCATCAGGGAAAAGAAAATCAAAAGCACAGTGAGATATCTCATTATATCCACTCTTATGGCTATATGTTTTTCAATTTAAATGAAAAATAAGTATTAAAATGAAAGTAGAAAAATTGGAACATTCATATACTGCTGGTAGTAATGTGAAATTGTGCCTTTGAAACTGGGAGTTTCTTAAACAGTTTAAACAGAGCTGACATATAACCCAGCAATATTAATCTTAGATATGTACTCAGGAGAAAAGAAAACATATGCTTACACAAAAACATATACTCTATGCTTAGAGCAGCATTGTTCATAATAGACAAAAAGTGGAAAATACCCAAGTTGAACAATTGTAGCAGCAAGTGAAATTCATTGACTTTAGGTTTGCCTAAATATTAGTGAACCCTAGCAATTAAGTGAAACTCTGAAAATGGAGATCCTCAGTGAGCTAAACTTTTTGCTTCATATGATGGAGTGGGAGATAACATTTTCACCAAAGAGAACTACCTTTCATGTGTAATCAAGTTGCTACTGAAGCCAGTCTTGTTGCATTATTGATTATACCATTTCTTATTTGACTAGTGAGGCTTGTTGAATGCTATTCATTGTATTAGTCATTGAGTCCAAGGTGACACCATGAAATGAGTATTTTAGACCAGAGAGTCAAATGACTTTCTTGTATCAGACATTTAATTTCAATAAAATTCCAGTAAAAAGCCAAGAGATGCTTTTAAAAAGTGGTATACCTGGTAGTCGTCCATAACTGAACCTGTCAGGTAGGCGACACATCCATAACCCCAAAGGATGATTTTTGTAGGATATTGTCTCCATTTGCCATTAAAACATCAACAATAAAAACTTTAAAAATTATCATGACTATAGTAGAGTCTCGGATGTACAAGCATTTCTGTATATGTAGTCTTTCTCAATTAGAATTCCCTCTGACACTAATCGGATGGAGAAGAAAGAGAGCATAACATGAGAATAAGCATATAACACATCAATTCTTACTATGCACTAAGAGATAGAAGCAACAACAACATATATTGTATTGCTCCAGATAATCCACACCCCAACATAGACACATGTGCAAGATCATGTTACTTTCTCTGCTGAAAAACTTCCTCAAACCTTACCATTAACTTCACACAAAGTCTTTCCTCATCAGACCAGGTAGGAGGTGGCTTTTATCCCTACATTTAAGAAAGCCATAAAAGTTTGAGTCTCTCCTGGACTTAAATTTCCCCAGGTGTGTATGATCATCAGTAACTCAGTCTTACATCTAATTATCTTTCAATTAGAAGTAGCTGAAAACAGAATAAAGAGGGAGAGAGTGATAAGGATGCATGGAGGGAAAGAATGCCTCCAAGGCAGTGAGCAAGAAAGATGTATTTTCATTTTCAAGCAACACATGATTGCTTGATGTTCATCCAGACTTTCAGTATTTTTGTTCCCTCTACATCCCATGTTGGCTGTAAGGTCAATATTAATGACACCATTATAGGGAAAATTGAGTTACTCAGGCTCCCTCACCAGACATCTTGTGCCCAGTGACTCAGCTATGTTATCCTGCATGCACAGTACCTATGTAGTGTTATATAAGCATGATTTGCACTACAAGAGTGCACTGGTTAGCTCCTAGGTAACAGATGGCTAGATACTGGCTTGGTTTGCCTTGATATATAAGGTGGACAGCAATTTCTGCTGCCACTGCCATTATCTCCTGTGTACTCCTCCATAGTAAAGGCATGTCAGAGATGCCTACAGTTCAGAGAGTGTTCTTCAGTCTGCCTGAATCTCAAATGAACCTGCCAGGCTTTGAGCACTTGCAATACATGTGATGTAGTGGACAGGATTCACCATGGACTGATAGGGAACCCTCTAAATCCCCAGGGGGTACTTGAGTGGTGGCCCCTGACAGGTATGTGGTACTTGATAGCAAACCTCCTTTCTGCTTGGGCACTGTCCTGGGAATGGCCAGGTGGATGGGTCCCCTGTCCAGGTGGAAAAGGACCTATAGGAGATGGAGGAATCCCTGGATAAGCAGAATGCCCACATGGCAACCAGGGCTGTGGGATGGGTGTTCCTCACAGCCCTATGGGCTGAAACCAATACCTCACTGCAAGAGGCGGTGAAGTTTAGGGAGTTAGAGGTAAAGAGGTGGTCTTAACTGAAACCTCACTGTGAGAAGCAGCAAAGGTTTAGGAGTTGCAGGCAAGGGAGGAGACTTTGGAAGCTCACACCCAAGCCCTGGGGAAAGACTTATGGGCCCTGGGGAGCCTGCTGCACCCCCTCTGGTGATAGTACACTCCTCTGAAGGAGAAGAGGAGGCATGACTGCAGGTCTGGCCAGTTGTAACAGAGAAGCAGCAGCAGCAGCTGATGGCCCTAGGAGGGCAGGCTGCTGGCCTCCTGCAGATGACTGAGTTCACAAAGTACCAGTACCACCCATATACTCAGGCAGAATTGGTGGAACTGGGTGAGTGGTTCCACCAGAAGCCTGGGGAGCCACTGGCAACCTGGCTATTACACCTGTGGGATTTAAGGATAGATGGGATTGTCTGTACTCCCCAGGAAATGGAGAAATTAGCTTCAGTGACCCTTCATCCATCTATGCAACAAAGGCTACAGAATAACTGATGCCATGGTGAAAGCAACTATTCCTTGTTGGATTGGGTGATGGTGATGGCCGCAGTGTGGACAGTGTGGCCCAATGTGGGGGATATGCCCAAGACTGTAAGTAAATGGCAGTCATATGGGGAGCTAGTGTAAGTGATCTAGGAGTTGGGGATACAACAAGCCTTGTTCAATTTAGATACACATGTCCCTGATGAGGAGCAGTTTACAGCAGGGATGAGGGATTTGGTGTTGCAAAACATCTCCTCAGCATCCTTCAGGTCCCTTGTGGATACATTGGCCCTGTATGTGGAACAAAAGATTAATGAAGTCACCACAATGGTGGCAAGTTTGGATGAGACAGAAAGCTGTTGCCAGCAGAATGGCATATGGGCCACTGCCTGACAAATGGAAAAGTTTTCAAAAAAGACTGGAAAACCCATAGGGGTCACTCATGTCCAGATGTGGGTAGACATTGTAGGAGCTGGTGTAGACCAAGTTAAGATAGATGGGAAACCTAACTCTCATTTACTGGAGGTAAGGAAGCAGTTGAGGGAGGATCAGAGGTTCACTTCCATGAGAAGCAATGTCCCTGAAAAGAGCACTATGGAGTCCCAGGGAACCTGAGCAGTGCACTTTGAGGACTACATGCTGCCCTAGGAGGTGCTTTGTTTCCCTTTGAATAAGATGAGGGCCAAGGAACTCATCTACAGGGGCAGGTGGGTACCAGAGGCCACATGAAGAGGTTGCTATTTACTGGTCCCCAACCAATGTGCAGTGAGTGTTGGCCTTAGTGGATGTGAGGGCTGGATGCACCCTGTTACATGACAACCTGGATATATTTCAAGATCCAGTGTCATATATAGATGGCTATGGGGAGAAAAGTATCCAGGTGAAAGCTATACAATTGCCCTTTGGAATAGGGCAATTGCCCTCTAAAGAATACAAAGTTCATGTTTCCCCAGTACCAAATTATATACTGGGCATAAATGTGCTCCGAGATCTGTGGCTACAGACAACCCTGGTGAGTTCCACCTACCAGTGCGGGTGGTGAAGGCAGTAGAACAAGGGCATGCCAAACACCCTCCAGTATGGTTGCCTGTTCTCTGGTGGGTCACTAATACCAAGCAATATAGATTGCTAGGAAGCCATGATGAAATCACAGGCACTTTTGCAGACCTAGAAAAAGTGGCTGTTATATAGCCGGCCCATAGTTCATACAGTTCTCCTATATGTCCAGTGCATAAGCCTGATGGTACTTGGAGAATGACTGTGGACTACTGAGAGTTAAATAATGTGGTCCCTCCACTGCATGCTGTAGTGCCTTTGGTGGCCAAGTTGATGGATCAGCTAAGCCATGAGCTGGGCACATATCACTTTGTGGCCTATCTAGCAAAAGCTTTCTTTTCAATTGACATCACCCCTGGGAGTGAAGATCAATTTGCCTTCACCTGGGAAAGATGACAGTGGATGTTTACAGCCCTACCTGAAGGATATTTGCATAGCCCTACATGGTGCCATGGTTTGGTAGTCTCTGACCTAGCCAAGTGGGAATGGCTACCTACAGTGTTCATGTACCATTATATTGATGACCAGTGATCAATCAGTGATTCTCTTGCAGATTTGGAGAAGGCTGTTCCCCTTCTTTTGTCACAGCTGAAAACATGTGGCTGGGTGTTCAATGAGAGCAAATTGCAAGTGCCTGGATTATATGTCAAGTTCTTCGGGGTTGTAGGTCGAGTAAGACTAAAGTTATTCCTGATGCAGTTATTGGTAAGATACAAGCCTATTCTACCCCAAATAAATAGTTGAAAACATTTCTAGGTTTGTTGGGGTACCAGATAGCTTTTGCCCCCCACTTAGCTCAGTTGATATGGCCTTGCATGCCCTGGTGTGCAAGGGAGCCACTTGGGATTGGACTCCAGAGGCAGATCAGGCCTTTGCTGATGCTTAGAGAACAATTAAGGCAGCTCAAGCCTTGCATGTTTTTGAACCTGCCCAGCCTTGTGAATTAAATGTGCATGTTGCTCCTGAGGGATTTGGCTGGAGTCTGTGGCAATGTTTAGAACACTTGTGACAGTCCATAGGGTTTTGGGCCCAATTGTTGGAAGGGAGCAGAAAGCTGGTATTCCCTCATGGAAAAACAATTGGATGCTGTGTATGTGACATTATTGGCTACTGAGAATGTAATTGGCACAGCACCAGTTACAGTCAGCACCACCTACCCCACAGAGGGTTGGTAAGAGTGTGGACCTCAAAGCCCCAAAGTGGGGCAGCCCAAACACCTACACTGGCAAAATGAGGGCACATTGACAGCAGCAGAGTATGCTTTCCATGAGCCCTTTGTGTGTGGAACTCCAGGAGGTCCTGGGGCCAGTGACTTTTGTGGATAGCATGCCCTCTACTGAGCCCCCTTTGGGGACTGAGCCACAAGCTAGTCCCTACCAAGGAGGTAGAGCCCCTGTGCCGGCAGATGCATGGTCTATGGATGGCTTAAGTGAGGGCAGCCTTGGACTTAGATGGCAGTTGCCATTCAGCCTGAGTCTGATACCATTTGGTATGATACTGGGACTGGCCAGAGCAGTCAATGGGCAGAGCTACATGTGGAATGGTTGACTGTAGCCAATGAATTGTCACCCATTGCTGTCTACACTGATAGTGCAGTCTACAGAGGACTGACCCTATGGATTTCTACTTGTCATTTAAACAAATGATCAGTCGCACATAGGCCCTTGTGAGGCAAGCCTTGTGGCAGGAACTATGGGAGTTAGGTCATCGAAAGCAGGTGACTGTGTTCCATGTGACTGGACATGCACTTTGGGTCTCACTGGGGAATGATGAGGCCAATACCTTGGCAAAGTTCCAAAGGCTAGAGATTGCCACAGGAGATAGAGCTCCCAAAAGTGATGTGGCACAGTGGCTGCATCGAGGCTTGTTACATGCAAGGAAAAAGACAATGTGGGCCACTGTACATGCCTAGGGACTGCCAGTGATTTTGGCAGGGGTGCAAAATGGCTGTGAGCAATGTGTGATATGTTCAAAAGATCACCCCAGGCAAACCCCCAGGCACCTCAGGCCGGGTATTGAGGGGCAGATCACTCTAACTCACTGACAGGTGGACACTGCCCCACTCTGAAGACTATGGTTATGCCATCACTTGTGTAGATATTGCTGTAGGCCTGTTGGCGGCCTATCCAGCTGGACACCTGGAATAGAGGGCTGTATTGCAAGTGTTAGCATGCCTCTGTGTGGCGTATGGACGCCCTCTAGTGGTTGAAAGTGACTAGGGCTCTCATTCACTGGAATTCAAGTGCAGAAATGAGCATGAGACATGCATATTGAATGGAGGTTTCATGTCCCTTACAACCTAAAGGCCATGGGAATTATAGAATGATACAACAGCTTATTGAAACAAGAGCTTCAAGCCAGTGCAACACCACCAGCTGTGGCGGGATGAACCAAAAGGTTATGGGATGTCCTGTGAACCTTTAATGAACACAGCTGACACAGTGGCCCAACTCCAGTAGAAGCATTGCTCCATTATGCCCCTGCACACACACAGGCCCCAGTCTAAACAAAGGATATTTTGCTGAAACCTGGATTTGACAATAAGGTAATATATTGCTGCCAGTGCTGACCTGACTTGAGAAGGAGCAGACCCTAATGTGGCCTTGGCCTTGGGCTATTCAGGCCCCCTACATGCACGGGTAGCCCTTATAGCACAATGGGGGCCTGAACTAGAAGCTAGTTTACAAGTAACCCCGTGGGTTACAGGACAGTGACCTCCCAGGGTACAAGTAACTCACCCAGGGGTTGCAGACTGAGCCACTATACTAAAAGGGAATTTTGTGTTCACCATGTAGCCTATTATGGGTTCTCCTCTGTTGTTGCATATTGAACCTGCAAAAGCCTCTCTTTTGGCTAAGTGAGTGGTATGCCTTTCCAGGAAGGCTGTTGCTCCCAGCCACTGTGTTATCAGCTGACAAGACATTGGCACATATCTCGCCTGAGGCATAGGACATGCCACTGCTTGTACCTCTGACATCCCTTTCTTTTCGCCCTTAGGTTTGTTTGAACTAACACCCTAGTTGATTGGGCTCACACTTACATGACACTTGTTAATCAATTGACTTGCTGAATCTGCATTGAGTTGCCTGTTAGTGCCTCAATGGGCTCTCATGGAAAATTAAAGTAACCACTGAGGCTAATTGGACCTAGTTAAGAATGTGGAATAGCACTAAACCACAATGAAACTTAACCAAGGAAAATATACTTGCTGGGGTGAGAGAGCATATGAATCACTCTTGCCCCTGGATGGGATACTCCATATGGGATGGTCTCAGCTGGTTGACAGCTGAAATATTAGAGCCTCTTGCAACCATTCCCCTCTGCACTGAGAGTTTAAAAGGAAGGGCCCATGCAGGATGGAACCCATCTGGCCTATGCAATAATGTCACTCAAGTTAAAAAGAAGAAATGGGGAAAGAGGAGTGGTGTCTTAGCCTGGTCTGTCCCTTATGGGAGACTTTGGGTCTGTTGGCAATATGACTTTCTGTATCTCTCCCACAACTGGACCAGCCAATGTACATGGGAATGGCCCTTTCTCTCTGCCTGGGTACTGCTACTTTGTAAACATGCCCAATTAATTGGGGAACACTTAAGGCATGCCACAGAGTACATACCCCTTGGTGGTATTACCTCTTAGCCCCTTTTCCCCCATGTAGCCACCATAGTGACAGAAACAGAGATCACTGCTTTAGCAGTGCACATGGCCAGGGCATTTAATGATATCCATAAAGCCCTGGGCATTCTTAATGATCAGGTATATCAGCTGTGAAAGCTAGCTTTGGAAAACCATTTGGCACTTGATATTTTGACAGCCCAGAGGGTGAGGTGTGTGCCCTTGTAGGATCTGACTGCGGTGCTTATTTTCCAGATGTTTACCATAATTTTAGCCAGGCTCTGATGGCCTTGGGGAAAGAGACAACAGATATTGAACACCTGACCAGAGAACACCTGTAAGAATGGTGGTTATCACTGACCTCTAAATGGCACTTGATAATAGTCAATTTTGGGGGGATCTGCTTTTATATTAGTGGCCTGCTGTTGCCATCTCTATTGCTTTTGTGGTTTATGGATGCAGGGATCCACTTTTCTCACCAAGGGACTTTCACAGAAGACACTGAAGAGAATGTACAATGTGTAACCCTGAAGTCGTGGACTGTAGGGAAAATGGAGTCACTTAGGCTCCCTCACCAGACATCCAGTGCCCAGTGACTCAGCTATGTTATCCCACATGCATAGTACCCATGTAGTGTTATATAAGCATGATTTGCACTACACAAGTGCATTTGTTAGCTCTTAGGTAATAGTCAGCTAGATGCCGGCTTTGTTTGCCTTGATATATAAGATGGACAGGATTTTCTGCTGCCACCACCATTATCTCTTGTCTACTCCTCCACAGTAAAGGCATGTCAGATATATCTACAGTATGCCCAAATCATGAGTGAACCTGCCAGGTCTTGAGCACTTGCAATACAGCCATCAATTTTGGCTTTGAGGATCCCTTAACTCATTAATCACAGTCACATTGCTTTACCTTTCTATAGGAACTGCACAGTTTGTATTTTGGCTTACTAGCGTTTAACTCACACAGTAGTGCCTTTTTTTAAAAAAAGTTCTATCTTTATCCAGGTTGCTATGTCTCACTATCATAATAGTATCTTTATATTTCTGGACAGTTTTTAAACACAAAAGTGCTTGATTGCAAGAATTTATGTAGTTTTTTTTTTCTTTATTCCCTAGTAGGTTCACTTCATTGGAATTTTAAACCCAATCCAGAGGCAATAAATTTCAAAATACTATTTAATACCTTATCTTTGGTTTCACATGGGAGTTTGGATATCTCAGGGATATTTCCTCAGTAGTGACAAATATGCCTTATTGTAGTCCATGCTCAATGCCAATAACTCTAAGGCATTTTCTTGTTTTATCTGAATAAATCTAAAATTATCACAAGAGATTACAGGAGGCCCAGAGCTGTGAAATACCCCTGATTTCTTCCTTTACAAGTATTATGCATTCTGCTTCTTTATCTCTCAATGACCCAAAGTTTTAAATGTACTCTGATTTTCAGTCTGTAACAATCATGAATTTCTTCTTTTAATTTTGTTACACCTCTGTAAGTTTTGTCAGATGGAAAGGGGATGGGACTAGGCCAAAAACTTATGTCCACTGAGGATACATCTTAGTACTAGTATTTATAATGGGGAACACCTGAGCTGAAAGCCAGATGGTAAGAAAGTGCCACTGCTAAGAGAAGCATTAGCAACAAGTACACCGTTTGGTATTTGAACAATTTTCTAGTACTGAATCAGTAGTCATTGCTCCAATTCCACCTCAATAAAAGTCAACAAAAAGCTGGATCTCTTATTGCCAATTGTCCATGAAATTGGTGTACATGCTCACTACTGATTTTCAGGGACCCCGAGTCCTATAAAATACCTAACAGACCCTCATTATTCTTCAAAGCATTATGTCTCTGTGAGCATCCTTTTCTTCACACCAAAACTGTCAAAAATGTCAAGGGTCTGAGACTTTACTCTACTTGCTAGCTAACAAATTAGCCTGCCATGATTTCATATATGCTGTCACAGAACATACAACTTCAGAGATGAAGGAATATATTAGAGCACAGAAAGCAGCATGAGAATCAACATGGGATTTCTAACCAGATCTCTTGTGCAATGAAATATAGGCCCAGATAGATGACTGTACATGTATACATATGTACATATAGATCATTTACATATAACATTTATTTAATTGTTTATTATGCCTCAGTTATAATTTTGATTGAGGCTCTTAGGGATAAAAGATTTGAAAAGATAGTGTTTTAAGTTATTAGGAAATTACATAGTATATAGAGCATAAGAATAGCAGATATATAAGTAAGCAATTTTTCAATTTCCTTGAGTTTTACATACATGGATTGAAATATGTACTAGATTCATCCTTAACTCTGACCACCATGTTATGCCTTTCCAGGTGATTCCTAAAACACTTGGATTTATGAGCCCTCGAAACATACCAATATGATCAATCTTTCTACCCCAATGGCTTCAACTTTCCCTCATGGCTTTATATCCTCTCCCTCCCTTCTCCTCTTCCCCTACCAAAGTCTTGACTTTCTCCAATTTTCTTACTTAGTAAAACCATTTCTTTGGTGAAATATAATTCTCCTTAAATTCTTTGCAGTAGTATTTGACTAAAGAACACTACAGAAAAAAATTATACTTGATGGCTTGAACCTCAAACACACCTTTAATCTTGTTAAATAATTAAAATATGTCTGCAGAGTTTAATCACTCCCCTTCTCCTGGGTGATTATTTTAAAACTCTCTTGCCTCCTCAAACATTCAAAACTTCCTTCCCTATCTAGTTCTTAGCTTATCAGTTTGCATCCATCATTTATCTTATCATTATCATGGTCATCATGTTTATCATAATGATAGAACCAAAAATAATTTTTCAGAACAAATCTTCATTTTTGTTCCACATAGTTTAATTTCTTCTTCTCTGATACATTTTCTTTGATTGTATTGAATATTAAATAGTATTAAGCATTCATAGCAATAATTTAGTTCACTTATTCTTTTATTATAATGATATAGACTAAATCATATAGTAAATGAAATTTTAATAGTAAGCCAAAAACAATAATTAACTAAAATTATGTAGGAATTGTCTTAGAGTGTATATGTGTGTATATATATATATATATAGCACAATGATAAATACTAATTTATATACAATATAAAAATATACTTTTAGTATTCCATTGTATAAATATACCACATCTTCTTTATCCAGTCATCTGTTGATGGACATTTAGGCTGTTTTCATGTCTTGGCTATTGTCAATAATGCTGCTATGAACATTGGGGTGCACTTTTTTTTTTTTTTTGAAGTAGACTTCCTTCTGGATATATGTCCAGGAGTGGGATTTCTGGTTCATATGGTAAGTCTATTTATTCCTAGTCTTTTGAGGAATCTCCATATTGTTTTCCACAGTGTCTGCACCAAACTGCATTCCCACCAGAAGTGTAGAAGGGTTCCCTTTTCTCTATAGTCTGTCCAGCATTTGTCATTTGTGGACTTTTGAAAGATGGCTATGCTGACTGGTGTGAGGTGATACCTCATCACAGTTTTGATTTGCATTTCTTTGATAATTAGTGATATTGAGCATTTTTTCATGTGCCTATTGATCATTTGTATTTCTTCCTTGGAGAATTGCTTGTTCAGGTCTTCTGCCCATTTTCGGATTGGGTTGTTTGTTTTTTTCTTATGTCATATAAGCTGCTTATACATTCTGGAGATCAAGCCTTTGTTGGTTACAGCCATAAAAGATGACAACATAACACCATTTGTAGCAACATGGATGTTCCTGGAGAATGTCGTTCTAAGTGAAGTAAGCCAGAAAAAGAAAGAAAAATACCATATGAGATCACTTACATATGGAATCAGAAAAAAAAGAACATAAATACAAAACAGAAACAGACTCAATGTAGAGAGTTTCTTTCCCACTACAAATGGAATGATGAGAAACTTGAACAGGACTCAATTCTATAATTTTTATTATGAACATATCGAGAGAAATGCTGTCTGCTGAAGTTCATCTAAATTCTAAATATAGTTTACACTGAGACAAAATTAATCAGTTTAATGATTGTGTTATTAATCCAAATAACTTAAATATGATCAAGATGTTTTAAAGATTTAAAAAAAGAATAATTTAATTGATAATGCCCAAAGCCACAATTTGAAATAAAAACTAAATGTGGCTTCAGAAAAACTTAAGGGTAATTTTATAATATTATATGAGTTAAAAATAATAACTGAAAGTATATTGATACTGGGTTGTCAATGATCCTAGGCCCTATTTCAGTTGATAGAGCTAGTGAACTCAACTGAATTAAAATCACACAACATGAGAGTTGTGGGTTAAGTTTTACTGGCAGCAAAATGAAGACTGTAGCCCGGGAGACAGCATCTCAGTTCTGAGAAAATGTTCCAAAGAAGCAGGAGGAAAACTCAGTATTATATATGATTTTAGTGAAGAGGGGTAAATACAGTCAAGTACATGTTTAGGTAGAGGCTTGCTGCTAGTCACAAGTAGCAGATGTCACTGTTAATAGTTTTATTGCTTTTCTAGATATGAGGAGATGCAAGAATTTGGGCTCATAAACTCTTATCCTGAAAATATCTAACCTTCCAAAGACCTGTTCAGCCAGATTTCCCAGAGCATGGAGTGCCTGATTCCCTATATCCATCCTGAATTCCTTGCAGGATGTGTTGTTGGTCAGCAGCTGCAGTGGCTCATGATTTAATCCAAGCAGAGTTAGATGGCTAGGGCCATCATGGTCCAGTCTTGCAGAGGCAAATGCCAAATTTTAGTTAGCAGGGCCCCTTCATAGTTATAAATGTGATGGTAGTTTGGGAGGCATTTCATGACCATGTTTTCCCACAGTGCTAAGAATGCTTATTCCTAGGCCAGGTGATGATTTCGTTGATAGGTCACTCAATGAGCTGTTATGGGACTAGGCTTTATTAACAGCAGGAAAAATTCTCTGGACCACCCATCTTACCAGTGTGATATGGTCAAGGAAAACATTCCCTCTTATTGCTTCTTCCCATATCTGGAGTTACGCTATTGCAATCATTGGTCTCATATGGAATATACCTGATCCACTGCTTCAAGTCTCCTAGTCATTATTTTATCAGAGGCTCAGTCACACATTTGGTAATGTAAGAAGCAACAATTTTATAAAACAGGAAAAATGCAAATAATATGGTTAACAATATTAGGTCATAAATAAGAATTTTAGTCAAGAACTTCCATTAGTTGTGACCCAGTGTATCCCCAGGTCATCTGACTTAGTCTGTTTTGTACTGATCCTTATCATTAAGGAAGATGTTACACAGGGATTGTTCATAAGGCATCCAGCCAAATTTCCTAGTATTATTAGGTTGGTTATCCTTAGTATAGTTTAATTTTTTTCCAAAATAAACTTAATTTAAATTTAAATGACCATAGCCTGGTGTTAACCATATAGGCCCTTCCCATAATTGAGGGAGGTTATTTTCTTTGCCTGAAATTTTACTTGTTGCCTTGATTGAACTTGAGTATTCTTATAAGAAAATTCATATGTATGGCCAGGCTCAGATCAGGTATTATTAAATAGTCAGGTGAGGGGACCCACCTAGTAATATTAGTAGTGGCCTAAATAAAACTATAATTTCTTTGTTTTACAGTAAATTGTCTAAGGGTTATCTAGTTAAAGCCTTGGAGTGGGGAACCTCAACAAGGTAACCCAAAAGAACTGGATATATGTAATTGACCATAAGCCTAACAATTGGATTAATTTTAACTCTACATAAGATTGTGAAATACATTTAGTTCATAAGTGAAGTTGTGAGCAATTATCAAAATAATTGGTACAGGCCTGGCCTGGTATCTTGGGTCAGCTCTCTATCTCAGACGTTGTCTTCTTATCTTAATCTCGTAGCTTCTCCTTTGTTTGAGCATTGTTTTGGGGTGATTTTGAAGTCAGCAGCCCTCTCTATGGGCCAGTCCAGTGCAGAGGCACTTTGTAAAAGGGAATATTAACCGAAGATTCAATTCCCTTAAGTTTCACTGTGCATGAGCTACTTAAGAGTATCTGACAAAGGTTCTTCCATCTAGGTTGGAGATACTTCTTAAATTGTGTCTTTTCTTGGATGCATAATCTCCTGGTTGCAGGTCATGGGGTATCAGATCTTTATACAAAAATAGATTTGTGAGATAAGCTTCAGAAACAAACTTAGAATATCCTTTAAATAATTCAATTGAACTTTATAATAAATAAAAAAAAATAGCAAGGAACTATCTGGGAAGTGAGTCTTAGGCTGTAAATACAATCCTCCATTAACAAAGCTAAGATGCAATATTCACTGAAACATAATCGCTTTCTCTCTAAAATTACCCTCATTTTTATCAAATACAACCAAATCAAAATTAATTAGTCCACAAATTAAGTCTGATTATTTGATCATATATGCTTTTTTAAATTGGCTGTGCCAGAATTTTTTTTTTCTTTCCTTTCTTTATTGAAGTATAGTCAGTTTGCAATGTTGTGTCAGTTTCTGGTATACAGCATATTGCTTCAGTCATACATGAATATACATATATTCATTTTCATATTTTTTTCCACCATAAGCTACTACAAGATATCAAATACAGTTCCCTGTGCTGTACAGTATAAACTTGTTTATCTATTTTATATATGCCAGTCAGTATCTGCAAATCTTGAACTCCCAGTTTATCCCTTCCCACCCATTTCCCAATGATAATCATAAATCATAGTTTGTTTTCTATGACTGTGAGTCTGTTTCTGTTTTATATATAAGTTCATTTGTCTTTTTTTTTTTTAATATTCCACATATTAGTGATATTATATGGTATTTTTCTTTCTCCTTCTGGCTTATTTCACTTAGAATGACATTATCCAGGGCCATACATGTAGCTGCAAAAGGCACTATTTTATTAATTTCTATTACTCAGTAGTATTCCATTGCATAAATATATCACAACTTCTTTATCCAGTCATCTGTCAATGGACATTTAGAATGTTTCCATGTCTCAGCTATTGTAAATAGTGCTGCTATGAACATAGGGGTGCAGGTGTCTTTGAATTAAGGTTCCCTCTGAATATATGCTCAGGAGTGGGATTGCTAGATGAGATAGTAAGTCTGTTTAGTCCTTTGAAGACTGTCCATACTGTTTTCCACAGTGGCTGCACCAAACTGCATTCCCACCAACAATGTTGGAAGGTTGCCTTTTTCCCACACTTTCTCTATTATTTATTGTTTGTGGACTTTTAAATGATAGCCACTCTGACTGGTGTGAGGTGATACCTCATTGTAGTTTGATTTGCATTTCTCTGATAATTAGTGATATTGAGCATTTTTTCACATGCCTATTGGCCATTTGAAAGTCTTCATGGGAGAATTGCTTGTTTAGATCTTCAGCTCATTTTTGGATTGGGTTGTTTGTTTTGTTTTCTTATTAAGTCTTATGAGCTGTTAATATATTCTGGAAATTAAGCCCATGTCAGTCTCATCTTTTGCAAACATTTTCTCCCATTCCATAGGTTGTTGTTTTGTTTTGCTTATGATTTCCTTTGCTGTGCAAAGCCTTCTAAGTTTAATTAGGTCCCACTTGTTTATTTTTGCTTTTATTTCTATTGTTTGAATAGACTGCCCTAGGAGGACATTGCTCAGATATATGTGAGATAATGTTTTGCCTATGTATTCTTCTAGGAGATTTATTGTGACTTGTCTTATGTTTAAGTCTTTAAGCCAATTTGAGTTTATTTTTGTGTATCGTGTGAGGGAGTGTTCTAGCTTCATTGATTTACATGCTGCTGTCCAGTTTTCCCAACACCATTTGCTAAAGAGATATCCTTCATTCCATTGTATGTTCTTGACTCCTTTGTCAAAGGTTAGTTGACCATAATTTTGTGGACTCATTTCTGGACTCTCTATTTTGTTCCATTGATCCATATGTCTGTTTTTGTACCAATATCATGATATTTTGATTACTGTAGCTCTTGAGTATTGTCTGAAGTCTGGGAGAGTTATTCCTCCAGCCTCTTTCTTTTTCTTCAGTAATATTTTGGCAATTTTAGGTCTACAGTGATTCCATATAAATTTTAATATGATTTGTTCTAGTTCTGTGAAAAATGTCCTAGATAATTTAATAGGGATTGCATCAAATCCATAGATTTTCTTGGGCAGCATAGCCATTTTAACATTTAGTCTTCCAATTCCGGAATAGCGGATATAGTTCCATTTCTTTATGTTTTTCTTTAATTTCCTTAATCAATCTTTTGTAGTTCTCCATGTATAAGCATTTCACCTCCTTGGTTAGATTTATTCCTAGGTATTTTATTACTTTGGATGTGATTTTAAAAGAGATTGTTTCTTTAATTTCTTTTCCTGTTGATTCATCATTAGTGTAAAGAAATGCAAATGATTATTGTGCATTAATTGTGTACCCTGCTAATTTGATGAAATATTTATTAGTTCTTGTAGTTTTTGTGTGTAACTTTTAGGGTTTTCTATATATAGTATCATGTCATCTGTATATAGTGACAATTTTAACTCATCTTTTCCAATTTGGATCCCTTATATTTCTTTCTCTTGCTTGATTGCTGTGGCTAGGACTTCCCAAACTATGCTGAATAGAAGTTGTGAGAGTAGACAACCTTGTCTTGTCCCAGATTTTAGTGGGAAGGTTTTGAGTTTTTCACCATTGAGTACTATGCTCGCTGTAGGTTTGCCATAAATAGCTTTTTTATGTTGTGATATGCTCTCTCTATACCCATATTGGTAAGGCTTTTTATCATTAATGGGTGCTGAATTTTATCAAATGCTTTTTCTGCATCTATTGAGATGATCATGTGGTTTTTGTGCTTTCTTTTGTGGATATGGTGTATCACACTGATTGATTTACACATGTTGAACCATCCTTGTGTTCCTGGGATGACCCTAACTTCATCATGGTATATGATCTGTTTTGTGTGCTGTTGGATTCTGTTTGCTAAAATTTTATTGAGGAATTTTGCATCTATGTTCATCAGTGATTTTAGTACTTAATTTTCTTTTTTGGTAGTGTCTTTGTCCAGTTTGGGTAACAGCGTGGTGGTGGCATTATAGAATGAGTTTGGGAATACTCTTTCCTTTTCAAGTTCCTGAAAGAGTTTGATAACAGGTATGAGTTCTTCCTTCTATATTTGATAGAATTCCCCAATGAAGCCATCCAGTACTGGACTTTTGTTTGTAGGGAGTATTTTTTTTTTTTTTTTAGTTGTTAATTCAGTTTAATTTCTAGTAATCGGTTTGTTCAAGTTGTCAGTTTCTTCTTGATTCAGTCTTGGTGGTCTGCATGTTTCCAGAACCTCACCTATTTCTTCTAGGTTATCCATTTTGTTTTCATAGTATTCTCATATGATATTTTGTAACTTCTGTGGTATTGGTTATAATTTCTCCATTTTCCTTTCTTATTTTGATTATTTGTGCTATCACTTTTCTCATCTTTATGAGCTTGGCCCGAGGTTTGTCAATTTTGTTCACTCTTTTAAAAAACCAGTTCTTGGTTTGATTAATTTTTGCAATTTTTTTAAATCTCTATTTTATTTATTTCCTCCCTAATCTTTATTATTTCCTTCCTTCTACTGACTTTTAGTTTTGTTTGCTCTTCTAACTCTAATTCTTTTAGTTGATAGGTTAGATTGTTTATTTGAGATTGTTCTTCTTTAGGAAGGCTTTATTGCTATGAAATTCCCTCTTAGGACTGCTTTTGTTGCATCCCATATATTTTGTGTGCTTATGTTTTCACTGTCATTTATCTCAAAGTATTTTTTTTAATTTCTTTGATTTTGTCATTGACCAATTGTTTTTTTAGTAGCATGATGTTTAATCACCATGCTGTCATTTTTTTTTTCTTTTTTCTTTTTCTGTAGTTGATTTCTAGTTTCATGGCACTGTGGTCAGAAAAAATACTTGAGATAATTTCTAAATTCTTAAAATTGTGGCTTCTTTTGTGCCCCAGTACATGATCTATCCTGGAAAATGTTCCATGTGCACTTGAAAAGAATGTATATTCTATTTTGGGGGGATGCAATGTTCTGAAAATATCAACCAAGTTCAACTGTTTTATTGCAGCACTTAGTTTCTCTTTTGCTTCATTAATTTTCTGTCTGGGAGTCCTGTCCAGTGATGTTAATGGGGTGTTAACTTCTCCTACTATGATTGTGTTCCCATCAGTTTCTACCTTTATATCTGTTAATATTTGCTTTATGTATTTTGGTGCTCCTAAATTGGGTGCATATATGTTAATAAGTGTAATATCCTCATCTTGTATTGCTTGTTTAATCATTATATAATGTCTTTATCTTTCCTTATGGTTTTGTTTTAAAGTCTATTTTGTCTGAAATCAATATTGCTACTCCTGCTTTCTTGTCATTTCCATTTGCATGGAACATCTTTCTTCATCCTTTCACTCTCAGTCTATGTGTGTATTTCTCCCTAAATTGGGTCTCTTGAATGCAGTATATCATGGGTTCTTATTTTATTATCCAGTCTGCCACTGTATGTCTTTTGATTGGAGCATTTAGTCCATTGACATTTACAGTAATTATTGATAGATGCGTATTTATTGACATTTTGAACTTAGTTTTCCAGTTGATTTTGTATTTCCTCTTTATTCCTTTCTTTTTATTTTTGGGGTTTGATAATTTTCCTTTGTATTACCTTGCCTTCTTTTTATTTATTTTTCAACTCTATTGTAAACTTTTTGCCTGTGGTTACCCTTATTTTGTACATATATTAACCCATTAGTATATCTGTTTGTTTTAAACAGATAGTAATATAATCTCAAACCCATCTTACTGAGAATAAAAAAAAAAAAAAAAAGAAAAGAAAAGAAAAGAAAAAAACTATATTTCTTCCCCGCCTCTCCCACTCTTAATGATTTTGATGTCCTCTTTTACAATTTCATGTCTATTCTGCTGTAGTTCATTGTAGTTATCACCTTTCCAATTATAATTTTCTGCTTTATCTAGCATCCTGCTTATTTTCTATTTAGAGTAAACTTTTCAATATTTCTTTTAGCATAGGTTTAGTGTTGCTACATTCTTTTATTTTTTGTTTGTCTGTGCAGATCTTTATCTCTCCTTATATTCTAAGGGATAGCCTTGCTGGGTAAAGTATCCTAGGTTGCATCTTTTTTCATTCAGGACTTTGAATATGTCTTTCCACTCCCATCTGTCCTGCAGCATTTCTGTAGAGAAATCAGCTGAAAGCCTTATGTGGGATTCTCTTGTAACTAAGTCTTTCTCTTTCTTTTGTTGCCTTTACAATCATTTCTTTATCCTTAACCCTGTCCATCCTGATTATAATATGTCAGTGTGGATCTGTTTGGCTGCTTCTTGTTTGGGACCCTCTGAGCTTCCTGTACTTGGATATCTGATTCCTTCTTTAGTTGTGGGAAATTTTCAGTCATGATTTCTTCAAATGCCTTTTCAATCCCCTTTTCTCTTTCTTCTCTTTCTGGGACCCCTATTATGCATAGGTTGTCATGCTTTATATTATCCCATAGGTCCCTTATATTGTTTTCATTGGTTTATGTTTGTTTTTCTCTCAGCTGTTCTGATTGGGTGACTTCTGTTGTCCTGTCTTCTAAGTAACTTATTCATTCCTCTCATTATCTAGCTTACTTTTTATAGTCTTGAGGTCAGCTCTCATCTCAGCAAATGAGTTTTCCCATTTTAATTAGCTCCTCTTAATAGCTTCAGTTTCCTTTTTGACATACTCTCTGACTCTAAACACAATCTTTTTTAGTTCCTTCAGTATTTTGATCACTCCTTTTTTGAATTCATAATCTAGTAGACTATCAAGGTCTATTTTATTGATCATTCTTTCAGGGGATTGCTCTTGTTCTTTTAATTGGGATTGGTTCCTCTGTTTATTCATTTTACTTGTATCTCTCTGACACTGTGGATTCTGGAGTATCAGATATCTACTGTGGCCCTGAAGGGATTTGTTTGTTTGTTTGTTTGTTTATTTATAGCAAATGCAGAAATAAAACTAAAAAAGACAAAGAAAAAATTTCCAAAACCAAAGCAAAACAACACTACCACCAAAACAACAACTTTTTTTTTAATTTAAAAGAAAAAAAAAATTTGAAAACAGAGTATAATCAATAATAGAACATAACAAAGTGAAATAAAAATCCAATTGAGACAAATAAAAAAAAATTAAAAGAAGAAGAGATTTGAAAACAGAGCATAATCAATAACAAGAACAAAACAAAGGGAAATAAAAATCCAATTGAGACAAATTAAATAAATTTAAAGGAAAAAAATTTGAAAAAAGAGTATAATCAATAACAGGAAAATTAAACATATAGAAATATAGATCAAATTGAGACAAATTTTAAAAATTAATTTAAATAATACTAAAAAGAAAATTTTAAAAAGGATTAAAATAAAAAGAATTTTAAAAAATTAAAAAATAAAAATTAAAAAAAAAAAAGGATCATGTGTTTCTTGTAGACTTTTCACTCCTAATAATTTTGTTGCAAGGTCATTTTTAAGTACGGATTTTTGCCATGTCTTCCTTCAGTGCCTTTTGGCTATTATCCCTTTGGTTGGGGGTGAGGCCAGTGTTTTGGTGACCAGAGCCTGCCCTGGCTATTGAGTGGGGCCTCCTTTTTGTTCTGTGGTTGTTGCTGCTCCTGCCTTTGCCCTGCTGGGTGAACTGTGCTGGCTGGTCAGAGGCCCTTGGGTTTTGTCCCCAGTCTGTGCTGCTCCTACTGCTGTGTTCCAGTACTTTGTCCCAGCACTGGTAAGTGGCCAGGTCTTGTGGGTCCTGCTGCCCTGCCTCCCAAAGCCATGTCCTGGTGCTGTGTCAGTGCAAGGTATATGGGGAGGTTGCTCCCTGTTCAGTGATGCTCCCCACACCCCTCTGTTCTTGGTAGGTGGGCCCACATAAAATGGCCACACCAGCACTTGCACCCCTGTGTGCCAGAACTCCGCTTCTTGTTTGTTTGTCTTAGAGTGGCGAGTCCACAGAGGCACCAGGGCAGAAAGTTCCCCTCTGCCTGGGACTGTAAACAAATCTGAGTCCTATCTATGAGGTTGTAGAGCCCCTAGTTATGGATTCAGGTTTCAACCCCACCTCCACCTAACAGCCAAGTACCAGGGAATATGGTGGTTGTGGCTGAGCCCCACCTCTCTTCTCCCAAGAGAAGGCAGTAATGGTACTGTGGGTCTGTGGAGACAAATGCTATGGCAGCCCTCCCCCCAGGGCACACCAGCAATGTTGCTTTGCCTTTTTTTTTTTTTTTTTTGTATTTTGTGGGGGACCCAGGCTGTTCTGTTCTGTATACCCCCATAGCCATGGCACACAGCACACTGCAGTTCCTCAAGGTTCTCTTTGTACAGTCGGCCCCAGTCCTCCTCCCAGCTTGGGCAGCCTGTCCCATCCAACCCCTGTGGCTTGCATCTGGGGCTGGGGGCCACAGAAACCCTTTGTGCCTGCTTCACCTAGTTCTGTAAGTCAGGGCTACTCTGTAAAGATCTGAGCTTCAGAGTTCCCTTTCTGACATGCTGATCTCTGCATTGGAAAGAGGGAGACCCAGGGTGTAAGCACTGTTCCTTCTTTGCTGCTTCTTCCCCATAGGACCAGTCCCACACTAATTTCCTTTTTCTTCTTTATTTTTTCCTTTTCTTCTAACAGATGTGTGGCATATTTTGTCTTTTGAAGAAGGTGATGTTCTGTCAAAGTTCAGCAGGTGTTCTGATTGGATGGGTGCATCCATGGATGTCACTTTAGACATATTTGTGGGAGAAGGTGAGCTATGAGTGTCCTTCTACTCTGCCATCTTGGCTGCTCTCTCCAGGACTTTTCATAAGGAGTCTCAGTTTGAAATTTTAATAAGGTCTTCTAGGGCCAGGAAAACCATGTCAAGGACTTCTCACAGATTTTACCTTACATAGTTAGGTGAATTCTTTTCTTTTCAAGGTCCTCAAAATATGCTGAGATTCCTCTTCTTGTTAAGAGGTGGTCTTCCTAATTTATCTGATAAATCCCCTTGGGAACCTAATAGGTTCCAGTCTCTGGAAGGATCAGATAGAGAGGAAAGATAACTGTTCTAAGTCTGCTTGCATATCATTTACCAAATTGCTGTGAGTCATAATTAGCTTAAGAAGAACAGTTCCTTTATATCTGGAAAACACAGACTAAAAGCCAATAATGTTTCAGACAGGATCTATAAAAATTTATAACCATTATTTGCCAATTCACTCAGTCCTATTTAACTAATCCTTTTTGTTAACAGTTTTATGAAGTCGTCAGGTTTTCCATTAGAATTCTTTAACTTCTTACCCAGTTCAACATTATGTTATGAAAGTTATCGAATGTATGTACTTATCAAAGAAGTCTTTTCTATAAACTTTCTTGAAGAGGAGGCATTTGCAAAGGCATCAGGGTAAACCAAAACTTAAGGCACAGTCAAAACCTTGATTACAATGTAATTGACAAGAAACCTGGATATTTCTGTGACATATAACATTTTAAGATAATATCTTGAATTATGACTGATTGCATTTTACCAAGATATAACAGATTTTTAAGAGTTCTATACAATTTCTAGAATATTTATATTAATAATATTTATCCTAATATAACCTAAGAGGATTACTTATTTGACAACACTTTCTATGTAAGTTAGCATACCAAATGAACATAATTAGTTTAATATCTCTTTTTGGGATGTTTCAGGGACCCTTTGAAGCAACCCAAACTTAGCCAGGGGTCAATGAAACTTCCTTAAAATTTGATTTGGGAAGTTTATTTTAAAAAGTATCAAAAATGATTCAAAATACTTGGTCAGGTAGGATCACAGGTCACTGTCAAACAATATTTATTCCCTTAGCCAAAGTGATTATAAAACATTTGAAAGGCAAATATGGAAAGTTTAAGAGATTTATGATTAAAGGTAAAAGAAGCTTTTTACTTTGTTATCAAAAACAGATCAACCTTTTAAGAAAAAGTGTCCTCTTATCAGAGAGAAAAACTAAATTCAAGTTTTGCACCAGCTTACTTTTAACAACCAAATCCGTTTACTTATTTGAATTAAATCTAAGTTTAACTAGTCCTGACAATGCACAAAGCTCTTTTCTTAGGGTTTCTTTCCATAAACCATTCATCACTTTCTGTATCCATATTAGTTTCCTCCTTATTTTTCTCCATTCAGAAACAAGTAGCTATAGGACAAACTTACTTTTATTTTTCCTTAACAAAATGCAATTCCATTCCTCATACCTGCTTTACCGAATCACACATCATACTTTACTACTGTATACTGAAATGTTTCCTTTATTTTTCCTAGCAGCTTTAATTAAATTTTTAAGATAGAATCCTTAACTCTTAAAAATCTCAATTTCTAATGAAAACTAAGAAGTAAACAATTATGAATTTCTTTTACATTTGTATTCTGTAGATTGTCAAACAAATATCAATAATAATTTCTAATAATTATGCACTTTCTTATAGAAAATGTCTCATTTTGTCACTAAAAATATTTATTAATAGTCCTCAATACTATTTGTTTCTCTGCAAAATGGAGCCAATATGCAGTAATTAATGTTTCAGTATCTTACTATATTTGGGAATAACATAGCTATTCAATAAACTTACATCATTTAACTTAATTTAGCACAATAACAATTTTAAGTTACCACTGGAGAATTTTTTTTTAAGTAGACATTTCTAAAATATATTACTCTTAAAGTATCATCCAAAGGCTCTTATTTCATTTGCATTCAATTTACTTTTAAAAATTTCACTATACCAATTGCTTTTTCTTGCTGACAGATTTGCACCAGATATAACAAGATCTTATTTGACTTCTATTAAACCTATGTACAACAAAGGCATTATACTTAATGTTAATGACTCTAAAGACATGTCTATATTAATTAAATCAGCAAAATTTAATACCAGATATTAATTTCATACTGAATATTCCAGGTTCATTTGAACATGAAATTCATTCTGGCCAGTTTCCTTTTGTATTTCTGACAATTTATATAAATGCTTACTTTCTTTAGGCCTATTAAGTACATCTTATTTACAAATTAATTTTGATAATATCATCCAAAGGTAAAGACACATATAATACCCACATAGACATTCAGACAGACACAATCAGAGATCTCATAGTTTCATTTTCTAAACTGGGTCATGAATCAGGTTTTACAATATAAAACTCACTAGTATTTCTTTTTTAACTGAAGTACAATTACAGTATGTCAGTTTCTGATGTATAGCACAATGACTCAGTTATGCATATATATACATACACTCATTTTCACGCACTTTTTCATTAGTGGTTATTATAAGATATTGAATATAGTTCCCTGTACAGAATAAACTTGTTTTTAGTCTATTTATATATAGTGGCTAACATTTACAAGTCTCAAACTCCCAAATGTATCCCTTTCCACCCACTTTCTCTCGGTAATCATAAGATTGTTTGCTATATCTATGAGTCTGTTTCTGTAAATCTCACTAGTTTTAACAATTGGAACAAGCTAAATTTAAAAGGTTCCTTCCCTTTTTCTTTTCTTTCCTGCTGTCTCAGGAATTAGAAATGGTCTAGATGAAATAAATATTTCTGAGAGCGCTGGTCTTAAGGCACAGGGAGAGAAAAGCAAGTTCTCCTAGAAGGGCTTTTTCTTTCATTGTCAGAATTCTGAAAAAAAAATTCTGAAAGAAGTAAGTGGGGCTTTCAGTATAGCCCTGTCCACATATATATTCACTCTCATTTCAACTAAAGGCAAAAAGATAATGATCATCTGGATGTACAAGGATACTAAAAAGCATGTGTTATAGAAATCTATCACAGAAAAGAAGTTACTGCTTTTTGGAATATGGACAGTAAGGTATGGGAATTTGGCACTACAGAATGACAAATATTTCAATGAGTGATGAAGAATGTATTCTTCCAATGTTGGTAGAATCAAGTGGCCATAATTCTTAGGTACTAAGTCTAGCAACTTGTCTTGTTCAGCATCATCCTCATCATGACTCACAAACATTATATATATGATAAAGGAAGTCTGATTGGCCCTTCAGATCTAGAAACATTTCTTCCTTAGAAGTAAAGAAAAAATTAGCTTCACAAGTTTCCAAAAGATCTCTGCTAACAGGTGAATGGGAGCACTTTCCACCAGAAAAAAAGAAGTGCCTATCTTTATGTTCCCTTAAGAAGAATTCTAAAGGTAATTATTTGAATGCCTTAATAGGTATGTTAGAAATCCCTACCATCTGTACTGAGTTATTACTCTGACAGAGAGTGTTTATTTTTTGTAGCATTCAAAACTGAAAACGTGGCCCCTGTATCTATGAGGGCTTTAATTGTTTCTCCTTGTATAATCATTTCTACTTCTCTTAGGGTGTTAGAGAAAAGAAGGGGAAAGACTCCCCATGTTCCCTCAGAGTAGCCCTATTCTTGTAAATTTTCTGTTTAACTCATAATTCTAATAAATGTTTAACTCATAATTCCAGTCTAAAATCCAGTTTTCCTTCTAGGCTTCTCCTTCTTAACTTAAAATTTATTTTCTGATGCCCTGGTTTTCTGCAGTAAAAATAAACTTTGGTCTTCTGTATTTGATTGTAGATTGAATGGGGATTAGTTAACCTTCAACTGGCATTGAGTGCTTAATTGCTGCAATTGAAGGTTCATGATATCTGTAGATAGCCTCTTTTCTTTATTTTGAATGATATTGAAAAGTTGGTCAGCCCGTGTACCAAGGGCAATTGTAGGTAATGCAGACCAGTCTAGATCATCTTTTGACTAGAGTAATTAATTCCTCATCTAAGCCTTCTAAAAAGGCAGAGTTAAAAGATCATTTTGGTGATTAGAGAATGATTCAGGTGTCAAACCAGAATATTGCTTAAAAGTTTTTTTTTTTTCCCTAAAACTTTTATAATAGACCAGAATTGATTCATCAGGTCTTTGCTTGCACTGCCGAATCTTTGTCCAGTCTATAGGCTTTAGGAAAAAATACATTCAAGTAACTTTTGAGCTAGTTCCTTGTATTCAGTGTGAGCCTGTGGATTATGTAATTCAGAGTCCATTAGAGGTTGTTTCCATCCTGCCTTCTCTGTCCATTCCCTTGCTTTGTTTTCAGAAACAAATTGATATAGATCTGAAAACCCAGGCTCATAGGTCTGGATGGTTAGCTCAAACTCCTTAGCAAATCCCAGTGGATCCTTACTTGGATTGGTAAATTCCTTAGCCAAGGTTCTAAGTTCTGCTCTGGTCCAGGGTGTGTGCATAAACACCAAGGATGGTTCACCTCTTCCTGTAATAGCTTTTTTTTTTCCTTAAAGGGAGGGGTCTATACTCAACTCTGATCATTTATCCTCCTTACTGGGGAAGAGGGAATAGCAGAAGGTGGAAGAGATGGAAGAGAAAGACAGAGAGTATCTGAACCAGGAAATTCAGGTAGAAGAGGATACAATTGAGAAGCAGAGGGAGAGACATTATCAGTGTTAGTGGCATTTTTTAGTTCTGATATAGTTTCAAGCAATTTCTTGTTATTTTCTGACAAAGAAGTGCCTTCATTATTTTCTCTTTTAGAAGCTTCTAAATACCAATCAAGTAAGCATTCACTCAGTCTGTTTGATCTTATGGCTGGCTTTTTCTAACTGTGCACACAAAAATATCAATTTTGGAATATCAAAATAATCCCAATTTGTCCATTTTAGATTGAGATCTCCTTTAGCATAATTTCCCCAATTAAGGAAGTACTTAAAAGTAGGAGCTCCATACATGAATCTGCCTGGGGTGTTAGTCAGAGGCTGGTTTTCTGACGCCCCTTGTTTCTCTGTTTGAAACACTCTATTTCTCTTTTTAATGTAGAATTTGCCAGGATAAAATTTCACTTTTATCCTGACAAATTTTATTGAGGTAGTCAGTTGGGGAAAAGTGTTGGTTCAGCCTCTTACCTAACCACTTCGTCCAGAGCTTGGTCTCTTTCAACCAGCCCCACCCAGGACATCTTCTCCAGGTGGGTATTTCCCTGATATCTTTCAACCAAGACCCCTCCAGCACACCTCTACTGGATGGGTATTTCTGACCAGTATCTCTCAACTAGAGGACCAGGTACCTGAATACACTACCAAGTAAATCTCAGGACCATCAACCAGTAAGGGAGATCCAAGAACCAGAGGAGACTCACCCAAATTCATCTAGACTCCCCAAGGAGGCAAATGGGCACAAAGGGTCTCTGCTGGTAGCAAAACTCTGGTTCCTTGTAAAGTTTAGGTGAAGGAGAGAAGTCTGCTCTGGGTCCCTTCATGGTTTCCAAAACTGTCAGCTAAAGTAAAATCACACAATGTGAGAGTTGTGGGTTAAGTTTTATTTAGGGGCAAAATAAGGACTATAGTCCAGGAGACAGCACCTCAGATAGCTCTGAGAAAATATTCTAAAGAGGCAGAGGGGAAACTCAGTATTATATATAATTTCAGTGGGGGGGTATTACATGCAGTCAAGCACATGCTTAAGCAGAGGGTTGCTGCTAGTCATGAGAAGCAGATGTCACCATTAATGAGTTTGGCCCTTTTTCTAAATATGAGATGTAAGAATCTGGGCTCATAAAGTCTCCTGAAAATATCTCACTATCTGAAGTCCTGTTCAACCAGTTTTCCCAGAGCATAGAGTGCCTCTTTCCTGATCTTCATCCTGAACTCTTTTCAGAATGTGTTGTAAGTCAGCAGCTGCAGTGGCTTGTGATTTAACCCAAGCAGAGTTAGATGGCAAGTGTCAACTTGATACAATCTTTGTACAGTAAGATGGCAAGTGCCAATTTTTAGTTAGCACTAGTAAATATATGTACTTATGCTGAAACATGTGTGCATGCATATCTATAATTATTACTATATCTATCTGATGATGAATATCTTTCTGATGATACAGTAAAATTTGTCAATATTTAGGGAAAGTACTTATGAGTGTATACAGTATATATAAATGAAGAAATATATATTTTTAATTATATCTCTGACTCTAATCTAGCACCACAGAATTTGTTATAGCTTTCTGTGTTTGCTTAGGTGTACCTTCTTACTTTGATAGTGAGAAATCTGGCTTCCATTGTCTGCTATTATTTACATATTTGTTAAACCCTAGTGAACATATAATTTCAGAATTTATAACCTGCAATCCTGTATCCCTGTAAGAAACAAATTTATCAGAGAGTACAATGTTTCTGTTTAGTTTTATTTTCCCCTTAGTCTTATACTCATTCAAACAGTTTTTCAAAATTACACTTCCCATCACCCTCTTCTATGTAATTATGTCATACAATTGGATTCATTTGTCATATTCAGCATTCCATGCTGAGATTCTTGAAATCTGTTGATTTATTTTTAATTTGAATATGATTAAGTTTTACTCTTTATAGATTTTAACAAATGCATAGTCATATGTCCTACTTAACAGTTTATGTGCTTATTTTAAAAGAGAATATTAGATGGGTTAGGTAGTTATATATGTAGGGGCACCAGGCAGGTAGGTGGAGGAGAGGAAGGATGGTCTGGAAGATGGTAGTATGCCTGCCTCCTGCACAAAGGTACTTTACTTCTAAGTGAGTGCCAGCAAGAAACCTGTTAGAACCTGAGAGCCACGACTGTGCAGTAGCAGAAAGGCTGTAACTGGACACAACCTGATGCTCATAAACTGCATTATATATAATTTAGGGCCCCCATGTGTTTATATATATAGTTTAGGACTCCCATGGGTTTATATATATAGTTTAGGACCCCCATGGGTTTTTCTGGGTACACCATGGATGAGGACATGCACAAAGGGGCCAGACATGAGTAAGCACTCCAGGGACAAAAGTCATCAATCAACCAAGAGACTAATTCTAAGTGAGGATATAAGAGAAAAGGGAGACAAAAACTGCCAATTTTCCTCCCTTGGGTCAGCCTACCTCCTGTTCTTGGAGGTAAACTTTTTCTTTTCTAAATAAATCTTTAAAATCACTTGCTGCACAATGCACCATCTCCTGACTGTAAAATTATCTTTCCAGTATGAAAAGAACTGGGGTCTTTAATTTTTGGGGTAACAGATGTAATAATAAGTTAATAAACCTGAGAGTCTTAGAATGAATGATTTTTATGAAAAAAATTGAAAGTAATACATTTGATTTTAGAAAACAGGGGAAAAAATCAATGGGGAAAAGACAATAAAATGATACCAATAAAATATCTCCCAAAAGCCTTAAATAAATATTAATATAATAAATTATACTCAAATACTATATCACAAAGTGATAAGTGCTATAAAGTATAAAATAGAAAGGAGAGCAGGGTACCTTGGAAGTGAGATGGGAGGTAGTTGCAGCACTTTATGAAGAAGTCAGAAAAAATCTCACTGAGAAGTATAACATGGGCAAAGGAGAGTTAGGCATATAAATATTCAGGGAAGGTTATTGTGATCATTGCAAGTAGATGAAACTTTTAGAGCTGCACAGTCCACTAGCCACAAGGGGCTATTTAAATGTAAATGGACTAGGTTTAATTAAATTTAAAATTGTAACTGTTTCATTGTGTGTCAATGCTTAGTATCCACATGCACATAGTGCCCATTACATATTATTTCCATCCTTGCAGAAAATTCTATTGGGAAGAACTAGGCTTATGTTGGTCTTATATTGGGAATAATATGCTTGCCATTTGAAGAAATAGCAAGATGGTTGAAGTGGAATGAGTGAGAGGAAAAGAAGTCAGCAAGGTTATAAAAGAGAAAGTGAGTAGATGGTGCAGAGAAAATATTTATGTGAAGGAGTTTGTTGGGAGAGGTAGCCTGCTGTGGATCCTCAGTGTCCCCACACATTCTTATTGAGTTTGCCACTCCTTATAGCAGTCTGTGTGACCAGTCACATAGACAACTAAATAGATGAAAGCAACCACAGTGTGACAACTTTGTAACTACATGCTTTTTGGTAGAAGAAGGTCTTGCTCATTTGCTGTTAACTTGGATGTGTGTGGCCTGCTTGAAAACTGTGTGGCCAGGGTTTTTTACAAATCCAAACAAACCAGTGTAGGTGCAGATATCATCTGCCACTCTGTGTGCCACCCATGGGACTTGGGACAAGGGAAATGTACACAAGCAACCTAATACACATACTGCTTGCTTTGCCATGAGTAATGAAGGCATCTGTCTCACAAGTCAAGGGACACTTGTGTCAGTATCCCTGAAAGGGTTGAAGATTAACACAGTAGTTTGTATGGTAGTCAAACTATTTGCCTAAGATTCTCATTTTTTTTATTCAATAAAACACTAATTCAGGTACTTATGTAAAGATATTTTATATATGTAATTAAAATTACAGACCTAAAATAGAGAGATTATCTGAATTATTCTGGTGGCCCTAATGTAATCACTCAAAAGTAGAGAAATTTCCTCATTTGGAGTAAGAAAGATGTGGTGAAAGAGTAAAGTAGAGCAGATGAAATACAAGGGAAGCAATTTATCATAAATGTAATAAATAATGGATTCAGACAGTCTTGTAAGAATTTCTACTGTCACCTAATAAAATGACTAAAAATGAAAAATTCTAAGTAATTTATGACAATAATTTGGAGCAACTGGAAGTCACATGCACTTCTGGTGGAACTTTAAGTTAATGCAACTGCTTCAGAAAACTGGAAGCATTAAAGCTGAACATAGGCATTTCTCATGATCCACTAATTCCACTCTTATTTGTATGTGCATCAGAAATAAATACATATACATGAAAATATGTACTACATGTAAATATCAACATAACTCATAATAGCCCCAAACTGAAAACTGCTCAAATTCCACTATCAGTTGGATAGATAAATAATGACATATGTAATGATCTATTGCAATGAGAATGAACAATTCCATAACATATGCAACAATATGCAGCAATGCATAAATCACTCAAATATATTCTTGATCAAAAGAAATTAAACACACAAAAATGTGCACTATGTGATTCCATTTGTGTAAATCACAAAAGTAGAGGAAATTATCTGTTTTTTTACCTTTGTGGTTAATGACTGGAAAGAAGAACAAGGGAGGCCTGAAGGGTGAGGTAAATATTCTATTTCTTGAGATGGATGCTGGTTACATAGGTGGGTTCAATTAAGGCAAATTCATCCAGCTGTAACTTTATGATTTGTGCCTTTTTGTTTATGTGCATAATACCTAAACAAAATAAAGAAAATATGATACAGCATTTATCCCAAAATAAGGGAAACAACATTCAGCAATTTTTTCTGGACAAATAAAATTGAAAATATTAGGTAGATAGATAGTCATATATTAACATATACAAAAAAAATTCCAGAGGCATTAAGATATATTATTTATAGTATTAAGATATATGAAATATATAAATATACAATATAAGTTCTGTTGTGGGAAACAACATGGCAAGCCAGTGACACGGGTTGGTAAAATAATTTATGAGAGGCCAAGAAAAGTATAAGAACAAGGAAAAGTTTAATAGTTACCCTGCTATAGGCAACAGCAGGCCATACAGATGAGAGGTGCCTATGTGAGCACAGAGGGAAAATGTGCAGGGTCTCTTATTGGGGGGAAGGGGCTCTGAACACAAGGAGTAGTGGAGCTGCATGTTCAAGTCTGCACAGGTAACATTTTACACAGCAAAGGAAACCAAAAGCAAAACAAAATGGCAACATAGAGAATGGGAGAAAATACTTGCAAAAGATAAGAATGATGAGGGCATCATTTCCAGAATATATAAATATCTCATACAATTTAATTATAAAAAAACCCAATTCAAAAATGGACAGAAGATCTAAACAAGCAATCTCCAAAGAAGACATATAAATGGCCAATAGGCATATGAAAAAATGTTCAATATCACTAATTATCAGAGAACTGCAAATCAAAGCTACAATGAGGTATCACCTCACACCAGTCAGAATGGCTATCATTTGAAAGTCCACAAACAATAAGTGCTGGAGAGGGTGTGGAGAAAGTGGAACCCTCTTACATTGCTGGTGAGAATGTAGTTTCAGGCAGCCATTATGGAAAACAGTGTGGAGATTCCTCAAAAGATTAAAAACAGGTTTACTATATGATCCTACAATCCCACTCCTGGGCGTATATCCAGAGGTAACTTTAATTGAAAAAGACGCCTGCACCCCAATGTTCATAGCATCATTATTTACAATAGCTAAGACATGGAGACAACTTAAATGTCCATCAACAGATGACTGGATAAAGAAGCTGTGGTATACTACTCAGCCATAAAAAAATAATAAAATAATGTCATTTTCAGCAACATGGATAGACCTGGAGATTGTCATTCTAATTGAAGTAAACCAGAAAGAGAAAAAAAAAAAAAACATGTGACATCCCTTATATGTGGAATATTAAAAAAAAAAAAGACAAATGAACTTATCATAAAACAGAAACAGACTCACAGACATTAAAAAAAAACTTATGGTCACTGGGAGGGGGGAAAGGGGATGGGAAAGGATAAATTGGGAGTTCAAGATTTGTAGATACTAACTAATATGTATAAAATAGATAAACAACAAGTTTTATACTGTATAGCATAGGAAACTATATTCAATTTCTTATAGTAACTTATGGTGAAAAATAACACAAAAATGAATATACGTATATTCCTATATGACTGAAGTATTGTTCTGTACACCAGAAATTGACACAACATTGTAAACTGACTATACTTCAATAATACAAAACACAAAAAATATACACAAAAAAAGCTGCAACATAAAGGTGGAAACATTACCCTTTTGTGAAAAAGATGAACAAGACTTATGTGTAGCCAATTTTGGGTATTATCAGAGAGATCCAATGTGTTGCTGTGAGCATGATTATCTGATAAGGGAAGAAGGACTTAGGTCTGTCTAATGATAAGTGCATGAATGTCAAAAACTTGCTAGATCAATGATTAAAGAAGGTTTCCAAAAATTCCTTAAGGGCATATATGGGAGTAGAAGGTGGGCAAATACAGTAGGTAGCTAGTTATGAAGATACATAAACATTTTGTTGATCTAGGTAAAAGATATTTTATTTTTGGAAGACCTTTATATTTGCTAACCAGCCTTTCATTGAGTATTAGTCTCAATATTTTTACTAAATGATTTTAATAATATATACATAAAATAAAACACTAGAATTAAATCTTCCACCAAACCCTTTCTTTCAGATATACAGTAACTCTGGTGAGTTTGGGTCAAGTCCAATGCACCGCTGTGAGTCAGTCACTTAGATTTACATCTCAGCTCTACAAATAACTAGCTGGAAAATTTCTAGTTGTTTATCTGATTCCCTAAATATAGTGGTCTCATTTCTAAAAAGGGGCTTTATATAGAACCTGCCTTACGAAACTACTCTAAGGATTACCTGATGTAGTTCCTTACCATCTGTGTTCTTTTTGGCTCAATGTCCTAAGTTAACCCCACTTCATGAAACAACTCCCCAAATATTTTCAGTTATGTCTGACCAATTACAACTAACAAATATATTTACCTTATTTGACATTTTGGTACCACTCTGCCCACACACATCCTGAAAGATTTGTCATTCTTAGTTGCCTTTGCATTAATATCTCCTCCACTCTTTAATATATCTAACTACTCTTCATCATGGCTTTGCATGGGTTTTCCTTTTCTTACTCACATTTCAATATTGGTATTTATCAAGTACATCTTTAGACTGCTTTTTTTCTCACTTTACATACATGTTAAGAGCAGGTTATCTAAACTTATGGCTTCAAATACACCATTATTTTATGGCTCCTAATTTATTGGTCAGGTAAATTTTTTGTAAAAAATTCTCAATTTGACAGATATTTTGCTGGAAACCAAAGCTAGAATAGTGGACCTTCCAATCTACTGGGGACAAAATAATTTTGATTTTATATGACAAGTGATATGCCTCAGATATATTGAGCTTTTTGTCATTACATGTATGTGATGCAGTCTATGAAACCAGTTACTTCTCAGCCTCTGTGCTTTCTTCTCTAACTCTTGCTTCTCCATTATTTCCAATTCCAAGGTTAACTGCCTATTTGAAAGTCTTCCCTGAATTCCTCAGACTGAAATAGGGAGTCTGTTCTCCATGTTCCTATTACATCTTGTAGATACTTTTAATAAATTAATTTTTTGGGTTATATACTTTATATTTATATTTATATCTTTTCCTATTGTGTCACTAAAGTGTGAGCTCGTTTAAGGCTCATGATGTATCTTTGCATATTTAGGACCTAGCATAGTGCCAGATAAAGAGGAAGTACTCAATAAATACAATTTCAATTAAATCGAATTGAAGAAGTTTAATTTAATGTTGTAGAGGAAAGTCAAGCATAGAAAGGATGATTACATTAAATAGCCTTAAATATAACTTCCAACTCTGAAATGGAGTAAAATAATTCTTTGATATCAGAATTGCAGATTTGGACTCACTTCTAGTGAATGAATATTTCTGTTATAGATATGGACAGCAAGTCAATTTCTCAGAAAAAAAAAAAGGCTCAAGAAATGCAAGCTTATACAGGTAACCCATGTTTATTCCATGACAATCAAAGCCACCTATATTTACATATACATTTCATTTAGCCAACAGGTTAACAGAGTGGCCTGGAAATTAGACTTTTTTACCCCTACCAATAAATATATTGAGAAAGTACAGCATTATTTTGTTTCAACAGAGGGAAACAATAGCAAAAACAGATTTAAAATGATGCATTGGGAAGTGATAGAATAGGATGTAATATGCATTAGTTTAGGAGCTAGAGAAACCGTAGTTTACAAATTTTGGCTCCCAGGCAGGAATGAAGTTAGCTGCCTTATGATAATAACTAACACACATGGTTAGGTCAATGCATACCAATGTATGTTATTCATGTAAAGTAACCAACACAACCCAAAATATAATTGATAATATCATTATAGTTAGTCATTAAAAAGGTTCATTTTACATATAAAAAATCACTTCCTTTTCCCCTTTACACTTATTATTTATTGTTCTTGACAAAAAGACAAGTGAATATATATTTTTTTAAGAATGGATCAAGGAAAGAGTTGTGGACTCAACTAAAAGTTAGGGTTTGTTAGAGTACATGTTTTCCCAGTTTACTGAGAAATATTTCATGTGCAGTAGCACCAAAATCATTGCTCATGTCAAGAAAGATTGCATCTATTCTTCCCCTTGATTGATCAGGTTCAGATTAGTTTGATAGGACTTGTAGTTTATAAAGCCATTGATGTTATTAACTAATTCCAGGGATAAATTACTTCCATAAAATAGACCAGAATATATCCCCTGTTGACTGGCCAGGAGGCAAACTTGCTGGCAAAGGCAGATAAGTATTACTCCTCCAACAAAGAAAACTGCAAAAAGTGCCTATTATTCTCTAGGTCACTAAGCAAATGAATGATCATTCTCAGTTGTAATCTTATCCTTCAGAGTAACCTTTTCTCTTCCAGGTGCTGGTAAATTGATTTTATAACATATATTACTTTTTTGAGTAAAACACTTAAATTAAGGGATCAGTAATTTCAAGGGTTATAGATTTTCTATTTTCAAAGTGCGGTCACAACATCATCTGTGGACCAAAGTGTTTAAAATAATTATAAAAATATATTTAAGTGAATAAGTTGTTTTACATTTATCATGATTTGGGACTAGCTTTCTGTATTTTCTATCTTAATTTTGGATTAATATTTTTGTTATTTTATTTATACTACTGTCTTGAAATATTTTTTATATTCCAGAATTTTTTGTAATGCTATTTAACAAATCTTAGATTTAGTAAAGAAGCATTATCTATGGAAAGGAAGATAAGTTAGCCTCGTTAATCTTTCTGCATAGATCTCTGAGAAAGTACCTATTAGTAGAATTGCAATTTTAAAGATTTAAATCAACGGTTAAAATATAGGCATGTGGAGAATGCATATATGTTTGGATTAGCACTATTTTTCATTGGAAAATTAGGTTGGAGTAAGATTTGTAAGTCATTGAAAATTATTCACTTATTAAACATTATTGATTCTCCAGATCTACCAATCATGTGTCTATCAAGAAGCAAGGACTAGAAGCATAACATTCAAGAAGAAATAAATGATATCAAGAATCATACAAAATACAAAAGGATACAAACATGAGAAAAAATTCTTCAATAATAGACCAATACAAATTATTTTAAGGGCAGCTGCTTTTGATTGATGAGACACACGGTCATCTGCCACTCTCTTATAGTATGATATAAAATAATATTTTAAGCTCAAAAGCAATTTTGTTTGGTATATTGTAACTATCAATGAGGCTTTCAGCAATTTTCCAAGGTGTTGGAGAAATATAGTGGACAGCAAATGCAAATACATGGCCAGATTAAATATTTAATTTCACATCTTTCTTACTGAAAGAATCCAATACAGGTAACAGACTGATCCATCTGCAGAGTAGAGTCATACATTAGCCTAGTTGTTAGAAGATTGTATACCTGACAGTAGATATGGCCAACTTAGCTTACTTGAAAGGAAGTCCATGTTGAGTCCATAGATAATCACTATCTGAGTCCTGTGGCAACAATACCTGTAATCCCATTAAGGAACAATCATGTTGGGGACAGGAAGAGAGGGTGAGAGATTTCTCAGTAAGATTTCTTGGTTCTACTTTCAAGTCACAACTCAAAAACTGATCATTTCTTCTCAAATCCTTCACACCAAGATCTAAGATGTCACCATCCCTTACCTGGATGATTGCCAATATATTTCTGTCATTTCACCTCTCTTGCCACACAGTAGCCAGTGTGAGTCTTGTAAAAATTAAATTATATCAGGTTGCTTCTCTGCCCAAAAATTTATATTCAGTTTCCCACATCACTCAGAGAAAAAGACCAAATATCTTTCAACGACCTTCAAAATAAAAGTGATTTAGCTAACCACTTTAGTCTTTCATTTTATGTTCTACTTAATTCCTCTTGCCTTACATCTGCTTAAGTCACAGTGGCTTTCTCAATGTTTCTGGAATATGTCAGAAATTACTCTTTCTCAGAGAATTTGTGCTCACTCTTCCTTTTGCTGGAAGGAAATATGTGTATGTATATACATACACACACACACACACATACATATTATATATATAGCAGCATAATTTACTCTCTTACCACCTTCTAGTCTTTGCTCAGCTACATTAATCACCCTGTATAACATTATAGCCACTTTTAACATTTGCTTATCTCCTTAATACTAATTATCTAATATTACATATTTTAATGTTGATGGTGTCCCTTATTTATCTCTTTTCACAACTGTATGAAGGTTGCATGAACTTTGGCATTTTTATCTGTTTTATGTGATATTTGTATCCCTAGATATAGAACAATGCCTAATCTAAAGCAAAGACTCTATAAAATTGTTAAAACAGTCCACAGAATAGGTCTTCTATGTCCATCTGATTTTTACAAGAATTGGTAAACATTCAAATTTGAAGGGAATAGTCTTATTCTAAAATGAATTTCCACCCACATCAACTAAATCTCCTTGTAACCAATTGTCCCTTCTTGATTGCTATAAATTCCAGATTGTTTACATAACAGTAAGTAACTGTCCATGAGTCATTGTAGATTAGTACTACTGGACAGTTTCCCCTCCAAAATGGACAGCAAATATATAACACTTGAAGTTTAGCCTACAAAAAAGAAGAAGAAGAAGGAGAAGGAGAAGGAGAAGGAGGAGGAGGAGGAGGAGAAGGAGAAGGAGAAGAAGAAGAAGAAGAAGAAGAAGAAGAAGAGAAGAAGAAGAAGAAGAAGAAGAAGAAGAAGAAGAAGAAGAAGAAGAAGAAGAAGAAGAAGAAGAAGAAGAAGAAGAAGAAGAAGAAGAAGAAGAAGAAGAAGAAGAAGAAGAAGAAGAAGAAGAAGAAGAAGAAGAAGAAGAAGAAGAAGAAGAAGAAGAAGAAGAAGAAGAAGAAGAAGAAGAAGAAGAAGAAGAAGAAGAAGAAGAAGAAGAAGAAGAAGAAGAAGAAGAAGCAGCTTTATTCTTATCTTCAAGAACATCCTTAAGTGAGGTTTTAATGTTCCAGTAGTCTAATCCCAGCCTGAACCAGAATATGCGCAGAACCCATAAATCAAAGCCAATTGTTTCTTCTTCAGGCAACATATCAAAATAAATTTTTCTCAGCTTCTTAGTGTGTTTTGAGGGAGAAGTATCACAGCAGCAAGAGTAGATGCACTGCAAGCTGAATACTCATGTAAATTTAAATTACTACCACAATGCAAATTTGATAGAACTTGACATTCCATAGACAACTTCCAAATAATAATAGAATCCTGCATATACCCAGATTTATGGATTGATAGATAACACAGCATTAGAAAATCATATACTTGTAGTCCACAATTTATCACTGGTTTCTTGAAATAAGTGGCTTGAACAGCTCCAAAGCCTGTTACAATGAAATGAGGAATGCACACTGAGTGACATGGACTGATTTCTAATTGTGCTGGACACTTTAAAAAAGGAAATTCTGTTAAAAGTGATTATGTTCAGGTTTTACATTATCATTTCAAGCAGTCTTAGAACCAAACACTGTTTCAGGTGTTTGGGCATATCAGTTTGTAAAATAGATGAAATTCCAACTATTATTCTAAATTTCAGCAGATATATATCTTCATAAACACAACAGGTGCATTATAACAGCATTAGGAATACCAAAGAAACAAATTCTACTTTGAATTTTAGAAGTGGCTTTGAAATTATTATGAAGAACCAAGTAACTGAGACAGCTATGACATATCCTTCACTCTGGAAGCTACCATCACAACCTCTGGCTCCAGTACTATGACTAAATAGACACACTCTATCTAAGCCAGTCATGATTAGCAGTGGAAGCATCATCCTGAGATAAGTGCTGGGACGCTAAGAGAGAAAAACACAGAATAAATACCTCCATCATGATATGCACCTGTGGTGTCCAAAATATGCCTTCCATTTGCCAAAATTCATAAGCACATCTATTTGGTGGCAGTCAAATCACTGCACATAATCTTGGAAATGCTGTTTTTAGGTTTTCAACTTTGCCATTGAAGAAAGCAAGTTAGAAGAATATTGAAATAAATGGTGACCAACAAGCCATATTATCCACCATAATTTATCTTCTCAATTATCCCCATATTTGCTAGGTATCATGTAGCTACATATGAGTTATAATACAAGATGCAGAAGGATAAAACCTGAGTAGGCTGAGGAGGATATTTTCACAAGGAACATGTGCAGAAGCAGCAATGGGAGATTGACTATATACAATGCGATTTGTCAAAAAAAGAAGACTGATTGAAGATAATTATAGCCAGTTTCAATACTGTTACAGAAAAAACTCCTAAGTACATCAATGGATAAAGCTAAAACAAATATTGTGGTACTAGATAGGAACCGGAGATATCAATGTGAATTTGTAGTGGTACATTTTGTGCATCTATATCTATATGGATATCTATATACCCACATAACATATACATATGCATATGTATACACATATATGCATATATGGATGTAAGTGTTTCCATGTAAAAATTATATACACTACATATTTATTCATAAATAAGTGTATATGTATGTACATGTATATATAAACACACACAAACACACAATTGACCCTCGAACAACATCAACATGGGGGTTAGAAGTGCTGAACCTCCTTTCAGTTGAAAATACAAGTATAACTTACAGTCAGCCCTTCATATCTGTGATTCCACATCTGCATATTCAACCAACCACGGATTATTTAGTAGAGTAGTATTTACTATTGGGGAAAAAAATCCTCTTATAAGTGGTCCTAACAGTTCAAACCCAAGTTGTTCAGAGGTCAACTGTATACATATATACACATAGGTGGTGCCCAACTTAGGATGGGACTACGTAAGATTATTTGACTTTATGATGGCTTGAAAGTGACACACATTCAATGGAAACCATACTTTGAATTTTGACCATTTCCCAGGCTAATGATGTTCAGTCTGATCTGATGCTCTCTTGTGAAGCTGGGCATCCCTGCAAGTCAAAGCTCCCTGTCAGCCACAAAAACATGAGGGTAAACAACAAAAACACTGACAGCCTTTCTGGATTCATACAACTGTTTTTCTTCTGACTTTCAATGTACTATTCAGTAAATTACTTGATATGTTCAACAAATTTATTGTAAAATAGGCTTTGTGTTCGATGACTTTGCCAGACTGCACGTTGATGTAGGCGTTTTGTATACATTTAAGGTAAACTAGACTAAGCTATGATTTTGATGTTAGTTGTATTAAATACATTTTCAAATTATAATATTTAAAAACTGTGATGGGTTTATCAGAGAGCAAATCCACCCTAAGTGAAGGAAGAGTTATCTGTGTGTGTATGTGTGTGCACATGCATTCATATATTCCCTGGATTTGTCCACTGAAGAGATGGAGGAGCAGTGACCCAATAACAAAGAGCACAACAGGCACCCTGATAGTGGTTTATAAATACCGTTCCCTCCTAAAGGAAACAAGGCTCCTTGAAGAAATGACTATTTCCAGAATTGGGGCAAAAAGTTACAAAGTGATCTGGAATATTTTGTGTCTATGTGTGTGTATAAATAAGAATGTGCTCCAAGGATGGTACAAGTAAGTCAAAGTCACACAGAAGCTGCCTTGAAGGGGCACTGGTCTAAATCTGGGAGACTCTGATTATCAAAATAAATAACGATAAGCGATTATGACCAATAATTAAAGTAGGTATTCATGGAAAGGATCAGTATTCATGACTAAATAAATTAAAAGTTTGATTAGGAATAAGACAATTCCAGATTCTTAAAGCAGTTTCCTGATGTTAATTTCATGATTATGATGGTTCTACAAGGTTATGTATAAAGATATCTTTCTTTGTAAGAAATATACACTCAAGTATTCTTCAGTAATGAGGCATCGTATCAGTAACTCACTATTAACTAGTTCAGGAATATCAAAGTTATTTGTACTATTCTTACAACTTTCTGTAAGTTTGAAATTTTTTAAAAATAATAAATCTAATTACACAAACTAATGTTCCCTTTGTATATGTTTATTGCCATGCAGCACTTTATTTCATCTTTTAGTTGCATAAAATATTATAATTATCTATCCCCCCAAATTTTGATTTTATAGTAAATACCCAAACTGACCGTACTTTTAAAATGTCAGAGGTAAGTTGTATATTTTCTTCTATATTATAGATGTCAAAATACAAAAAGGATAAAATAAAACATTCTATTGTTATGAACATAGATCTTTAAAACTACCTGAAAACTTAGTCTCTTTATTTGGATATCTAACCAGAACACTTTTGGAAGAATTACTTAGAGCTTTTATTGAAATAACATTTCACCCTTCATCTTTTCTTATATCTTTATGAACCACTGAGTTATTTGTAACTCTATTTCATTCTTAAGAAGGAGAAACATATTCTTCTATTAAACAAAACAGAGAAAAATCATATTAAAAATGTTTATTTACAAAAATTTATCATTTTCCTAAATATTGAAACATCATTATGCAAACAGTATACTTACAATAGGCATTTAAAAATTGGATTTATATTTAGCACCATTTCTAAGATCATCCAAACAAATTCAGTGTTTTGCTGTCTATTGATTTATGTGTCCTGTAGCTGTTTTGATAAATAAAAGTTAATATTAAATTTACAGCAAAACAAAACACACACACACACACACACACACACACATACAAACACACACAGCATGTCATGGAATGTATCGACTAGGGATGCCTGCTGATGACCCGCCCAGGACAGTGAAGGCTGTTGCTTTCATCTCCTGTCTGTCTGTCCCTGCATTCTATGCCAGATGACAAAGAGTGGGCCCCCTTCATTGAGCCCTAAGAACTAGCTTCAGGGCCTTACTCTTCAGCACCTCCATCTGCTGGTTTGTCTCTTTTTGAGTACACGGAGCACCAGCCAGGCCTGACGCTCTGCTCCTTTTGTTCATTCTGTCTGCTTGAACTGCTAGTATCTGGGGCTCCTTCTTCCACCTGCACTGGGGGAGTCAAGAATCAAGGCCCAGGACCCTCTGTGAGAACTGCTCCCCAGGCCAAGGTGGGCAGGAGCCTTGGTCCCTTCCTCCCAACTTGGCTCTAGCACAGCGCAGCGCCCTTTCCTGGCCCACGTGCTGTTCCACTGGTGGCTGTGCAATGGTGGACTTAGCCTGTAGGCTACTAATGGACATTTGGGTTCTTGCCAATCTTTTTACTGTCGTAATAATGCCTCAGTGAAAAAAAAAATTCTCAGAAGAAAGTACAACAAAATCACACATTGTGTGTATTTTCTACTGTCTTCTTTTATTTTTATTAAACCTTCTTATCTGTTGCCCTACATGTTGCATTATTTAAAGGCTGCTTGATTTATTTAATATTGTGAAGAGGTAATTCAAGAACAAAGTTGCTTTTAACATGCTGTGATAGATTTTCAAAAAAAATCAAGTTCAATTATTTATAGACTAATTTTCTGTTTGCTGTCTACTGAATGGCAAAGTGAAAAGTTCACAAATCCAGCTAGATGACACTTGCCTCCTCTTATTTCAGGGCACTGACATTTCTTGGTGGACTGACAGTAAATCATAACTCCCCAGGCTACTCGTTAACTTTTAGAAGTTGATATAGTAACTTACATACTTGGTCTTTCTTGGATGACCATGAATTCTGCTTATGGATATTATAAAAAAAAGTACTTGGGATGGTTAATAAATAGTGCCTCAAAGACTAAATTTAACTGTGGTAACTGTGAACCATAATCACTGAGGCTACTTTCTACAAATACACGTTGATACTTTAGTGGCCTTAGGGACAACTATATTTTTCACACCAGATAAGTTGTATTCTCATTCCAGACTGTGTCATTATCAGACCTATAGGCAGCCATCAATCACCTTATGATCTTTGAATCATGTATCACTGCTATTAGGGTCTTACTAGAATTTAGTTTAAAAATAAAAAGAGAAAACAAAAACTCAACAATTTGGAAGCTGACAGCATTTTACTTTGGAAAAGATAATACAATAAAGAAATTATGAACAAAAATAAATAAATAACAAATGCATTTTAATAATAAAGTATAAGAAACAGAACACATTTTAAACAACACAGTAAAAATTTATAAAAAATTTTCAGATTTAAAACAGATTTCTAACATTGACTTTCATTTTCTTTTATTGACTTTTATCAGGAAATTGTATGTTACAGGGAGTCTTTACAAAAGTGTAGCTAAGAAAGGTTTTCATGACTTACTGATCTAGAAAATACAGTGAAATATCTGACATAATACAGGAAAAAAGCTATTCAATATTTCTGATATCACATGCATAAATGGAGAGTGCTTTTGTCATAAACCTCAGAAGTCGTTTCTCAGGCAAATATATTTACATTAAACCATCCAAAAACTGTCCACTCATGCCTCTTCGGTGATTACATTTAAAGTTAAGATTAATATCAACTTTAGTAATATAAAAACTTCAGCTCATTCATTCTCATTCAGTAAAATTTTTGATGGAGAAAATGAGAAAAACATAATATTTCTCTTTTTTTCTGTGTTCAAATAGTCCGTAAAAATTTCCTGAATTACTCATATAGCTAAATATTTCTAGAGTAATTTTATCTAGCCACTATTAATACTAAATTTCCTACTCCAAATCACATCTAAAATAATGTACTTTCATAAACTCACAACACACTAGATAAGCAGTCCACAAATCTTCTCCAATAACTCATTAATACAACACATAAAGCAAACAGCTAATTATTATAAAAGAATTCCAATACTCATCATTTAAGGTTTTAGTGCCTAAATCAAGTAATAATTTGTAGATTATCTTTAAAGTACTATTGGCTTGCTGATTCTTTTTTTTTTTTTTTTTTGCCATGAATCCAGTGATTAAGCCAAGTTTACTAGTCGGTTTTCCAAATTTGCCACTGTTTAGGACGTACACATTGCTTTGCAAGTGCCATTTCTTATCTGAAAATCTCCTGATTTATTTGGTCAGATTTATTTAGCCTTCAAATCTCACTTCAAATAACATATTTTGGTGGAAATTTTCTACATAGTTGTATGCAATTTCTAACTGTCAGAAGTATTTATTTATCCTTCTGAGTTTGGGGAATTCTTTGTAAATTGGCACTTAATCACATTTACCTAGAGATATCTTTTTTTCCTTATCATCATTATCATATTCACCTTAACTCCCACCACAAAAATCCAATCCTGACAGTTATAATTGTCATGTACTGAGCTAAGAATTTGATGAAAACTCTCACCTAACCCTCACATAGAGTTATATGCTTTTTCACTTTCCTCTGAACTGTCACTTGATCTTTTTAAAAAGAATTAATAGACTGTTTTTAGGCCAGTTTAAGGTTTACAGAAATACTAATTGGAAAGTACAAAGAGTTACCATGTACTCCTCCTGTTCCCACACACACTTCATCTTATTATTTGTGCTTTGTATTTGTTTGGTACATTTGTTACAATTGCTAAACATATATTGATTTATTATTTTTAAATAAAGTTAATAGTTTGCATTAGGGTTTACTTTCTGTGTTATATATTCTATGGATTTTGACCAATATTTAATAGTTTATTGTACATTGTACATTTGTCACACAGAATAATTTCACTGCCCCACAAATCTCCTGTGCTGAACCGTTTAATTCCTTCATCCCTTCCCCAACAAGTCCCTGCCAACCGCTGTTCTTTTTACTATCTCTATGGTTTTATCTTTTCCAGAATGCTGTATAATATGGATTTTTTCCACTGGTTTCCAAAAGTTATTAAAAATCAAAGAATAGAAAAGCTTTACATAAAAATAGGTCAGTTTTAGCTTCCACATTGTTGTCCACACACACAAAAAAATCAAAACATGATATCTTGTTGTTCAACCTGCAGCACATAGCCACAGGAGGGCTGGGTAATCCATCCCTTCACCATGGTGGAGCTGGAGCTTGGCATCTGTGTCTGGGGCCGAGTGTTGCATGGGGCCCCATGGGTGCCCCCACCATCCCCATAGAATTTCCTTAATGGAGGGCTGCAGTCAATATTGCTAATGTGTAAAGACTAGTACAGGCCTATGCATCAGTTTTTATAAATATTTATTATCAATAGGTTCACAATTTAGGATATGGATTTTTCATATTGGTTTCTTTCATTCCATATGTTTCTGTGACTTGATAACTCACTTCTTTTTTGTTACTGATTAGATTAAATTATATGAATGTGCCACAACTTATTCATCTGTTTGTCTTTTGAAGAACGTCTTGGCTACTTCCAAGTTTTGGCAATGATAAAAATAAGATGCTATAAACATTTGTGTTCAGGTTTTTGTGTGGACATAAGTTTTCAATTCATTTGGATAAATATCAAAGACTGTGATTGTTGGATTGACAAAAGTATGTTTAGTTTTATAAGAAACTGAAAATTGTCTTCCAAAGTGGCTGCATATTTTCCATTTCAATTGTTAATGAAGGAGAGTTTCTGTTGCTCCACACCTTCATCAGTATTTGTTACATTTTGAATTTTAGCCATTCTAACAGGTATAGGGTGGTATCTCATTGTTTTAACTTGAAACGCCCTAAAAACATTGATTTATATGTTTACTTACCATCTGTATATCTTTTTTGGTGAAGCGCTGTTTAAATCATTTACTCATTATTTATCTGTGCAATTTGTTTCCTTATTGATTTTTTAAAAATTTTTTTATTGATTTATAATCATTTTACAATGTTGTGTTAAATTCCAGTGTACAGCACAATTTTTCAGATATACATGAACATATATATATTCATTGTCACATTTTTTTCTCTGTGAGCTACCATAAGATCTTATATATATTTCCCTGTGCTATTCAGTATAATCTTGTTTATCTATTCTACATTTTGAAATCCCAGTCTATCCCTTCCCACCCCCGACCCCCTTGTCAACCGCAAGTTTGTATTCTACGTCTATCACTCTGTTTCTGTTTTGTATTTATGATTTGTTTGTTTGTTTGTTTTAGATTCCATATATGAATGATCTCATATGGTATTTTTCTTTCTCTTTCTGGCTTGCTTCACTTAGAATGACATTCTCCAGGAGCATCCATGTTGCTGCATATGACATTATGTTGTCAGTTTTTATGGCTGAATAGTATTTCATTGTATAAATATACCACCTCTTCTGTATCCAGTCATCTGTTGATGAACATTTAGGCTATTTCCAAGTATGGGCTATTGTAAAAAGTGTTGCTATGAACATTGGGATGCAGGTGTCATCCTGAAGTAGGGTTCCTTCTGGATATATGCCCAGGAGCAAGATTCCTGGGTCATACAGTAAGTCTATTCCTAGTCTTTTGAGGAATCTCTGCACTGTTTTCTATAGTGGCTGCACCAAACTGCATCCCCACCAGCAGTGTAGAAGGTTTCCCATTTCTCTACAGCCTCTCCAGCATTTGTCATTTGTGGACTTTTGAATGGTGGTCATTCTGACTGGTGTAAGGTGATAACTCACTGTAGTTTTGATTTACATTTCTCTGATAATTAGTGACATGAGCATTTTTTCATGTGCCTATTGATCATTTGTATGTCTTCCTTGGAGAATTGCTTGTTTAGGTCTTCTGCCCATTTTTGGATTGGGTTGTTTGGTTGTTTCTTATTGAGTCGTATGAGCTGCTTATATAATCTGGAGATCAAGCCTTTGTCAGTTTCACTTGCAAAAATTTTCTCCCATTCCATACATTGTCTTTTTGTTTTACTTATGGTTTCCTTTGCTGTGCAGAAGCTTATAAGTTTAATTAGGACCCATTTGTTTATTCTTGCTTTTATTTCTATTGCTTGAGTAGACTTTTCTAGAATAACATTTTTGAGATGTATGTCAGATAATGTTTTGCCTATGTTTTCTTCTAGGAGGTTGACAGTATCTTGTCTTATGTTTAAGTGTTTGATCCATCTTGAGTTGATTTTTGTGTAAGGTGTAAGGGAGTGTTCTAGCTTCATTGTTTGACATGCTGCTGTCCAGTTTTCCCAACACCATTTGCTGAAGAGACTGTCTTAATTCCATTGTATATTCTTGCCTCCTTTGTCAAAAATCAGTTGACTAAAAGTTTGTGGGTTCATTTCTGGGCTCTCTATTCTGCTCTATTGGTCTATATGTCTGTTTTTGTACCAATACCATGCTGTCTTGATGACTGTAGCTCTATAGTATTGACTGAAGTCTGAGAGAGTTATTCCTCCAGCCTCTTTCTTTTTCATCAGTAATGCTTTGGCAATTCTAGGTCTTTGATGGTTCCATATAAATTTTATTATGATTTGTCCTAGTTCTGTGAAATATGTCCTGGGTAATTTGATAGGGATTGCATGAAATCTGTAGATTGCCTTGGGCAGTGTGACTACTTTAACAATATTGATTCTTTCAATCCAGAGCATGGTATATCTTTCCATTTGTTAAAGTCTTCTTTATTTCCTTCATCAATGGTTTACAGTTTTCTGTGTGTAATACTTTCACCCCCTTGGTTAAGTTTATTCCTAGGTATTTTATTACTTTGGGTGCTATTTTAAAGGGGATTGTTTCTTTACTTTCTTTTTCTGTTGATTCATCATTAGAATAAAGAAATGCAACTGATTTTTGAGCATTAATCTTGTAACCTGCTACCTTGCTGAATTTTTCAATCAGCTCTAGTAGTTTTTGTGTCCTTATTGAGTTTTAAGAGTTCTTTGTGTAACTTGAAAATGAGTCTTTTATCAGATATGTGTTTCCCATTATCTTTTCATGCTCTTAGCATTATTTTTACAGTAGAGGTTTTTAAATTTAATTAAGTTAAATTTATGTTTTCTTTTTATTTCATGGATTGGGCTTTTTCTATTTTGTATAAAAAGTGATTACCAAATGAGGATTTTACCCCATACCACCTAACTGCTATCCTCTTTTTGCCAGAGAATAGGTTTTGCCTCATGCAGGAAAGAATTCGAGAACAAGGCACTGTCAAGTGAAAGCAAGTTTATTTACAGAGATACACACTCCATAGATACACACTCCCACTCATTAGCATTGAAATTACCAAGCCCACAAAAACTAACAATTCTGCACCTCATATTCACTCTCTCTCTCCCTCTTGCCTTCTGAGGTGGCCCTCACTCTGTGGAATGTGTATCCACTTTTACTTTGAACTAAATGCCTGCAGCTCTCAATCTCTCTCCCTCTCACCTTTTGAGATACCATATTCTGGCTATGGAGTATGTATCTCCTAATTCACTCTCCCTTCTGAGTGAGATGGCCCCCACTCTGTCTATGAAGTGTGTATCTCTCTAAATGAACTTGCTTTCACTTGGCTATGCCTTGCTCTTGAATTCTTTCCTATGTGAGTCCAGAATCTATTATGTAACAAGAAAATGTATTTGGTTTCAAAGACATTGAAACTAATTATTGTGTTATGTAGTTGTTTCAGGTCTCAGTCATCTTTGTAAAACATTACCCAGCCTAGTTCCTGACACACAAATATAACTTTGATAAAAGAATGATTAATGAACTAACCAAAATGATGAAGTTGATGTGGCATAATCAAACACTAGAAAAAAGAAATCTGGTATTATTTTTTAGTGTTTATATTCATTTTGGAGTAGGTCCTATTTTTAAGTGAATACTTATGTTAAATATTATATGTGTAGTTTATTCTCCATATTAAAATATATACAAAATAGGTTGAGATAGCTATTAAATAATTATGATAGATAGCTAGAAAACCATTGTTAATTTAGGATTATAGAAATTTTATGCATTTTTTAACAACAACAAGAGTAGACTATCAATAACATTTAGGAAGACAAAATAAAATAAAGTGTTTTAATTATATATTGACCTTCAAATGGAAGATATTTGGAAGGCAAAAGCAATTTTTATTTACTTAAAGTTATATTGTTATTGACTGAATAAAGAAAAGCACAACACAAGAGTTGTGAGCTAAATTTTATTTGGGGCAAAATGAGGACTACAGCCCAGAAGACAACCTCTCAGATAGCTCTAAGGAATTACTCTAAAGTGGTAAGAGGGGAAATCACTATACATGTGATTTCAGTGAAAGGTAATACCTGCAATCAAGCACTAATTTTGGCAGAATGTTGCTGCTACTCACTAGGACCAGATGTCTCCATTGATTTTAGTGCTTTTCTGAATATGAGAAGATGCAAGAATTTAGGTTCATAAAATCTTCTCTTGAAATTATATAACTATCTGAAGACCTGTTTTGACAGTTTTACCCAGAGCACAGAGTGCCTTATTTCTGATCTCCACCCTGAACTCATTTCAGGATGTATTGAAGGTCAAACAACTGCAATGGCTACTGACTCCTTCCTTGTAGAGAAGATAGTAGGTGACAATTTTTCATTGCCATTTTCATCATGATATATTTACCTAAATTAAATCAATTACATTTTTTAGCTGGCTAACACTTAACTCATTCACTATCAGATTTAGGATTCTAAAAAAACAAATACCTAATGGCTATAAAAAGAGATGGTTTGGCATAAAATTGTACAATTTCCACCAAAATGTACTTAAATAGGTAAATAATTTTTAAATATATGTTTATTGACATATAATCAGTTTACAATGTTGTGTCAATTTCTGCTGTACAGCATAATGCTTCAGTCATACATGAACATACCTATATCTATTGTTGTATTCTTTTTCACCATATCATTTTTCATCACAAGATATTAAATATAGTTCCCTGTGCTATACAGTATAAATGTGTTATTATATATATGTGTGTGTGTATGTATATATATATTATATTATATATATAATATATATAATATATTATATAATATATATAATATATTATATAATATATATATTAGTAGTACCTGTAAATATCAAACTCACAGTTTATTCCTTCCCACCACCTTCCCCTCTGGTAACAATAAGTTTATTTTCTATGTCTGTGAGTCTCTTTCTGTTTTGTGAATAAGTTTGCTTGTTTTTTGTTTTGTTTTGTTTTTGTTTGTTTGTTTTTAGATCCCACATATAAGTGACATCATATGATTTTTCTCTCTTTCTGGCTTACTTCACTTAGAATGACAATCTTCATGACCATCCATGTTACTGCAAATGACATTATTTAATTCTTTTATGGCTGAGTGATGTTTCATTGTATGAATATACCACAGCTTCTTTATCCAGTCATCTGTTGATGGACATTTGGTTTGTTTCCATGGCTTGGCTATTGTAAATAGTGCTGCTATGAACATTGAGATGCATATATCTTTTTGAATTAAGGTTCCCCCTGGATATATGCTCAGGAGTGGGATTGCTGGATCATGTGGTGAGTCTATTTTTAGTCTTTTGAGGCATCTCCATTCTATTTTCCAGTAATTTTTTACCCAAGTAATTTCTGGTAACTGCATCCTCATTTGACATGTGACAGTTTGACAATAACAATACATGTCCTTGTGAGCATAAGACATTGTGTGTGTGTGTGTGTGTATATATATATATATGTTTTAATTCCTTTCCATAGACATTTTCTGGAACTGGCAATTTGTGAAAAGTCAAGCAGCATAACTATTTTGGGCTAGAGAAATGTGCTTGAGTTTTTTTTTTTTTAATTCCTATATTGTATTTAAATGTTTATGATATTTAACTTTCTTCTTAAAATATATGTTCATATGTTAGCACAATTACACTTAAAAAAAAGCCATCAAAATATTACTTTTTTCTAAGTCTTTATAATCAACCTTTTCCCCAAAAGGGAAAAGGAAAAGACTTCAGTTCTTGTCTTACCTGAAAGATAAGATTACAGATGAGAGACAGAGATTATTGTGTAACAAAAAATCTTAAAAGTTTTATTTAGTAAAAGAAAAGTAGGGTTCCTTCTGGATATATGTCCAGGAGTGGGATTCCCTACTTCAGGATGACACCTGCACCCCAATGTTCATAGCAGCATTATTTACAATAGCCAAGACATGGAAACAGCCTAAATGTCCATCAACAGATGACTGGATAAAGAAGATGTGATATATTTATACAATAGAATACTACTCAGCCATAAAACCCAACAACATAATGCCATTTGCAGCAACATGGATGCTCCTGGAGAATGTCATTCTAAGTGAAGTAAGCCAGAAAGAGAAAGAAAAATTTCATATGAGATTGCTCATATGTGGAATTTAAAAAAAAAAAACAACCAAAAACCAAAAAATAGAAAACAAAACAAAAAAAAACCAAGCAAACAAATCATAAATGCAAAACAGAAATAGACTCACAGACATAGAATATAAACCTGTGGTTGCCAAGAGGGCAGGGGGTGGGAAGAAATAGACTGGGATTTCAAAATTATAGACTAGATAAACAAGATTATACTGTATAGCACAGGGAAATATATACAAGATCTTATGGTAGCTCACAGAAAAAACTGTGACAATGAATATATATACGTTCATGTATAACTGAAAAATTGTGCTCTACACTGGAATTTGACACAACATTATAAAATGATTATAAATCAATAAAAAAAGTTAAAAAAAAAAAAGAAAAGAAAAGTACACCCCCAAGAATGGGAGGTGGGCTTATCCAAGGGAAGAAAAATGTGGCAGTCTTGTTTTCCCTTTCTCTTAAACTTTAGCTTTGTAGTGGTCTTTTGATTGATCAGTAGATCTTATCCCTGGATTGCTTGGTCATGTTTGCCCCCCTTATGCGTGTCCTTACCCATGGTGTACACAAAAAAAACCCTGGGGTGTGGGCCTATATTGCAATGCTAATTATATTATAATGAGTTCTTGGTCATGTCCAGTTAAGTCCTCCTTGCTCTGGAGTAGTTGCATCTGTTGGGTTCTAATGGATTTCTTCCTGGCATTCATTTAGAAGAAGTAAAGTCCCTTTATGCTGGAGGCAGGGATAATGCCTTCTTATGGACCATCTTGCCTTTCCTTGACCTATCTGCCCAGTGTCCTCTTTTCTCCTTGGAGATACTTATTTACATTCCAAGTAATAAGAAACCAGAATTCTTCCCTCTTTCTTCTGGTAGACAATTTATTTACACTATATAACAGTGGTTTCTCTTCCTTTTTCAGGATATCTGCCCCTCTTGGACTTAAATGCCTAGATTCATATTTCTAGGGTTGTTCACTTACAGTACTAATACAAGTAGGTATAGAGAGGCCTCTGGCTCTCATCAGATCACCCTGGGGCAAACACATTTCAGTTTTTAAAGGGAGTTGCAGTGAAGGATTCAGGCTCCTCTAGCTGGTCTTTCTCTTATGTGCATCTGCCTTCTTCCCCAGATGACTTTATATTTAAGTCTCTCTATCTAATGTCTTTGGCCAAGGTCCTCTTCTGAAGCCTCTACCAAGACCTCCTTGAGGGAGAGAAGAGGAAACTTGAAGAAACATTAACCCACTCTGATTCAGTGCTCAAGTCAAATGCAAACAGCAAATTCATTAAGAAAGTGAGATTTCAAAGCTACATAAATTGATTTACATTATTTTGGAATCTTAATATGTGAGTTAACCTGCGGAGGACATGGCTGGTATATCAGAGAACTTTGATTCTTTACATTTACAAATTAACACAGGCTTCTGATGAGAAAATTACAAAACATAGAAAGCCATTATGTGAGAAATTAAAATCACCCATCTCAATCTAATTTTATCTATTTGTTATATATATGAAAGGGAGCTGGACCTCTTAGGTAGTTAGATAAGTAGGGGCATTGGACAGATAGGTGGAGGAGAAGGAGGATGGTCCAGAAGATGGCATTATGCCCACCTCCAGCATAAAGGGACTTTACTTCCTCTAAATGAGTACCAGCAAGAACCCAGTTAGAACCCGACAGCCATGATTATGCAGTAGCAGAAAGAACTTAACCAGTAGTCACTGGATTATAATTAATATTGTGTTTTAGGCTCCTCCTATAGTTTTTTCTGTATACACCATAGGTAAGGACATGCACAAAAGGGGCCAAACATGAGAAAGCATTCCAAGGAGAAGAGCTGTTAATCAATCAAAAGACAACCCTTAAGCCAGATTATAAGAGAAAAGAGAGACAAAAACCTCCACTTTTCCTTCCTTGGATCTGCCTGCCTCTCATTCTTGGAGGTGTAATTTTCCTTTTTTTAAAATAAATGCTTTAAAGTCTTTCACTACACAATGCATTATCTCTCAACTGTAAACTTATCCTTTGAGTATGACAAGAACTGGGGTCTTCATATTTTGAGGTAACTGACCCTGTGGATCTTCACCCAAATCCTCTCTATTGTTCATAGAAAAGCTAAAGTCTCCCATGCCTCCCTGAGTCATAGAAGAGAAGGCTCAAGCAGTTGATTAGGACAAGCCTGTAGGCATTGGGGGATGGCAAGAACTCTGACCACCTAGCTCAATGATTAAATGAGACTATTCCTTTATTTCCTTTAAAACTTTCATGGGTGAACAGAATCTTTGGAGATGATTTTTTTTGGGGGACACTGAGTCCACCAGATTGCAGGCATTCTGGTTAAAAGCAACTTTCCTTTTGTGACCAAGGCTATTACCCCCAATATCATACTCCTTCCCTTCACTCAGATGAAAACCAATTACTCTTATCTAAGTCTCAGGATTAAGTTACAGAAAAGGAATAAGAACTATGGGTTAGAACCCACAGAGATTGAGATGGCAGAGGGCTTACTTGACTTCCAATGGACCTTGAGCCTCATTATGCACTCATTATAATGTATTAACATGCTAAATGACACAGCTATCAGTGCCAAGACCCACCCATTCACTCAGAACACCTGCTAAACTTTGACAGAACATCACCTAATTCAAAAGACAAGATTACTCACAAAATCTGGTAGAAGAAAAAAAAAAAGAAGAAGAAAAAGGCAATTAGTGCAGGAGCTTTCCCAAAGGGAGGGAGCAGCAAAGTAAGAATAGCACTCTTGCACTGGGACACCCCTCTCCAACAGAGAGGTCAATGAGGATGGAGGGGAACCTCCAAGTCTTGAAGGAGTACACAGCATCCACTTGGCAGAGAGAAATGAAAGAAACTGTCACAAAGGGTCCCAGTGATCCTCAGACCATCAGATTGTAGCCAGTGAGGGTGGGACAGAGCTGGCTGCCAGAGCTGAGCAAAGGCAGCCTCCGGGGCCTGGAGTGTGCTCTGGTCTGTGGGTGGGAGTTTATATAGGAGAGAACAGTCTGGTTCCCCCATTAAAAAAAAAGCACCACTGCTGGTGCATGTTGGGGAGAGGGGCACAATGCAGCTGGGCCATAGCCACTGGCTCCACAGGCCCATGGCACCACTGCTGGTGTACTCTCCTGAGAAGAGATGTAGGGCTCAGCAACAGCCATTATATTTCCTGGTGTATGGCTCCCAAGTGGAGGTGGAGTTGAAACCTGAATCCCTACCCCAGGGCTGCACAATTTCATAGGCAGGACTGAGATTTATTTACAGCCCCAGGCAGAGGAGACCAATTTGCTTCACAGATGCCTTTATGGACCTGCAACTATAAGAGGAGCAATGAGTAGAGTTTTGTCACACAGCAAGGGTGAGTGTAGGTGCAGGGTTTTCAGGATTCCTGCATAGCTTACATGGATGAGGCACTGGGGATAGTGCTAACACAGTGCATCATGGACCCACGTGTGGACTGCACAATTGCTATGGGTCTGGTTTCTCTGTGAGTGCATGCCTCTAAGACTAATGAGTGGAGTTATGGCTTACAAAGGGTGTGGGTGCAGGAGAGGCATTTTCAGCAAAACTGCATACCATATATGGACATGGCATTGAGGATGGTGCTGATCTGGTAGTGTACCACAGATCCAAGTGTGTGACTACATGATCACTAAAGTGGACCTAGACATCAGTGGATCTGCACTGGAAGCTCTGAGGGCACAGAACCTGGGGGAAACCAGAGCAGAGTACTGACATTCCCTTGGCTAAAATGGGGACAAGAGTAACATCGACAGAGAGTATTAAAGGGCTCCAACCCCAACTACCATGCACAACAGATCCGAAATGGGTTAGAAAGCCTCTATTCAAACAAAAGGGGAACAGAGACAGCCCCAGTAAGAGCTGTGAAAACCACAGAACAATAAAGAGATGCTGCTCAAAAACTAGGGTCAACTCTGATCACCACAACATCAACCACATCCCCAATCAAAGGGATAACAGCCAACACACACAAAATAAAGACATGGCAATCATCCATACTAACAACAGACCTCATGACAAAATTATTAGATGAACAGAGTCTTTGCAGGACATCTATTAAAAAAAAAATCCCTTCAAGACCACAGTAGATAGCTGATACTCCTTAATCCATACAGCCAGAGAGATACAAGTAAAATGAAGAAGCAGAGGAACTACTTCCAATTAAAGGAAAAAGAGAAATCTCCTGGAAATAGAATCAATGAAATAGACCTCAACAGTCAACTAGATCATGACTTCAAAGAGGGGATGATTAAAGCACTGAAGGAAATAAGAGAGACTATAAATAAAAATGCAGATTACTATAAAAAGGAAATATAAATTATTAAGAGGAGCCAATTAAAAACAGAAAACACAAAGGCTGAGATAAGAGCTGAGCTACAGTTAAAAGCAGACTAGATAATGCAGATGAAGAAATAACTGACTTAGAAGACAGGATGAAAGAAGTCACCTGATCAGAACAACAGACAGAAGAGAAAGTGAAAACTAATGAAAGCAATATAAGTGACCTATGGGATAATATAGAGCATGCCAATTTGCACATAATAGGGATCCCAGCAGGAGGAGAAAGGGAAAAAAAAAAGGTGATTGAAAAGGAATTTGAAGAAATCATGACTGAAAACTTCCCAAACCTAAAGAAGGAATCAGGTATCTAAGTACAGGAAGCACAGAAGGTCCTCAAGAAGAAAAATGAAATAGACCTACATCAAGATATATTATAATTAAGATGACCAAGGTTAGATATAAAGAAATTATTGTAAAAGCAGCAAGAGAAAAGCAATGATTTACTTACAAGAGGAGACCGTAAGGCTTTCAGCTGATTTCTCAACACAAACTTTACAAACCAGAAGGGAGTGGCAAGATATATTCAAAGCACTGAGTGAGAAATGACTGCAACCTAGGATACTTTATCCAACAAGACTGTCCTTTAGAATAGAAGGAGAGGTAACGAATTTCACAGACCAGCAAAAATGAAAAGAATTCAGCAATACTAAACCTATGCTAAAAGAAATATTGAAAGGTCTACTCTAAATAGAAAAGAAATAGGATGCTATAAAAAGGAGAAAGCTGTAATTGAAAATGTGATAACTACAATGAGTTGTAAGAGAATAAACATGAAGAAGTAAAAGAAGACATCAAGATCATTAAAGGTGTGAGAGGAGAGCAAGAAAATATAATTATTTTTTGTATTATTTGTTCTCTTTAGAATATCTTTGAACTTATATGACTATCAGTTTAAAGCAAACAGATATAAGAGTGGCCAAGATGGCAGAGTAGACATACAAGGACCTACCCATTCACCCAGAACACCTTCTGAATTTTGACAGAAATCACCTTCCTCAAAAGACAACATTTGTCACAAATCTGGTAGGAGGGAAAAAAAAAAGGAAAAAAAGGAAATCAGTGCAGGACTAATCCCATGCGGAGGGAGTGGCAAAGGAGGAATGGCACTCATATGCTGGGCCTCCCCTTCTCCAACAAAAGGTCAGTGGAGATGGAGGGAGAACTTTCAAGGCTTAGATCTGTACAGAACAAACCTTGACCAACAGAACTAAGTGAAATGGGCACAAAGATTCCCTGTGACCCTGAGCCCTAGATGAGAACAAGAGGGGGTGGTACTGGACAGGCTGCCCAAGCTGGGCAGAGAACTGGGGCCAACTATACAGAGGCAACCTCAAGGGACTGGAGAATGCTGTGCACTGTGGCTGGGAGAGTATGCAGAACAAAACATTCTGGGTTGCCAATAAAATTTAAAAAATAAATAAATAAAAGCAAAGCAACACTGCTGGTGTGCACTGGGGAAGGGGCACCCTTAGTCTCAGCAGGCCTGTGGTACCATTGATGAATCACTTTCTACAGAAGAGAGGAGGGGCTTGGCCATAGCCACCATATTCTCTGGTGCACAACTCCCAGGTGGAGGCAGGGTTGAAACCTGAAACTGTACCCAGGGGTTCTGCAACTTCATAGGCAGGACAGAGATATGTTTGGAACCCCGGGCAGAGGGGAACTTTCTGCTCTACAGGTGTCTTTGTGGACTCATGATTCTAAGACAAATGAGCAAGGAGTTCTGGCATAGAGTAGGGGCAAAGGCTGGTGCCGCTGTTTTCTGTGAGCCCACTTACCACTCAGGGACAGGACATTGGGAGGAGCACTGATCATGGGCATGACCCAGGAGACTCTGGAATGAGCAAGTGTATCTGTTACCACAGCAGGGAAAGGGCAGAAGGAGCATTTTGCACAGGACAGGTTTCCAATCCAATAGTGCACCAAAATCCAGGTGTGCAATCCAGAAATCAGTGTAAGGGCATTGGTAGCTCTGAGAGCACCAGAACAGCACACTAACATTCCTGTAGCTAAAGCAGGGACAAGGGCAAGGTGAACAAACTGTATGTAAAGCACTCCAACCCCACCTACTACATACCCAACTTCAGAAACTGGTCTGGAAGACTCCATTCCAACAAAAGCCCCTGTCAGGACTATGACAACAAGATAACAAAAAGGAGACCCTGATCAATAGCCAGGGCAGGCTGTAAACACTAAAACACCAGCCACAACCACAATCAAAAGGATAACAAACAAAAGACAAGGAAGGAAAACTTAGCAACCATCCATACTTAAAATAGACTTTGAGAGAAAATTATTTAGAGTGCACAGTCTACACAGGAACACATTTTCCCTTTTTTTCAATGTTTTAAGTTTAATTTTTAATTTTATTATTTTCTATTATTTTTAATCTTTATTTAAAATTTTATTTTCTTCTTATTTTTTATATTTTAAATTGTTTAAATTGTATTTCATTTTTATTTTTGCTATTTTATATATTTGATGTGGTTTTTATTTTTAAAATTTTAATTAAAAATTAATATTGTTTATTTCAATTTTTTGTTTGTATTTATTGATTTATTTTGTTTTTAAATTTGTTTCGTCTTTTTATATTTTTTAAGTTTTTTAATTTAAAAAAAAATTTGGTGTTGTTTGTTCTGTTTTATTTTTAGTTTTATTTCTGCATCCTCTTTAAAAAAGAAATCCCTTCAAGACTACAGTAGATAACTGATACTCCATAATCCATAGTGCCAGAGGGAAATAAGTAAAATGAAGAAGCAGAGGAACCACTAACAATTAAAAGAACAAGAGAAACCCCCTGACAGAATTATCAATGAACCAGACCTCCATAGTCTAATAGATCTTGATTTCAAAAAGGAAGTGGTTAAAGTACTGAAGAAACAAAACAGATTATGAATACAGATGGAGTACTTAAAAAGGAAATTGAAACTATAAAGAGGAGACAATTAAAAACAGAACACTCAATGATAAAGATAAGAGCCAATTTAAAGGCTGTCAAAAGCAGACCACAAAATGCAAAAAATGAATAATGACTTAGAAGACAGAATAAGAGAATCAAATAATCAGAACAGCAGAGGGAAAATCAAATAAAGACCATTGAAAGCAATGTAAGGGACATATGGGAAAATATAATGCACACCAACATATGCATAATAGGGTTCCCAGGAGGAGAAGAAAGAGCAAAAGGGATTGAAAAGGTATTTGAAAACAGCATGACTGAAAACTTTCCAAACCTTAAGAAGGAATCAGATATACAAATACAGGAAGCACAGAGGGTCCCAAACAAGAAGAACCCAAGCAGACCCACACCAAGATATTGTAATCAAGATGGTCAAGGTTTAAGATAAAGAAATGATTCTAAAGGTAGCAAGAAAAACAGCAATGACTTAGTTAGAAGGGAGCCCCATAAGGCTTTCAGCTGATTTCTCTACACAAACACTGCAGGCCAGAAGGGAGTGGAAAGACATATTCAAAGTTCTGAATTAGGAATAGCTGCAACCTATGATACATTATCAAGCAAGGCTATCCTTTAGAATAGAAGGATAGATACAGAATTTCACAGAAAAGCAAAACCAAAAAGAATTCAGCAATACTAAACCTATGCTACAAGAAATATTGAAAGTTCTGCTCTTAACAGAAAAGAAGCAGGATTCTAGAGAAAGGAGAAAGTCATAATTGGAAAGGGGATAACTACAATGAATTACAACAGAATAAACATGATATGTAAAAGAGACATCAAAATCATTAAAGGTCAGAGATGGGAGCAAGAAAATACAGATTTCTCTTCTTTTTTCATTTTTGTTTTTGAATTGAGCCTATATGACTACCAATTTGATGGAAACAGATATATTAATGGGTTAATATATTTAAAAATCAGGATAACCACAAGTCAAAAGCATGCAAAAGAGTCACAAAAACCAAAAAGAAACCAAAGTAATACAAAAGAAAATTATCAAACCACACACACACAAAAGAAGGGAACAAAGAGGAAATACCAAATCAACTGGAAAATCACACATCTATCAATAATTACTGTCAATACCAATGAACTTGATGCTCCAATCAAAAGGCATAGGGTGGCAGATAATAAAGCAAGAACCTACAATATGCTCCATACAAGAGATCACTTTAGGGAAAAGGACACACATATATTGAAGGTGAAAAAGATATTTCATGCAAATGGAAATTACATAAAATCAGAAGTAGCAACCTGATTTCAGACAAAATAGACTTTAAAACAAAAATCATAAAAAAAGGACACTATATAATGATTAAAGGACAAATAAAAAATGAGGATATTACACTCATTAACATATATCACCCAATATAGAAGAACCTAAATACATAAAGCAAATACTAACAGATATAAAGGGAGAAATTGATGGGAACACAATCATACTATGAGACTTTAACATCATTGGACAGATCTTCCAGACAGAAAATCAATAAGACAACAGAGAAACTAAATGACCCAAAAGAACAACATTACATCTCCCAAAAATAGAATATACATTCTTTTCAAGGGCATGTGGAACATTTTCTAGGATAGACCATGTGCTTCGGCACAAAAGAAACCTCAGCAATTTTAAGAGGATAGAAATTATTCCAAGCATCTTTTCTGACCACAATGCCATGAAACTAGAAGTCAACCACATTAAAAAAAAAAAAAAGGTGAAAAAATGACAGCATGGAGATTAAACAATATGCTACTAAAAAAATGATGGACCAATAATAAAATCAAAGAAGAAATTTAAAAATACTTTGAGACAAGTTACAATGGAAACACAGCCTCACGGAATCTATGGGATGCAGCAAAAGCAATCTTAAGAGGGAAATTCATAGAGATACAAACCTTCCTCAAAAATAAGAAAAATCTCAAATAACAACCTAACTTACCACCTAAAAGAATTAGAAAAAGTAGAGCAAACAAAACCAAAAATCACCAGAAGGAAGGAAATAATAAAGATCATGGAGGAAATAAATAAAATAGACTTAAAAAATAGAAAAAAATCAATCAAACCAAGAGCTGGTGTTTTGAAAGAATAACAAAATTGACAAACCTCTGACCAGGCTCACCAAGAAGAAAAGAAAGAGAACAAAAAGAAAAAAGAAAGGAAAATGGAGAACTTACAACCAATATCACAGAAATACAAAATGTCATAAAAGAATACTATGAACAACTGTATGGAAATGAACAAGATAACCTAGAAAAAACTGACAAGTTTCTGGAAGCATACAGTCCAACAAGACTGAATCAAGAAGAAATTGACCATTTGAACAGACCAATCACTAGAAATGACAAATAATTAGCAGTTAAAAAAAAATAACCTCCCAGCAAATAAAAATCCAGGACCAGATGGCTTCACTAGGAAATTCTACAAAACATACAAAGAAGAACTCATACCAATCCCTCTAAATTCTTCCAGAAGTTTGAAAAAGAGGGTATACTCACAAACTCATTCTATGAAGCCAGTATCACCCTAATATCAAAATCACAGAAGACACTACCAAAAAAAGAAAATTCCAGGCCAATATCATTGATGAACATGAATGCAAAAATCCTTAACAAGATATCAGCAAACAGAATCTAACAGCACATGGAAAAGATCATACACCATGATCAAGTAGAATTCATCCCAGGAACACAAGGATGGTTCAAAACATGTAATTCAATTAATCCAATACATCACATTAACAAAAGAAAGACAAAAGCCACATGATCATCTCAATACAGATGCAGAAAAATTATTTAATAGAATTTAAAACCCATTTATGATTATAAAATCCCTTACCAAATTGAATTGAGAGAGAACATAGCTCAACATAATAAAAGCTATTTATGACAAACCTACAGCTAGCATAGTACTCAGTGGTGAAAAACTGAAAACCTTCCCACAAAAATCTGGAACTAGACAAGGTTGCCCACTCTCACCACTTCTATTCAACATAGTCTTGAAAGTCCTAGCCACAGCAATCAGGCAAGGAAAAGAAATAAAAGTGTTCCAAATTGGAAAAGAAAAGGTAAAATTGTCACTATATGCAGATGACATGATACTATATATAGAAAACCCTAAAAGCTACACACACATACAAAATAACCTACAAGAGCCAATAAAAGAATTCAACAAGGTAGCAGGAAACAAGATTAAAGTACCAAAATAAGTTGCATTTCTTTACACTAACAATGCATCAACAGGAAAAGAAAGTAAAGAAAAAATCCCATTAAAATCACATCCAAGACAATAAAATACTTAGGAATAAATCTGACCAAGGAGGTGAAATACGTATACATGGAGAACTATAAAATATTAAGGAAATTAAATAAGACTTAAATAAATTGAAAAATATCCCAGGTTCTTAGATTGGAAGAATCAGTATCATTAAAATGGTCATTATTTCCCAAGGCAATCTACAGATTTAATGTATTCCCTATCAAACACCCCAGGACACTTTTTACAGAACTGGAACAAAGGATCTTAAGATCTAGATAGAATTATAAAAGACCTAGAATTGTCAAAGCAACATTGAAGAAAAAGAAGGAAACTGGAGGAATAAACCTCCCAGACTTCATAAAGTATTACAGAACTACAGTAATCAATACAGCCTAGTATTGGCATAAAAACAGACAAATGGATCAATGGAACAGAATAGAGAGCCCAGAAATAAATCCATAGACCTATGGTCAATTAATTTTCAACAAAGGAGGCAAGAATACACAATGCAGAAAAGACAGTCTCTTCAGCAAGTGATCCAGTTGTGAAAACTGGATAGCAGCATGTAAATCAATGAAGTTAGAACACTCCCTCACTCCATACACAAAAATAAACTCAAAATGGCTTAAAGAATTTAACAAAAGACAAGACACGATAAATCTAGAAGAAAACACGAGCAAAACATCCTCTGACATAAATCTTAGCAATGGTCTCCTAGGGCAGTCTATCCAAGCAATGAAAATAAGAGCAAAAATAAATAAATGAGATCTAATTAAACTTATAAGTTTTACACAGCAAAGGAAACCATAAGCAAATTAAAAACAACAACCTATGTAATGGGAGAAAATATTTGCAAATGATGCGACTGGCAAAGGCTTAATTTCCAGAATATATAAACAGCTCATACAACTTAACAACAAAAACAACAGTAACAACAACAACAACAACCCAAATCCAAAAATGGGCAGAAGACCTAAGCAAGCAATTCTCCAATGAAGACATACAATGGACAATAGGCACATGAAAAAATTCTCAATATTTCTAATTATCAGAACAATTGAAACCAAAACTACAATGAAATATCACCTCACTGCAGTTAGAATGGCCATCATTCCAAAGTCCAAAAATGATAAATGCTGGAGAGAGTGTTGATAAAAAGAAACTCCCCTGCACTGTTGGTGAGAATGTAGTTCGGTGCAGTCATTATGGATAACAGCATGAAGACTCCTCAAAAAACTAAAAAAAAAAAAGACTTACCCTATGATCCAGCAATCCCACTCTTGGCCATATATCCAGAGTGAGCTCTAATTCAAATAGATACATGCACTACAATGTTCATAGAAGCAATATATACACTAGCCAAGACATGGAAGCAACATAAATATCCATGGACAGGTGACTGGATAAAGAAGTTGTGGTATATTTATACAGTGAAATACTAGTCAGCCTTAAAAAGTTCATTTGTAGCAACATGGATGGACCTGGAGGTTGTCATTCCAAGTGAAATAAGTCATAGAAAGAAAAGTACCATATTATATCACTCATGTAGAAGCTAAAAAGAAGGGGGAAAAAAAAGCAAAAAAAAGACACTAACGAACTCATCTACAAAGCAGAAACAAACTTTCATATATAGTAAATAATCTTACAGTTACCTGAGGGAGAAGGTGTGGGAAGGGATAAATTTGGGAGTTTTCTATTTGAAAATGTTAACCTCAATAAAAATAGATATAAAACATATTTCTTCTGTATAATACAAGGAACTATATTCAATATCTTGTAAAATATTTTAATGAAAAGGAATATGAACAGTCTCTGTATATATATGCATGACTGGGACATTATGCTTTACACCAGATTTTGAGGCATTGTAATTGATCATATTTCAAAAAACAAAGTCCATGAGCTGGAGATGTCTCTATTCACCATTTTCTCTGATGGCTCCCGACTAAGAGCCTTTTCCTTGCTCTAATGCTTTACTTTCCTTCTCCCTGCTCAAGCTCTTTCTTTCCTATTTCTCTTCTGAGCAATCAACTGGCTGTCTACTTCATACCTCTGCCTCTGTGGTGTGAAATCTTTCATAACAGCAGCAAAATCCCACACTTTAGTCAGTTTCCTAATTTAGGGGTCCCTAGTTAGGGGTTCCTAATCCACTAATGTATGGATGTTTACTGCATATATAAACACACAAGTTTTTGTACTGAACTTATTTTGGATCAGAGTGATACAGTTTTGTATGACCCTGTTTTTTAATTCTTTCATTAAATATTTATGAGATGCTCTGAGTGTATCCATTTTCTACAAGACATCAAAAATTATTCAGAACTGTAATTTTCAGATGGCAAAGAAATTTCATCAGAAATATTTACTATAATATGTTAATAATTTTTATGTAGAAAAAAAGTTAATTCAAATTTTTCCACATTATTAAAAGTTAAACAATTATATTTAATGTTATATATCTGATTATTTAAACAATAAATATTCCTAGCAATAATAAGGAATAGGAAATAATATAAATATATTTATTTTGGGGTCATAAAATTACCATACAGTAACTTGTAAGAAGTTATACTAATTTGGAATTCCCAGGGAGTCATGAATATAATCAATACATTCTTGCAAAAATATTTTTATTTTGGCCTATTTTATCCATAAAATGCTTATTTCATTTTATTTTTAGTATCCATGTTTTCAATACTATAAATAATTTTATTAAATTTTTATTTGAAACACACTTTTATGACAACTTATATATTATGAACAGAATTGCTGTATTTATAAGAACTAATTATGTATGTCATTTTTTTTTTTGCAAATTTTTAATACTAGTTGTCAAATCTGCTTTTCTCCCAGCATTCTCTCAATTTAGGGCACTACAAAATTACACCCAATTCCATGCTAACATATCCTCTGGTTTGAAAAAAGATATTTCAACTTTAAGCAAAATGAGAATACAGAGGAATTTATTTCAAATGAAAGAACAAGAAAAAAATCTCTGAAAAAATAATGAAACAATATTTATCAGATAAAGTGTTCAAAGCATTAGTAATAAGATACTGACTGGACTCTGACAAAAATAGATGAACTCAGAATTCTCACAAGAAAGCAAATAATAACAACAATAACAACAAAAGATCCTGTCAGAACTTAAGAATAGAATAACTGAAATGGCAAATACACTGTAAGGAAGTATCAGCACATGAGGTGACGCAGAAGAAGGCATGCATGATCTGGAATACAGAATAATAATGGGAATCACTCAATCAGAACAGCTAAAAGAAAAACAAATTGCAAAATGAGAATAGTTTAAGAGATATCTGAGACAACATCAAGCATACCAACATTCTCCTTATAGGGGTCCCAGAAGGAGAAGAGACTGAGAAAGGAGTCAAAAGATATAGTTGAATAAATTATGGTTGAAAATATTCCAAATGAATTTCTGTCATGAAGACAGAAACAGAGTTCTAGGTACAGGAAGCATAGACAGTCCCAAATAAGATGAAACTCAAAGAGATTCAACACATATCATAATTAAAATGGCAAATGTCAAAGGCAAAGAGAGAATTCTAAAGTCAGCAAGAGAAAATCAAAAAGTACATTTAAAGGAATCCCCATAAGGCTATCAGCTGATTTTTCTGCAGAAACTTTGCATGCCAGAGTGGGTAGCATGATATAATTAAAATGCTGAGGAGATTAAGCCAAAATTGTAGAGTAGAAAGACCTTGCAGTCACCTTCTCTCACAAGCACAACAAAATTATCACTAACCACTGAATAACCATCAATATAAAAGACTGGAGTCTACCAAAAGAAAAAAAATATATCTTCTACAACTAAGAACATAAAAAAGGAGCTACAATGAGGTGATCAAGAGGAGTGGACTTGTAATATAATCAAATCCCAAACCCCTGACTGGGCAACCCATAAACTGGAAAGTTAATATATTACATAGGTTCTGCCATAGGAGTGGAAATTCTGAGACCCATGTCAGTCTCCCGAGGTGGGGATCCTGTACCAGGAAGAAGAGCCCCTAAAGCATTTGGCTTTGAAGACCAGCAGGACTTGGTTTCAGGGACTCCACAGGACTGGAGGAAATAGAGACTTCACTTTTATAGGGCACACACATAATCTCATGCACACCAGGATAAAAGGAAAAAGCAGTAACTTCATAGGTGCCCGGGCCTGATCTACTTGATGGTCTGGGAGGGTCTCTGAGGCAGGGAGGTGGTGTCTGTGTCTCACCCTGGTGAGATAAAAACTGAAGATGGACATATTGAGAGGTATTCATTTACATGAACTTTCCTAGAGGCTGGCATCTTCTTGGGTCATTAGTACCAAGACCTGGTCCTACCCAACATCCTATAAGTTCCAGTTCTGGGATACTTTAAGCCAAACAACTAACTGAGCAGGAAAATAGCCTTAGCTATCAGCAGATAGAATACATAAAGACTTCCTGAACCCACAGGTGCCTCTAAACATGTCCCTAAATATGGCCCAGCCCACCAGAGGGCGAAGACCCAGCTCCACCCACTAGTGTGCAAGCACTAGCCCATCCTACCAGAAAGCCTGCACAAGGCTATAAACCAGCCTCACCCACCACAGGGCAGGGAGCAGAAACAAGGAAACTATGATCCCTCAGTCTGTGGAACCCAGTCTGTAAACACAGGCCAGATCCTGTGACCAGCTGGCCTTTGCCCCTTGGGTGATGATAAGAAGGACTACTGGGACACAAAGGATGTCTCCTGCAGAGGGCCACTTCTCCAAGGCATAGAAACATAACTACAACATACATAAAAATACAGATATAAATTTAGGCAAAATGAAGCAGCAGAAGAATATATTCCAGATGAAAGAACAAGATAAAACCCCATAAGCAGAACTAAGTGATATGAAGATAGTAATCCAGCTGAGAAAGGTTTCAGAGTAAGGATTGTACACATGATCCAAAACTCAGGAGAAGAATGGTTGCACAGTGCAAAAAGTTAGAACAATCTAACAAAGAGAAATTATAAAGAACAATGGAACAAAGTTGAAGAATATAGTAACGTAAATAAAAAATACACTAGAAGGAATCAATAGAAGACTAATGCAAAACTGCAGAACAGACAAAAAAGAATGAAAAGAAATGAGGACAGTTTAAGAGACCTCTGGGACAATATCAAGTGCACTAACATTCACATTATAGGGGTCCCTGAAGGAGAAGAGAATGAGAAAGGGCCTGAGAAAACATTTGAAGAGATAATAGCTGAAAATCTCCCTAAGTTGAGAAAGAAAACATTCACCCAAGTCCAGGTAGCACAGGGACTCCTATATCAGATTAACCTTAAGAGGAATATGCCTAGACATATAATAATTAAAATGACAAAAATTAAAGATAAAGAAAGAATATTAAAAACAACAAGGAATGTCTATGTCTATGTCTATGACTCTGTTTTTGTTTTGTATTTATGTTTTGTTTTGTTTTGTTTTCATAGACATAGAATACAAACTTGTGCTTGCCAAGGGGGCAGGGGGTGGGAAGGGATAGAACTGGGATTTCAAAATGTAGAACAGATAAACAAGATTATACTGTATAGCACAGAGAAATATATACAAGATCTTATGGTAGCTCACAGAAAAAAAATGTGACAATGAACATATATATGTTCATGTATAACTGAAAAATTGTGCTCTACACTGGAATTTGACACAACATTGTAAAATGATTATAACTCAATAAAAAATGCTGAAAATAAAACAACAAGGGAAAAGCAACAAACAGCATACAAGGGAGCTCTTATAATGCTATCCATTTATTTTTCAGCAGAGAATACAATGCTACTCTAAAACTATGACCCATATTTCAGTTTAGTTGGTTAAAAATTTTAATTGCAAAGATCAGCTCAGACTATTAGGCTTATAATTAGAGACAGTCTCATAAAGAATGAGAAAATATTCTAGATCCAGAGCATTGCATACTACAACCAGGACATGTATTTTTAATGAACTGCTTGCAGGCCAGAAGGCCTTGCATAATATATTTGAAATGATGAAAGATAAAGCCTACAACCAAGAATATTCTTATCAATTTGGCTATCATTCAGATTTCACGGAGAAATCAAAAGATTTACAGACAAGCAAAAGCTAAAAGAATTCAGCACCATCAAACCAGCTTTATCACAAATGCTAAAGAAACTTCTCTAGGCAGAAGAGAAAAGTCCACAAATAGAAATAAGAAATTAAAAAATGGAAAAGTTCACTGGTAAATGCAACTTACAGTGATGGAAGCAAATCACACACAAAATAGTGGGGAGGTTAAAAGGCAAAACTAGTTAAATCATATGTTTCCATAATAAGCAGTTAAGGGATACAAAAAACAATTGGATGTAAAATATCATATCAAAAGCAGTAATCATGAGAAAAGGATAGTACAAATGTAGGGTATTAAAAATTCCTTTGAAATTAAGAGATCAACGGCTTAGCAGTATTTATTTATTTATTTATTTATTTATTTATTTATTTATTTATTTATCTATCTATCTATCTATCTGTCTGTCTATCTATCTATCTATCTATCTATCTATCTATCTATCTATCTATCTATAAATACCATACCAAAACCTCATGGTAAACACAAACCAAAAAATCTATACTAGAGATACACACAAAAAAAGAAAAAATAATCCAAACATAAAAGTAAAGATTATCATCAAGTTACAAGAGATGAAAACAAAAGGAAAAAGGAGGAAGAAAAAAAAAAGACATACAAAAACAAATCTAAATCAATTCACAAAGTGATGATAAGAACATACATATCAATAATTACCTTAAATATGAACAGAATAAATGCTCCAACCAAAAGACCTAGATTGGCTGAATGGATACAAAAACAAGACTCATATATATGCTGCCTACAAGAGACCCATTTCAGATCTAGAGACACATAAAGACTGTAAGAGAAAGTATGGAAAAAGATATTCCACACAGATAAAAAACAAAAGAAAGCTGAAGTATCAATACTTATACCAAACAAAATAGACTTTTAAATAAATACCAGTAACAAGGGCCAAAGAAGGATGTGACATAATAATCAAAGGATCAATCCAAGGAGACATAATGATTGTAAGTATATATACATCCACCCTAGGAGTACCTCAATATATACGGAAAATGGTAACAGATATAAAAGGAGAAATAGACAGTAACACAATAATAATGAGGGAATTACATCATATCTCACTTACATAAAAGGATAGATCATCAAGATAGATAGAAAATCAAAAATGAAACACAGGCATTAAAGGATACATTAGATGAGATGGATTTAATTAATATTTATAGAACATACCAATCAAAAGCCATAGAATACACATTCTTTTCAAGTGCATATGGAACATTCTCCAGGATAGAACATATGTTGGGACACAAAGAAAGCCTCAGTACATTTAGGAAAATTGAAATTATATCAAGCACCTTTTCTGACTAAAATACTATGAGATCAAAAATCAACTATTAGAAAAAAATGCAAAATACAAACACATGGAGGCTAAACAGCATGCTACTAAACAACCAATGGGTCCCTGAAGACATGAAAGAGGAAATAAAAAGAAAATACCCAGAGACACATGAAAATTAAAACCCCATGGTCCATAATCTATGGGGCACAGCAAAAGCAGTTCTAATAGGGAAGTTTACAACAATAAATTAACTCAGAAAATAAGAAAAATCTCAAATAAGCAACTTAACTTTATACCTAAAGTAACTAGAGAAAAAAGAACAAACAGAAAAAACAAAAAACAAAAAGATCAAAGAAACTAAAAGCTAGTTCCTTGAAAAGATAAACAACACTGACAAACCTTTAGCAGACTCATCAATTTAAAAAAAAAATAAGGAAGAGGGCTTACTTCAATAAAATCAGATTTTAAAAAGAAGTTACAACTGACACCACAGAAACATAAAAGATCATAAATACTACTATGAGCAACTATATGCCAAAGATACATATTTAAAAAAAAGAATTACAGGCTGATATCACTGATAACCATAGATGCAAAAATCCTTAACAAAATATTGGCAACCCATATTCAACAATACATTAAAAGGATCAAACTCCATAATCAAATGAGATTTTCCCTGGGATGCAAGGATTCTTTAATAATCACTAATCAGTCAGTGAGATACAACACTTGAAGAAATTGAAGAATAAAAACCATATTATCATTGCAGTAGATACAGAAAAATCTTTTGATAAAATTCAACATTCATTTGTATTAAAATAAACTGTTCAGAAAGAGGATATAATAGGACCATACCTCAACATAAACAAGGCCATATATAACAAACCCACTGCCAACATCATACTCAACTGTGAAAAGCTGAAAGCCTATCTGCTAAGATCAAGAACAGGACAAGTATTCTCAAATGATATACAAAAACAAACTCAAAAAGAATTAAGAAACTGAATGTAAGTCCAGATACTCTAAACTCTCTAGAGGAAAACATAGGCAGAACACTCTTTGACATAAATTACTGCAACATTTTTTTTTTCTTGCTTTGGATCTGTCTCCTAAAGTAATGGAAATAAAAATAAAAATAAACAAATGGGAAGTAATTAACTTAAAAGCTTTTGCACAGCAAAGGAAACAATAAACAAAACAAAGAAAGAAAGAAAAACAACCTACAGAATGGGGCAAAATATTTGCTAATGATGTGACCAACAAGGAATTAATTTCCAAATTATACGAACAGCTCAATATCAGAAAAACAAACAACCAAACCAAAAAATTGGAAGAAGATATCAACATACATTTCTCCAAAGAAGACATACAGATGGCCACAAGGCACATGAGAAGATCCTCACATAACTAATTATTAGATAAATGCAAATCAAAATTATTATGAGACATCACCTCACACCAGTCAGAATGGCCATCATCAAAATGTCTACAAATAATAAATGCTGGAGAAGGTGTGGAGAAAAGTGAACCCTCCTACACCACTGGTGATAATGTAAATTGGTGCAGCCACTATGGAGGACAGAATGGAGCTTCCTTGAAAAACAGAGTTTCTTAAAAAATAGAGTTACCATATGATCAAGTAATCCCATTTTTAGGAATATATCCAGAGAAAACTCTGTTTTGAAAAGATACATAACACTCCAAAGTTCATAGAAGCACTATTTACAATAGTCAAGACACGAAAGCAACCTAAATGTTCATCAATAGATAAATGGATGAAGAAGATATGACACATATATACACACATATATTTCACTGTGTATGTGTGTGTGTATATATACAGACAGAGAGAGAAATATTACTCTGCCATAAATAAGAATGAAATAATATCATTTTCTGTTAACATGGCTGGACCTGGAGATTATCATACTAAGTGAAGCAAGTCAGACAGAGAAATACAAATAACATATGATACCACTTATTTTTGGAATCTAAACAAAAAATACAAATGAATTTATTTACAAAGACAAATAGACTCACAGACATAGAAAGCAAATGTATGGTTAACAAAGAGGAAAGTGGGGACGGGATAAATTAGGAATTTGGGGTTTACATGTGCACAGTACTATATGTCAAATAGATAACTAACAGGGACATACTTATAGCACAGGGAATTATATTCAGTATCTTGTAATAACCCATAATGGAAAATAATCTGAATAGAAATAGATATTCATATATGTATAACTGAATTACCCTGATGTACACATGTAACCAATGCAACTTTGGAATCAATTATATTTCAGTAGAAAAACATTAAAATTAAAAAATAAAGTGCTGAAACAGAAAAACCTACAACCTAGGATACTCTACACAGTAAGACTATCATTTCAGAATGAAAAGACAACCTACAATGGAAGAAAAATATTTGTAATTATATGATTGATAAGAAGTTAAATGGTTCTTACAATTCAATATAAAAATAACCTAAACAAGCAGTTTAATAAACAGGAAGAAGACCTGAATAGATATTTTTCCACAGAAGATACACAGATGGCCAACAGGTACATGAAGAAATGCTCAACATTCCTAATCATCAGAGAAATTAATATAATAACCATAATGAGATATCACCTCACACCTGTCAAAATTATCAAAAAGTTTACAAATAACAAATGTTTGTAAGGATGTGGAGAAAAGGAAACCCTAGTACATTGTTGGTGGGAATGTAAATTGATGCTACCATTATGGAAAACAGCATGGAGTTTCCTCAAGCAAACTAAAAATAGAACTACCATATGATCCAGCAATTCCACTCCGAGATATATATATCCAAAGAAAATGAAAACACTAATTTGAAAAGATATATGCACCAAAATGTTCATAAGAGTATTATTCACAATAGCCAAGAAATGAAAGCAGTCTAAGTGACCATCAAAAGATGAATGGATGTATATATTTATTATACATAATGGAATATTTCTCAGCAATAAAAAAGAATGAAATTTTGTCATTTGCAACAATATAGATGAACTAAAGGTTATTATGCTTCGTGAAATAAGTGAAACAGAGAAAAAATACCATGTGTTACCACTTATATTTGGAATATGAAAAATGAAACAAATGAATACAAGAAAATTGAAACAGCTTCATAAATACAAAGTGGAGTGGGATGAGGTTAAGATAGCATTAGAATTAGGAAATTAAGAGATACAAACTACTATATCTAAAATAAATAAGCTACCAGGATGTATTGTGCAGCAAAGAAAATATATCCAATGTTTTATAATAACTTTGAATGAAGTGTAATCAATAATAATATTGAATCACTATGTTGTACACCTGAAACTAATGTAACATTGTAAATCAACTCTACTTCAATAAAAATAATTTTAAAATACATATTTTAAAAAGTACTCCTTTCTAAATTAATAGCTAATTTTTAAAGTAATAAGAACCTTGATTAAAGAAGATAAACTCTACAACTAGAAAAACAATGCTAGAGAAACTTGGGAAGTGCACAAGGTGCTGGTGAACAACAGAAGACGAAATGGGCTAGGGAGCTAATGTAAGTTGATAACTCAATTTTCAACCTGAACATTTGCATTCTAACACTTCATTAGCATTTATTAAGCATTTATCAAATATATATTAAGCAGCTAATATTTACCAGACACTAAACGAAGCTCTAGGAGCAAAGAATTCCGGTAAGACTAAATCATGCTCTCAAATAATTACTTTGTCATGTGAGAGATGTGCAAATGCTATATTAATAACTACATGATAATTTGAAGATGGCAAAGCATAGAAAGAATACTAGTTATGTGATTCATAAAAACGTTCTGAAAGAAATTATGTTTAAGTTGAGTTTTGAAGAAGAAGAAGGGGAAAGATCATCCAAGGGGAAGTCTAGTGTGTAAAAATATTGAGAAACTATAATGACTGGCATCTAAACCATATCATCCATTCTATATGCAGACTGTACTGCAGAAATGTATGTGTGATTGGAGTAAAACAAGGGTGATTAGGTAGATTAAAGAACAGACTGACTGAAACCTAATAACTATTAGGTAGTACAAAACTAGTGAGAAAATAAAATAAGAAAGAGGCAAGGAAATAAAAAAGAAAATACATATATTAGTATTATTAATGAGAACTTCTGCAGGACTTTGATAGTTCACATTAACATGTTTTGTGCTCTAAGATGCTACATGATAATTCCATCTCTTGTTAAGAATTAGATTTGGCTGAGTACAAATTGTTAACAGTTTTCCTTGTTAATTATTATTTTTTAAAATTTACTCCAAACATGATATCTTAGTAGAAAAAAAGAACTTTTTCTTTAAGGATAGAGTCAAGTTGATGTTTACAAACCATGGGAATAACCTTTCCATATTACTTTCCTAACATTTGACTTAGGAAATTTAAAAGGTTAAACAATGTTTAGTGTCTCAAAGAAGGAGGTTAATTGCACTGAAATAATAGCTAAAAAGAGAATTATTGTTTCTCACGTAATAAAAGGAAATGTTATATTAAAAAGGAGACACAAACATATATTCTCATGGCTAGACATTCATACTAAATTCGTATTTCCCAAGGTAGTTGTGAAACAGAACAAATTCCAAATGATCAATATTTCTGTTCTCACATTCTATTTTTAATACATATTAAAGAGTCATGAAAGCTACATTTTGCCTCTGTGAATCATTGTCTTTTCTTGCTCTCCTTATTAAATTTATTATGCTTTATTAGTAATAACATTTAATATTGTCTGCTTTATATCCTTAAAGTTTTACACAAAAATACAGATTTTACATTATGCTTAATAGCAGCAAGTTGTGCATTCCCATCTCTCCTTCCCCTTTCCCACTACCCTTCCCCTTCATTTTTATTGGGATGGCTATAGTAATATGAGTTCACATCTTCATTTGATTGTACATCAGAAGTATGCCTTTGTTTTAATGTAATTAAACATTTGTTTAATTAAACATTTGTTCATACTCAATTTATAAACTAAAAAAAAAAAAATACTCAAATCTATGATGCTGTAGGCAAAATAATCATCCTCCAAACATGGGTTAATCTGTGACAATACAAGGTACTGTACTTGGGGGTCCCAAAATGATTTGCTACTAGAACTCACACACTCAGATACTGTTATACTCTTGATCACAGTCTGTTACATTGAAAGGATACAAATTAAAATAAGCTAATGGAAAGGTACATGGGGCAAAGTTTAGGAGAAACAAAACACGATGTTTCAGCTGTCATCTAACAGTGGAGTCCCACAGGACACATTTTATTCTCCCAGCAATGATGAGTGACAACATAATTTTAAATGTTATCTATAAGGGAAGTTCAACTGAAGCTTTGTTTTCAAGGTTTTTATTGGGAAGATCACTCACATAAGCATGCAGTACTAGCATGACTGACCCCATCAACTCAGACTCCAGATTCCCAGATTTAAATCAGGCAGCCACCATAAAACATAATGTTACCGTAAACAAATCAAACTGGTACAGTGTGATCCAAAGCCTCATGAATACAAAAACATTCACATCAGGTTGAACTTTCCTTGGGATTAGGGATCACTAGGAGCTGGCCAAGGGGCATTCCAAAAAATGGAAGTTTCTTGTTAATGTTCAGTGTATGCACAACCCAAGCTGAATGAATCTTTGCTTGTACACATGGTAATAGAGAATTAAGATTGCATATAGAATCAAGCTTGAGATGGGATGATTACTCTGCACCATCTGGGTAGGACCAATTAATCACAGGTGTTCATATAAGTGGAAGAGGGAGGCAGAATAGAAAGAACCAGAGAAATAGTTGCAGGAGATGGACTAAACCTACAGTTGGTGGCTTTGAAGATGGAGAAATAGAGTCATTAGCCAAGGAATGCTGGCACCCTCTTGAAGCTAAAATGAATGAGGAAATTAACCACCCTCTATAGACTCCAAAAAGAATGCAGCACAGCCTTGACTGCAGCTAGTGAGACCCATTTTGAAATTCTGGACTCCAGAGCTATAAAATAATACATTTGTGTTTTTTTAAGCACCAAAATTTGTGGTACTTTGTAACAGCAGCAATATGAAACCAATATATATTATAAATAAAACAAAAATATTTCAATTTAGTTTAAAGTCATCATTTGTATAGGTATCATTGTAAATCGTATTGCCTACATATAATTTACTAATAAATTTATTAAAATGTTACAGTAACATGTAGAAAAATTAATTCTATATTAATTCATTTTGACAGCACCTAGATCAGCAATGTGTTTGTGTTTAACAGTAAAAATAATACATGTGCCCTGACATGCACAATAAAATAAGCAATAATGCACATTACGATGGTTAAAGTCAAATGCAGTCCTATGAAAACAATAAAATTATTTAACAGGTAATTATTTTATAACAATATTTTTTAAATTTTAATTTATATTACTTAAAATAAAAATTCAGTTTTTCAATAGTACTGTATACATTAACAAATGCTCAATATCTACACATGGCTCAAGGAAATAGTATTAGCCAATATAGTAGAGTATTACAAAAAATTGTGATTGGGACATGACATTCCCTTATTTGTCATATAGAGTGAATTCTATTTTCAGCTTCAGCGTCAGTACAATTGAAAGGAAGATAGACTTTCGGAGCGTTGAATGTTCATTTTATAATTGCCAACATTCATAAATATAGCAGGTGTGTTTCATTTTCAGTTACAAAGAAGCATAATTAATACAGAAAATTAAAAAAATATAGTATTTTATGTCATACAGTTGTCATATAAAAGTGTCACATACTGGATGACTTAAACAGCAGATTTTATCTCATACTTCTGGACACTAGAAGTTTATGATAATATCTTGGTGTGGTTGGTTCCTTCTGAGGCCTGTAAGGGGACTATGTTCCTAAGCTTCTGGCAATTTGTTGGCAATTCTTGGTGATCCTTGGTACCCTGATCTCTGCCTTCATCTTCACTTGGCATTCTCCTTGTATGTACTTCTGTTCCCCAATTTTCCCTTTTTCTAAGGACCCCAGTCATACTGGTTAGGGCCCCAACTACTTATTAAAGTATAAATTTTTATTAACTAATTAGATCTGTAGAACTCTGTTTCCAAATAAGATCACATTCTGTGGTACTGGGGGTTAGGAACTTCAACATATAAATTTGGGGGGACACAATTCAACCTATAACACATAGAAACAAAGAAGAGTGCTACTACATATGGACATTCATGTGATGAAAACGCACCCGTAATCTACCACCCAAAGATAACTACTCTTCATATTTTGGTGCATTTCTTTCCATTTTTGTTGTGATATAATATTAACCAAGTATTAACCAATATTAACCAAATATGTCGTTTTCTGTGCATTCTCTTTACATCATTTTATAAAAATGCAGTACTGTGTTATTGAAAAAAATTGTTCTACAAAGTATCTGAAATTGCTCCGTAGACACAACTGCTTGTCAATTCTCTATTGCTGAATGTTTCTGCTGTTTCAGTTTAGATTCTAAAAATACTATTCAAAACAGCATTCTTCGTATAATTTTGTAATTTTCTCTGAAAACTTTCTTGGAAAAGCAAGTTCGCAGATATTATTCTAAGAACTTATGCAAACTAACATGTTTAACTTCACAATGTCCCTATGAGGTGGTGTAGTATTAATATTATTTTCATCCCTTATATGAAAAAATTGAGACAAACAGAAGTTCAATAATTTATCCAAGAGCATAGAAAAGTATGTGACAGAGTTGAAATTGTTTTAAACCAAAACTACCTACCTCTAAAGTATGGGATTTTAAGCACTTTATTAATTGCATACATATTACCAGTTTATATTCCAGAACATGTATTGGACCCTTCCTTATCAGAAAATTCTTAATGAAAAAATTTCCTAGGCATTCTTCATGTTTATTATACTTTTTAACAATCACTAATTTCAAAGATAAAAAATTATACTATAAAATGGACTTAATTTGCATTTTTGATGATTTCTGAAAATAAAAGTTTATAAATATAAAACTTTTGTTTTTCAGTTACCAATAATCTTTGAGCTACTGAGCAACCCTTTTTATAGCAATGTAAAACTGAAATAAGCCATGTTTTCTTTAAATTATTTTTCTTATCTCTATATTTAGTTTTGTCTGTCTACCCTCAGTTATCTAGTTGTACTCAGGCTAATGCCAGTTTGCAATGAGCTCACCAATAACAACTATTCTTAAAACTTACATCTATACCACCTTTCCCACAAACATATTTGTATTTTTCTGGTTATTCTCTTCTTTCTCAGAGTCTTGTATTTAGCCAAAAGCAAAGACATACACACACACACACACACACACACAAAAACCAGGAATAGTAGTTGCCTTTTAGCAAATTATTCTGCTGTTTACTCAGAAAGTTATATTTTATCACATAAAATTACATTTGTAGTAATGGTTCTTAAATCAGTTGTTAAAATGACAACTTTTTCATTTAGCACACAACCATTGCCAAAGGATATGGAGGCAAGATTATCTACCTAGTATTATCTAAATGTTATCATGTAAGGAATAATGTTTGCCTACTTCATTCATAGATAAAGCAGTTCTACTGACTTTCCAAATATTAAGAAATAATAATAGCTTCTGCACTAAAATCTACACACAAAACTCACATTGGTAGTGAAAGCATAGTGACCCAATGTTTGATTAATCTATGTGTCCATGTTAATTTCTGGTGCAATAGACTTCAAGACTTGGATGATATTTAAGGGACAAAAAGTTTAATTTTAGTTAGGTTGCTACTTTTTTACATCATAATGCAAATTTTAGCTAAACGTGTTTGCAATCCTGAGAGTGAGGCAAGTCACTTAAGCTATATCATCAAAAACAAACCAAAAATTATCAGAGAAGATCTTCAATGATACTGTGAATTGTGAAATGGAGTGATTAGAGGTTACAAATATTTAATTAAATATATATATATACACACACGCAAACATATATACACACATACACTACCATTTCGTATTGTATAATTACCATTGTACCTTACAAAATGTATCCTTAATGCAGGACATGTAAATAGATTTGCTTTGTCATTGGCAGAGCTTGAGATAAATTTAATTGTAATTGAGAACTTCAGCTCCTGGGATTTAGTCTATGAAGCAGCCTATAAAAGAAGTCCAACATCTTTCTTCAATTTACTCTTGAAATCAAACAGCTTTCCTGTGAGGCAACATCAAATTGACAAGTGAGTTTCAACCTTCCATTTCCCCACAAAAATGATAAAATGAGACTCTTTAAAAACCCACCAAAGGTAAGAATAATTCCAAAATTTCATTCTTCAGTATCTAGCTGACTTTCATGACAGTAGTATACTTAAGCTATCATTTGTAGACTACTTAAAAATAATCTACCCAATTATCCCTCTTACTCCATTGTTTCACTTTTATGAAACCATGGGTAAACTGTACATGATCAACATTTTAGCCTTATAGATATACTGCCTATAAATCACTTGTTTTCTTATGCCTTATTGCTATAAATCACAAAGATTTTTTATGCCTATATAATTTTTAAAAAGTTTGCCTATTTTTGACTTATTATTTTACAATGAATAAGGTAAATTCTTGCTATGAGATGCAAAGTAATCCTAGACAATGACAGGTGTTTTGTTTTGTTTTTTCTTAAAAGTACTAAAATCATAGAATACTTTTAATGTTTAGAGTTTTTTTTAGTGGCATAGAATATATACATTGTTTGTTCCATGGAGACTTTATCTGGAAATAACTCATAATATCACTTACCAATCTCCTTTTTAAGTAATTATTATGTCTCAGTAACAGCTAATATGTATGTTTTATAACTTTATATGTTCTAGAGCTCCCTGCCATAGACAAACTGAAACAATGCAATTATATTCCGGAGAATGTACAGGGATTTCCTCTGATTGAAACGTTCATTTTAATCAGTTATTATCCTGCCAGTAAAGAATCTACAGCAGTATATGCACCACTGACAATATATTCACAAAAATAGAATCTATCATCATGTTTCAGAAAACTGTTCTCAGTTTATCAACATGATTTTTCTTTTCCTAATAAAGAAACTGACCTGGCTGGCATCTGACAGTTATAAAGTAATGCACATGTGCTTCTTCATGGGGTGCCTGTCAAATTCTCTCAAAAATATTGTTTTCTCCCAGCCCTTTTGCTTATAATTCCTTTAACATGAAGCAATCATGATAGCCTATACTATCCTGCAGTGACTAGATATTTTAGTTCTTTTTGGAGTTGTCTGAAGATTTCACTTACTGCTAAATCCACCCACAGGGCAAACAATAGCACTTTACTTTATTGATTTTAACTGTTTGTTGTGTATTTCTCCAAGAACATTTTGTCAGTGAAAGATAAGCAATTATCTCATGGATTTATATATCCTGACAATCTTGTTAAAATCCACAAATATATTTCTGTCAATCTCAAATTTAAAATATATATTGTGTATATATATATATATATTATATATATATGTGTGTGTGTATATATATATATATATATATAAATTCCCCTGACTTCCCCCAAAGATGATAGTATCATATAGTCTAGGAGAAAATATGGAAGCCTATAATTTTGAAGACATTGTTAGAAATTTTAGAGTGAAGTTATTTTGTCATTTAATATTTGCCCAATGTTAACATTTAATTTAATGTTAACTATAATTATTATAAAGCCATTTAAACAGAAGAATCTGACATAAATGTTTTAACAAAAATAAAGCTCAAGATAATTTTTAATTAAAATGAGCAAGTTTTACACTTAAATTCTTTTTATTGAGTGTAAAATTTGGTGTTTTGGCCCTTCACTAATAGAATGTCATAGTGAATTTATAATAAATATCTATGCTAGGAATCTCTGTTAAAGATGGTATGGTAGCTTTGAATTCTTTAAAACCTTACTCTTCAAGTAAATTAAGAAATTATTGTTTTAAAATATCTTATATAAGTAAAGTTGAAAGGCTTAATAAATTTTACTTTACTTAACTAAGGGTAGATTAAAATGGCAGTGACAGTAGTCTGAACTAAAATAACAAAGTTTTTGGCAACTTATAATTTCCTAGGTTGCTTGCTTTGTGTCAAGATGGTATGTAATGAGCTGCATGCCTGAAAGTACTTCTACTAACTTCTAGTAACCTCTAGTAACTTCTACTAACTAGCCAATTAGCTGAGCTTCTTGGAAACTCCAGGAAGCAAGGCTAGGTTGGGGATAAGCTTTTTAGAATAGCTCAGATATTACTTGTGCTTATAAAATGGTAGCTTTTTGCATCCATTTCTATGGAATGGCAAATTCCTATGTGAAAATTAGACAGTTCACTGCCCTTTCCAGTTCTGTCTCTATTTTAGAGAAATAAATTCTTTAATTTCTCAAGTTACATCAGGGTAATTACTATTATTTTTTATTTGTAATTTAATATTTTTTATGTTTTTATTATACATTCCTTAATTACTAGTATTTTCTGATATAGTAAATATAACACATATACAGAAATAATGTAGAATATGGTGAATATTTAGGAAATAAAAACTAATATAACTGCTGGCTCAATTAAGAAATAGTTTTGACAAAAATTCATAAGATTCAACTGTGTATCTTCCTCATCACATCCACACTCTCTTGATGTCACTGAGATAATCATTATCTTGATTTTTATGTTAATGATTTTCTTGCCTCTTTGATACATGAGTTATTTAAGTGTGCTACTTAATTTTCACATACCATTGGATTTTCTTTCTCTTATTTCTAGTTTAATTCCATTTTTAGCCAAAGAAAATCAGTTAAATAGTGTTTCTTCTTTTTCTATTCTGAAGGATTTGTGTGAGATTTAAATATTTAGATGAGCTTGGCAAAGTTAGTTAAAACCTCCCACTTTGAAGAGTCTTCTGTCTCTTTTTGGAGTTTGGTCAGTGTTTTGATACAATGGCTCTACCTCCTCCTAGGTTCTAGATTGCATGTTGTTGGTTACATACAGTTTTATCATACTTATAACATCTAGAAGAAATTTCCTATGGAAGGGGATGGGTGAACCAGACTGATCAGAAGGAGTTTGAGCAATGATATAGACCTGCTATTCTCAGGCAACCCCAAAGGTAGCCCTGGAGCTGAAATGACTCAATTTGTGTCAAATTGCCTGGAATTTAGTATTTCTGTCTTATTTCTGGTGTGTTTGTTCCAGGAAGGAGGGCATGATGTTGGATAAGGTAACACTGTACAACTGAAGCAATCCTTGAAGTTACTGAGAATTTGACAGTAGGCTGATAACATTCTCAGCAACCAAGACAACAGTCATTCCCTTGGAGAGGGTTGGGGCATCAAAAATCTCTATGTCCACTATATATAGCTACAATGGTTTTCCTTTTCTTTCACTACTTTTTGTGTAAATCATCTTCCATCTCTTAACTCAACTTTTCCATTGTGTGTGTATGTATGTATGTGTGTATGTATATATTGACAATCATTTTATTTTAGTTAAAACAATTAGCATATTTATACTTAATGATATTATTTACCCATCAGAAATTTAATTGCACTTAAAAAAATTAATGTCTGATTTTTTTTTTAAATTTGGGGCCTGACATGACTTTGTCACTTTAATACTTGAAAGATATTTTTACTGGATTAAGAATTATGGAGTGGAATTTATTTATCTTAACACAGGAAAGATGTTATTCCACTATCTTGTGGTTTCCATTGCTGCTCAAGGGGAGTCATTCAACACAACTTGTTCCTTTGAAAGTAGTTTTGTTGTCTTCACCATTCAAAACCTTCTAAGATTTTATAATTGACATTTATATCCTGCAGTTCCAGCAAAATCATTCAGGCATGAAATTTCTTTATAGTCCCTTTTATGGGGTTTTTAATGTTTGACTTTTCTTTCATGAGTTGTCTCTTTTTGCTAATTATTCTCCTTTATGGAGTCAAATTTTCTTGTTAAACAACATACACTACCTGTATGTTTACTATATTACATATTTTTTTAATTGTGGAAAAATGTGCAATCCTGAATAAAGTTATTCTTCTCAGAGAGATTTAAAATTTGCATCGAACAATCATCTGGAAATACAAACAGTCCAAAATGTACTTAAGTCAAGTGAAGGCTTGATTGTTTCTAGATTACAAAAGCTTTTAAAACCTTGCCTTTCATTTGTCACTAAAACTTGTCCACTTATATTATGCCTTTAACTCAGAGAAATCCTTTTTTTGTGTAGTTGGTCTTCTGTTAGAGTACCACTTACTGTCACTTTAATTTTGGCCTTCTGTTTCCTCTTTCTGTTTTTCAAAAAAAAAAAAAAAAAAAGAAGATAAGTAAAAATTATGCACATACAATAAAAAGAACTCTCAGATTATTATTTTTGGGGGGAGATTAATGTTTCTTAAAACTTGGCTGAATAATTTTTTACAACTTGTTATCGCTAGACACCTTTAATAAGATTTTTAAAATGCATGTTAACCCACTTTCCCAGTTATCTTCATAAAAAATGTTTTCCCAAATAACCTAACCCATTATTTCTGGAAATGGAAACTGACATATGTAGACCAACAAAGGGAAATACATGAGTATTGATTATTAGTATGACCTACTTGTCAAAGCCACAGAAAAGCAAAGGATTAGCAGCTTCCACAGTAAAGGATGAACAGATTTCTCATTCTCTAGTGATACTTAAATACAAAGTTAAATTTTTCTTATTGATGTGACTAATATACTATCCCATTCCCTTAGTCATGAAAGGTCTAAAAGATAGTAATTAACTATATACATATATCAATTAAACAAGAGTTTTGCATCTATGTGAACTATTAAATTGACCATAAAACAATTGCTGTTGTACAACTGAATGTTGGTGAGATATCTGGTAGCATATCATCTATATTTTCTTTAATATGGAAGTATTTAAGAACTCTGACATGACAGTTTTAATTGAAGCCTAATTGTTTACGTAAAAGCTACTGCATACAAAATTAAAAGTGGCCACAATATCAGTCAGTAATGATGTTCACTCGTGTTGAAAAGACTCTTTCTCTACAAATGTAAGAGAAAGCATATTCAGTATTTTCACAAGTTTAAGATCATTCAACATTTTTAATTTGAGACAAACAACAAAAAGGCAAATGTGGAAACAAATTAATGCATTGTAGTAGAAACTGTTGCTCTTTAATGTCAAAACAGTGTTCAGAGGCTTTCACTCCTATCACTCGAATGCATCTGTTAGAGGCATAAATGAAAACATGGAATTATTTCAATATGTATTTCCTCATTAAATTTTACTCTATTAAATCTCCTATTATGTATTTCCTTTCAAATCAAAGTCTTTTTAAAAAAGAAATTTCAAATCTATTCTCCATGGTAGAGCCATGGATATTAAGTGTAAATCACAAACAAAGAGATTTTTTTTCCCCAAAGACTTTATAAAAGGGTATTTTTGTTTCTGCTACAAACATTCTATATTGCTCTTTTATTGGAGTGATCTAAGTTAGGGCACAGAACACCGAACTACTCATTTAAAAGTCATTCTTAATAATATTTTATTAAGTAGCAGTTATTCTTAAAAAGTCCATATATTCATCTAAAATAACAGAGAAATAATGCTAGTTCTTAAATTTGCTTAACATCATACTGTTTGTGTGATCACAAGAAATGTTAAAGTAACTGGTTTAAGCTGAAAAAAAGAGCACTAGTTAGTAACAAGAAAACATAGGTAAGAATAAATCTCACTGGAAATGTAAGTATAACATAAAGGTCTAATTAAAATTAAAATTAAAGGATTAATCAACTACAAGCCTAGTATAAAGTTTAAAAGACAAAAGTAATAAAAACCTCTATGATGCAATAATTAGTTACAGATACACAAGATAAAAACTTGTAAAATGTGACATCAAACATAAATGAGGTAAGGGAGAATAAAGTGCTGAACTTTAGAATGTGACCAAAATTAAGTTACCAGCTTAAAATAGACTATTATAAATATAAATTGTTATATATAAGCATGTAACCACACAACAAAAACCTATAGTGAATGCACAAAAGATAAAGAAAAAATATAAACATACCACTAAAGAAAGTCATTAGACCACAAAGAAGAGAGAAAGAGAAGAAAAGTCAACAGAAAGGAACTACAAAAACAAACAGAAAACAATTAACAAAATGAAAATGAGCATACACCTGTAAAGAATTACCTTAAATATAAATGGACTAAATTCTCTAATCAAAAGACATCAAGCAGCTGAATGGATAAAAAATGGTCTCATTTATATGTTACTTGTATAAGATTAGTTTAGATGTAAGGACATGCACAAACCTTCACTTACGGGAAAAGATATTTCATGTAAATGAAAACCAAAAGAAAACAGAGGTAGCTATAATTAGATTAGATAAATTTGACTTTAAAAGAGAAATTATAATAAGGGACAAAGAAGCATATTACACAATGATAAAGAGGTCAATCAGTAAGAGGATATAACAGGTGTAAATATTTATGCACCCAAAATAGGAGCACCAAAATATATAAAACAAATATTAACAGACCTAAAGGGAGAAACAGACATCAATAAAATATAATGATAGTAAGAAACGTTAATACTCTACTTGCATCAATGGATATGTCATCCAGACAGAATTAATAAGAAAACATTAGCTTTAAATGGCACATTCAATCACATGAACTTGACAGATAAATGGAGAACATTTCATTCAAAAGCAACAGAATACTTTCTCATCAAGTATGTGTGGAATGTTCTCCAGGATAGATCATATAGTAGGTCATAAAAAGGTCTTAAAATTTAAATCATATCAAGTCCTCTTTCCAACAACACTGGTATAAAACTAGAAATCAATTTGTTGCAAGCAGTAAAAGTTTGTTATTTTTATGGCTGATATTCTTTTGTATAAATGTAACATATCTTCCTTATCCATTCATCATTTGATGGACTCTTAAGTTGCTTCTATGGCTTGGCTATTACAAATAACGCTGCTATGAATGTTGGCGTATCTTCTTAAAGTAGTGTTTTCATTTTTTTCAGATATATACCCAGAAGTGGAATTGCTGGATCATATGTGGAGTTAACACTATTTTATTTATATTTATTTATTAATTTATATTGTATTATTGTCAATTTCTCACTTTATATCTGTTAATATTTGTTTTATATGTTTAGATGCTCCTATGATAGGTGAATGTTTGTTAACAAATGATCTATCCTCTTTTACTGATCCCTTTGCCATTATATAATGTCCTTTTTTTGTCTTTTGTTACAGATTTTGTTTGATATGAATATGGCTACTCCATCTTTCTTGTTTCCATTTGTATAAAATATCTTTCTCCCTCCCTTCACTTTTATTCTGTGTCTTTAGCTCTGGTGTCTCTAGCAAGCAGCATACAGACAAATCTTACTGTTTTATCCAAACAGTCACCCTATGTCTTTTGATTGGAGAATTCAGTCTGTTGACTATTAATGTGATTATTGATAGGTTTGTAGCAATTGCCTTTTTGTTACTTGTTTTCTGGTTGTTTTTATAGCTTTTCTCTGTTCTTTTTTCCTTTTATTTTCTTCCCTCTTGGTTGATAATATTCTTTACTGGTATATTTATGTTCATTTCTCTCTAATTTTTGTGAATCCTTCTTAAGTTTTGGATTTTTGGTTACCAGAATTTCATGCATGTTGACCTATAACTATATGCATTTGATATAAACTGGTAGTTATTTATATTCAAACACATTCTAAAATAGCTACAATTTTACTCCCCTACTCCACATTTTGTAGCTTTGATATATTTCATATCTTCATATTTATCCCTTAACTGTTTATTTTAGTTATAGTTAAATTTACAATCTTTATACTAGCTTAATAAATGGTCGATCCATAGCCATTACTATACATTTGTCTTGACCAGTGGGATTTTTCCTTTCCTGTAGATCTTACTTCTTGTGGCTTACTCTTTTCCATGTAGACTATACCCTTTAACATATATTTTAGGGTTTGTTTAGTATTGATGATATGCTTTAGATTTTGCTTATCTAAGAATTTTTTTACCTCTCCTTTAATTTTGAATGACAATTTTCCTGGATAGAGTATTGTAGGTTGTAGATTTTTCCCTTTCAGCACTTTAAATATATTATGCCACTCTCTTCCATCCTGCAATGTTTCTGCAGAAAAATCAGCTGATAGCCTTATTGGGATTCCCTTGTATATAACTTTTTGTTTTATTTTAATGCCTTTAGAATTCTCTCTTTTCTTATGTTTTGCCTTTTTAATTATAATATAAATTAGTGTGAGTCTCTTTGGGTTCATCTTGTTTGGTACTCTCTCCACTTCCTGTGCCTGGTTGTCTCTCTCTTTTTCAGGTTTGGGAAGTTTTCAGCAATAATTTAATTAAATACATATTTGATCCCTTTCTCTCCGTCTTCTCCTTCTGGGACATTTAAATGTAAGTATCTGTATGCTTGATGTTGTCCCAGAGGTCCCTTAGACTGTTTCCATTTTTCAATTTGTTTTCCTTTTCACTGTTTTGATTGGGTGATTTCCATTAGTCTAGCTTTTAGATTACTTGTGTATTCTTCTGTATTACCTAGTGTGCTATTAATTCCTTCTAGTGTGTTTTTCATTTTAGTTATTGTATTCTTCAGTTCTGACTGGTTGTTTCTAAAAATATTTTCTAGTTCCTTGTTAAAATTCTCATTGTGTTCATCTATTCTTTTGCCTACTTTAATTAGCATTTCATTCCTAAGGCTTTGAACTCTTTATCTGGTAAATTATCCATCTTTTTTTATTAGTTGTTTTTTTCATTATGATTTTTTGTTCTTTCATTTGAAACAAATTCCTCTGTCTTCTCATTTTGGTTAACTTTCCCTGTCTCTATTAAATTAGATGAAAAGTTATCTGTACTTATATTGAAGAGGTGTCTTTGGGAGCATCCTTATACTGTCTGAGTGTGCCAAGCAGCTTTATTGGGAGAGATGGATCTGAAGTGAGCATAATTCACATCTTCCCACAGGGTGTGTTGGCAGCTATCGCCTTGGTAGAAAGTGGAGCTGGAGTTGGAAAGGCTAGAGCCAGAACAAAGGATGATCCAGGACTTCTCTTCTCAGTGACCAATACCAGCTTATTGAGTGCCAGGGTATGTCCCGAGTTCTTAGAGCATAAACCCTAGGTTCTGGTCTAAACAAGTTCTGTTTCCTCTTAGTGTGTGCACTCCCTCCTCCTAACATTGGCAACAAAAAGGAGGCATGTTGCAATAAGAAGTGCCAGAGCCAGCATCTGACATGGGCCAGGGCTCTTTGTGCACTCTCCCTAGGACCAGTAGCCTTTTCTCTAGCAAGAAGCTTTCCACAGAGCAAGAGGATTCAGGGTGCACTCTGGAGAGGCCCTGGCAACAGTTAGAGCTCCATAACACTCCCCACCTTCCACCTCCATGAATGCCAGTAATTGATGTCCTTACCCTGTTCAGATGCTGTGCTCAGTCTGAACCAGCTCCTTCCCCCACAATTGCAGTGTTTTTGGCCATGGCAGTCTTTACCTTTAGTAGAGTTGCACTGCGAAACAAGAGGGACTGGAATGGGTGCTTGGCTTCTGCTGGGGTGCATGCTAGGCTGTTGTGGGAAAACAACTAGAGTCCTGGGCAGTTTTAATCTACTTTTTCTGCTTTGTTGTGGGATTAAGGAAGCTTGTGCACACTCTTCATGAGTGAAGTCTAGGTTTCTTACAAACCCTCTGTCAGTGCCACAGGTTTTAAAACACTAAAGAAACTCAATTTTCAGTTTTCAGATCTCAGGCCTAGGGTGTCCAACACGTGGTTTGAAGTGTTCACTCCTCAAAGAGGATCTCTGGGACTATGCAATCTCCTCCTCTTCTGTGTTTCCTCCTAGAGGAGTAGGCCCAGACCTGATTACTTCTGTTCCCTTTATACCCAACTCCATGTGGATCTTTCTTATAATTTTAATAGTTTAAGAGAATTTCTGTCAGTTTCCTGTTTGTTTTCAGTGAAAATTTCTCCATATGTAGATGTGTTTTTGATGTGTTTATGGGGAAAGTTAAAATCCACATCCTTCTACTCCACCATTGTGATCTCCTCTTTAATAACTTGGTTAATATTTTTTTTTTCAAAAATCAATGCATTTGAAAAATAGAGATAATACATATAATTTTATTATTTTTGCTTTATTTTCTTTTTGTTATTTTAAGCATGGATTCCTTTCTCTGATCCCACTCAGGTATAAAAATAGACATTAACTGGGAATAAGTCTTCAAGTCCACTAAAAAATTCTATATAATAGCATCCTGCCTTCACTAGTAAATTGAATCATTGTGTGATGACCATACAAAGCAGCACTTCCATCAATTAAATAAATTTAATCTTTAAAAGAAAGCTCAGTTTGATAATCATTAAATCCACCTTAAGTTAAAACAAAGAGTACAGATTTTTGTCTAAGCCAAATTAATTTAAAAATAGATTTTTAGCAAAATACATATGTCATAATTTAGTTTGGATGGCATGTATAGATAATCTGTTCAAATCCTCATGGGAAATACATATGGACCATTATTTACATGGATAGCCTTCACTTCAAAGTATTTAAAAATTATGGGGTTTTTTTTCAATAAAACATCATAAAAATATATATTTGTGCTTGATATAATATACAAGTGTAAAATACTTTTAATAATATATGAAAATATTGAAAAAGCAAACTAAAATAGCTTGCTAAAAAAAGCATTTGAGATGAAAAATATGTCTTTAATAGTTTTGTTTTGTAACATATATGTACTTCTTGTCTATTTCTTATTTTGTACACCATTTAGTGTATATCATAATTTTTTACACATTATTTTCTAGAGTTTTTGTTTTTGTAAAACTAAAGAAAACCTTTAAGCTTTACTGAGCAAAAGAAGAAAATTGCCAGAGATTATTATATTCCCAGCAAGTTAAGAACCTAAGCTAGGTGGAACTGATATCCCACAGTGATATTGTGTAATAAAAGTAAGAGTTGGCCTGGGTGAGATATTTGAATTTTAAATGTCCAAGTTCAATATGCAATTTCTTAAGTGTGTGTGTGTGTGTGTGTGTGTGTTCACATGAGGAAATGTATGCACACTCCCCCTACCCTGTATCTGGGATTCTATCCACAAGCATTCTTATTTTAAATGCACATAGTAAATTAATTTTTGCAAGTCCTACCAAAGATTAGAACACTGCTATATGTCAAATCAAGTTAAAGTTCACATTTTCTAAAGGCCTTCTCCAATCATTTTTACCAAAGTGCAGCTTCTTTCTACAGCATGTAATGCATATAAAATGGCATCAGACTCACTTCTGAATATATTAGCCTAGTGTACAACTAGCCATTGCTATCTAGTAAAAATGACCTTTACAACTAAACCACACCTCTGCTAATATACGCAAAACATTGCAATAAATCTATGTACACTACTAAATCTTACAATAACTCAGCCATATGAGAGATATATAGTCCTTTATTTTAAAATTTTTGTTACAAATCTAGAAAGTCCAAGAAACACATTATGCTAAACATCATGGCATTTATAGGTAGGAAATAATGGTATTAATAGATCATAAATAGTAATATTAAATGGGATCTTATATTTCTAACAGAAATTTAAATATCTTGAGAATACTTGGAAGCATAAGTTTATAATTATTATTTACTCTGCCTCTCTAGTTTTATCATCTATCACTTCTTGAAACATAGTATACCTTACTTATAATGTCATCATTTCAATATTAGTGGAAATCTTTCCAATGTATTTGAATTTACAACTTTTCTCTTAGTATAGAATGGATTTACATCTCTCTTACCTTACTAAATTCTCATTTTCAAAGAATAAGCTGAAATTTTACTCCCTCAGTGTAATCTTGAATTTGTCTTCCAGGAATGATCTTTAAAGTTCTTCCATATTGTATTATTCTTATAATCCTTGACATCTTGAAATATAATTGTTTTTAATATCCACAATATACCATATTGCTTGTCATCCCAAGTGTAAGAATTCATTTATACATTTATTTTTTTCCTCTCAGTCTGACACATTATTTTTTTTTCTCCTTGCTTCCCCTAGACTTCCACTGAGCACTGTGGAACATGTCTTAGAATTTAAGATAAATGAAGTGATGCTAAGAGAGGTAGTCAATGTTAAAAAGTGAATGGTCATCTAGTTTTCGTTCCATTTACATTAAGAATATGAATGATGAAAATAACCTCCAGTAGCATACATACTTAACATACCTGAAATCTTCTTCTTGGCAAAAAGAAATCAGGATATAGTGGAGAGTGGGATAGGTTAAAAAAAAAAACAAACTGAAAGGTCAAGGAAAAACATAAAAGTAGAAGGAGATGAATGTGTGAAACAAACCTACAGACACACATTGAAGGTATGCTCTGTATAAATTGATAGATGAACTAAAGGGAAAGGAAACAACATGACAGACACTAAGATTTCCATGTTCAATAGCCATTGTTTTCCTTTTTATGATGACAAGGCTTCATCCTCCACTACAGGTCTCAGAAAACACACAATGTAGTCCTATTATATTGAGAGACTGAGGTATAAGTATGCATATGCTTTTGCTTTGACAAAAGAGACATAAAAGACAAAAAAGATATAAAAGGAATTTTTCTGACCTGCTTTGGCTCTCTGTCTCTTCTTAAATCTTAAAATGAAGTAAGAAATATTTCTTTATTTCTGTTGTACATTTTCAAATCTGCTTTTAATGCTTCATTAAAGCTATCTACATTTAATACTTCCTTAGAGCTAAGGCATTTTTGACTATGAAGATAACTAGTCTGAATTGCACATTTTAAAAAGAGCATGAAAAAATATCAAAGTTCTCATTCCTTAATGACACTGTTGAGTCATTGATCTAATAAAACCTGAAGTGATTTTACTAGTAGACTTCCACATTTGTAAACATTTTGTGAATTTTTATTCAAATATTTTCTCCTCCCTCCCCTTGGACTCCAATTAGGCATATTGTAGACAACTTGATATTGTCACACAGGTTATTGAAATTCTGTTTTTTTTTTTTTTTTTTTTTTTTTTACTTTTTAATCCCTCTGAGATATGGAGCTATGGCTTACATAGTTTTGTCTTCCTTTCAAGTTCACAATATTTCATTCTAAAGTTTTCATGTTATTTTGCTTTGTTTTGTTATCTATGATTCATATTTATTTACCTTATGCCAAAGAGCAAGTTCTACTAAAGCAAGAATATTTATTTATTTATTTATTTTTCTGAGGTACAATCAGTCATAATGTATCAATTTATAGTGTACAACACAATGCTTCAGTCATGCTACACATACATATATTCATTTTCATTAAAGGCTATTAAAAGATATTGAATATAGTTCCCTGTGCCATACAGAAGAAACTTATTTTAATATTTTTATATATAGTGGGTAACATTTGCAAATCTCAAACTCCCAAATTTATCTTTACCCACCCCATTTCCCCAGTAACATAAGTTTGTTTATTATGTCTGTAAGTCTATTTCTGATTGGTAAATGAGTTCATTGTCCTTTTTTTTTTTCTTTTTAGATTCCACATGAGTAATATCATATGACATTTTTCTTTCTCTTACTGTTTTACTTAGAATTATGATTTTTAGGTCCATCCATGTTTCTGCAAGTGGCATTATTTTATTCTTTCTTATGACTGAGTAGTATTGCATTGCAAAAATATACCACTCTTCTTTATCTACTCATCTGTCGGTGGACATTTAGGTTTCTTCTATGACTTGGCTATTGTATAACGCTTCTATGAACATTGGGGTGCATATATCAAATTAGAGTTCCCCCCAGGTATATACCCAGGAGTGGGGTTGCTGGATAAATATGATAAGTCTATTTTTAGTTTTTTGATAAATCTCCATACTGTTTTCCATAATGGCTGCACCAAACTACATTCTCACCAGCAGTGTAGGAAAGTTCCCTTTTCTCCATAGTCTCTCTAGCATTTATCATTTGTGGACATTTTAATGACAGCCATTCTAACTGGTATGAGGTGATACCCATTCTACTTTTGATTTGCATTTCTCGGATAATTAGTGATACTGAGCATTTTTTCATGTGCCTATTGGCCATTTGTATGTCTTCATTGGAGAACTGCTTGCTTAGGTCTTCTGCTCATTTTTGGATTGGGTTATTTTGTTGTTGTTGTTATTAAGTTGTATGAGCTGTTTATATACTCTGGAAATTAAGCCTTTGTCAATCTCATTTTGGCAAATATTTTCTCTCATTCTGTAGGTTGCCATTTTATTTTGCTTATGGTTTCCTTTGCTGTGGAAAAGCTTATAAGTTTAATTAGATCCCATTTTTTTATATTTGCTTTTATTTCTATACTGTGGGTAGACTGCTCTAGGAGAAAATTGCTAAAATTTATGTCAGAGAATGTTTTGCCTATGTTTTCTTCTAGGATATTTATTGTTTTGTTTTATATTTAAGTCTGTAAGCCATTTTGAATTTATGTATGGTGTGAGTGAGTATTCTAATTTCTTTGGTTTACATGTTGCTGTTCAGTTTTTCCAACACAACTTGCTGAAGCGACTGTCTTTTCTGCATTGAATATTCTTGCCTCCTTTGTTGAAAATTAATTGACTGTAGGTATGTGGGTTTATTTCTGGGCTCTCTATTCTATTCCATTGATCCACATACCTGTTTTTATACTAATACCATGCTGTTTTGATTACTGTATCTCTGTAGTATTGCCTGAAGTCTGGAAGGATTGTTTCTCCCATTTCATTCATTTTCCTCAGTATTGCTTTGGCAATTCTTGGTCTTTTGTGATTTCATATAAATTTTAAGATTATTTGTTCTAGTTCTGTGAAAAATGTCCTGGGTAATTTGATAGGGGTTGCATTACATCTGTATTGCCTTAAGGAGTATGGCCATTTTAACAATATTGATATTTCTAATCTAAGAGCATGGGATATCTTTCCATTTCTTTATGTCATTTTTAATTCCCTTAGTCAATATTTTGTAGCTCTGCATGTATAAATCCTTCCACTCCTTGGTCAGATTTATTCCTAAGTATTTTATTCTTTGGATGTGATTATAAGAGAGATTGTTTTTTACTTTCTTTTCCTGCAAATTAATTGTTAGTGTAAAGAAATGCAACTGATTTTTGTATTAGTGTAAAGAAATTAACTGAATGTTAATTTTGTATCCTGCTACCTTGCAGAACTCTTTAACTAGCTCTAGCAGTTTTTTTTGTGAGGAGCTTTTAGGGTTTTCCATAGTTATTATCATATTATCTGCACGTAGTGACAATTATACCTCTTCGCTTCCAATTTGGATCCATGTTATTTCTTTTTCTTGCTTGATTGCTGTGGCTAGGAATTCCAAGACTACGTTGAATAGAAGTGGTGAGAGTGGACATCCTTGTTTTGTTCCAGATTTTAGTGGGAATAGTTTCAGCTTTTCATTGTTGATGATTATGCTGTCTGTGGGTTTGTCACAGCTAGCTTTTATTACATTGAGATATGTTCCTGCTATACCCTTTTTGGTAAAAGTTTTTGTCATAAATGAGTGTTGAATTTTATCAAATGCTTTTTCTGCATCTATTGAGATGATCATGCTATTTTTGTCCTTTCTTTCATTTATGTAGTGTATCCCATTGATTGATTTGCATATGTTGAAACATCTTGTGTCCCTGGGATGAATCTAACTTGATTATGGTATATGATTTTTCTATTTGCTGTTAGATTCTGTTTACTAATATTTTGTTGAAGATAGTTGCATCTATGTTCATGATAGATGGCTTGTAACTTTTTTGTAGTGTCATAGTCTGGTTTTGGTATCTGTGATAGTGACGTCATAAAATGAAATTGGGAATAGTCCTTCATTTTCAGTCCTCTGCAAGACTTTGAGAAGAAACAGTATGAATTCATCTTTGTATGTTTGTTAGAATTTGCTAGTGAAGCCGTCTGGTTTTGGACTTTTATTTCTAGGAACATTTTCTAATTGCAGATTCTATTTCATTTCTAGAGATAAGTCTGTTCAAATAGTCTGTTTCTTCTTGATTCAGTCTTGGTGGACTGCATGTTTCCAGGAACTTCTCCATTTCTTCTAGGTTGCCCACTTTGTTGTCATATAGTTGTTCATAGCATTATTTAATGTTTTCCTGTATTTCTGTAATATTGGTTGTAACTTTTCCATTTTTCTTTTGTTTGTTTATGTTCTAACTCTTCTTCTTGGTGAGCCTGGTCAGAGGTTTTTGACAATTTTGTTTACACTTCCAAAAATCTAGCTCTTGGTTTGATTGAATTTTTTTTCAATTTTTATCTGTATTTTATTTATTGCCACACTGATCATTATTATTTCCTTCCATCTACTGACTTTATGTTTTATTTGCTTGTCTTTTTCTAATTCTTTTGAGTAACAGGTTAGTTTGTCCACTTGAGGTTGTTCTTCTTTTTGAGGAAGGCCTATATCATGAAGAACTGACATCTTAGGACAGCTTTTGCTGCAACCCATAGTTTTTGTGTGGTTGTGTATTCATTGTCATTTGTCTCAGATTATTTTTAAATTTCTTCCTTGATTTCATCATAAATTCCTTCCTTGATTTCATCATTGGCCGATTGTTTTCCTTTTTCTTTCTTTTTTTTTCTTTTTTTTTTTTTTTTGAGAATGTTGTTTAATATCCAATGCTTTTTCTTTCCTACTTTGTTTTTCTGCGTTTGATTTCTAGTTTCATGACATTGTGGTCAGAAAATATGCTTGAAATAATTTCTATCCTCTTACATTTTAGGCTTCTTTTGTGCCTGCGTACATGATCTATCTTAGGGAATAAACCATGCACAATTCAAAAGAATGTATATTCTGTTTTGGGGGTATGTAATGTCCTAAAATTATCAACTGAGTCCAACTCTTCTATTATGTCATTTAGTACATCTGTTGCTGTATTGATTTGCTGTCTGGAAGATCTATCTAGTAATGTTAATGGGGAGTTAAAGTCTCCTGTTATGATTGTGTTCCCATCAATTTCTCCCTTAATGTCTCATAATATTTGCTTTATGTATTTAGGTGCTCTTATGTTGGGTGCATATATATTAACAAGTGTAATATCTTGATCTTGTATTGCTCCTTCAATCTTTATATTGTATACTTCTTTAACTTTCTTTATAACCTTTCTTTCAGTCTCTTTTGTCTGAAGTCAGTATTGCTACTCCTGCTTTCTTGTCATTTCCACTTGCCTGAAATATCTTTTTCCATCTTCTCAGTTTCAGTCCTTGTGTGTCCTTCACATTAAAGTTGGTCTTTTATATGCAGCATATTGTAGGCTCTTGTTCTAATATCTTATCTGCCACTCTGTGTCTTTTGACTGGAGCATTTATTCCATTGATATTTATGGTAATCATTGATAGATATGTGTTCATTGCCATTTTAAACTTAGTTTACCATTTGCTTTAATATTTCCCCATTGTTCCATTATTTTTATTTTTATTTTTATTTTTATTTTTATTTTTGTGGTTTGATAATTTTCTTTGTATTATCTTGGTTTCTTTTTGGTTTTTGTGACTCTGTTTTTTGCCTTTGACTTATCCTTACCTTGTTTTTCAAGTGTCTTAACGCATTACTATATCTGTTTGTTTTAAACTGATAGTCATATAACCTCAAACACATCCAAGAAGAGCAAAAATAAAAAATCTATAATTTCTTTCTCCTTCACCCATCTTTAATGATTTTGATGTCCTCTTTTACATCTTCATGTTTATTCTATTGCAACTCATGGTATATATCACCTTTCCAATTATGATTTTCTCCTTTCTATAGCTTCCTGCTTCTTTTCTATTTAGAATAGAACTTTCAATATTTAGTATTGCTGAATTCTTTTCATTTTTGCTGGTCTGTAAAATTTTTTATCTCTTCTTCTATTCTAAGGGTAGCCTTGCTGGATAGAATATCCAGATTGCATCTTTTTCTCAATCAGAACTTTGAATGTATTGACACTCCCTTTTGCCATTCAGTGTTTGTGTAGAGAAATCAGCTGAAAGCCTTATAGGGGTTCCCTTGTAACTAATTAAATCTTTGTTTTTTCTCTTGCTGCCTTTAGAATCATTTCTTTATCTATAATCTTGGCCATCTTAATTATATGTCTTGGTGTAGGTTTATTTAGATTCCTCTTGTTGGGGTCTCCATGCTTCTTGTATTTGGATATCTGATTCTTAATTTTGGTTTAGGAATTTTTCAGTCATGATTTCTCCAAAAACCTTTTAAATCCCCTTTGCTCTTTCTTCTTCTTCTTGGACCCCTATTATTCATAAGCTGGCATGATTTAAATTATCCCATAAGTCCCTTATATTTCTTTCATTTTTTTTCTTTGCTTTTCTGTGTGCTGTTTTGATTGGGTGACTTCTGTTTTCCTATCTTCTAAGTCTCTTATTTGTTCCTGTGCATTGTCTAATTTGCTCTTGACTGTCTTTAGCTCAGTTCTTATCTCAACCATTGAGTTTTCTGTTTTTAGTTAGCTCCTCTTTGTAGATTAAATTTCCTTCTTATAGTATTCTCTGTATCTGTACAAAATTTCTTTTAGTTCCTTCAATGCTTTGATCATTCCCTTTTCAAATTCATGATCTAGTAGACTATCGAGGTCTATTTCATTGTTCTTTCAGATTTCTTTTGTCCTTTTAATTGGGAGTAGTTCCTCTGCTTCTCCATTTTACTTATATCTCTCCTGCACTATGGATTATAGAGTATTCATTATCTACTTGGTAGTCTTGAAGGGAATTTTTTTTAAAAAGAAGTTGTGTTCCTTTTTAGATTGTGAGCCCATAGTAATTTTTTTTTGTGATGTCTGTTTTTAGTATGAATGGTTGCCACATCTTTCTTCTTTGTGTTGATTGAGGGTGTGGCCAGTATTGTGGTGACCAGAGCATACCCTGCATTTTGAATGGGCTTTCCTTTTTGTCCTGTTGTTTTCACAGCCCTGACAGGGGCTGGGTCTCTTCCCATTTTGTTGAAATGGAGGCTTCAAGAGCCATTTCTGAGCTGCAGTGTGTAGTAGGCAGAGTTGGAGCCCCTTAAGTACTCTTTTTTGACTCTGCCTTTGTCCCCATTTTAGCCATAGGAATGCCAGTGCTCCACTCTGGTGACCACCAGGTTTTCTGCCCTCAGAGCTACCAGTGTAATTCCACCAACTTCTAGGTTACACACCTGGATTGTGGTGAGCTATCAGGTCAGCAACATTCCCAACACCAAATGCTGTTCCTGCACTCACACAGCTGTGTAAACTCGACTGACTCATTCTAGCAGCCTGTAAGTTGCACCACTGGGTCAGTGCCATCCCCAGCACCACGTCTGTGCACAGTAGGAGGGCTCACAGAACAGGGCTGCACCAGCCCTTGCTGCTGCTATGTGTCAGAAGTCCACTCCTTGCTCATTTGTCTTAGAGGCATAGATTCACAAAGGCACCACAGAGCAAAACAGTCCCCTCTGCCTGGGGCTATAAACAAATCTCAAGTCTGCCTATGAAGTTGAGGAGGTCCCAGATATGGATTCAGGCTTTAAACCCACCTCTACATGGGATCCGTCCACTAGTGTATATGGTGGCTATGGCCAAGTCCCACTTCTCTTCTCCTGAGAACACACCAGAGATGGTGCTGCAGGTCTGTGGAGAAAAAAGCTATTATCCAGCCTCATTGCACCACACCCCTCAATGCACACTAGCACTGTTGCTTCCTTTTTTCTTTCTTCTTTTCTTCTTCTTTATTTTTTTATAGAGGACCCAGGCTATTCTTTCTGTATACATTCCCAGCCATGGTGCACAGCACACTCCAATCCCCTGAGGTCGCCTCTGTGCTGTCAGCCCCAGTCCTCCACTGAGCTTGGGCAGCCAGTCCTGGCCCACCCACACTGGCTTGCATCTAGGGCTGAGGAACACAGGGACACATTGTGCCCTTTTCACATAGTTCTGTAGGCCAAGGGCTGGTGTGTACAAATCTGAGCCTCAGAAGTTCCCCCTTCATCCTTGTTGACCTCTCCATCAGAGAGGGGGAGTCCCAGCATAAAAGTGCTATTCCTTTTTTGCTGCTCACTCACTGTGGGACAGGCTTTGCACTAATTTCCTTTTTCTTTTTTTCTTTCCTCTTAACAGATTTGTGATGAATTTTTTCTTTTGAAAAAGGTGATGTTCTGTCATAGTTCAACAGGTGTTCTGAGTGAATGGGTGGCTCTATGTGTGTCTCCCTTGGTGTATTTGTGGGAGAGGAAAAGCTAAGAGTGTCCACCTACTCTGCCATCTTGGCTGCTCCCCCTCAAGAAAAATTCTCTTAAAGGGAATACCTTGTACAGCATCCATCAACTAGAAATAAGCATGTGCATTTGAAGAAGAGTAAAATGGTCAGTATGACTGCAGTAACATGAACAAAGGGAAGCATGGCATGAAATAAAATTAGCAAGTGAAAGAAGAACCAGAGCACACAAAAAACTAACAGAGATCTTTTTTTTCTTTATCTTATGAACATTGACAAGTTCTTTAACTATTTTTAAGTAGACCAATGAAAATTTTCTTTCATATTTTGAAAAGAAGATATTGTTTCAGAAGGAAAATTTGCTGAGATAAAGTTATAAACTTGCTCTTGGAATTCTTGAGTTTGAAGTCTTGGAGTTATATAGTTGAGAATATCAAGAAATGGTTGGATTGATAAGAGTGGGACTCGTCTTACATAATTTAACTGAATATAATGATTTGGGGCATTGATATATAAATTTTATTAAAGCCATGAGGGAGATGAAGCCATTACAAGTGGCATTATTTTTAATGATTTTCCACACAATATGTTCACATTCCTCTCACTTTTTTACACCTGTTACTTCTGAGGGCAAGTATTAATGACAGAGTTGAACTTGTAATTGTGTCTTGAAGTAATAGGAATTAATAAAGAAAACTGGATGAGAAAACTAAGCAAACACTTTCTGCAATGGCATAGCTGTACAAATGAAATTTCAGGGAACAGTGAATGACTCAAAGTTTTTGATATTCATGATATATATAGAAAAGTTCTCAAAGGTGAGCTAAACTTGATTATAATACTTTAATTCATTATTGAGCAAGATATTTCTATTCCTGGTCAAAATTATCATTTCTATGGTGTAAATCATTTTTTACATATTACATATTCAAAATTTATCTGACATTTATAATTGTAATGTGATAATTTGTATTCTATTTCTGTGGATTTTAACCCTCTTGTATTTATTTTGGCAACACTTAGTTTGATCCATTCCCAATCCAATAATTTTAGCTTCAATTTACTGGGGACGTCGGAGCAGGGGCAGGGCTATTTCTCAGTCTTCCCCGAGCCTGACTGCAGAGCTCCAACCTGAGGTGGAGCGTGCAGCGGAGCAACCGGCGCCAGGAGATGGTGGGCAGTCCCCCGCCTTTCAGGCAAGAACTGAGAACCTGACCGTGGTGCTGGGAGGGAGCATGACCCACCCTACTACCTCGCCAGTCTGCAACATCTGACTGTGGCAGTGGGAGGGGCAGTGATCTGCCCGCCCACAGCAAAGGAGAGCTGCACCTGGCCCGGTGTTGAGAGTAAGCGTGATCTGCTTGCCAAACGGCACTGGGAACAGCACAGACAAGGGCACCAATGGAAGGCCTCTGGGAACAGCAAGCTGAGCTTCCTAAACAGGACAAAGATTTAGAAAGACTTCACATTAAAAGCACACAGTCTCCAAGAGAACACTGACCCCCCTTTTTTTTAAACCTGTTTTCCCTGTTCTATTTTCTATTACCCTTTTAATTTTACTTCTTAAACAATTATATATATCCCCAGTTTTAATTACTTTAAATGTTTTTAAAATATTTTTATACTTATTATTCTTAAAAATTCTGCTTCAACTTGCTCTTCTATTATTCATTATACACTGTTTTCAAACCTTTTTTTCTCCCTTATTTTAAAATTCTTTCTCTCTCTCTCTCTCTCTTTTTTTTTTTTCCTTTTCTAAGTTTTATTCCTACATAGGCATTAGATAGATAAACTCCTTAAGGGCCACAATAGATAACTGATACTCCATAAACCACACTGCCATAGAGGTATGAGCAAGATGAAGAAGAGAAACCATTCCCATTTAAAAGAACACGAGAAATCCCCTGAAAGAATGATCAATGAAATAGACATTGATAGCCTACTAGATCAAGATTTCAAAAAAGGAGGGATCAAAGTACTGAAGGAAATAAGAGATAGTGTTTAGATATATAAAATATGTCACAAATGAAATTGAAGCTATAAAGAGGAGCCAAGTAGAATTGGCAAACTCACTGGCTGAGATGAGAGCTGATCTAAAGGCTGTATAAAGCAGACTAGATGATGCAGAGGAACAAATAAGTGACATAGAAGGCAGGAGAATAGAAATTACACAATCAAAACAGCTGAGAGAAAAACAACTAAAAACTAATGAAAATAGCATAAGGGATCTATGGGATAATATAAAGTGTGTCAATCTTTCCATAATAGGGGTCTGAGAAGGGGAAGAAAGATCAAAGGGGATTGAAAAGGTTTTTGAAGAAATCATGACTGAAAACTTCCCAAACTTAAAGAAGGAATCAGATATCCAAGTACAGGAAGCTCAGAAGGTCCCAAACAGGAAGAATCCAAATAGACCCACACCAAGACATATCATAATCAAGATGGCCAAAGTCAAGGATAAAGAAATGATCTTAAAGGCAGCAAGAGAAAAGCAAAGAGTAAGTTACAAGGGAACCTCCATAAGGCTGATTTCGCTCAGCTGATTTCCCTACACAAACACTACAGGCCAGAAGGGAGTGCCAAGATATATTCAAAGCCCTGAATGAATAAAAGATGCAGCCTAGGGTACTTTATCCAGCAAGGCTATCCTTTAGGATAGAAGGAGAGATAAAGAATTTCAAAGACAAGAAAAAGCTACAAGAGTTTAGCAACACTAAACCTATGCTAAAAGAAATATTGAAAGGTCTACTCTAAATAGAAAAGCAGCAGGATGCTACAACTGAGAAACTCACAACTGGAAAGGTGATAACTCATCAATTACACATAAAATAAACACGAAATTATAAAACAAGACATACAAACCACTGAGAGTTGGAGAGGGAGGTAGGAAAATATAGAATTTTTTCTTTCTTTTTTAAATTTTTTATTCTCAGTAGGATGGGTTTGAGATAATGTTATTATCAGTTTAATAAAAACAGTTATAGTAATGGGCTAACAGACTTACAAAAAAGGATAACCACAAGAAAAAAATTACAAGGGAGTCACAAAAACTAAATAAAAACCATGATAACACAAAGGAAAATTACCAAACCATAAAAGGAAGAAGAAAGGAACAAAGAGGATATACCAAATCAACTGCAAAGATAAGTTCAAAATGGCAATAAACACACATCTATCATTAATTACTGTAAATGTTAATGGACTAAATGCTCCAGTCAAAAGACATAGAGTGGCAGACTGAATAATAAAGTAAGAACCTTCAATATGCTACATACAAAAGACCCACTGTAGGGAGAAGGACACATATAGATTGAGAGTAAAAGGATGGAAAAGTATATTCCATGCAAATGGAAAAGCAAAAAAAGCAGGCATTGCAGTACTGATTTCAGACAAAATAGACTTTAAAACAAAGGCCATAAAGAAAGATAAAGGACATTTTATAATAATTAAAGGAGTGATACAAGATGAGGATATTACACTCATTAATATATATGCACCCAATATAGGAGCACCTAAGTACATACAAGAATTACTAACAGAGATAAAGGGGGATATTGATGGGAATACAATCATAGTTGGAGATTTTAACACCACATTAACATCACTAGACAGATCTTACAGACAGAAAATAAATAAGGCAAAAGAGAAATTAAATGATACAATAGAAAAATTAGATTTGGTGGATATTTTCAGAGCATTACACCTCCCCAAAATAGGATCTACATTCTTTTCAAGTGCACATGGAAAATTTTCCAGGATTGATCATGTACTTGGACATAGAAGAAACCTCAACAATTTTAAGAAGATAGAAATTATCTCAAGCATCTTTACTGACCACAATGCTATTAAACTAGAAATAAACAACAGAGAAACAAAGGAGAACAAAGGAAATCATGGAGATTAAACAATATGTTATTAAAAAACCAATGGGTCAATGAGGAAATCAAAGCTGAAATTAAAAAAATACCTTGAGATAAATGACAATGAAAGCACAACAAATCAATACCTATGGGACACAGCAAAGGCAGTGCTAAGAGGGAAGTTTATAGTGATACAGGCCTTCCTCAAAAAAAGAAGAACAATCTCAAATAAACAATTTAACCCACCACCTGAATGAATTAGAAAAAGAAGAACAAAAAGCCCCAAAAAGCAGCAGAAGGAAGGAAATAATAAACATTAGAGAGGAACTAAATACAATAGAGATTAACAAGACAATAAAAAAATCAACCAAACCAAAAGCTGTTTTTTTGAAAAAGTAAATAAAATCGACAAATCTCTGGCCAAACTCACAAGAAGAAAAAAGAGAGGGCACAAATTAGCAAAATAAGAAAGGAACATGGAGAAATTACAACAAACAAAATAGAAATACAGAGTATCATACGAGAATATTATGAAAACTATATGGAACCAAATTGGATAACCTAGAGAAGATGGACAAGTTTCTGGAAACATACTGTCCACCAAGACTGAATCAAGAAGAATCTGAACACTTGAACAATCTGATCACTAGAAAGGTAATAGAAATAGCAATTAAAATCCTCCCTACAAATAAAAGTCCAGGACCAGATGGCTTCACTGGGGAATTCTACCAAACATACAAAGAGGAACTCATACCAGTATTTCTCAAACTCTTCCAGACGATTGAAAAGGAGGGAATACTCCCAAACTCATTCTATGAAGCCACCATCACCCTGATACCAAAACCAGGCAAAGACACTACAAAAACAGACAATCATAGGCCAATATCACTGATGAACATAGACGCCAAAATCCTCACCCAAATTTTAGCAAATAGAATCCAACAACACATAAAAAAGATTATACATCATGACCAAGTGGGGTTAATCCCAGGGACACAAGGCTGGTTCAACATACACAAATCAATCAATGTAATACATCACATCATCAAGAGAAAGGACAAAAACCACATGATCATCTCAATAGATGCAGAAAAAGCATTTGATAAAATTCAACACCCATTTCTGATAAAAACTCTCACCAAAGTGGGTATAGAGGGAACATCTCAACATAAAAAAAGCTATATATGACAAACCTACAGCCAGCATAGTACTCAATGGTGAAAAACTCAAAAGCTTCCCACTAAAATCTGGGACAAGACAAGGATGCCCACTATCACCACTCCTATTCAACATAGTCCTGGAAGTCCTAGCCACAGCAGTCAGGCAAGAGAAAGAAATAAAAGGGATCCAAATTGGATAAGAAAAAGTAAAAGTGTCACTATATGCTGATGACATGTTACTATACATAGAAAACCCTAAAAGGTCCACACAAAAGCTACTAGAGCTGATTGAAGAATTCAGCAAGGTAGCAGGTTACAAAATTAACGTTCAAAAATCAGTTGTATTTCTTTACACTAATGATAAATCAACAGAAAAAGAAAGTAAAGAAGCAATACCATTTAAAATAGCACCCAAATAATAAAATATCTGGGAATAAATCTAACCAAGGAGGTGAAAGAATTATAAATCTAACCAAGGAGGTGAAAGATTATAAAACTTAAACCATTGATGAAGGAAATTAAAGAAGACATTAAAAAATGGAAAGATATCCCATGCTCTTGGATCGGAAGAATCAAGATTGTTAAAATGGTCACACTGCCCAAGGCAATCTACAGATTTAATGCAATCCCATCAAATTACCCAGGACATATTTCACAGAACTAGAACAAATCATAATAAAATTTACATGGAACCATCAAAGACCTAGAATTGCCAAAGCATTACTGAAGAGAAAGAAAGAGGCTGGAGGAATAACTCTCCCAGACTTCAGACAATACTGTAGAGCTATAGTCATCAAGACAGCATGGTATTGGTACAAAAATAGACATATAGACCAATGGAACTGAATAGAGAGCCCAGAAATGAATTCACAAACTTTGGGTCAACTCATCTTCAACAAAGGAGGCAAGAATATACAATGGAATAAAGACAGTCTCTTCAGCAAATGGTGTTGGGAAAACTGGACAGCAGCATGTAAAGCAATGAAGCTAGAACACTCCCTTAAACCCAATACAAAAATCAACTCAAAATAGATCAAAAATTCAACATAAGACAAGATACAATAAACCTCCTAGTGGGAAACATAGGCAAAACATTATCTGACATACATTTCAAAAATTTTCTCCTAGAAGAAATAAAAGCAAGAATAAACAAATGGGACCTAATGAAACTTACAAGCTTCTACACAGCAAAGGAAACCAGAAGTAAAACAGGAAGACAACCTACAGAATGGGAGAAAAATTTTGCAAATGAAACCAACAAAGGTTTGATCTCCAGAATATACAAGCAGCTCATACGACTCAATAAGAAAAAATAAACAGCCCAATCCAAAAATGGGCAGAAGCCCTAAACAAGCAATTCTCCAAGGAAGACATACAAATGATCAAAAGGCACATGAAAAAATGCTCAATATCATTAATTATCAGAGAAATGCAAATCAAAACTACAATGAGGTATCACCTCACACCAGTCAGAATGGCCGTCATTCAAAAATCCACAAATGACAAATGCTAGAGAGGCTGTGGAGAAAGGGGAACCCTCCTACACTGCTGGTGGGAATGCAGTTTAGTGCAGCCTCTATGGAAAACAGTGTGGAGATTCTTCAAAAGACTAGGAATACACTTATCATAGGACCCAGGAATCCCACTCCTGGTCTTGTATCCAGAAGGAACCCTTCTTCAGGATGACACCTGCACCCCAATGTTCATAGCAGCACTATTTACATTAGCCAAAACACGGTAACAGCCTAAATGTCCATCAACAGATGACTGGATAAAGAAGAGGTGGTATATTTATACAATGGAATTCTACTCAGCCATAAAATCCGACAACATAATGCCATTTGCAGCAACATGGATGCTCCTGGAGAATGTCATTCTAAGTGAAGTAAGCCAGAAAGAGAAAGAAAAATACCATATGAGATCGCTCATATGTGGAATCTAAAAACCAAAAGCAAAAACAAACAAACAAACAAACAAAAACAAAGCATAAATACAGGACAGAAATAGACTCATAGACAGAGAATACAGACTTGTGGTTGCCAGGGGGGTGGAGGGTGGGAAGGGATAGACTGGGATTTCAAAATTGTACAATAGATAAACAAGATTACACTGTATAGCACAGGGAAATATACACAAAATGTTGTGATAACTCACAGAGAAAAAAATATGACAATGAGTGTGTATATGTCCACGAATGACAGAAAAATTGTGCTGAACACTGGAATTTGACACAACATTGTAAAATGATTACAAATCAATAAGAAATGTTTTAAAAAAAGAAAAATATGTTATTCTCCACCTTAATTTTTAATGTTGCTTGTATCCCAAAAAGTTGTTAAGTGTTTGTCTTATGATGTAGTATTAAATTAATCAATATTGATATTCAAGGAAAAAAAAACATAAAGAAAATGGACCCTAAATAATGATTAAATCAGCAATACAAGTTGAGGATATTTTACTTGTTAACATATATGCACCTAATATAGAAGCATCTCAATACATAAAAGGAAAAATTGATGGAAACACAATCATAGGACACATTAATGTCCTATTAACATCACTGTACAGATATTCCAGACAGAAAATCAAAAAGGCAATGGAAAAACTAAAAGACACAATAGAACAGTTGGTTGATATTTTTAGGACATTAACATCCCCCCATAACAGAATATACATTCTTTTGAAGCACACATGGTTCAGTCTCTAGGATAGCTCATATAGTTGGGCAAAAAAGAAACCTCAACACATTTAAGAGGATAGAAATTATTTTAAGCATCTTTTCTTACCACAGTGCCATGAAACTAGAATCAACCACCAAAAAATAAAGGGAAACAAATGACAGAATGGAGATTAAATAACATGCTACAAAAACAAACAAAAAACCCAACAATGGGTCAATGATGAAATGAAAGAAGAAATAAAAACTTTCTCTGAGACAAATGACAATGAAAACACAACCACACAAAATCAAATGAATGCAGCAAAAGCAGTCCTAAGAAGGAAGTTCATAGTGATACAAGCCTTCCTCAAAAAGAACAATCTCAAGCAAAGAAACTAAGCTATCACCTAAAATAATTAGAAAAAGAAGAGAAAGCAAAACATAAAGTCTCCAGAACGAATGATATAATAATGATCAGGGAGGAAATAAAATAGAGATTCAAAAATAATAATAAAAATATCAATCAAACCAAGAGTGTTTTTTGAATGAGCAAGCAATATTGACTAAACTCTGGCCAGGCTCACCAAGAAGAAAAGAGAGAGAACACAAATTAACAAAATAAGACAAGAAAACCAAAAAATTACAGCCAAAACCACAAAAATATAAAAAAAAAAATCCATAAGTTAATACAGTGAACAACCATATGGAAACAAATTTTACATCTTAGAAGAAATGAATAACTTTCTGGAAACATATGGTCCACTAAGACTGAATCAAGAAGAAACAGACTACTTGAACAGATTGATCACTAGAAATGAACTAGAATCTGTAATTTAAAAAACCTCCCTACAAAAAAATGTCCAGGACCAAATGGCTTCCCTGGGAAAGTCTATCAAACATACAAAGAAGAACACATACCAGTCCTTCTCAAATTCTTCCAAAATATTGAAAATGAGGGAATACCCCCAAATTCTTTCTATGAAGCCACCATCACCTTGATACTAAAACCAGAAAAATACTACCAAAAAGAAACATTACAATCCAATATTGCTAATGAACATAGATGCAAAACTCCTCAGTAAAATATTAGCAAACAGAATCCAGCAGCACATAAAAAACATAATACATCATAATCAAGTTGGATTCATCCCAGTGATACAAGAATGGTTCAACATATGTAAATCAATGTAATACACCGCATCCACAAAAGACAGGATGGAAACCACATGATCATCTCAATAATGCAGGAAAAAGCATTTAATAAAATTCAACACCTATTTATAAAAACTCTTACCAAAGTGGGTATAGAGGGAGCATATCTGAACAAAGTAAAAGCTATTTATGACAAATCTACAGCCAGCATAATACTCAACAGTGAAAAACTGAAAGCTGTCACACTAAAATCTGGTACAAGACAAGGATGCCCACTCTCACTGGTTTATTCAACATAGTCTTGGATGTCCTAGCCACAGTAATAAGGCAAGAAAAAGAAGCAAAGGGGATCCAAATTAGAAGAGAAGAGGTAAAATTATCACTATATGCAGATGACATGATAGTATTTATGGAACACCCTAAAATCTCCACACAAAAATTACTAGCGCTGATAAAAGAATTTGGCAAGTTAGAAGGATACAAGATTAACCAAGGACAGTTGGTTGCATTTGTTTACACTAACAGAAAGTAAAGAAACAATTCCTTTTAAAATTGCATCCAAAACAATAAAATACTTGACAATAAATCCAACCAAGGAGATGAAAGACCTATACATGGAGAATTACAAAGTATTGATTAAGGAAATTAAAGATGATTGAGAGAAATGGAAAACTATCCATGCTCTTGGATTTAAAGAATCAATATCCTTAAAATGGCCTTACTGCCCGAGGCAATCTACAGATTTAATGTAATCCCTATCAAATTACCAGAACATTTTTCAGAGAACTAGAACAAAAAATCCTAAAATTTATATGGAATCACAAGTGACCCAGAATTGCTAAAGCAATATTGAAAAAGAAGTATGAAGCTGGAGGAATAACCCTCCCAGACTTCAGACAATACTAGAGAGCTACAGTAATCAAAACACCATGGATTAATGGAAAAGAATAGAGAGCCCAGAAATAAACCCACAGACCTATAGCCAATTAATCTTCAACAAAGGAGGCAAAAATATACAATAGAGAAAAGACAGTCTTTTCAGAAGCTGGTGTTTGGAAAACTGGATAACAGCATGTAAATCAATTAATTTAGAACTTTCATTCACTCCATACACAACAATAAACTCAAAATGGCTTAAAGATTTAAATATAAAACAAGAAACAATAAAACTCCTAGAGGAAACCATAAGCAAAACATTCTCTGACATAAATCTTAGCAATGCTCTCCTAGCACAGTCTACCCAGGCAGTAGAAATAAGAGCAAAAATAAAGAAATATGACCTAGTTAAACATATAATCTTTTGCACAGTGAAGGAAACAATAAGCAAAACAAAATGACAGCCTATGGAATGGGAGAAAATGTTTGCAAATGATGAGACAAAAGTTTTAATTTTCACAATATATAAACAGCTAATACAACTTAATACCCCCCAAAAGAAACTAAAAAAACCCAAACAGCCGAATCCAAAATGGGCAGAAGACCTAAATAAGCAGTTCTCCAGGGAAGAGACACAAATGGCCAATAGGCACATGAAAAAATGCTAAATATTGCTAATTATTAGAGAAATGCAAATCAACATTACAATGAGGTACTACCTCACACCAGTCAGAATGACCATCATTTAAAAAGTCCACGAACTGTAAATGCTTGAGAGTGCGTGGAGAAAAGGAAACTCTTCAACACTCCTAGTGGTAATGCAGTTTGGTCTAGTATTATGGAAAACAATATGGAAAGTCCTCAAAAAACTAAAAATAGACTTATCATACGATCCAGCAACACCACTCCTGGATATACATCTGAAGGAAATTCTAATTCAAAAAGATACATGCACCCCAATGTATATAGCAGCACGATATACAATAGCCAAAACATGGAAGCAACCTAAATGTCCATCGACAGATGACTGGATAAAGAAGGTGTGGTATATGTAAACAATGGAACACTACTCAGCCATAAAAAAAGAATTAAATAATGTCATTTGCAGCAACATGGATGGACCTGAAATCGTCATTCTAAGTGAAGTAAGCCAGAAAGTGAAAGAAAAATACTATATGATATCACTCATATGTGGAATATATATATAAAAAAAGGAAAGACATAAAATACACTATGAACTTATCTACAACATAGAAACAGACTCGCAGACATAGTAAACTTATGATTGCCAAAAAGAGTATGGGGAGGGATAAATTTGGAATTTTGAGATTTGCAAATCTTAGCCACTATATATATAAATGGGAAAATTTTTTCTTGTAACTCAACTTACTGCTTTTTAAAAGATCTTTCAGGCAACATCACTAGTAACCTTTCTAGGGAATTTTTATTTTCTGAATAGTATCTAATCATACTCATTATAAGCACTTATACAATCATGAAAATACATTTGAATATATATGTTTTCCTCTTTATACTACAATCTCCTGATAACAAGGACTAATCAGTGTACCAACAACACTGAGCTCAGTTGAATGAATGTTATAATGTCCCATAAAAGAAACCAAGAATAACACAAATGCTTTGAATTTAGAAATTATGTCACAAGGAAATGACACTTTAAAACACTTTGAGAAGATGAATTAATTATCTAGACACTGGTTTGAAATATATAAAATATTAACTGTAGGAATAATCTGAGCCCTTATAAGAGTAAGAAATTTTAAATAAGTAACAAAACCCCCAATATTTTAAATGTTTTCCCCCTACTCTATAGCTAGTGTTTTCCACTAATTACAATTCATCTATCTTGTTTCACCTTTGAAAGTACATGACATTATAACAAAATTCAATGAACATACTGTCAAGTAAATATGAAAATGATACATAAAAGTTGTGTCTTTGTTATTCAGCTTCTTAGAAGACAGCTTTGTCTGGAATAATTTTACTTCTTTGGCATGGATTAGTTATTTTTTGTGAATCCTGTAATTGTCAATTTGTTTTCTTTGTGTTGGCTATTAGAAAGCATATAAACAAATTTTTAGCTAAGTCAAGTAAGTATATAGATTTTCAGGAAATTCGTATTTTGCATTAGTCTAATTCTTTTTGGTATTTTATATTTTGTCTTTATAGTCTGGGTATGTCTAAGATACTCTTTTTGCTTTTCAACATGTTAGTAATTTACTATAAAACACTTTATAAACTTTACGGAGCAAACACAAACATATGTACATATTAACAAATAAAATAAATAACATAGGATTACTACATATGTTATAGCAGATATTGCAACATAATTGGGAACCATATACAATTGATTGTCATTATGTTGACACCAAGCATTATGAAATGAGACAGTTCTGTTTGAGCAAAACTACTGCTTTGTCTGTGTGACAATAAAGACAGGTCCTCAGCAACTGAACCCATAGAAGGGGCAGTAGTATTTTGCATTTTACTCCAGAATACATGTGAGTGGTTGATCAACCATTGTTATATACATAACCCCTTTATGTACATAGTATAATGAATAAATTTTAAAAAATCTTGTATTAATTCTTAGATAGTGAAAAGATATCTTGAAAACTAAAAATTGCATAATTGATATTATCTATTAACATCTATTTATTTGTATAATTTGTTATAAAATGATGCATACTAAATGTAAGAAAAAATAGGGTATTTTTCAGTTATATCCAAACTTATATCAAGACTTTGTCTACCTTTTAGTCATTTGTTAATTTATGATCCTTCCCTCTATTTCCTAATCATAACTTCTTACTCAGTTCTTAAAATGCGTATCCCACCCTCAATAGTTCACTGGATACTGTATTACAAATATAATTTTCTAACCACAGATCTAAATATGTCATTTCTCAACTCATTAATCTTTTGTGACTGCCATTTGCCCATAGAAAACCCTTGGCATAGCAAGCATTTTGGCTCCAGCCTCACCATTTCCTATTAATATTTCCTATATCTCAAGTAAACTAGACCAAAACTTGGTTTTTAAATATAATTCTACCCTTTCCATAATTGTATTTGTAAAGAAAATTTTTTCCTTATTGGGCTGCATCTATCTCCAAATTGAAATCCTAGACACCTTGATACATAACTTAGATATTCCTTGCATGAATTCTTTACACAATTTCCTAACTTTAAAGAACTTCTGCTATTCCTCATTTGCTAAATTGTTCTCTCTTATTACCTAAGCACCAACAGCCTGAGTATGTTTTATCCTTATGTCTTACTTTTCTCACTTTTTAATTAAATTCTTTGAATGAGTTACCAGAGCTTCCACTTTTTTTGTATCACTCAGAAAATCTAGGTCTCCTATAGATAACAAATAAACATATGTTGCATTAATGGTTTGATGCCTACAGTGCCTGACAGCAATATTGAAAAAATGTTGAGGTTCATTAATGGTATGTCAAGGGTGCTACAAAATTTCCTTATTTTTCCCACTAAAGCATCCTTAAGATGTGGCCTTAGAAGTGTTGTGGAACAATGTAAAGAAAATGAAATTTTGACCAGCTGAATTTTATTAGATTTAACTGGCCTATATGGACCTTAACACTAGGAGTGTCAAATAATGATTTATACATATAAACATCAAATTTTATACATAAAGATTATAAGACTTTCTCCTATTATCTACACATTTTCCTTCAAATACCAATACTAAAGGAAAGGAAGAAATTCCTCATAGAATATTTTCAAGGACCTTGTCTTTTTGATGTTATAGAATGAAAACCAAAGATTAATAGTTTGGACAATGCTCTTTAAAGCAGAAAATTAAATGAATTTTACATAACTAGCAGCTGTTTTTTATCAGAGAAATAATGAACTAGAGGTAGAATTCTCAAACAGTTGATTGGAGTAACAAAAAGTAAAAGGGAAAGCTATTATGCAAATATATGGACAGGTACTAATAAAACACTTTTAGTAGATTCAACCCAGGATGTAGAAGGATTGTTTTTGCCTGTGATCCAATTATATATGTATACCTTCTTGTCAATTTTATTATTTTGTTTTTTAATTGATATATAGTCAGTTTACAATGCATTAATTTCTAGTGTACAGCATAATGATTCAGTTATACATATATATATATATATTCCTTTTAATATTATTTTTCATCATAGGCCATAGAGGTATTGAACATCATTCCCTGTGCTTTACAAAAGGGCCTTGTTGTTTATCTTTTTCATATATAGTAGTTATTATCCATAAATCCCAAACTCCTGATTTAGCCCTCCCCACCCCTTCCCACCCTGGTAATCATAAGCTTATTTTCTATGTCTGTGAGTCTGCCTCTAATTTGTAAATAAGTTCATTTGTGTTCTTTTTTTTTTTAGGTTCCACATATAAGCAAAAGAAAAAGAGCACACAATTATATTTTAATACCAGGTATCTGCATAATAACAAATATTTTATAACAAGGAGAAAAATTATGAAAGTTTGTCCATGATAATATTAGGTGATGTAGGTGAGTATGTATTATTTTCCTGATATCTGACAACCATGGCCCAGATAATTCTAATGATTTCTCATGGTGGAGGTGTTAAAAGTGACATGTAAGTCTGAGACAAATCAAATTCTGACATGATTTCTAAACCTTAAAGTCTATGATTTGAGGTTAAATAATAAAATAACCAATAGACAATTAAAATAGAAATAAGTAATACTACATAATAAAATATTCTTGTGCTAAATCTGCAGTACTGCATAGCACAGGGAAATATATACAAGAACTTATGGTAGCTCACAGAGAAAAAAATGTGACAATAAATATATATATATATGTTCATGTATAGCTGAAAAATTGTGCTCTACACTGGAATTTGACACAACGTTGCAAAATGATTATAAATCAATAAAAAATGTAAAAAAAAGAAGAAATTCCACTATTAAATAATTATAGGATATGAAAACTGTAACAATTTATAGTAGTAAAATGAGAGGGATCTCAAAGACATTGAATGAAGATTAATTACTCCACAATTCAGGAAAATAATAAATAAAAATGTCTGTTTCTTAAAATATGACCCAATACCATGTCATGTTGGATTTACATTCCTAATTCTTTTAGCCACAGTTCAATATCAGCCTTCTGAGATACTGAGTCATATATGCAAATTCATATATTCCTTATAAGGAGACATAGTTTTTATTAGCCTATACAACTATCTTGACAGAAATGTGAAAGAAGAAATGACCATGACTTCCAAAATCAATGAGCCATTAGAAATGAAGGTGACAGCTTGAATTCGATGGAAGTTTAAGAATGCTGATTCAAATGAAGACATGCCCTGTGTGAATATAACTATTGCTGCTTTTCATAAACAACCACTTCAGCATACTTGGTAGGATAAATGGTTCTTAAATGTATTTTTAAATGTAAAAGGTATCATTGTATTTTCTGTAAATTATCGTTGAATTTTCGTAGACATTTTATATTGATTTTTTTTTCAAAAGGATCTAAAGGTAATAAACTGAATAGAAAAAAGGAAATAGAACATTCCACTTTTCCCTGGCATTATTTCAAACTCAAATCAGTTCAGAAGTAACTGAAAATTTCAATAGGGAAAAATAAAACAAAATTACCTGAGGTTGTGAGTTATTAGCACCAGGCACAGAAAGTTCTATTGTTAAATTCTAATCTATAAGCATTCAAATACTATCTAATTACATAAATAAGCTGAAAATGTGATGACAATAATTATAATAGAAAGTACAATATTGGTATGCTCAGACAAGTTAAATAAGAACTGGAGAAACTACTTTTCCATTTTTATTAAATCATTCACCTTAAGGCATATAGAGTGAAAAACAGGACAATTTGTCATGGAAAACAAGCCAAGCATGACTCTATGGAATAATTAACTAGTGTAGAAAGGATAATTCCAAGTCCAGGTTGTTGTTAAATGGCTGATATCACTACCAATTCTGATTTATTTAGATATAAATGACATATTAAAGACTGAAGGACCTTTTCGTTCTATAAAGAAAGACTTATAAATATAAGAAAAATATAATAAATCATATTGTGATGATTAAATAAATTAACATATTTGAAGTTTTTAGAAGAATGTTTCACATGTAGCAAATATTAAACAAATATAAGTTATTTTTAATATCATTATTGTTCTTGGAGTTTCTGTTATGGTTTTTGTTGTTTTTCTCACTTTAACTTACTTCCCCAAAATGTTAATGATGCAAAAATGTAATATATATATATATATACACACGCACACATATATATATGTAGTTTAATGGAGCAATCTTCTTTCCTCTTTTCAAATCACTGCTTTCACTTTTCTGCTCTTTATTTCTCTTGTCTGTCTCTGAAAGAGAGGTGGCTTGATGTTCTTCTAAAGCTAATCATATCACCTGTGCTTACAATTCTAGCCTCCTACCTTTTTTTGGATTATATCATAATAATGTACTTAATTCCTCTTGAATATTTAATTTCTCCCTAACCATCCCTTGCCCATATTTGATGTCTATGAAAAATGGTAATAAACTTTGGATGCAATTATAGCTATATAATATTTAGGGGAAGGAATAGGGCAGTCATGTTTTCCTTTTAGCTAGAGAATTTAATTCACTTATGAAACCATACTTTCAAAGAAATTCAGACATAGACAAGGGTGGAAACTAAAGAAAAAAGTTGTTAAATATGTTTAAATAAAGTCACAAATATTTAAGCATAATAAGAAATGTACTCCAGGCACAAATCTTGATACAAATAATAGTGATATGGAAGATAGAATAGCTTGTTTGATAAAGTTTAAATTTTAGTGCCAAATAATTACAATTAAACAGGCAAGCAAATAAATTAATTGAATAGAAATAATGATAGATATTTCAAGTAACACAGAATAGCACAATATTTGGAAATTACATGAGATATCTAAGGAGTGGAGCCAGAGACTAAATACTTACAATTTAAAGAACAGAATTTTTTACGTAGATAAAACTTTTAGGAATGATCTATATTTATGGGACTTAGAGAAATTCTGGCATCAAGTTAATTGAAAGGAATTGAAATTTGAAAAATGAAAGTTGAGATATTTTGTGTTCTGAGAGTTTATTTATTTACTTACTTTTAACACTTTTATTATGGTATGGTTCCTGTACAGTAAACTACACATATTTCAGGTGTACAATTTGATCAATTTTCATACATGTATACACAAAATGAAAACACTACCACAATCAACATAGCTAACATTTCCATCACTCTCCAAGAGGTGCCATTTTTGAGTTCCCTATTTATCCCTTCCCACTCCCTTTATCCACTGGTAACCATAGATTTGTTCTCTATATCTGTGAATCTGTTTATGTTTTGTAGGTAAGTTCGTGGTTTTTTTTTAATATTTCACATATAAATGATATCATATGGGATTTTTCTTTTTCTTTCTGGTTTACTTCACTTAGAATGACAATTTTCAGGCCCATCCATGTTGCTGCAAATAGCATTACTTTATTCTTTTTTATGGCTGAGTGTATATATACATATACACACACACATACATATACCACATCTTCTTTATCCAGACATCTGTTGATGGACATTTGGGTTGTTTTCATGTCCTGGCTATTGTAAATAGTGTTATTCTCAACATTGGGGTGCATGGTTCTTTTGAATTGTATTTTCTCTGGACATATGCCCAGGAGTGGGATTGCTGGACCATATGGTAAGTCTATATTTTTTTAAAGAACCTCCATACTGTCCTCCATAGGACAATTTACATTCCCACCAACAGTGTAGGAGTGTCCCTTTTTCTCCACACCCTCTTCAGCACTTGTTTGTTGACTTTTTAATTATGGCCATTCTGACTGGTGTGAGGTGATATCTCATTGTAGTTTTGATTTGCATTTCTCTAACAATTGTGATGTTGAGCATCTTTCCAGGTACTTACTGCCCATCTGTATGTCTTCTTTGGAGATATGTCTATTTAGTTCTTCTGCTCATTTTTTGATTGGGTTGCTTGTTTTTTTGATATTAAGGTATATAAGCTGTTTGTATACTTTGAAAATTAGTCCCTTGTCAGCTTCCTCATTTGTTAATATTTTCTCCCATTCTATAGGTTATGTTTTCATTTTGTTGATGGTATTCTTAGCTCTGAAAGAGCTTCTAAGTTTAATTAGATCCCATTTGTTTATTTTTTGTTTTATTTCCATTATTCTAGGATCTGATTCAAAAAATATATTGCTGTGATTTATGTCCAAGTGTATTCTGCCTATGTTTTCCTCTTGGAGTTTTATAATGCCTGGTCTTACATTTAGGTCTTTAATCCATTTTGAATTTATTTTTGTATATGGTGTTAGAGAATGTTCTAATATCAGTAATTTACAGGTAGCTGTCCAGTTTTCCCCACACCACTTACTGAAGAGATTCTTTTCTCCACTGTATTCTCTTGCCTCCTTTGTCATAGATTAATTGACCATACATGTGTGGGTTTATTTCTGGAATTTCAATCTTGTCCCATTGATTTATGTGTCTGTTTTTGTGCCTCTACCATACTGTTTTGATTACTATAGCTTTGTAGTATAGTCTGAAGTCAAGGAGTGTGATTCCCCCAGCTCTGTTTTTCTTTTTCAAGATTGTTTTGGCTATTTGGGGTCTTCTGTGTTTCCATACAAATTTTAATTTTTTTTTTTTTTTTGGTACCAGCTCTGTGAAATTGCCATTGGTAATCTGATAAGGATTGCATTGAATCTGTATATTGCCTTGGGTAGTATGACCATTTTAATAATATTGAGTCTTCCAATCCAAGAACACAATATATCTTTGCATTTGTTTATGTTGTCTTCAATTTCTTTCATCAGTATCTTATAGTTTTTGGAGTGCAGGTCCTTTGCCTCCTTGGGTAGGTTTATTCCTAGGTATTTTATTCTTTCTGGTGTAATGGTAAATGGTATTGTTTCCTTAATTTCTCTTTCTGCTATTTCATTGTTAGTGTATAGAAATGCAACTGATTTCTGTATATTAATTTTCTATCCTTTAAATTTACTAATTCTTTAATGAGTTCTAGCAATTTTCTGGTTGCTTCTTTAGGGTTTCCGATGTATAGTATCATTGTCTTCTGCAAACAGTGACAGTTTTACTTATTTGTTTCCACTTTGGATTCCTTTTATTTATTTTTCTTCTCTGATTGGTATGGCTTGGGCTTCCAAAATTATGTTAAATAAAAGTTGTGAGAGTGGGCATCCTTGTCTTGTCCTTAATCTTAGAGGAAATGCTTTCAGTTTTTCTCTATTAAGTGTAATATTAGCTGTGGGTCTATCATATTTGGCCTTTATTATGTTGAGTATGTTCTGTCTATTCCCACTTTCTGGAGAGTTTTAATCAGAAATGGATGTTGAATTTTATCAAAAGCTTTTTATACATCTATTGAGATGATCATATGGTTTTTATTCTTCAGTTTGTTAATGTGGTGTATCACATTGGTTGATTTGTGGATATTGAAAAATCCTTGCATCCTTGGGATCTATCCCATTTGGTCATGGTATATGATCTTTTTACTGCATTGTTGGAGTCAATTTGCTATAGTATTTTGTTGATAATTTTTGCATCTATATTTACAAGGAATATTGGCTTGTAATGTAGAGGTTTTTTTTTTAACCTCTACAAAATGATCACTTAAGAAAATATGTAATTTGGAGAGGATATGGTGTTATAATAATGAATTTCATCATACTTTTAGAGTACAGATACATAGAAGAGACATTAGAATTATTTCTAACGTCAAAGATAAACATGGAATGGATTTTGTTCCAATATAATGTACATCTTTTTAACAGCAGATGCTCCAGCAAAAATAAGCTTCCTCAAAGGATAGTGACTTCTCTGTAACATTTAGAATCATTAAGTGCTTGCTCTGAGATAGTAATAATGAGAAGAACTTTGTATAGCATTACCTTCAATTTAATCAGGTAGGTGCTTTCATTTTAATCCAATTTATAAAGAACCTCAGGCTTTGGTAAGTAAAAGCTAGCATACAGCTAGTGAGAAATAGAACCAGGTTTCAATTGAAACTTATAACCTTAATCCACTCTGCTTTACTAATTTGTATTATGATGGATGAACACTTGGAAGGGATCTTGTTGAATTAGTTCAAGTAGTGGATGAGTATGTGAATTGAAGTTCTGGGAATGTAGGAGATACTATAACATAGAAAGTAAAACAAACAAACAACAAATATAATAACTATTAACATAATAAAAAGCTAGGGCTTTCAAATCTATTCAAACTGAATTAAAGAATAGTATTTTTAATTTAAAGTTTACCATGAGATCTTAAGAAAGTTACATAACTGTTATCCTATGTCTCTTCATCTAGAAACAATGGCAAAAATAATCCTTGCAAATATTAAACACAATGAGATAATCTTGATAAACTGCTCAGCTCAATGTTGAGCACAGTCTGATCATTCAAGGAAATTAAATATATTTTTGATTTGTCTCACTTACCTACTCATTTATTCAACAAATATTCATTGCACATCTACTATGTACCTGGTTCTGTTCTTCAGTTTTAGGAAAAATAATGGTGACAGGTATGACGCCTGTTTTCTAGTAGGTTAAGTGTATCAAGGAATGTTTAAAACCACTTTTAAGTGCTATCACTTGTAAATCTCCCTTTCCTATAAAACTCAGATCCTTTTAGTTCCCAAAAACAAAAACAAAATAAATTCCTACCACTAAACTATAATTGAGTGCAAGCTTCTTAATTATAAAAAAACCCCAAAGAATTTTGTCTACTAATTGCCTACAATAATAGTATTCTTTGCTCTCACTCCCATGTTTCTAAGTCCACCCCCTTTATCACCATGTGACATTTGACTCTATAGGTGTTGATACCTTTAAAGTCATAGTTCTCTTCTAGCATTAGGTCTCATTCCATCTAAACATTGAGGCCCTTATGTTATACTGAATATGGTGTCATTTTCTCATGAAATATTTTTCCTGAATATTATAGGACAATAAACACTCTGAGATCTCATCTAGCCTATCCATCTCATTCTACCCTATTCTTTTTCACTTCAGAACAAAAATATTGAAATGATTAGCCAAATATATACTTGTAATGTTATTTTTACATTACAATACATAAAGTGTAACTTTTAAGTGTTACCAGCAATATTATTTTTACATTTCAGTCCCATAGCTAGATCTATACCTGCAGTGTACTTTTTACATTTCAATCATGAAGAAAAATAACATATAACATCCAGGCAAAACAACAAAAGTAAAAAAAAAAGTAACAGAGGTAAATCTGATATTAAAATTTTCAATATGTTAGAGTCTCAAAAAATGTGATTTTTATAGATTCCTATAGCAAGTCATTTGACCTACATATGAGAAGGTAAAATGACATTTTATTGATACTGCTAGGAAAGAATACTTAAAAATAAAGTACAGTTAAGCAAGAGATGAATTGAAATCAAGAATGCAAGACAATGTTTCTTTTATAAAATAATTGGAATGGCAGAGAAGACTAAGCCCCCTTCATTATTCAGTTTCTTTGTTTTATTTTAGTTAAAAAAATAGGTACATAGCTGCTCAACAAGTGGCCATATTTTAGTGTCCTTTGTAGTGAGTTTTAATCCTGAGGTTACGTGAATTCTTGCCCAATAAGATATAAGAAAAATTATATTAAATATGCCCATGTGTAAGTTCTTCAGATAATTGACTTGCCCCCTCTTCTCCTCTCATCCTTTTCTAAAGGTTGGATGTACTTTGTGGAGCTAGTGACTAAGCATCAAATATGCAATGTGTGTCACGTCAGTAGGAATTGAAGAGAAGATTATACAAAAGGAATTTAAGCCTGATAATTGTATGGAGAAGAGCTGTATTCCAGCTCTGAAACACCTAATTACCTCTAGACTGTAACATGAGAAACATTTAACTTCTGTTTTTTGAATCAAACATATTTGAGTCTCTATGTTACAGTAACATATACTATATTCTAGCCTTTACCATGGGTTTAGAAATTTAAACAGAATTAAAAGGTTGAATGCAAAGTTTAAAAGTAATTTTAAAAACAAAATTTTATAGCAATAGCAATAAAGTTAGCAATTAAAAAATCAACTTATGTCTATAAATCTACATTTAAATGCAAAAGTTGGTGGTGAATTGAAAATAAATTATTTTAATTACTTATTTTTCATGACACCTGTTTGATACATTTAAACCTATAATCAAAGTAAAATTAAAGCTATTATTTCTGCCACCAAAATATATTAGAGTTCTCTTGTTGCTATTGCTTTGTCCATAAAAGTGTTGTGAAAGCCCCACTTACAAAGAACTGAACATTTAAAACCATGTTTGCTCTACCTAACACAGCTTCTAAGCTGCTGAAGCAGAGACCATGCTTAGAAATCTGGCTCATGCGGGGACAAGAAGATAATCTCTCTCAGGAATTTAGAATTGGTCTGAACTCATGGTTCAAACTGAGAATCAGTATTGTGTGGGATAAGCATATTAGATCATGCATGCATAAAGAATTACGGAGAACAAGTTAGCTGTGACACAGAGGTTTATCTTGAGAAGCAGAGAAAGAGGCAAGACCATGATTCCTTGAAGAGGTCATGAGAGATTAGCTGTCTTGGTTTGTAATTCTAGTTCATGTTTCTATTTCTGGTTCATGAATCCTAGATGTACTTTCTGCTTTGGTGTTATAATATAATCCTACATATTTACAAACAGCTGGCCAATCAAGGATACACAGAGGAAATAGGAACCTTTCTTGAATAAATAAATCCTTTCTGTTACTTACTCCAGAGAACTGCTACACATGCATAAACAACTTACCTCTAGCAATTACAGTTGTTTTGATGAATAATTGTATCAAATTGGGGTGTTTCCACACCTAAAAACTGAATTTTCTATACCAGCAGCCTGTATTATTTGTCATATTTTCCAAATCAATTCTCTAAGATTAACTTTGTAGCATAAATAAAAAAAATAAGAGGCAATACCTTTATAATTTTATACTAAGAGTAATCAATTTACACAAGATGATTTTTATCATAGTATGAAATTTATTTTCCTTATATATACAAATTCTTGATTATTAGATAAGTTGGCTATCAATATCAAGAGTAATTTAGTAGAAGATCATTTTAGAAATTATTCTGAAGAAATGCACAAAAATAAAATATATTTCTACTTTAGATGGAGTCATCACAAAAGGACAGTACAAGGAGGTAGCATCTAAATAATAAGGATGCTCTATTTCTTGTGGGTTTGAGAGAAAGAAGTAAAAAGAGGAAGAAATAAGTTTTGCATTTTTGAGGCATAAAAGAGATCAATGTATTATAAACAAAGTAAGAAAAGGAAATGTTAAACAAGGATAGATATTTGTAAGGTGCAGTGGGCCAAAGTTAGTATTTTGCATTTCAGTTGATTTTAACAGGAGTACTCTAAGCAGGTAGAGGATTTTTTTTTAATTGTACTTCAAAAGAGTCATTTGCTGCTATGTAGAGAATGGGTATTAAAGATCATGTTGAAACAGAGAGACAATACAGAATATTTTTGAAATAGTTTAGGTATGAGTAAATAATGGGTTGAGTTAGGGTAGTAGCCAATGAGGAAACGAGAGACCAAGTGGATCAGGATACGCTTTGAAATTAGATATCTTTAGTAGCTTACAGTGAAAAAGAATATGAAAATGAATATATGTATATTCATGTAAGACTGAAGCACTGTGCTGTACACCAGAAATTGACATAGCTTTTAAACAATATATTTCAATTAAAAAAAAAGTAAAAAAAAAAAAAAAGAAAAAAAAAGAAATTAGAGCCTGTGGAATTTGAGGGCAGATTAAATAGAATAAGTGAAGATGGAGTGGCAGCTCCTAGAAATTTACTGTCTAAATCATTTACATAGATAGGAGCATAAATCACTTCATAGATGGGAGAAAGTGAAGGAGGAATCTACTTGGGGATTAGAAACCAGGGGTTTTACTTGGACATTTTAAGTTTCATAAGTCTGTTGGGTATCCAATTCTCAAAGAGACCATTGGATGCACAATTCTGTACCTCAGTTGAGAGATCAGGCGGAATATTTAAATTTAGAAATAACTGCCATGAATGACAAATATAGCCATGCCACTAGAAAAGAACATAGAGAAAAAGTCTGTAGATTGAGAAGGAAAGAGAATCCATGACTCATGCAATTAGTAGGTAATATTTGGAGGCTAAGTGGAGTTAAGAGTAGCTAATAAAAACAATTAAGAAGAAAATAAACAAACAAAGCACACTCTTAGTGGAGTATCAAGAGATTTCCAAGAACAAGAGAATCCCAGAATCAAAGAGAAATGAAATGCCTAAGACCTCAGAAGTCAATTAAACGATAATGTTAAGTGAAGGCAGAAATTGTAACTGGAAGTCAGTAACAAAGAAGTCATCATCTAAAAGGATGTTGGAAATAGAAAAATTAAGTAATTTTAAACCTATAATTGAGATTTGTAGTGAATCTAAGCTGTGTAATTTTTCTATGGCAATTCAAATTATTTATCATTATGAAAGTCAGTAAAATGAAAGGAGAGAAGAAATTTGAATTGATGATGATAGCAATAAAAATATTAAAATGGTAAAATTGCAGACTATGAAATGCAATCAGAGTATGGCTAGACGTGAGAACTTGAAAGAGCATGGATTATAAAAAATGATAGAGGAAAGACATTAGTCTTTTCTCTTCTGTATTAGGAAAATAACACCAGTCTTTTCTCCAGTGTGTCCTCTACTTTCACACAGAACATTTCACTTCTGATACTCTGTGCTCTGTGCCAAGGATTTTTCCCTTATCAAACAATTCTCTGAGACACCAGCTGGATGTCATACAGTTTAACTCAATTATGACAATATTTACCTGGAAATAGTGTCAGATCCCACAGGTTAAGAGCTCAGTCCAAGACTGCCCTCTCCAATCATAAGTAGTAAGTTCCCAGGTTACCTACAAATTCTGTTTGACTTTACAAATTGGAGTTTCTTAGGACTCCCTCCTTAGGGTAATTACTTTGCTAAAGCAGCTCTCAGAAATCAGTGAAACACTTATGTACTTCTGTTAACCAGTTTATTAAAGAATATGATACAAAATACAGATGAATTGGCAGATGAAAGATATAGAGGGTGAGGACTAGGAGTTTCCCAAACCAAGGAGTTTCTATTTCTATGAAGTCGGGAGGGGTGATGGTGACCACCCTGGTGTAGATGTTTTCACCAACATGGAAGATTTCTGAACTTCATGCTATTGGAATTTTCTTAAAGGCCTTCTCATAGTAGACATGATCAATTATTAACTCTATTTCCAGCCCCTCCTCCTTCACTAGAGAAGTAGAGAGGGGCTAAAAATTTCAAGTTTTGAATTATGGCTTGGTCTTTCTGGTGACTGTATCTTATCCAGGAGCCCACCAAGAGTCAACTCATTAGAATAAAAGATGTTTCTAGTGCTCTTGTCAATTATGGAATTACAAGGAGCTCTGTCAGGAACTGGATGCAGAGGCCAATATGTATATATACTTTTTCCATTTTCTCACAGAAGGAATTGACATTTCTAATGAATTGAAAGAAATATTGGAATGAGATTGCTAGAGCAATTACATTGTAATGAAAGAGATTATGGTTATAGAACTATGTGGTTGAAATAAAAATTTTGTAAGAATTGTAGTTATTGAAAATGTTAGGAGATAGGATATGACTAAGAGAAATAGAGTTTAAAAAAAAAGTCAAAGAATGGAAACTCTAAACTCTTGTTATGATGTGGAAGAGGCCAACTAAAATTAAAATGCCCAAAGTGAGAGCTGGAGGTTTAGCTTATTTAGGGATTTACTGAGGACTAAAGCCCAGGAGATACCTTCTCAGATAGTTCTGAGGAACTGCTCCAAAGAGGTAAGAGGTGAGGTCAGCATATATATGACTTTGGAGAAGAGGGTACCTGCAATCAAACACACATCTCTGTAGAAGCTTGCTGCTGGTCACAAGGAACAGATACCTCAATTAATGATTTTAGTGCCTTTTTTAAGTATGAAGAGATGCAAAAAAAAGTCTTCATTAAATTTTCTCCTGAAAGTATCTATCTGAAGGCCTGCTCTGCCATTTTCCCCAGAGAGCAAAATACTTTATTTCTGATCTCTGCACTGAACTCTTTTCAGGGTGTGTTGAAGGTCAGTGACTGCAGTGGCTAATGACTCAATCTTTGTAGTGCTGGATGGTGAGCAACACTTTTTCAATTTGCAAAGATTAAAAAGACTTTCACTCCCTATCTAAGAATGAAAACAATTTGAATAATCTACAAAATCCCAGATTAAAAAATCAGAGATGAAAATAAGTGTAAATAAACTAAATTTTAAAAGTGATTGTGGTTCTTATAGGAGAGAGGAGACCTGTAGCTATTCCTCTCTCTGGTGAAACAGTGGACAAATAAGAAATCTGTCATAAATGAGAATAAGAAACCAAGTATTAAGTAAACATATTTTCAACCACCATGTGTAGTCTGATGTAACAGATTAGTGTCAAAGACGCCCACCTCCAATGTGAGTTAATGTGTATCTATCAGCTTGCTCCTCAGACTCTTCAGAGAGGGCCTGGAATACTACACCAAAGTCTGGACATGGTAAGAGAGCTGAGGAAAATCACCTTTATTCATTTGGAATCTCCCTGAATCCAAGATACCTACTTGTAAATCAGGTTGGGAGAAAAATATTTTAGAAAGGTGAATAGAATAAAAGGGGGCATAATATAAATAGAATAAAGAGGAACAAATTAACTGAAATTCATGGCAGAGGTTGAAGAAAGACAACTTTCACTTTGAAGAATTGAAGAAGAAATAGTATCCATAATGAATATCCAGCTCATATCTAGACAAAAAGAAGTCATCTTTCAGAGAAATGATTAAGAATATTGGGAAACAGTGGATAATAGTCTCTAAGTTCAGGAGGACACAGGTTGAGTTTGAGAGAGTGGGGAAAGAGGAATATTGAGTCCAAGTTAAAGAGAAAATAAATAATATGAGGATTCAGTTCTGGGTGATGATGGGTATCTTCCTCGCTTTTCTTAAATTTCTTGTGGTAATCAAGTTAACACGAACTGCTAGGAATAAAAATACCAGTCTTAGTAATTGAAATATATGGGCTCACTGGGCATCCTTTTATTTCATTTTACTATGCTGAATTTACTTGATGGTTATGGAAAATATTTCAGACAGAACTAGTAAAAGGTGAAGATGTTCAGAAAATCTTAAGTTTCACAGAATAATCCAATCATATGCAGCATAGAAGATTCTCCTCCCCATTTTCCCTTCTGAGTTTACCTGTAGTCACATACAAGTTGTTTCCCACCTCAAGCATCTGTCTCTCATCATCTCAAGGTAGAAGTATTCCTTGGTACTTAGTCTTTCTTTGAATAATACCCTAGCCTCCCCACTTTCAGGTGAGACAGATCAGCACAATCCCGGTGTGATCTTGCCCCAGGTGCCCATCCATTACTAAAACTTTTGCTATTTCTTCTTCCATTCTTTTCTCAATTTTCCTATGTTGTTCCTTGACTTGCTGGTTTTATTTCTTAAATAATCCACTTGTATCAAATTCTTTGTCCCAGAGTTGGTTGGGAGGGTGCAGCGTTGGGGGAGGTTTGGAGTATGGGGGAACTTAAATTAAGAAATATAGGACAAATCTTCAAGGAAAATAAGGTATATGTTCATGGCACAATAAAATGAAAAAAATTATCCATTCAATATAATTGTATATTATTTATTTTAAATATAATTATGCACTAAGTACTACATATAAAATAGATAAATAACAAGTTTCTACTGTACAGCACAAGGAACTATATTCAATATATTTTAGTAACTTATAATGTAAAAAATCTGAAAAAGAATATAGGTATGTATATGGATGACTGAAACATTACACTGCACACCAGAAATTAATGCAACATTGTAAACTGACTGTATTTCAATAAAAACTATTTAAATTTAAAAAATATAATATATTTTAAATATAGAGCTAATTTACGTTCATAAAAATGAATACTTAACTCAGAGAACATGTCAATTATTTAGAGTGGTAAATATATTTAATGTAAAATATAAAACAAATATTACAAGAAAATACTTAGGGACTTGTGGATCTTCTGGGAATACAGATGGTAATAAATAAAAGGTATATGTATTTAACTGCATAAACTATATATATATATAAGTATAAAAACAAAAAAGTATATGTATATATATATAATTTTTTTAAATTATAAAATCAATAGGCAAACCATATATCTGAGGTGGAGGGTGGACTTACACTGCAAGCATTTATAATATCTAAAGAGATTTCAGAAATTGACAAGAAGGATGAAAATACTCCAAGAAAAAATCAAAAACTGGATATAACAATTCTGACAAGAGATGTCCAAATAACTGCAAAGATTCTCAAAATTAATAGTAGACAGAGTTATCTAAATTAATGTATCAATGAGATATCACTTTATACATATTAGACTGACAATTGTTAAAATGAGTTATAGCCCATTAATTTGATATGACAGCTATGTTATGTAATACTGATAGAGCTATATACTACCAAATAGGGTTATCTATTGAAAATTAGAATAAATTTGCACTGTTACATAGTTCTTTCTGAAATCTACTCTATTAATATAATTCCATAAAGAATTATAGCCAAAAATATTCTTATATTGTTGCACTGTCGTTAGTAGAGGCAAACACACACACAAACATGCACACACTGAAATACCTATCTACGGAGAACTTACTAGATAAAGTGTGTTATTTCGTACCATGGAATATTATGTGGCCATTAAAAAGATTCACTGACTCTCTGTCATCCTAAAAGTGTATCAAAAAATAATTTTAATTAAATAAAAAATGGAACATGGGGGAAAAAGTGTGTTCTATGATTCTATTTTGGAAAGCATTTAGTTAAAAATAGGCTTTATTTATAGAATTGAAAAATACAAAATACCAAAGCTCTGTGTGTGTGTGTGTGTGTGTGTGTGTGTTTGTCTTGGATTTAAGCATATGTTAATGGGATCTAAGGGATTCTTGAAAAAAGAAGCACACACATGTCATCTAGCTATCTATCTTTCATCTGTCATCTATCTATCTGAATCATAATCAAACTAAATTTTTTTAATGCAAAGTGTGGGTATATGTGTAAGTATGTACAAAAATTATCTCCTCCTACTCCAGTCACAATCACCTCTACACTATTAATGGAAACTGAGAGTACTCAAGATCTTTTCCTAAACTGTTTTCTTTGCATATATTGGAACTTTTTATTCCCCAATAGCCACATAATTCTCTCCTATTTATCTGCTTACTGATACTTTCTCTCTTTTTCTTCTTTATTTTGTAGTATTTTTCACCATGTAAAGTAGTGCATATTTAGCTGATTTATATATTTATTATTAGACTTTTCCTCACTAAAATATGAGCTTCATAAGAGCAAGAAATTTTGTCTGATTGTTTTGCTACATTGCCCCAGATCTTACCACACTGCTTGGCATAATTTGGGTATGGTATTTTAAGAATGGCATGCTCAAAATTATTATTAAACAAAAGAATGACTGTGCCAGATGGACTTTACAATTTGAACCACTTCTTTTTTAAAGACTTAAAATTTATTAAGATTAAATTTACATATCATAAATTCACCTTTTTGTCAGATTTATGAATTTTTGACATGTTACTCATGTAAACATCACCACAATCAAACCATAGAACAGTTCTCTTTTCCCAGTTTTTAGTAAATGCCCTCCTTCCGTTCTCACCTGTAACCAAACATTTGTTTTGTCCTTATAATTTTATCTTTTCTAGAATATTACATAAATAAGATCATCCAGCACAATACTTTTGTTATTAATTCATGTTTTTGCCTTTCTTAAACACTAAATAATGTTCCATTGCATGCATATACTACAATTAGTTTATCCATTAACTTCTTTATGGACATTTAACTGTTTCCAATTTTTTTGACTATTATGTATAAAACTTCTGTCCACAGTCACATACAAGATTTTGTGCCAGCATGCACTTTAATTTCTCTTGGATAATACATAGGAGTAGAATGGCTGTGTCACATATGCATGCATAACTATATGAAAGATTTCAATTTTACTAAGTGGTTGTACCATTTTAAACTGTCATCAGCGATACATGAAAGTTGTGGTTACTGCAAAATTTCACCTCTATTGGATACTATCTTTATTTTATGATAATCATTCCAGTTGTATTCAGTGCAATATCAATGTGGTTTTATTTGAATTTCTCTAATGACTACTATCATTGAGCACTTTCTTATGTGTTTGTTCATCATCAGTATATCCTTATCTGTTCAGAGATATGTCTAAATTTTATTAGAATGTTTGTTTTCTTATTATCAAATTATGAGTTTTCTTTATATATTCTGGGTGGCAATCCACTAGCAGATATATACTTTTCCAATTATTCTTGCCTATTTTATGATATTTTAATTTTCCTTCAGAAAGTGGAAGTTTTAAATTCTGATAATGTCCGATTTATCAACTTTTTTTACATTTTTGTTGCCAAAGAAATTATCCTCAACTTGACAAAGAATAACAATAAAAATAGCATAGTGCATCATACTTTATGGTGAAAAACAGAATATCCTATTTCCCAAATTGGGAACAAAATGGTGGCATCCACATTCACTGTTCCCATTCAATAGTACAGTAGATGTCCTAGCCAGTATAATAATCTAAGTAAAGAAGGAAACTTACTACAAATAGGAAAGAAAAGAATAAATTTATCTTTGTGTGCAGATGACATGAATGTCTACATGAAAAATTTCAGCTAATTTAAAGAAAACCAACTCTTTCTAATAAGTTAATTTTAAAAGATTGTAGGATACAAGGTCATAAAAACATTAACTGATTTTCTATAGACTACAGTATAAAATAGAAATTTATGTATTTTGAATAGTCCTATTTCCAGCAGCACTAAAAACATGAATATGTATGTATAATTATAACAAAAAGATATGCAAGTTTTGTATGCTGAAAACTATGAAACAGTGATGTGTTGTATCAAACAATACCTAAATAAATTGATTAACCTGACAAGGTTCAATTTTCTCCCAAATAATCTCAATTGAACTATGATAATACATGTTTGTAGAAATGTACAAGTTAATCTAGAACATAAGGAAAAATGTAAGAGACTTAAAAAGCCAAAACAATTCTCAAAAATAAAAATAAATTTGGATGTCTCAAACTACCTGATCTCAACATGTATTTTGAAGCTATAGCAAATAGATTGTCTGGTAATGATAAAATAATAGTCACATAAATCAAGTAAATAGAAAAGTGAACCTAAAAAGAGGCCAACATATACATGGTAAATTGACTTAGACAAAGGTGCAAAGGAAATTTGACCGAGAAAGGTTACTTGTTTTAAAAGTTTGGCATTCATGTGGAAGGAAATTAACTGATACCTGTATATATAAAATTTACCTAAAATTAATCATAGATCTAAATGTAAAACTTTAAAATATACACTTTTTGGAGAAAACATAAAAGAGTATCTTAGTGACCTTGTGTTGGACTGCCTCAGGAATTTTAATTCCTGAAATTATTTTAAACAAAGACAAAGCCTTTAGTGACAGTTGTTTTTTCCTATTACCAGGAGAAATTTTTGTCATTTGTGTATGTTGACCGTATGACCAAGTCTTCAGAGCACTGGGCTTCCACTTAATAAAGAGTTTGGCCAGACATTACATACTAGTTTCATTTTATATGACTGTAGATGTTAAAGTCAGTATATTAAAGCATATTTTCATATACATACTTAAAATTATCTATGAATAATCCCTTCACTCATCCATTTAAATTATACTGTCAAACATATTGTATCACAGTAAATTTATCTAAAAACAGATGCTTTTCATTTTGTGCTTTGATTTACTTTGGAGGCTCACTATGAAAAGAGGTCTACTGTATATTTAAATTAATATTTTTATTCCTTTAAATGTATTATTTTTCTTTGCTTTTTGCTAGACAGTAGTATTTGAATTTGCATATCTTAAATATACAAATGTTACCCCACCAGTGTGTATTATATTCCACTTACTTTGAGTCCATGTTTTCTTAATCTTATAGGGATTTTACATCAATTGCTGGATTTAAATGTATTGTTTATCTTGTGTCATTATGTATGTCCCTACCACTAAAGTGCAGGCCCTTAGAAAATAAACTTGCAGCTAAACTATTTTGGGGGGAGTGGGGATATGAATTTTGTAGAACAGTTCAGCAAATGTTATTATTGAATATTTTCTGTTGAAGATTTACAAATCCCACTAAAATATTCAAAGTTCTATTGAGTTCTCCAATAAGAAGCAGATTTTATATAATTTAATATATAATTATATATACACCAGATCTTATATAATTTTGTATAGTTCACTCTTTCAAAACTTACTTTACTTTTGAAAAGATTGAGTAAAGTCAGAAAATGCAAACTACTTGACTTCAGGTTTGAGTGAAAAGCTACGGTAATTAAAACTGTAAATTAGCAAGAACATAGTCATATTGATCAATGAAAACAAATAAAGTCCAGAAATAGATACACACACACATATATATATATATATATATATATATATATATATATATATACACATTTAACAACTAATTGTTTACAAAGAAATCAAGGTAAGTTAGCGGAGAAAGCACTTTAAAAATAGTACTGTATGGAATTTAAACATAATCCTCAACCTTTATCTCACTGTGCACAAAAATTAATTTGCAATAAATCAAAGATAAAACAAGAGAAGTTCAAAATAACAGAAACAGTTTGGTACTTGGCTGGGACTAAAGGTAGAGGGACTGACTCCTAAGAGTCACATGGAAACTTTTTGAGTGGAAGGAAATGTCGACTATTAATTGTGGTGGTAGTTTCATTAAAGAAACTAAACTCCTATATGTATATGTGTGTAAATATTTAATAAATTCTATTTAAAAACAAAAAAAAATGTATTTACTTGATAAACACTTTTAACCTGATAGTTACTAGCATCTGGTGAAAAACAAACAAACTCAGTATAATATACAAGAAATAAAAAACAAACAAAAATTACAACTCAGCATTCAAATTATACATTTTCACTCTCTTGTCAAGAGTAATTCCTTGCATCTTCTACTATAGAGTTTTCCCACATTGCAACTCACATACTTAAACATATATGACATTTCACAGTCTGGGTCTATATGTGCATAGATTTTTTCCTCAATATCTCAGTAACATACCATATGAATAAGAAATTTAGAGAGACAGAATTTGTAAAACCTACTTATATTGCTATTAAATATTATATATCAAGTGCTTGCACAATATTTACATGCACCTATGTTTAATCTTTTCAGTTGGTTGATTAAAGGAAAATTCTATGGGCAAATCTATAGTATAATGCTCAAGTTCTGTCTGGTTCTCAGGTAAAGCTCCCTGTCAGCACAACTTTGACCTGACAGCTTAGCAAAATCTCACCAGAGTCAAATCACGCTCCTGTTCAGCTTTTCAATCATGCCCTCACTAACCCTGGCCAATATGATCCAATTTCTTCTTTACAGAATTATAGAATTTTGAGCCATGATTTTTCCACTTCAACTAGTATTGAGTCTCAGATAAAGTTTTCAAGGGATCATTGCAAACAATTTAATTTAACTTATGAAAGTTCAAGAGTCATGAGGTGATTTCTCACTCTACTGAAACTGTTCTTAGCTTTAAAGAGCTAGCCACAAAAGAGTAGAATGTCCTTTTTAAAAATTATTTTTCTTACTGGAGTTCAAGAAAAAACAAAAATATAAAACTAAAGCCAAGTTTGTAAGCTTGAGAGACTGTTTGCAAGAAAAGATTATATTATTTCCTGCACTTGCAGGCCATATTTGTCTATTATGAAGTCCAATAGTGTACTTCTATAAGTGACGTAATAGCTAAGTCACACAAAGTAACTTTAAAAATCATTCATAACAATTTTGGTTAAAAGAGATAGTGTAAGTAGTATTTACTATATGTTTCCATGGAAACTAATGGGCTTACATGAAGATGTCATGCCCATTATTTCTCAGTAAAATATCCCAGGTTAACATTAGTTTGATTCAAAACCAAAAGAAGCTGTGGAACTTTAAAATTCAGGAAATATCTCAAAATAAGAATTAAAATTTAGAAAAGCATTATAAATTTTTTGTAACTGGCTTGGATTATACACACCTTTTTCTCATTTACCATGGTGCCTCATTTGAAATTAAAGAGCGGTAATTAAGATAACGGTATGATTTTATGAATACAATTTTCAAATTTATATATGGTAAAGCACATTTTTTATAGAAATGGGGTTATTTAAGTAACTATAGAATGATCATTTGAAGAAAATAATTGCATTTTTTACAAAAGTATTATACATATATTTTGGAATGTAATCATGAAGTTAATTGCTCATATAAGATATATGAATAAATTTGGGGTATTGAGCTTTTTATTATTCTCAAAGCTCAAGACTAAGATGGGTGATGTTTTCTAGCTATTTCCTATATGACTTTCAAAGTAAATGTGCAGGGTTAGATAACCTTTATTGAGCCTCAGAAACAAATTCTTTTCCCACGATGTCTCAGTTAATCTAACTGAATCTTTGCAATTCCCACAGAAATAGAGTCATATTTTGAATGAATAAAGTAAATATTTTATTTACTTAGTTTTGAACATTCAGAAATTGTCTGCTTTAATTAATATTAATTCCATAGCTTGATTGTCAGCATGAAATTTCAATTGTGAGGAAAAATGCCAATGTAGAAATCTAGAGAGTTTCTTGAAGGACTTTTTCTCTTCCTCTTAATTTTAAAGTTGTACGAAGAAGACAATTTAACTACTCCATGAAAAATACAAATTCTCAAATGCCTTTAAATATACTCTACAAAAGATCATATATTGTGCAAAAATTCATGAAGAAAAATATACTATATTTTAAATCTGCTTTAAAAATAAGGGCAACATGAAAGGGATCAATCTAAGTGGCAGAATAAAAGGCTATGGAGCTCACTTCCCCCTATAAACATATCAAAAGTACATCTATATGGAAAATTCTTAATGAAAACTAATTGGAAACTGGAAGAAGAATAACCATATCACCAAGGCTGTAAGAAACATACACATGTAACTGGGTAGAAAGGGAAGAAAGTGTCCAAGTCAGGAGCTATGCCTCTGGGTTGAAACACAGAAGATAAAGAAGAATACATGGTAAACACTAGCCTTGAGGAGTGAGTGGTTCAAGTCACAGTTTGAGCTCCCCAATCTTGGGGTTCTGCTGGGAGAAGACAATTCCCCTTGACTGTAGGACTAACAGAAGGGCTGTAGGAAGCCTGGACTCTGCTCATGAGGAGCATGTGGATGCTGGCTTCCCCACAAGACAGGGCTGAGAGAGGTCTTCTCTAGCAGCTGCCAGGTTTCCCATGACCATCTCACTGTGTGCCCCAGACTGAACTAAGTGAACTCTGGCCATGCTCATTCCATGCCACAGCAGAGCACTGGATCTGGGACAGCCATGACCAGGGAGAAAACTTGACTATAGGACACAGAGGCTCCCAGGTCTCAGGGTAGGGCAATAGTGGCCACTGTTGGCACTTACTCAAGCAGTGACTCAAAAGTAACCCAGATTTCAGACCATGGCCACTACACCACAGCTCAATCCTGATACATGCCAAGAGTCTATGCATACACTGTAGACCCTGAGAACTGTTTGGATAGCAGGAGGCCGGAGGCTGGGGACAGTGACTATCTATGAGGGACAAAAGCACTTGGACCCAAGGCTGTTCTGAGCAGAGCCAGGGAAACAAGTGTGGACACCTGCACAGGCAGCACATAGAGAAAGCTCAGGTCTCTGTCTGCACCCAGCATCAGTTGATAGTCCACATGGGCTTGACTTTCTTCAGAAATCCCCTGCTCTTGAGCAGGAGTCCCAGTGCAGGGAGAGGGAAAAACACACACTTACAGGAAACAGATCTAACTTGGACTGAGACTCCAGACTTCTGCTCCAGCAACTTGAGATCAGACCTTGCCCTTGATAGAGTGATAACAGCCACAAAGCACAAGGGAAGTCCCACCTCACACTTGGCTGAAGCATTAGCTCTCCATATTCATCCCCACCCTCTACCAAGGTGATAGCTTCTAGCACACACTGAGGAAAGAAATGATTTGCATCTACATCAAGTCCAGCTATCTCACCAATGGCATTGGACACACACAACCTCTTTAAGGATGCTTCCACATAAAAACACAATAGATAACTGTTTGACTTCATTTCATAGAGTCAGAGAAAGTTAACAAAAGAAAAGACAGAACTAATCTCAATTGAGTTAATAAGTGGCCCAGGGGATGAAGTGCAAGAGGAGACTTATGGTTGCATATCCCTTTCACTGAACACTCATGTTATTTGCTCCAGGAAGTCTACATTCATATAACAAAGACCATATAGCTTCTATCAAGCTGACATCTTCAATAGGTATAGGTACTGTCTCAGAATTTACATAAATAATTTTTCCTTGTACCACTTCCGACATAGAGGAATAATGTCTCCCTCTCTTTAATGCCTTAGCATGCTTCCATATCCTTCGATGGTTTCCTTTCCCATGCCTTCCAGAGATAGATAAAAAATTTCCTTACTTACCACTATTAATTTACCTCATTTTTGGGTCAGTCAGGAGCCTGACTGAAACAGAGGAAGAATTTAACTTCAATTGCCCAGGTACTTAAATTCCAGGAATTTCAATGAGGTACAGGATGTTAACATTTTCTAAATTTATTCTCCACTCTGACTCACATATGTCTTATCATTGTAACTGGGGAATTTGAACTTGCTGATTCCTGATGTTCTAGTCTTCTCACTCTGGCAAGAATCAAAATATCAGTGAGGTGTCCTACAAAAATAGCCTGTGGAGATAATGAGGTTGTCAATGTACTTCAAGACTATTTCATGACACAGATATGAAGCATCACATAAGTATGACAAGGCTTAATTCCTGATGACCTATGCTTGCCAGGAAATAATTATTTAAAAAAAAAAGAAGGAAACAAATTTGCAGGCACACAACTAATTATCAATGCCAAGGGTTTGTTACATTGTCCAAGAAAAGAGACTATATCTGGAATAGCAGATACAATTGCAATCACTGCTCAATTAATTTCCTTAAAATCCATTGTCATTTTCTAATATGTGTCAGACTGCTGTGTAGTTCCAGCCAGGGAAATTAATGGATAGATTATAAGCATCTCCATAGCTGCATGACTTAACATTTTGATTAAGGCATTATGTTCTATGGTTGACAAAGAAATGCATTATTCCATTTGGATTGTAACTAGGAAGAGCTCCAATTGTTTCCACTTGGCTTTTACTGAAATGGGAATTCTGTCAGGTTCTAAGTTTATCAATTTAAAATTTGCAATCAGAAAAAGATAAAAGAGCCAGAACGTTATTATGAAGCCTGTAACAATTACGATTAAGCTCAGGTGCATATACTAGCAATAGTAAAATTTAAAAAAAAATTGTTTAAACATAATGAAATTTTTCCCTTCTTTGGTAAATTCAGAAAATAGTTCATGGATTATTTGACTGTTTCATATTCATTAGGTACCCAACATGTCTCTCCTCTATCATTCTTGCACTTGAATTTCTTCCTTCTTCTACTTTCTCCAATCCATAAAATCTCTAGAAACACCACTGAATTGATACTACTCACACTGATTTTTTTGTGGTTAATTTTACACTCTGACAAACTTAAATCTTACTAAATTATCTACTGTTCCAACAATGTCAAAGCAACTTTATGATGATTCTCTATAATTAAGTTTCTTGCCTAATGTGCTTCAATAAAACATTTTTTTGCTTAAACAAAATAGAGTGTTGTTTTTTTTTTTTTTTTTGGCTTGCCTCTAGAAATTCTACCAATACACAGAATACCAAAATCTAGCAAAGATTTTGGGAAATAAAATTAAAAAATCAAGTCCCTTTATAATTATTGATATAACCACCTAAAGAAAACAAAAATAAAATAACAGTCATTAAAATAGCAAGCATGGCTCAAAATTCTAAGACTATAAGAAGTTTCAGTATTGGAAAACATTTTAATATTTATAATTTAATATTTATATATTAAAATGTATCATATTAACATCCTAAAGGGAATCTATAGTTTTGATAAATGTTGGAAAGAGTTTTGACTAAAAGATGATACTAAAAATTCATTTCAAGGAGTGATGTCACTATCATGGCTGCATGAGATGCTACTTTGTCTCTCCCCTTCAATCTACAACCAGTAAAACATCTATAACTCAGCAAAGGTGTCTCTGCTCAACACAGTAGGAGGCTTGATAATTTTACACAACTATGAGACTGGACATACAGAGTAGGCAGAACCAGGAAAATAACAAAGAAATTGTCTGCTTTCTCAGACCCTTGGTGATGACAGCTGAACCTGCAGCCCCAGAGAACCAGGTAGCAACAGGGGAGGTAGTAAATGCAACACTGGCCTCCAGCTGCAGCCACCAAGACCACAGGGAACAAGACAGTAGCAGCAGTGGGGCTGGTCTTTCAGCCATGGAGGTTAGCCTAACTTCAGCCACCACCCTACCCATAGCAATGGCACCCACAGACTTGACAACTCCAATCATAGTAGGGACAGCCATGTCACTGGCTTCCCTCTCAATCTCCCTCACTTCTCATGGTGGCAGAGCCTACAACCCAGGAGATGATGGATGTGGTGAAGATGCTTGCTATCCTAGTGCTCAGGCCACAGAGCCAGTGAAACTAGTAACAACAATGTATTGATGACCCTGGAGGTAGAGCAGTAAGAGCAAATACACAGGTGACATTCCAACAGCGGCAGAGGAAAGTGGAAAGTGCTAATTTTCAAATATAACCAGAGCTTAGATAAGCTTGTGCAATAATGCCACCTACTGGAAAAGAAAAAAAAAACTCTAATTACTAACCTGTTGAATCTTTAGAATCAAGGAAAAAAAAATTTTTACCTAAAGGAGAAAGGCATTTGCTACTTCAAATGTGCCAGCAAAGGAACAATTCCTTAAGCACCATGAAGAAACACAGAAACACAGTATTAAAAAAAATAAAATGACAATTCACCAGAAACCAATTTAAAGTCATGAAACATTGTAATCTTATAGAAAATTCAAAACAACCATCATAAAGAAAATCAATGAGCTACCAGAAAACTCGGAAAGGCAGTTCAATGATCTCAGGAATAAAATTCATAAACAGAAGGAATATTTTACCAAAGACATTTTAACTCTAATAAAGAACCAAATATAAATTATAGAGCTGAAGAGCTCAATACATGAGCTGAAAGAGATAAAAGAATACCTATTTGCCTCAATACAAAAGAACTTCTTTAAGACAAATTATATTAAAACTGACAAAGAAATGATTTTAAAGACAGTGAGGAAAAAAAGGATAGTACTCTGCAAAGGAATCCCCATTAAGGTATCATCAGATGACTCAGGAGAAACTCTAAATATCAGAAGTGAGTGGCATGACATACTCAAATTATTAAAAGATACAAAGTTTCAGTCAAGAATACTCCCTCCAGTAGTTATCATTCAGATATAAAAGAGAAATAAAGTTTTACTCAGATAAACAAAACTGAGGAAGTTAATGGACACAAGACTTGCTTTAATAGAAATGTTGAAAGCAGCTCTATACCTGAAACACAAAGGCAAAATTGCACAAAACTTTGAGTAATGTGATCGTCAGAATCAGTAAATTTCAACTATATCAGAATAGATTGTTAAACACTTTATTATGGCATTAATGTTTAAAAAAATGCAAAAAGAACTAGTTTTTCATCCTTTATCTCATTTATTGAACTGCTTTTCTGAGTTTTATTGTAGGTCGTTGATTTAAATAGCTAGTTTAATTTGGTAACAAGCTCAAAACAAAAAAAAGGAAAAAAATTGAGACAATGATATCACAAAATATAGAGAAAAATAATGGAAATCATATATAAAAGTAAGATGCTATCAAAAATATGTTATTTATGAAATGTTTTACACAAACCTCATGGTAAGCACAGGTCATAAATCCGGAGCAGAGACCCAAAATAAAGAACAAGAGGAAACTGAGAAAAAATAATAGAAAGCCACCAAAATAAACTGGTAGACAGAAATAGAAGGAAAAAGAAACAATGGAGCTATAGATTAACCAGAAAACAGAATACAAAATTTTAAGTTTTCATTTATCAATAATTACTCCAATTGTAAATAGATTGAACTCACCAATCTAAATGTATAAAATTGTTGAATGATTTAAAAAATAAGATCCAATTATGCTGCCTCCAGGAAACTCATCTCAGCTCTAAAGACAAACATTAACTGAAAGTAAAGGGGCGAAAAGTGATAATCCAAGCAAATGTCAGCCAGAAGAAAGTGGATATAGCCATATGTATATCAGACAAAACAGACTTCAAGCCAAAAAAGTTAACTTCAGACAAAAATGGACTTACAGAATAATAAAAGGACAATCACCAACAAGACAAAGAAGATCAAGCCTTTGTCGGTTTCATTTACAAATTTTTTTTCCCATTCCGTAGGTTGCCTTTTCATTTTACTTATGGTTTCCTTTGCTGTGCAGAAGCTTGTAAGTTTCATTAGGTCCCATTTGTTTATTTTTGCTTTTATTTCTTCTAGAGGAACATTCCTGAGATGTATGTCAGATAGTGTTTTGCCTATATTTTCTTCTAGGAGGTTTATTGTATTTTGTATTATGTTTATGTCTTTGATCCATTTTGAGTTTATTTCAGTGTATGGTGTAAGAGAGTGATCTAGCTTCATTGTTTTACATGCTGCTGTCCAGTTTTCCCAACACCATTTGCTGAAGAGATTGTCTTGATTCCACTGTATATTCCTGCCTCCTTTGTTGAAGATTAGTTGACCAAAAGTTTGTGGGTTCATTTCAGGGCTATTCTGTTCCCTTGGTCTATATGTCTGTTTTTGTACCAATACCATGCTGTCTTGATGACTGTAGCTCTACAGTATTGTCTGAAGTATGGGAGAGTTATTCCTCCAGCCTCTTTCTTTTTCATCAGTAATGCTTTGGCAATTCTAGGTCTTTGATGGTTCCATATAAATTTTATTATGATTTGTTCTAGTTCTGTGAAATATGTCCTGGGTAATTTGATAGGGATTGCATGAAATCTGTAGATTGCCTTGGGCAGTGTGACCATTTTAACAATCTTGATTCTTCCAATCCAAGAGCATGGGATATCTTTCCATTTTTAAAGTCTTCTTTAATTTCCTTCATCAATGGTTTATAGTTTTCTGTGTATAATTTCACCTTCTTGGTTAGATTTATTTCCAGATATTTTATTACTTTGGGTGCTATTTTAAATGGTATTGCTTCTTTACTTTCTTTTTCTGTTGATTCATCATTAGTGTAAAGAAATGCAACTGATTTTTGAACGTTAATCTTGTAACCTGCTACCTTGCTGAATTCTTTGATCGGCTCTACTTAAAACTACTAGAGCTGTGTGGACATTTTAGAATTTTCTATATATAGTAACCTGTCGTTGGCATATAGTGACATTTTTTACCTCTTCTTTTCCAATTTGGATCCCTTTGATTTATCTCTCTTGTCTGAATGCTGTGGCTAGGATTTCCAAGACTATGTTGAATAGGAGTGGTGATAGAATATATAAGCAGCTCATATGACTCAATAAGAAAAAAATAAACAACCCAATCCAAAGATGGGCAGAAGACCTAAACAAGCAATTCTCCAAGGAAGACACACAAATGATCAATAGACACATGAAAAAATGCAAAATGTCACTAATTATCAGAGAAATGCAAATCAAAACTACAATGAGTTATCACCTCACACCAGTCAGAATGACCATCATTCAAAAGTCCACAAATGACAAGTGCTGGAGAGGCTGTGGAGAAAAGGGAACCCTCCTTCCCTGCTGGTGGGAATGCAGTTTGGTGCAGACACTGTGGAAAACAATATGGAGATTCCTCAAAAGACTAGGAATAAACTTACCATATGACCCAGGAATCCCACTCCTGGACGTAAGTCCAGAAGGAACCCTACTTCAGTGCCATGTTCACAGCAGCATTATTTACAATAGCCAAGACATAGAAACAGCCTAAATATCCATCAACAGATGACTGGATAAAGAAGAGGTGCAATATTTATACAATGGACTACTACTCAGCCATAAGAACCAACAACATAACGCCATTTGCAGCAACATGGATGCTCCTGGAGAATGTCATTCTAAGTGAAGTAAGCCAGAAAGAGAAAGAAAAATACCATATGAGATCGCTCATATGTGGAATATAAAAACAAAAAACAAAAAACAAATAACAACAACAACAAAAAAAAGCATAAATACAAAACAGAAATAGACTCACAGACATAGAATATAAACTTGTGGTTGCCAAGGGGGCAGGGTGTGGGAAGAGATTGACTGGGATTTCAAAATTGTAGAATAAATAAGCAAAATTATACTGTATAGCACAGGGAAATATATACAAGATCTTATGTAGCTCACAGAGAAAAAATGTGACAATGAATATATATATGTTCATGTATAACTGAAAAATTGTGCTGAACAGTGGAATTTGACACAACATTGTAAAATGATTATAAATCAATAAAAAGTGTTAAAAGAAGACAAAGAAGTTACTACTATACATGTATCCAAATAGGAGCACACAAATATATAAAGCAAATATTAATAAATATAAAGGGAGAAATTGTCAAAAACACAATAATAGTAGGAGATTTTAACACCACATTTACATCTCAGGAGATCATACAGACAGAAAGTCAACCAAAAACAGTAGCCTTAAATGAAACATTAGACCAAATGGACTTGTTAGATTTATACAGAACATTCCATCCAAATGCAGTAAAATACACATTCTTCTCAAGTGCACATGGATTATTCTCAAGGACAGATCCTATTTTTGGACACAAAATATGTCTCAATAAATTTAAGGAAACTGAAATCATATCAAGCTTCTTTTCCAAACACAATGGTGTAAAATTAGACATTAATTACAAAAGAAAGCTGGAAAAATCACACGTATATGCCATATGGAGACTAAATAATATGCTATTGAACAACTCTTGGGTCAACAGAGAAATCAAGAAAATATCTGAAGATAAATGAAAAAGAAAATGCTGCATACAAGAATCTATGGGATGCAGGAAAATCAGCAATAAGAGGGAATTTTAAAGCAATACAGGTCTACCTCAAGAATTTAGAAAAATTCTCAAATAAACAATTTAAACTTACACCTAAAGTAACTAGAAAAAGAAGAGCAAAGGACAAAATCATTATAAGAATGATTAAAAGAGCATACACCATGATCAAGAGGGATTTATTCCAGCAATGCAAGAATGGCTCAACATCCACAAATCAATCAATGTGATAAACCTCATTAACAAATTTAAATATAAAAACTGTATCATTATTTAAATAGAAAAATGCATTTGACAAGATTAAAGAGCCATTTATGATAAAATTCAATAAAATGGGTGGAGAAAAAATGTATTTAACATGAAAAAATCATATATGGCAAGCCACACTTAACATATAGTCAATGGTGAAAAACTAAAAGGTATCCTTCTAAGATCAGGAACAAACATGGATGCGCACTCTAACCACTCTTATCCCATATAGTATTGGAATTCCTAGCCAAAAAAATGAGCCTAGAAAAAGAAATAAAGATATCTAAATTGGAAATAACACAGTAAAACTATTGTATTTGTGGATGATTTTAAAAATAGGAAACCATAGGGGATTGCCAAGATGGTGAAGTAGAAAGATGCACCCTCTCCTGTGAATACATCAAAAACTATACCTATGTATGGGACAATTCATATGGATTACCTACTGAATTTTGGCATAATATGTCTTATTATCAGAACTACAAGTAAGGTCCTCATAAAACAGGATAGGAGAAAAATAGAGAAAAAGGAATTTGGGGTAGGACCTGCCCCCCTGGGGAGGAAACAACAAAGAAGGTAAAGTGCCCTCACCATAGGAAGCCGTTTCTCCTGTGGGGAGGTCAGCTTGGACAAAAAGGGAGCTTCAGAGGCTTAAAGGAGAAAGCAGCAGCTGCTTGGCCAAAAGAACAGAGAGAAACTAGCAAGGAGAATCTGTGTGATCCCCAGTCTTGGATGCTAGCTGACACATGCAGGCCAGGAATGAGTGCTGGTGCTTGGGATTCAGTGGATGGACCCAGGGAGAGGACTGAGGCCAATTGCCCAGATGCAGCCTCAAGGGGCTGTAGTGTTGTGCAGCATAAGGCTGGAATGTGTGCAGAACAGCCTGGATCCCCAGTAGAAAGTACCACTTCTAGTGCATGTGGGGGGAGGGTTGTGAGACTTATAGCCATACAGTTGTCTCTGCTACCCTAGAGGGTGTTGCTTAGCATGACTGTTGGGATGCACTCTCATGAGCAGAGGTGTGTGGTCCAGACAGAGTAGCTTCTCAACTTGCTCTGGAGGGGCACAATTGCTGGTGCACGGCTCTCAGGCAGAGACAGGGCTGAAACCTGAATCTATTCCCAGGGGTTCTGTGACTTCACAGGCAGGACTGAGATTTGATTTGAGCTCCAGGTGGCTGTGGAAGATTTGCTCTGCTGGTGCCTCATGCATCCGTACCTCTGGGATAACCTAGTTGAGTTCTGGTGTGCAGCAAGGGCAGGTCTATCATTAACAGTGGATGTGCTTATGCAGAGGTGGGGCAGAGTTCTGGGTTGACCCTGTGGCTCAGGGTGGATTGAGTGCATGACTGTGTATGCACTACAGTGGGTCCTAGTGCCTGACATCAGAGGATTTGCACTGGTGGCTCTGTGGGGCACACCAGGGCATGTTATTGACATTCCTGCAGCTGAGGTGGGGACAAGGACGGTGTCAACAAAGTGTACTTTGTGAGCCCACATAATGAATGACAGGTGACACCACAGTGGGCACTTTCCAGTGGACATCTCTGGCAGAGGAATACACAGTGGCTTCTCTTCCAGTGGAAGTGCTCCAGTCCTGTCTATCACACATGCAGCTCAGAAATGAGGCTACAAGCCTCTATTCACACAACAGGGGAGCAGACCTGGTCAGTTCTATGACAATCACAGAGCAAAGAAGAGGCCCCACTCAACAACAAGTGCAGGATCTGGTCACCACAACACCATCCACAGATTCAATCAAGGGGTTAAAAGCCAGCACACAGACAGGAAAGATGTGGCAACTATCCAAACTAAAAATAGCCCTTGTGACAAAAATGTTAGACAAGCACATTGTACATAGTGTCACTTCCAGATTTAAAAAATAAAATAAAATAGAATAGAATAATCCCCCCCAAAACAGCCCTTCAAGACCATAGTAGATAACTGTCGCTCCTAAATTAATAGAGTCAGAGAAATATAAGTAAAATGAAGAAGCAGAGAAATCAATCTTAATTAAAAGAACAAGATAAGTCCCCTGAAAGAATGGACAATGAAATAAACCAGTTCCTGAGTTCAAAAGAGAGGTGATAAAAGCAATGAAGGAAATGAGAGTCTATTGATAGAAATAAAGAATACTGTAAAAAGTTAAAAGAAACTATAAAGAGGAGCCAATTGAAATCAGAAAACCCACTTGCTGAGCTAAAAGCCAAGCTAAAGGCAACCAGTAGTAGACTATATAATGCAGAAGAACGAGTAAGTGATTTAGAAGATAGAATGATATAAATCACACAATCAGAAAAGCAGACAGAAAAGAAAAGAAAAAACAATGAAAGCAATATAAGGGACAGATAGGATAATATAAAGTGTGCCAATCTACACATAATAGAGGTACCCGAAGGAGAAGAAAGAAAAAAGGGTATTAAAAAATGACTTTTAAGAAATGATGGTTGAAAAGTCCCAAACCTAAAGAAGAAAACAGATATCCAACTACAGAAAGCACAGAGTCCCAAATAAGATGAACCCAAACAGACCTACACCAAGACATATTATAATTAAGATGACCAGTTAAAAATAAAGAAATGATTCTAAAGGCAGCAAGCGAAAAACAAAGAGTTAGTTATAAGGAAATCCTCATAAGGCTTTCAGCTGATTTCTCTATGGAAAGACATGCTGAATGAGAGTAGCAAGATATATTCAAAGTTCTAAAAGAGAAAAAAAAAAACTGCAACCTAGGATACTCTACCAAGCAAGACTATCTTAAAATAGAAGGAGAGATAAATAATTTCCAGATAAGCAAAAACTAAAAGAATACAGCAATACTAAACCTCTTCTAAAAGAAATACTAAAAGTTATCACCTAAATAAAAAAGGAGAAACCTATAGAAAAAAAAATCAGAACCGGGAATGGGATAAATATAATGAATACCATGATGTAAAACATGAACATGAAGATGTAAAAGGTATCAAAATCATAAAATGTGGGAAAGGGGAGAAAGAAAACATAGAATTTGTTGTTGTTGTTGTTGTTCTTTTTAGGATTTGTTGAGACTATATGATTACCAATCAAAGGCAAATAGATATAGTAATGGGATAATATGCTTGAAAAACAGAGTATCCACAGATCAAAAGCATAAAATACTGTCACAAAAATGAAAAAGAAAAAAAAATCAAGCTAATACAAAAGAGAATAATCAAACCATAAAAGGAAATACAAAAGGAAATAAACAGAAATAAAAAGGATTAAAACAGAATACCCTGAACAATTATATGCAAAAAAATAAGATAAATTATAAGACATAGATAAATTCCTAGAAACATACAACCAAAAAGACTGAATCATGGAGGAATAGAAAATCTTAACAGACAATAAATATCTAGGAAAATAAATCAGTAATCAAAAACCTCCTCAAAAAGAAAGCTTACAATTAGAGATGGATTTATCGGAGAATCCTACCAAATGTTTAAAGACAAATGAACACCAACCATTCTCAAGTTTTTCCAAAATACTGAATAGAAGGGACCATTTTCAAGCTTATTCTATGAGGCCAGCTTTGCCCTGACCCCAAAGTCAGACAAGGTACTACAAGAATAGAAAATTGAAGACCAATATTTCTGATAAATATGGATAGAAATACTCTAAACAGAGTATCAGCAAATTGAATTTGGCTGCATATTAAAAGGATTATACAATATGACAAAGTGGATTTAAATACCTGGAATGCAATAATTTTTCAATATATAAAAATAAATTAATGTAATACAACACATTAATAGAATCAAGGATGAAAACCACACAATTATCTCAATTGATGCAGAAGCAGCATGTGACAACATTCAACACCCTTTTATGATAAAAACACTCAACAAAGGACCAGAAAGAAACTACCTCAACATAATACAGTTCATATATGAAAATCCCACAGCTAACAACATAATTAATGGTAAAAGACTGAAAGATATTCCTCCAATAACCAGAACATGACAAGTAGCCCAGTTTCATAAATCCTATTCAATATAGTTAGCTTTAGTCAGAGCAATTAGGTAAGAAACACAAATGAAAGGCATACAAATGTCTTCCCAAATAGAAAGGAAACAATGAAATTCTTTTTGCAGATAACATTATCATATATGTGGAACATTATAAAGACTCCATCAAAATTTTTATTAAAATTAACAAGTTCAGCAAAATTGCAGAACAAAAGAAACCAAAACACAAAAATCTGTTGCATTTCTATACAATAAGAGTAAAACATAAAAAAAGGAAATTAAGAAAATTCAATTTATGATAGCATAAAATAGAATAAAATACATAGTAATAAACTTAGGTAAAGAAAGAGGTGGAATACTCATACAACGCAAACTTCAAGTCATTGATAGAAGTCAAAGAAAAATATATGAAAAGATATCCCATGTTCATGGATTGGAAAACCGTATATTGTTAAGTTTTTGATACTACTAAAGCAATCTAAAGAGTCAATGCAATCCCTATCAAAATTTCAGAGGCAGTCTTTGTATAAATAGGAAAAAAATCCTAAAATTCATATATTCCATGAGATCCCCAAATATACAAAATAATTTTGAGAAACAAAAACAAACTGGAAGGCCTCACATCCTCTGATTTAAAACATATCGTGGAGCTAAGGCAACCAATGTGGCACTGGCATAAATACAGACATACAGACCCATGGAGTAGAATAGAGAACCCAGAAATACACCCTCTAAAATATGGTCATATGATCTTCAACAAGGGTGCCAAGACCACTCAATGGGGAAAGATAGCACCTTAAATTTTTTTACTTAGAAAAACTGAATATCCACATATACAAGAATTATTTTGGATCCTTACCTTACACCATATACAAAAATTAACTCAAAGTGGATTAAAGACCTAAATGTATGACATAAAACTATAAAATTTCAAGAAGAAATAATAAAGGGAAAACTTCATTACATTGGATTTGACAATTATTTCTTGGATATGATCCCAAAAGCATAGGCAACAGAAGTAAAAACAGGCAATTGGGGCTACATAAAAATTAATAACTTTTGTGCAGCAAAGAAAAGAGCTAACAGAGAGAAAAGGCAGTCTAAGGAATAGTAGAACATACTCGCAAATAATATACCTGAAAAAGGATTAATATAGAATAAAGAGCCCCTAAAACTAAGCAACAAAAAATAAATAATCCATTACAGACAAGCAAGAGACATGAATAGACATTTCTCCAAGAAGGTATATAAATGACCAACAACAAATTAAGATGTTCAACATCACTAATCATTAGAGAAATGTAAATAAAAATTACAATGAGATATCACTTCATACCCATTCAGATGGACACTGTCAAAGAAAAGAAAGGAAAAGAAAAGAAAAGAAGAGAAAAGAAAAGAAGAGAAAAGAAAAGAAAAGAAAAAAGAAAAGAGAAAAGAAAAGAAGAAAGGAAAAGAAAAGAAAAGGAAAGGAAAGGAAAGGTAAGAAAAGAAAAGAAAAGAAAAAAGAAAAAAGAAGAGTGTTGCTGAGGTGGTAAAGAAACTGGAATCTTTATGGTAGGATTGTAAAATGGTGCAACCACTGTGGAAAAATAGAACTATAATATGATGCAGCAATCCCACTTCTGGATATATCTTGATAGCACAGTCTCAAAGCTAAATTTTCACACTCACATTCATAGCAGCACTATCCAAAACAACCAACAACCTAAATACCTATTACTGGATAAGTAAGTAAGCAAAATGTGATATATACATACAGTGGAATATTATTATGCCTTACAAGAAAGGAAACCCTGTCACATGCTACAACATGGACAGCTCTTGAGGATATTATGCTAAGTGAAATAAACCAGTCATGAAAAATCAAATACTGCATGATTCTATTTATATGAGGTGTCTAAAGTAGTCAAATTCATAGAAACAAAAATAGAATGGTCGTTACCAAGGACTGGATAAGGAGGAAAATGGGAGTTATCATTTATAGGGTAGAGAGTTTCAGTTTTGCAAGTTGAAAAGTTCTGGAGATCTATTTCACAACAAATGAACATATATAGCACTACTGAATTGTACATTTAATGGTAGTTAATGGTTGTGCATTTTATGTTATATGTTTTTTACCATAACAAAAAAACAAAGTGAAAATAAACATTTTAGTTATTTACAAATTGATCAACAAATTGCATAATAAAACATGGGAATACTTAAACTTTTAAATATATGATTTATCAGAATTGAGAAGAATTTAAATAAAAACATGAATATAAGACATTCTTGATGTGTGCATTTGTACATGCTGTTAACTATAAGGAAATATTATTACTATGGACAGAAAATAGATTTTTTCAGATATTTTCAATTTATAATTTCTACAAACTCCTCCACACACAGTTTTATATTTCTTTTTTCAGTTATACATGAACATATATATTCATTGTCATATTTCTTATATCATCATATATATTCATAGAATAATATGATTTTTGAAACAGTCACAAAATTATACATGAAATGTATTTTTATGCTGATTACACCCTGTAAGTTAGGCTGCCCTCTTATTAATATCCTCTTGTTAACACAGATAATAGGTGACAGTGCTGGGACTACATTCTATAAATCTTGATTCTTAGAGTAACAGGAAGCATACTGCTATATTTCTCATATTGAAAGAGAATCTGAGTGCACCTAAAAAGACCAATGGACTATCAACTGTTTTTTTATATATCAGAACCAATATATAGATTATTCACTACTCATGTTGCAGAGTAGTTTTCTGTTATTTGACATTAAGAATTTAATAATGAATTTGGAACATAATTTAAGAACAATGCAGATATTCAATTGGACATGGCTTTATCTATACTGTTCAATATATTTATGTTTACTGACATTCTATAATTATACTCTACATTTTTGGAGTTGGTCTTTACAAAATTATTAAAGACTGGTATCAGCCGAAGGAGGCAGATGTGGGGTTCTAGGATGTGAGCATCCCCAAAATGAAAATATGCATGAGGAGTTGCCACACCGCTGGACAGACATCAGCAGGAGACACCATGGGGTTAACAACACTTTATTGCCACAGGGAAGTGCGCCTATAATGCACCTGTCCTGCTTTTTATCTGTTCTCTGCCAGTACATGCGCAATGTGAATTTCTTTGTTCATTAAGCTCACAGAATATCTCTAGCACATGCGTACTTCTATTTTCTTTGTTCTAAATCTTATATAATTGATGAATGGGTACAGCAATTATTTACTGCATACTACAAACATGCTCTGATCATGGCCTCTGATCATGGGTCCCATGGCCTTAACCCATCTCAAGGCCAGCTCACAACTGATATCATTTCAATCCTAAAACTTAGGGTTAATTCCATTCAGTCTGTTTCAAATATTTGTGTGTCTATGAATTTTGATATATAATACATTTGGATAAAAGCCTCCAATGCATAGTTACCCAGAACTTCTCTAAAATGCCCTAAAATAGAAAGCAATCAATAATATGCAAAACTAGAACTAAAAAGTAGAAGAGTATCAGAATTTGGACGTAGTATATAACAGCCTTAAGGCTCATAGAAATGGATTGAATAAAACCTAGCAAGAATTTAAATATCCCTGATCTCAATAAAATGCACTTGTCTGAGAGAAGATATGTGAATATTGGTTTCTTTTCTCACCATATATTCCCATACTTAGAATCCATTTTCTCTACCAACCAGGAGAGACAGTGATCCCCTATCTCAACATTGGTATGTTAAAAATAATGAGTATAAAATAAAATATGTAGCTTTATTTATTTTTGTGAGCAGGAAATACATGCACATAATACACAATTCAAGGGCACAGAGTTAAAATCTTCCTGTTTCCTAGTCCTTAGCCAGTCAGTTTTGCTCCCCAGAAGCAACTGCATTGCAAATAATGTCTATGAATAACAAACCATGTAAGTGTTGTTTTTAAAAGAATAATCAATAGGCTTTAGTAATTTTTAGGTGTCTTTCTTTGTCACAGTGAGTCCAATATTTTAAGAGGAACTTCGCATTCTGGTTAAGTGAAGAAGGTCACCCTCAGGCCTGGTTCCCCAGTTACCCTGTTAAAAAAAAAAAAAAGAGAAATTTCTGTATAGAATTTACAAAGACTATGGTCCCAGCCTCTTGCCAAAGTTCTCTACTTTCTCTTCTTCTCCAGAAAGCCTATCTATTTGAGACAGCTTTTTCTACCTCTTGTCTTCTCTAATTGGAAAACAATGTCAGGGATGAGGCCTTCAGCAGAAGAGATTTCTGGCTTGGATTGTTGGCTCTTATCCTCTTACTTTTTGTTGTTGTTGTTGTACTCTTTATTTATGAATAATTTCAAATGAAAAGAAAAGTTACAAAAATTATACAAAAACTGCTTTATCTGCTTGACTTGAGAGTAGATTGAAGATATGATATTCTCATGATAATTGTACAGTAACTTTTAGACATGATGATCACCAATTCATAATTAGAGCATTATGTCTAAGGACCAGGACATTCTCCTACATATCCACTGCACAACCATCATGTTCAGGAAGTTAGTACTAAGACAGTCATACCATCTAACCCTTAGATTCTATTCAAATTCCATCAAAATTTGCAGTAATAAAATAAGCAATTGAAGATCATGCATTACCTTTGGTTTTGATTTTCACTAGTGTCATTCAGGCTAGGACAGTTCCTTAGAATTTTGAAGACTACAGGACAATCGTTTAGTATAATGTCCCTCAACTTCAGTGTGTCTTATATTGCCTCATAATTACATTCCTGATTCATTTTATGCAACTTTGGCAGGAATATAACAGAAATGATATGGTGTTCTTATTTCAGCATATTAAGCTGCACACAGTTTCTATTTTTCCTATCTTGGGTGGAATTAATTTTAATCACTTGAGTAAAGGAGACTCAGCCAGAATTTAGCTCTATAAAGTTATATTTAATAACTGTAAACTAGTGTCTAGCAGGAGTTACCTAAGGTTTTTTTCAGCCTCTGACTTCTGAGAGTAGTCAGGGAATACCAAGCCTTATTTTTTTCTATAATATGTTTCCTTTGAGTTATGTTCAATTCTGAAGTAAAATTAATTGATTCATTCACTCAATAAAAACCTTAAGTGTTTACTATAAATCAAGTACTGTACTAGGAACTAGAGGTTTGTATCTGCTGTGAAGAAATAAGGGATAAGCCAATGTCCATACAGGAAGAGCAGACATGCATCTCACTCGACACTTGGCTCAAGAGTGAAGTGTTTAGTTTTAAAAAAGTAAGAGATGGCTCTCATCCTTTGGTGGTAAAGGGATCAGGGAGGCAAGTAAACTCATATAAGGTTTGGTCAACAAGTCAAGAAAAGGCATAGGTGCTTGCTTTCTTAGAGAAGAGAATGTAGGCACTGGCATGTTCTGCTGGATGTGGCCCATTGGAAGGAGTTTTCACCTATACAGGTTTCCCTTATTTTAAATAAAGTGTGAAGTTTTACAGTCACAACCTGCATTGCAGCTACTGCTGGGCCAGATTGTTTAAATTAAAGGTGCTTATTGTTGAAAAGTGACCTCTGGGAAATCTGAGTATCCAGGAGCACCTGGAGACTTGGGTGGTCCTGGTTAAGGTAGATTTAGCAAATAAAAGCACAAGAAGCCCAGTTACCTCTAAATTTCAGGTTAACAACAAATATTTTTAATAAATATGCATTGTGAAATACTTGGGGTCTACTTATACTAAAATATTATTTCTTGTTTTTCTGAAATTCAGTTTTAACTGAGCATTCTGTATTTTATCTGTCAACCCTTCTTTATGGATGAAAAAGACACTGTTGCAGTAAGTGTAGCCCCACTCCTGATAGGAGAAAAGGAAGTCTCAATTGCTGTTATCCTATTGTCCAGACAAAGCAGAAAGAGCATCTTGGGTCATCTATGGACAATTTTTCTTATTAAGCCATAAAGAATTAAAATTAAACCTAAAATCTTCACATATTTGTCCCTCCCAAAAATGCATATTATACAAATGTTTTCATAAATTTCTATCTTCTTAACTGTATCTGATTCTATTTTCACAGACTTAATTTTGTAAGACATACAGCTATATACCATATAATTTACTATAAGTTTATTTGGCTTGATTTTGTTTTTATTTAAGTAATTCTATCAACATTGAAGAATACATGTCAATGAAGAAATTATTCCCCTTTTCTCAGGATCATGAGTGTATGTACTACACGGTCAAGTGGTAAAGAAGGTAAGAATGGAGGCAATGGCTGACACATTTTTACCCACCAGATACATATTCTTTCCCCTTCCCCCAAGTTCCTTTTACCTTACATCCTTGCTAACAGAATTCACAAATTTTTACCTACATTTCAGCTACATATAGGCATATCCTCTAAAATGAAAATAGAAAAGTTTAGGTATCCTAAGCAAGTTTTTTTTCCTTCCTAATAAAGAGAATTTCAGTGAGAAACTACCCTTCATTTCTTTGGAGGCAGAGTAATAAATGTGGTGTCAAGACCACATAGCTATCCAGTGATCCTGGAGGGAAAGACAGAACTAAAGTCAACAGCTGATGTTGATTGAGAAGAATATGAAAAACTTCAGGGCCTTGATGACATAACTCTAGTGCTAAATTAATCAGACCTCCTGGGTTCTTGTTATATGAGGTAAGGAATGTCCTTATTTCTTAGTCATTGTCATTCGGATTATTTGTTACTTGCTGCTGAAAGAGTTCTATCTGGTTCTCATCAGCAACTATGCATGATGATATTTACTGACACATCCATCACTCTGCCAGGTCCTTAGATTTAAAAAAATCATTTTTATGCTCCTACCCAAGAAACCATAAGAGGTTGCTTAAGATCTTCTACCTAGGTTCTTCATATAGCATCTGTGTTTTCTGGGTTCTCTAGCCCTTCTTCTCCCCCTAGTTCTACCTGAAAAACAAAATATGTTTCTTCTGCTATTAGAATGGTCAAAACTGTCTGGGATGTATATCTCTCTCTTGGACCTTGATTATAGGACAGGAAAATAATGATTTGTTTCAAAGAAAATCGCTCGCATCTACCCACGACTGCTTACTTACATAACCCTCTCATTCTAGCTTCAACTTAGATATTATTTTCCCCAGTCTGAAGTGCCACTTCACTCTCTGTGTTTCTCCATATATCCTTTCAAAAGCCTACAGTTTATGATCTGGATTGCCCCTATTCTCCTCAAAGACTAGTCATGTGAAATTCAAAACTTAGAAGAAAATGCTTTAGGCTGACATATTTTTCCCTGGAGCAATGATCATAGGATAGTTGAAATGGATGAGGTGACAGAAAGGATCAGAAGATATCAGAAATAGTTTCATTAATATTTCAAACTTATGAACCTGACACATACACATTTAAATTTACAAAGTCATTCTCAACAAATTATCTTACTGTCTTCATTCAGTCATAAGTGTATGTGTCAGGGTGGGGCAGAGGAGGGAAATTCCAGTGTATTTTTCAAAAGGTTTTGGAAATAGGAAGATATTTCTATTCATTGCAGTTCATTCTCTGGTAAGCAAAATTGGTTATGTATTCAAACATTACTACCGCTTTAAAGCTTCTTAAGTTTAGCTATCTTTCAGCCTAAATAAATATATGTTATATTCTATTGAAAAGACTAATTTTGGAGGCATTTTATAAGATACTTGTTACAAGTGCTTCTGAGACTTTGCCCCTATGTTTAATAATAGATGGGTAGGATTAGGAGAGATGTAATTCTGCAGTTTTATTGGCTAGAGGCAAAGTTCATTGGGAAGAAGTTGATCTTTTGGGAGAATTGAGAGTGTGGGAACCACCTAAATGGGCCTTTGGTGGTACAAATGTGAAATAAGATTCTCTTAATTAAAATAAGGTTTTGAAACTATATCAATTTGCTTTACATATTAATGTCTAAAACCGTTTTCCCCTGAGCAAAATTGACTCCTTCCAAGAAGATTATTATTCTACTGAAGTCTCTTATTATACAAGGGATGAAAGACTTGTTTTCCCTCACTTTACAGTGAAAGAAGAATTGAACAACTAAGCTCCAGGTCAGCTTTAACACCACCATTTATTGAAGAGGCTATTTGTTTCCCATTGTGTATTCTTTCTTTGTTATAGATTAATTGACCACATAAATGTGGTTTTATTTCTAGGCTCTTTATTCTGCTCCATCGATCTATGGATATGTTTTTGTGCCGGTATAATAGTATTTTGATTACTTTAGCTTTGTAGTTTAGTTTGAAATCAGGGAATGTGATATTTTCAGTTTTTTCTTCTTTCTCAAGATTATTTTGGCCATTTGAGGCATTTTGCATTGACATAAAATTTTAGAATTATTTGTTCTAGTTCTGAAAAATATTGTTTTTATTTTGATAAGGATTGCATAGAATCTATAGATTCCCTTGGGTAGTGTGGTCATTTTTAACAATATTAATTCTTCCAAACCATGAACATAGTGTCTCTTTCCATTTAATTGTTTAGCCTTTAGTTTCTTTTATCATTGTCTTATAGTTTTCTAAGTACAAGTCTCTTCCTTCCTTGCTTAGATTTATTCATAAATATTTTATTCCTTTTGATGCAATTGTAAATAGGATTGTTTCTTTCATTTCTCTTTCTGATAGTGAATTGTTAGTATATTGAAACACAATAGCTTTCTGTATTTATATATTTCTATATTAATTTTGTATCCTGCAACTTTATTAAATGCATTTATTAGTTTTAGTGATTTTTGTTGGCATCTTAAGTGTATCCTGTATATAGTTTATAGGTTTAGTATAGGTTTCCTTTCCAATTTGGATTCCTGTATTTCTTTTATTTGTTTGATTGCTGTGCCTATGACTTCCAGTACAATGTTGAATAAAAGTGGTGAGAATAAGCATCCTTGTCTTGTGCTTAATGTTATAGGAAATGCTTTTAGTTTTTCCCCATTGGGTATGATGTTGGTTGTAGGTATGTCATATATAGTCTTAATTATGTAGAGGTATGTTCCCTCTATATCCACTTTGCTGAGAATTTTTTAGCAGAAACGAATGTTGAATTTTGATGAAAGATTTTTCTGCGTCTGTTAAGATGATCATATGATTTTTATTCTCCAATTTGTTAATAAGATATCAATTGATCGATTTGTGGATATTTAGCCATATTTGCATCCTTAAGATAAATCCCACTTGATCGTGGTATAGGGTTCTTTAAATGTGTTGCTGAATTTGATTTGCTAATATTTTGCTTAAGATTTTATATCTATGTCTCTCAAGGACACTGGCCTGTTATTTTATTATATTAAAACGTGTTTGTCTGCTCTTAATATTTGGATGATGCTCGCCTCGTAGAAGGCATATGGAAGCTTTTCTTCCTCTTCAAATTTTTGGAATAGTTAGAGAAGAGTAAGTGTCAACTCTTCTTTAAATGTTTGACAGAATTTTCCTGTGAAGTTTTCTGGTCCTGGACTTTTGTTTATTGGGAGTTCTTTTATTACTGATTCAATCTCATTACAGGTAATCACTCCTTTATATTTTCTGTTTTTTTCCTGAATTAGTCTTGAGAGATTTTACATTTAGAAATTTATTTTTTTCATTTTAGCTTACATAATTGTTCATAGTAATTGCTTATGATCCTTAGTATTTCTGATGTGTTTGTTGTAATTACTCTTTCATTTCTGATGTTATTTGGGCCCTTTTTTAATGTGTCTGGCTAAAAGTTGTTCCATTTCGTTTATTTTTTCAAAAAACCAGCTTTTAGTTTCACTGATATTTTATATTATTTCTTTAGTCTCCATTTAATTTATTTTTGCTCTGATGTTAATTTTTTTTTATTCTATTTACTTTGGGTTTTATATGTTCTTTTTCTAGTTCCTTTTGGTATAAGGTTAAATCATTTAAGTTTTTTTTTTTTGTTTCTTGAGATAGGCTAGTATTACTATAAACTTTCCTCTTCAAAGTGCTTTTGCTGTGCCCCATCAATTTTGTATCATCGTCTTTCCATTTTCTTTTATTCCAAGGTATTTTTGGATTTCCTCATTGATTTCATCACTGATTCACTGGATGTTTAGTAGCATATTTTTCACCATCACATGTTTATGTGTTTTTGCATTTTTTAGGTAGTTGATTTCTAGTCTCATAATGCTGTGTCTGAAAGAATTGTTTGATTTGATTTCAATCTTCTTAAATTTATTGAGACTTGTATTGTGGCCTAGTATGTGATGAAACTATAGATGTTTCATGTGCATTGACGAGACTGAATTCTGCTGCTTTTAGCTGGAATATTCTATATGTATATCTGTTAAGGCTATCTGATCTACCATTTTGTTTAAAGTAAGTGTTTCCTTATTGATTTTCTGCCAGGATGATCTACCCATTTATGTAAGTGGGATGTTAAAGTGTTCTACTATTATTGTGTTTCTGTCAAATTCTCCCTTTATGTAAGTTAATATTTGCTTTATGTATTTAAGAGTTTTTATGTTGAATGCATACATTTTTTACAATTGCTGTATAGTCTCACTGGATTGATCCTTTAATTATTATGTAATGTCCTTCTTTGTTTCTTGTAACATTCTTTGTTTTATTGTCTGTTTTATCTGATATAAGCATTGTTATCCCAGCTTTCTTCTCATGTCAATTTGGATGAAATACTTTTTTCTAAACTCTCATTTTCAATCTCTGTGTGCCTTTAGATCTGAAGTAAGCCTCTTGTAGACACCATATATATATGTCTTGTTTTTGTACCTATTTATCCCCTCTGTGTCTTAGAATTGGATTATTTAATCATTTATATTTAAAGGAGTTATTGATGGATATGTACATATTGCCATTTTGTTAATTATTTTTTATTTACTTTCGTAGGGTTTTTTTTCTTATTCTTTTCTTCCTCTGCTACTCTCTTCCCTTGTGATTTGATCAGTATATTTAGCGTTTCAATTTTTTTTTCTAATACTATCTATTGTAGATTTTTGGTTTGTGGTTACCATGAAGTTCATGTGTAACAACCTATATATACATATACAGGTTGGTGAACTGCTAAATAGAACTCATTCTAACAAAACTGCATTTTACTCCCCACTCTCAAGTTTAATGTTTTCAGCATCATATTTTACAACTTTTGTTTTTTTGTATCCCTTAACTACTTTCTGTGGATATAGATAATTTTCTAGTTTTTTCTTTTAATATCCCTACTGGCTTTATATACTACCTTTTCTGTATGTTTGCATTTATAAATGAAATGTTTCCTTTCATAATATTTATATTTCTAGTTGTAGTCTTTTATTTTCTGCTTAAAGAAGTTCCTTTCACATTTCTTTTTAAGCTGGCTTAGTGGTGCAGAACTCTCAGCTTTTGCTTGTTTGTAAAATTCTTTATCTCTCCTTTAAATCTGAATGATAGTCTTCCTGGGTAGAGTGTTAATGGTTATAGTATTTTCCCTTTCATTATTTTGAATATATCGTGTTACTGCCTTCTGGCCTGCAAAGTTTCTACTAAAAAATCAGCAGACAATATTATGAAAGTTCTATTGTATGCAACCAATTGCTGCTTTTAAGATTCTTTATCTTTAATTTTTCCATGATTTGGGCCTCTTTGGATTTATCTTTTTTCTGGACTCTCTGACTTTCTGTGCTTTGTAGACTTGGATGAATGTTTTCCTTCCCAGGTTAGGGAAGTTTTTTGGCTATTATTTATTCAGATAAATTATCTGAATCTTTCTCTCTTTCTTCTTAGTTTGCATCATTTCTCGTTCCGCTGTCTTCTAGTTCACTGATCTGTTTCTCTGTATTATCTACTCTACCAATGATTATTTCTAGTGTATTTTTTATTTCAGTTATTATATCCTTCAATTCAGTTTGGTTCTTCTTTATATTTTCTAGTTCTTTGTTAAAATTCTCATTGGGTTCATCTGTTCTTTTCAGAAGTTCATTGAACATCTTTATGATCACTATCTTGAACATTTTATCAGGTAGATTGCATGTCCCCATTTCACTTACTTGTTCTTCTGGGGTTTTATCTAGTTCCTTCATTTGGAATATATTCCTCTGTCACTTTGTTTTACCTAAATCTCTGTATGTATTAGGTATGTCATTCATGTTTCCTAATCTTAGAGATGTGGTCTTATGTAGATGTGCCATTGGGCCAAGCAGCATACTCCCCTCTAGTCACCAGAGCTATATGCTCTATGGGTGCCACCTATGTAGGCCCTTCAGTTGTGACAGTGCCAACTACGGGTGTGCTGCTAGAAGGGGTTGATCCCTTGCCTGGTTGGCTGTCTCATCCTGCCTTATGTAATGGCTGTCAGTCCACTGAAAGGTGGACCTGGGCCCTGGCAAGGCTGTCTGGGCTGCCTGAGCTGTCCTAGGGCTCATGTGGGCCTGCTGGTGGGAGGAACCTTGTGCCTAAAATACATACTCAGTGTATTGGTTAAGTTTTCATTCTTAAAACTTTAATAAATTTGAACAATATTTAATTTTTTAAAGTATAGTCAGAATGGCTACGTGACCATAGAAAAAAAGAATGGCTTGTTATTCAGCTCCCTTTTAACCAAACAAAATGTATCAAAAAACCAATATGCTAAAACAAAGAGAATTAAATAAATATGATGCTACATAATGTAATTATGTTGGAATGCAGAGTGAGTATTCTTTGACAATACAAGCAAGTAATCACAAAATCTCTAATTTAAGCACTGTTTAATAACTCCATACATAATTACTGTCTAATAAATTAAATTATAAATGATTATACACAAACAGTACTAAACACTTCACAGATACATATTTAAATGTACAAAATGTTATAGATTAATGACTGTGGCTTGTTCTCAGAATTATGACTTTTAATCTCTTATCAACTTTATTAAATCACAACTAATATATATTTATGATCTCAGAGCAAAGGAAAATTTGAAGTGACATATATGTAGTAGTCATATGCTTCCTTCTGCCTTGTCCAAGTATAACTTCTACCACAGAAAGTCTTTCAAACATGTGGATGTGATTGTGATTGTGATTGTGGATGTTTTGTGGGTCAGCTAAGTCTTTGGTTTTTACTTTTTTGTGTGTAATACTGTGTCTTTATTATTTTTTCTTCTAGTTAAAGATGCTTTGATCATTTTTAAAATTTATTTGCTGGCTAAAATTTCCCAGTAGCTATTTCATCTTTGTCTTCTTGAAGATACATATAGAATATAAATTTCATTGCAAGATAATATTGAAATTCCAAGAAATAATTCTCTACTAAAAATGCTTGAAAATATTTGGATTGTTCTTTAGTCAGTGATGGTTCCTCATTTAAGTGTTACTTTTGGTTCAGTGGTGCTACTAATTTATTTTTGTAAACACCACATGGATTGTGTGTGATCTGTTCATATTGAAGTTTAACCTACTATTAAGATATACTTCATATTCCATTCAATTCAGATACTTGCTTCCATAATTACAATAAAAGGCTATTTCATTTTCATGAGGGTCAAAAATGTGGTGCTATGACTGATTTCCCTATTTTTTCTCATATCACAAATCCATAACACAAGCAAACACTGTTAACTCCTATTGTCAGAATATATCCAGATTCCATAACCTAAAATCACCACCTAAATACCAACACCCTGATAAACAACACAGAGAAGCATGAGTTGTTGAATTTTCTCTCTAATCTTTTCTGTTTTTCAATCTGTCCATTTACAGTCTATGTTCAGCACAATTACTAGAACAATACTTCAAAACCTTAATTCAAATTACTTCAGTTTTCAATGCAAAATGTTTTGTTAGCTTCCCACCTCCCACAGACTAAAACAAATGGGTTTCCCAAGAAGACAAGAGCAGATTTGAAACCCAAGGGTACATTATGTGGCTTCAGGTATACCCTTTTACCTAGTACATCTTGTTTGACTATCAAAGAAAAATAAAAGACATATTGCAAACAAAACAAAACAAAACACTCATTGTCTGAAGAGAAAAAGCAAGTGTTAAAAACAGATTGATATGCCAGGTTTGTTGAAATTATCAAAAAAGAAATTAAGACAACTGTGATTACATGAATATACAATAGACTCTAAAGCATAAAGCAGAGAGTGTGCAAGAGCCAGGTTTGTTGAAATTATCAAAAAAGAAATTAAGACAACTGTGATTACATGAATATACAATAGACTCTAAAGCATAAAGCAGAGAGTGTGCAAGAATAGATGATTGTTGTAAGCAGAAAGAAAGAAACCCCAAGGAAAAATAAAAAAAAAATAGCTAAAGATCAAAAACACTGTTATGAAATAAAGAATGATTTCAATGGGCTTATTTGTACACTAGACACGGCTGAGGAAAGAATTGCTGAACTTGATGATATCATAACAGAAACTTCCAAAACTGAAAAGTAAAGAAAAAGAGACTTAAAAAAAAAAAGAAGAAATGCCAAGAACTATTGGGCTACTACAAATTGTGTAACTTGCACACAATGGAAATACCAGAAGGAGAAGGAAGAAAAGACCAGAAGAAATATCTGAAACATAATTACTGATAATTTCCTCAAATTTATGTCAGACAACCCACAGATCTAGGAAGCTCAAAGAATGCCAAGCAGGAAAATGTGTTCAAAGACTGCACCTTGGCATACTATTTTTGAAAGTAAATAAATAAATAGTCAAAGATAAATCTTTTTAAAAAAGCCAGTAGAAGAAAAACACCTTATCTAAAGTGGAGCAAAGATAAATGTTATGTTTCATTTTTCTGTAGAAATCATGTAAGCAAGAAGAGAGCAAATTCTGTACTTTGAAAAGTTTTCTTTCAAAAATGAAGAAACAATGCTTTATCAACTAACAAAAATTGATGGGGTTTGTTGCCTGTAGACCTACCTTATTAGAAAAGCTAAAAGAAGTTCTCTAAAGAGAAGAAAAATGATACAAGTCAGAAACCCAGATCTACATAAAGGATGAGCATTGGAGAAGAAATGCATGATAATAAAATAAAAACTTTTTTTACTCTTAATTTAACAAGCAAATTAAATAATAATAATAATAATAGCAACAACAATGTATATGATGTGTTCTTATATGATGTATATAAGCTTATATATAAATAAAATTAATGACAGCAATGATACATGAGATAGGAGAAACAAATTATAATTATTTATCATATTTCCATATGACATGGTTATTATAATGTACTTGTACCACCTGTGTAATGGTATCATGTAGACAATTTGATAGCCAATTCTTTGAAAGACACAATCTCTTAAAACTCATAAAAAAAAAAAGACAATTTGAATAGGTCTGTATCTTCTAAAGAAACAAAACACCAAGCCCAGATGAGTTCACTGATAAATTCTACTACATATTTTAGCAAAAAATTAGATCAGGTCTCTACAGTATATTTCATAAGACAGAAGGGCTACTTCCTAATTAATTCTATGAAGCCATAATTACCTTACTACCAAAACCAGATAGTGCAAGCCACTTTGAAAGACACTTTGGCAGTTTCTTACAAAACTAAATATAGTCTAACCATACCATCCAGCAGTCTTGTCCCCTGATACCTATCCAAAGGATTTGAAAACTTACACCCACATAAAAACCTACACACATATGTTTAAAACAGCTTTATTCATAATTGCCAAAACTGGGAGGCAACCAAGATGTCCTTCAGCAGGTAGATGGATAAAGAAACTGGAGTACATTCAAAGAATGAAATGTTTTTCAGCCCTAAAAAGAAATGAGCTATCAAGACAAAAGACTTTGAGGAAAGTTAAATGCACATTACTAAGTGCAAAAGCCAACATTACTATACTATATGGTTTCCACTCTATGGCATTCTGAAAAGGGCAAAACTATGGATATAAAACCAATAAAAAAATAAAAGAAAAATCAGTAGTTGCCTGGGATTGGAGAGAAGGAAAGGTAAATAGAAGGAGCATAGAGGCCTTTAGGGCAGTGAAACTATTCCATATGATATACAAAGTTGGATAAATATCATTATAAACCAATAGAATTTGTTCAGACCAATAGAATGACAACACTAAGAGTGAACCTTAATGTAAATATAGACTTTGGGTAATATTTGTGTCAATGTAGGCTTATCAATTGTAACAAATTGGGGAGGTTATGTATGTATGGAGGCAAGGAGTGCTATCTCTGTATCTTCCACTCTGTTTTGCTAGTAACCTAAATCTCATTTAAACATAAATTATATTTTTAAAAGGTAAAAGAAAAGACAAATGCACTCTTCATGAGCAAAATCATTATTCTTTAGTGTTGTATTCCCAGAAATGATAGCTTGGCATAACACATAGTAGGCACCCAACAGTATTTGTTGAATGAATTTCTCAGTGAATAAATAAGTATTTATCCCCTGGCTGCCAGCTACATCTCAGTAAAGCCTAAAAATTAATGGAAATTCTAATATGAACACTTGAATCTTGGTAGCATCTTCATTGTATACTCTAAAGCATTTAATTACCACATCCTTTTCTCAGCGTGTTTACAGTAGCAATGTGACTACAAAATGTTTAGGTTTCTTTTGTTGTTGTTGTTGCTGTTGTTAGTGTGTGCATGAATAAGGTTGTATATAAATTATAAGAATAAAATAAATAACTATTGTTTAACAAAAGAAATAAATGCAAATATAATTCAGTACTTCAGCAATTTACAAATATATTGTCACTGTAATATGAAGATAATGTACATGTTGCATAATGATTTGCTATAAAACATTTTAACAACAGCATCAAACAAAAAGAAGCCAATCCCTGTAATGTCAGGCTGCATCACATTATGCAGTATCAACAACACTAGAACATTCAAAATAGCATATTATGTGGCTTGTCTTACTTATAAAATATTCAAAGGCACTTGCTTTCTTTAGAATGCAAGTAATCACTCCCAGTTCCTAATGAGCAAGAATGGAGATATCTCAGGCTCCTAATACTAAAGAGCTAGTTTATCAACTTTCCTGAAACAGTCTCAAGGCTTACCAATGTGACCTAGAATCTGACCCCAAGTAAAGAGCTTCATTAGATCATGGAAAGAAAAAGTGCAATATGTAGAAAAGTAAATTAATCTATTCTCAGAAATGTGAAAAGTATGTGTATCACATAGCTCACTGAATAGGAAAATACCTTTCAAAAAGAGTAAATTAGCAAAAACTCAAGTATTTACTGTTACTAAAATATATTTGCTAAATTATTTTCATTACAAAGTACCTCATTTAATTTGAGAAGGACAGAAAGATAATGGAGAAAATAAAATTTATCCCCACCCGAGTATAACTATTTTCAATAGTTGGGTAAATAACCTTTAATTTATGAGGGACAGAGGGACAAAACCTATGCAACAATCTTATATCATTTAACAGTATATTATGAGGCGGAGGGTATAGCTTAGTGGTAGAGTGCATGCCTAGCATGCACACAGTCTTGGGTTCAATCTCCAGTGCCTCCACTGAAATAAATAGATAAATCTAATTACCTCCCACAAAACAAAACAAAACAAAAAAAACCTCAAAAAATAGAAAACAACCTATTATGAACTTTTTTCACATCTTTTTTTTTTTAATCTTATTTAAGCATAGTGGAGTCTTTTGCTTATTTTTCATGAGTATGCTATGGTTTTGAATAGGTAATCTATAATAGTACGGAGGTGTGGGATTGGGGAGATAAGATGCTTACACTTAACTCCATCTTACCTATGTAGATATCTACATTTTCATTTTAGTTTCTTTCTCATTATATTTAAATATTTCATTACCAACATTGATAACTGTTTGTATCCCATTCCCACACTCAATGTATCTATTAGAATCTTACGGTTTGAATCCCTCAGAAGTATAATCAGTTAAAACTAGGACTACCATGAATATTTTTGGGATAACATTTGTAATTATAACCACCAGATTTTAAGTATTTTTACATACTTGAGCAATGAATGAAATGAGGGGTCATATTTTCTTCCCCCTCTCTCTCTTCTGTTTCCTCTGTACTTCCATGCCCATCCTGTTCTATTCTTCTGTTCTTGAAGATGATGGTGGGAGACAGTATTATCAGTCTCATTAATAAAACATTTAAATCTGGTGGGAATAATCCCAGAGTGAAAATATAGTCATTCAGATAAGACGGAGTGACACTGGTAAGTTTTCTCAGGTATCAGTGGAAGTCTGCTGGAATGTTAGGCATGCTTTGTTTTCTGATATAGGCATCATTTTGTTATCTTTGTTTCCTTATTAGTCTACAGTTAGTAGCCTGTAATATGAGGCTGAAGGTCAAAAAGAGACTGGCTTTATAAGCACTCACTGTGGAAAGTAGAGCAGAGAGATAGAACAAGTCTGTGAAAATGGTGACCCCACAAACTAATGAATTATCTCATAACTTCTTAGCTTTGATCTTCTTTTTATATTAAAAACAAGTTATTTCCTTAAGCCACTTTTATCTGTTATCTACTTCATGCAGCTTACGCCTTTCTTGATATTCTCTCCTTTCAAACTCATTGTTTTTTACAACCTTATTCCATAGAAGAAAACAAAGAAAACTCTCATACATTATCATATATATATATATATATATATATATATATATGTTTTTCTGAATAAACCCACATCTTGGTCTTGCTTAAATTCAGATTGAAACCAGAAGTGTCATCTTTTCCACAGCTTTCTGCAGGACAATATTTTATTTTCCCTTGTCTTTCATATTTTAGAATCTGAGATGATCTGAGATGGGAAAAGCTATTTCCTTTAACCTCAATGCTCTTTCTGCATGGTGATGTATCTAACCACATATAAAAATGTCTTCTGTTCATTAAGATCATGCAATTTGACTATTCTCATAACATATATTCAAATTTCTGCTTTTTTATGATTTCTTCCTTCCACCTCCACATGGCCTCCAGTACTGAAATAATTTGAATAATTATAATATTCAAATAACTATTATCTATATTCTTAAATTCTCATTATTCTAGTTGTTCTAACTCACTATATTTCAACTACTTCCTCCCATATATATAAGAAGATTGTCAACATCATAAATAAGGCTTTGTAACCAAAAAATTGAATTGAAAATGTTACGTTGACCATAACTCCATAGGGTTTTTATCTTTCTCTTCTTTTATCACACTGAATCTTCCATATTTTTGATAGCTCTAATGTCTCCATATAAACTTCTCTTTCTTTCTAATTTCTCTGTATTCATCCTTATAAGCCAATATAAAACTACTTGTGTTAACATTATGAATTCTGTTCTGTTCTTTATCCCTTTGTGATATCATCTAACAAAACCCAACCTTAATCAACACCTGTTTGCTCTCTTCTATATCCAGGATACTTAGTAGTTCAATAAAGAATGCACATAACCATGTTGGCTATACTGCTATAAACCATAGCCTCAAAATTCAATTAGACCTGAACAACTGTCTGTGAGATTCTCATAAATAACTGATATCACATGGCTCTCCATAACATGAAAGGCAATAGAGACACTTAATTCAGCCTGATGAGAAAATTTCTTAAAGGAAGCATGTTTATCTGTACATATATGAATATAAAAGTTTTTAGATAAAATTATAAAAAATAGGAAGAAATAAAGCTGTACAGATATATAAATATACAGCTAGTTTAGAAAACTGAATGTCATTTATTGTGCCTGAAATGTATGCATTTTATTCAGCAGATGAGAGTAAAATATGTGTGTGTAAGTTTCATTCAATAGATAAAACAAAAAAAGTAAACAGATGACTGAAAAAGATTTTGTATACATTAATATTGCTTCTTCTTGAAATGTAAAAATTGTTTTAATTTGAAAATATTTATAAATTGCAAAAAGGCATGTAGCAGAAAAAAAAAACTAAAAGCTAAACATCAGTGAGAATCATATTTTGGTAGGTAGTCTAACAGTTATATGTGTGTTTACAAAAATTAGATCATAGTGTACCTATTGTTTTACTTTATATTTTTTCACATGGATATATCATAATCCTACTTCTGCATTAAAAATTATTCTACACCATCATTTTAATGATGTAACATCATTCCATAATATCAATGCTTGAAATAAAGTTAAGCAATCTACTATTGATTTCAGTTGGTGCCAGGTTATTCTTATTAGAAATAATGCTTCAGTTAGTATCTTTTTTTATAAAACTTGTTGTACTGTATTATTTTTGAGAATTAGTACATCTAGAAACATTTCTAGTAATAATACTCTAGCCTTTTTTAATATTTACTAAATAATATATTTAATATTTTATTATTCACAATTATCCAGATAGTTTGAACTAATACATTGTATAATATGGATTAGAAGACTCAAAGTTATTAAGATATTGATTCTTCCCAGACTGAATTATAGCATCAATACAAGTTCAGTTACAATCCAAACTGAGTTATCTTCTAGAAATTTGCAAGATGATTTTGAAACTTATTTGGAAGGACAAACAGCTTAGAATAGCCAAAGCAACTTAGAGAAATGAATAAAAAATCAGACAAATTACAAGATTTATTATAATACCACAATAACCCATATACTGTGTTCTTGCCAATAGGATAGACCAATTGATCAATGGAGCAGAATAGAGAGTACAGGAATAAACCTGCACATAGATTATCAAATGGGCTTAAAGAATGTCAAAGCAATTCAATGAGGAACAGAAATTCTGTTCACCAAATTATACTAGAACAATTAAACATCAACATGGAAAACAAAATTCACCTCACGCCATACACTAAAATCAAAAATCTTTTTTTATGGATTAGTCATAAATGTAAAAAACAAAATGTAAAGTTTTAAAAGATAATTAGAAAAATATCTTTATCATCTATAGGTAAGTATTTCTTAGACAAAGAAAGAAATAACCATAAAAAAGAAGAAATTAGACTTAATCAAAATTATAAAATTTTCCTCATTAAAAGAAACCACTAATAAAATGCATAGATATTCCAAAGACTGGAAAGGTACTTATAACCAAAATACACTAAGAACTATTGCAACTCAATTATAAAAAGACAAGCAACCTAATAAAAAGTGGCCAAAATAAACATTTCATAAGTAAAAATACTAGAGATCCTTGAACAACACAGGTTTGAACTGTGCAGATCCACTCACATGCAATTTTTTTCAACAAATATGCAAAAATATATGTGTAGAAAATTCTGTGCACTTGTAATGAAGTGAACAGCTTATCCTAACAGGCACAAGGTGGGAAATATTTAATATAAAATTAATAATACATTAGTTTTCTTACTGTTTTATAGCTGTGTTTTCAAAGAATTACATTACCGTACAGTAGGCTTCTTTCATAACTGGGGAAACTGCATATGAGCCTATCATGACTGGTAAGTAATCTTTTAAAAAATGTAATGATGTTTCCAATACCATATTATAAATAGGAATACAATACTCTCTGACACAAAAATTTGTATAATGATTCATTCATTAGTGTGTAGGTTAAGGAACTGTGAAACAACTGTTTCTATTACAGTAGGCTACCATAAACAATCATATTTCTGCTTCTTCATTGTCAATACAAGAAAATTGTTATACCCATAAATAAATGAGTTTGTTTTTCACATTATCTTTTCACTTTTTAATGTCTAGTGTTAGTAACACATATAACATCTACAATGTTTTGTGTCATATAAGATAATTTTGATATCATTTAGTTTTCTTAAATTCACTGAGGTTTACTTTATGGACCAACATGTGATTTACCCTGGAGAATATTCCATGTGCACTTGAGAAAAATGTGTATTTTGCTGCTTTCGGATTGAATGCTCTATAAATAGCAATTAAGTCCATCATCTGTTCTAATGTGTCATTTAAGACCTGTGTTTCTTTATTGATTTTCTGTCTGGATGATCTGTCCATTGATGTAAATGGGTTGTTGAAATCCCCCACTGCATTGTGTTACTGTCAATTTCTCCTTTTATGTCTGCTAATATTTACACTGTATATTGAGGTGCACTTAAGAAGAAAGAGAGCATGGGCCCAATAAACTATTTGAAGAGATAATAGCTGAAAACTTCACTAGCCTGGGGAAAGAAACAGTCACCAGATCATAAGAAAAAAGAAGAAAAAGAAGAGAAAGATCATATAAGTTAATTTTGATGAAGGTACCAACAGATAGATCATTCATTTTGTAAACAAACAACATAAACTTACAGTATTGATAAATACGATATAGGACTATAAATGTATCTCCTCTTTCTTATTGTTTTCTTAATGGCTTTTTTATTTTCTCTAGCTTACTTTATTGTAAAAATACAGTATATAATACATATACAAAATATGTGTTAATCAATTATTTATGTCATCAGTAATGTTTCCAGTCAACAGAAGGCTATTAGTAGTTAACTTTTTGGGGAGTCACAGATTTTCAACTGTGCAGGGAGTCAGGACTCCTAGCCCCCATGTTGTTCAAGGGTGAACTATACAGAAAATGGTAAAGGAGAATATCAAAAATTGCTCAACAGAATTAGTAATGAGGGAAATATAAATATATAAACCATAATGTGGTAAAAAAAAAAAAACAACTCACTGAGTTGGTTTTAAAAAGATGAAAAAGTCCAAATATCCGAAAGGACTATGAATTTCACACATTATTGATGGAGTTTAAAATAGTGATTAATTTTGAAGTTGTTTGTCATTTCTTAAAATTTTAAACATATGTGTATGCTATAACCCAGAAATTTCACTTCTAGGTATTTAGCCAAGAATATAGGGAACACATGTTTACATAACAGCATTGGTAACTGGTAACAATATAAATCAGTAGGAATTGGAAAAACTATGGTATATTCATATAATTAATAATATTCAGCAGTAAAAATCTAATGAGCTCCTGAAACATCCCATAGCATCATTACTTCTTAAAGATATGTCCTGAGTGCCAGAAGCCAGATACCAAAATTGTACACACACAATCACATAAAATATACTATTTGATTTGCTTTATATAAATTTCTTGACTTTGCTAATGGAGTTGGACTTTCTGTTTGTAAGCATATAATTCAAAAATTAATCAACATACTTAAAATATTTTATAGCCCATTCTCTAGTAATAATATTAACTCCATGGTTTTTAATAGAGGTAATGGCACAAAGTAGCAATAATAATTGTTTTCAGCAAAGTAAATTAGTTTAGTGATGATTTGCAGCAGTATTCTGACAAGATTTTTCCATCTTTGTCACACTACAGTTTACCCTCTGTTCCTCATTTCCCTATTCCACCAACTGCAGATTGAAAATAGTAGGAAAAAGTCTAGAACATTCTAAAAAGCAAAACTTGAATTTGCCATGTGTTAGCAAGTATTTGTATGGCATTTACATTGTATTAAGTATTATAAGTAATCTAGAGATGATTTAAAATATATGGGAATATGTGTGTAAGTTATGCATATATTACTCCACTTTTTGTAAGAAACTTGAGCATCCTCAGATTTTTGATTCTGCCTGAGGTCCTGGAACCAATCATCTATGGATACTGAGGGATGACTCTACTTCTGCAAATATAAAAATGTTGAGTGTAGTCTTTTCTCATGGTTACAAAATTGCTGCAGTGGTTCCAGATTTCACAAAATCATGTGAATCCCATTTCAATTCCACTAGACTTTTTTTTAATTAAAAATTAAAAGTTTTCCAGAAGCTAAGCCCAAGACTACTTCTCAGGTCTCAGTGGCCAAGACAGGGATTCAGAGAACAAAGTAATAATGAGATTTTAATTGGGGTGGGGAGAAATAGATTTGAGTACACAACAGACAGTGTCTATCACAGTAGTCAGCACTATAAGTCATTTAATTAAAATTTTTTTAACTCAGGGTATATTTAGAAAGGTCTCCTGTGAGATTAACAGAAATTTCTCCAACATTTCAAATCTAAATGTGATGGTATGTGTTGATTTAAAATAGACGTGCATTTTTATTATGTCAAAGAAGGAGAACAAACAAGGTAAAATTAGAGGACATCTGACTTCCTTTAGGGAAGATATGGTTGCCAAGGTGGTTACCTTATGAGTTTTCATTATAATGGTGAAATTTATCAAGTGGTTTATTCAGCATCCATTAAAAGGTTCACATTTTACTTTTACTCTTATTCTCTACTAATGATTAAGTATAATACATTTATTAATACACTACCCTTTTTGCATTATTGCCAGTTACCTTCCTTGTACTTAATGTCTTATCATTCTTATAAAATGTTGGAGATGATTTATTAGCATTGGTATTGTACTACTTTTGCTTCTATATATAAGCTTGAGTTCCTTTTATCTTTGATGCAAGCTTTTAGACATCAGTATGAAGTAACTTTTTAAAAGAATTGGGACATCATCTATCTTGTTCTACATATTAGAGAAGTTTAAACCCCAAGAGAATAATTTGTTATGTAAGTCATGAAACATATTGATTTTTTTTTCTTGACTAAGCCCAGACACATTTTGTGGATAGTTGCTTTCCAATTTCTCCCCATATATATTGCTTGTGTTTTTTTTCTTAAACTAATTAAAACAATACATTTTTCAACATTGATAGGACTAAAAGTGTGCCTAGTAAAACGGATGATAAAAGATCTACATTAAAACTCATTGATTGAAATGTCAAAATGCAAGTTTCAAAAATAACATTAAAAAGTCTTCCAGGGGATGAAAAAAGTTAACAACCAAAAATAGGCTAAGCAAAGGCTCAATAACCAAAATGGCATTTCACTTCCCAAATGTTGATACCGTTTCTAATAAATTTATTCATACTATGCATATATACCTAGTTAAATATTAAATCACTATTTAAGGATTAATAGAAACAAGCAAAGTTTCAGATACTTAGATACAGACACAGTCTCAAGAAGCTATCCTACTTCTGTAAGGAATAAAGCAATAGAGAAAAGTCCTGAGATCTAGATAGCAAAAGATTCACATAGTAAAGATTTGAGGAGATTCCCAGTGTGATGATGGAGGGAAATCACAACATAATTTCTATGTTGTAGTCCTAAAGAGCAATCACTCCTGAAAAATCCAGGAGCATGTCCCCATGTAAATGAAATTGAAAGAATATCTGCTGTTTACACTTTGGAGATATGAGGGTGGCTGACTGGAGTAATGGCACTAAGTAAGAACATAAAGAGTTCTTATCAGCTCCAGGAAAATAAAATAATATAAAAGGGACAGTTTCATCTATGGTATGACTCAGATATGAATAATGTCTACATAATTATAGTGATGCACATACAGATTATTGCCAAAACAAAAAGATATGGCTTAACCATTTTGGAAAGATGGAGATGGGATAAAAAGTTTGATTTGCCTGCCTGAGAGCTAAGTCCTTATTTTGTGTAGTAAAAAATAAATAAGAAATGCCTAAAATTAAAATTAAGAACATAAGCAAATTATTTGGAAATATGGATATTGAAACTAATATACTAAACATTAAGACTGAATTTCCCAGCTTTTTTTTTTCTCAATGAGTTTATGGATATTACATAAAAATGACATTTTGGCTTGGTTTGTTTTAGAGACATCTAAATATAACTGTATTCTTTTTTTTCTTCTCCATTCCCCTCTCCCGCCACCCCGTGGAGATAAGTTGCTATCTTGAAACATGGATAAATGCCACATTCTACATATGGTGGATTATCAGAAGCCTGAATTTTAAGATATGCTTAAAGCAGATCTGTCTTAACGGCCCAGCTTGAACACCTACAAGAGTTCTGTGTGCATGCGTGTGTGTATGTGTATGTGTGTGTGTCTGTGTGTGATAGAGAGAGAGACAGGAAGAGGAAGATGAAGAAGAGGAAGAGAAAGAAGAGGAAGAAGGAAGAGAAGAAGGAGGAGGAGAAGAAGAAGAAGGAGAAGAAGGAGAAGGGGAAGGGGAAGGAGGAAGAGGAGGAGGAGGAAAAGGAGAAGAAGAAGAAACTTTATGTACAAGGCATAGTATAGGGGGTGATTCCAAGAACTCTGATTAAATCCCAAACCAGACACAGAGCATTTGTAACTTTGGGCAAGTTCCTATGTTTTACTTACATTGATACATGCCTTACTGAATTACAATGAAGATAATTTTGATTAATCCAAGTAATCAAATTAGAGGAGCCAGGGCACTAGTTAGCATTCTTGTATGTTCCTTCCTTAGACATTCTGTTCCTTTGGATTCTGACACTACACTTACAGTTTTACCAAAGCACCTATGACAGTTGACTTTTACTTTGATGGGCTGATTCTTTCCTGGATTCGATTAGATCCTATTTGATGTTTACACTCGCAAAAAAATTAATATTTTTAGAACAAGCAAACAGCCCCTGGAATCTTCACCAAGAAGTCATGTAATTCCTCAATGTCAGCATACTTCTCCTCCAGCATTTAACATCTTCCAACCTTTGTTCAAGTGTATATATTTGTAATATTTTTTTACCTTTTTTGTCAATACTAATATCCATTCTCCTACTAGAATTTACTATACTTTCTGAATATGTGTTGAACCCATACACCTCTCTTGATTCTTTGTCCAAGTGATTTGCAAATCTTTCATAGACTACTGCAATTTAACAGTTTCCTCTGTGTGTAATTTCAGCAACATTCTGTTTACTGAATGATAAATTTTAGCTAATTTGATATGACTACATCTGTTTTCATCTTCTTTTTCATGGTCTGCATCCCAAATGAATTTCTTTGAGTTTTCTGAAGTTCTGGATTTCTCTTGCCTCTGAATTCCTCAGCAGCTTGCTGCTCATTCAATATCATTACCTCCTTTCCTCTTCATAAAAGGTTTCCTGGGTAATTAATTCTCAGACAGTATCTCTTCTTTTTTCTTAATGTTACTTCTTTGGGTGACTTGTCCTGACCCCCAGTACTATATGTAGAGTACTATGACTTCTCATAGTACAGGTCATAATTTTAATTTTTTTGAACTTTGTAGTTATAACTGTAAAGGACAAAGAGCAATTTTCTAACTAGTTATTTGGATATATACTCTATAGATTATACCTTGTTAGAGCTAAATTTAAAGTGATGAGGTAGGGGATGTGCAGGTAAAGAAGGAGATGTTGAGTAGCTTATACAAGTAATGTATATATCTGCAATGCAGTTGCTGTTAGAGAGGGCATCTCAATATTCTGCAGAATATTTTTCAGTTCTTACAAGGAAGCCCTATTTGGATACATCATCCCAAACAATATTTAATAATAAATTTTTTTAAAATAAAAATGAAATACTGCTGATATTTATTTAGTGCTTGCAATATGGTACATTCTATTGTAAATGCTTTACATTTATTATCTTATGTAATCTTTGTAATAATCCTAGATAAATTGTTATCTATATTTTACAGGTAAAGAACTATTTTCAGTGAAATCTGTTCAAAAAGAGCCAGTGAGTGATGGAACAATTTTCATACCCAGTTGACTTACTCTAGGATTGTGCAACCATTAAATTGTACATATAGGCAATAATATAACATAAATTTACATATTATATTTATTACTTACAAAGGCGTGAAGAAGCCAGTAAGAATCAAGCCTATATTTCATGAATTTAGTCGAGTGTTCTAGTTTTCAGTAAAGAGTTTTCAGTAAAGCTTTAGGCAGTGAAAGTTTAATGGGCATGCAAATTATTTCATCTATGAAAGACTTACTTTTAAAAGTGCAGTAATATATGCTACACATTTTTAAAATGTATTTTAATATATTTAAAATATATTTTATATTGAAAAAATAAACATTTAAGAAATAACAAAGTATAAAGGAAAATACAATTATTTGCCTTTCATAAACTACAGACAAATTAAATTATTTGCAGCCTATTCTGAGTTTTGTTTTCCTAGTATTCTAAGAAAATTCACTTAAATTTCAGGTAACTGCTTTGGGCCCGATATCTTTTAATTTATCTTATTTCATGAGTATTATTTATGTTCATTAAAATTCAGTGTATTCTAAAGTTGTCATAAGTAAATACAAGCCAGAGGCAATGGTGCTTTGATACTATTTATATACAGCTCTGAAGAAATATTCTGAAGAATTTCATTTGTATAAATTATATTTTAAATTGTGCTTACTTGCTCTGTTTTTAATGAGCAAGATAATAACAGATAAAAAGTTTTAATATACTTTGTTAGTCTATTTTAATCATATTATGTATTTACTATTTTATATATATTTATTTTAAATCATTTATTATTTTCAGAGGTGGGTCCAAATTATAATATTTTATTTGGAAGAAAAGAGGATTATTGCTTTAGCTTAGATAGCATGGAGGAATTATGTGCAATGCATCTGTTTCCTGTCTGCTGCTAGGCATGATGCTTGTGTATTGAACATAAAACAGTTCATATAAGTAAACTCTCCTGAAACATTTTGGGTAAGAAAATATGTAGGAATTCAATAGATTCACTTCATCTTACTCAAATACAGGAATTTAAATGAGAACAAACCAGAAACACCTGTATGCTATTACAATTATCTCTAATATTTTCCATATATGTGTGTATGTATATATGTTTGTGTGTATGCATACATACATTTTAGATGACAATAGACAAAATGCTATTTATCATAGGAACTATAGAATTAGCAAGAAAGAGAAATATATTTTACAGTTTTGCATATTCATGCATAATAAGGAGAATAATATTCCCACTTTACACTGCTATCCAATCTGTAAGTATAAAGCTATTTTGTTGGCTGAGAGGTTAGAGTCTGAAATAAAGCCCCCACTTAAAATTGAGTAACCTCATGAGCTGTAATGCTGAAAATTGACCTCATGAGTTATAATGTTGAAAATTCAAGCTGTTTTATTGGGGTATCTAGTAAACATTCCTGTTAATGGAGAGCCTGAAGAACTCTCATGAAAATCACTATTTATAACAGGGCCTCATAATAACACTGAAAGGAAGGGAATATTAATGGTGAATAAGAAAGCCTGTACTATAAGAATTCTTCTGATTCTAATGGAGAGTCTCTAAGGCTAAAAGTTCAAACCTTTTTTTTCTATTTACCTCCTTTGTGATTATGATGAATTTCATTTAAATTGCCTTTTTAAAGTCTAGTCCTAAAATGGTGCATAATTACGACTGAGTCACTCAATTGAGACTGGTATTCACAGAGCTCAAGTGACCATTTGGTTCTCAGTTAATTATTTTGAACCAGTAAGTCTTATTTATTACACTATCTGCTATATCAACTTTGCAGGTGCAAAAAGTTTGCTTACAAAGTTTCCACTGTTATAAAATAGTCTGCTTTTACAAATATTCATTTCAAAATTGTAGAATAGATAAAACAAGATTATACTGTATAGCACAGGGAAATATACACAAAATGTTATGACAACTCACAGAGAAAAAAATGTGACAATGAGTGTGTATATGTCCATGAATGACTGAAAAATTGTGCTGAACACTGGAATTTGACACAACATTGTAAAATGATTATAAATCAATAAAAAATGTTAAAAAAATATTCATGGTATATTTCAAAAAATATTCAAGGTAGAGTTTATCTTTTCAGAAACTCTGAGTCTATTTTTTATGACTTTAAGTATAAGATATTCACCTGATGACCTGCAAAGCCAATGTGTCTTTAATATCAACATCATTCACAGCATGACATATTTGTTTATTTCTGTCATATACAGGGAACATGTATACTTGAGTAATTCAATTATTGCCAAAAGATTGGCCCCTGTCCTTGATGAGCCAAATTGAAACTCAGAGACAGAGCACAGAAGAGACAGCTTTATTATTTTGTTGGACAAAGGGGACTCACAGTAGGCTAGTGCCTTCTAAACTGTGAACCCCCCTTGGGGATTGGGTAGGGTGATTATATAACCATAGCTCAAACAATAAGGCATCAATGACAATCAACAGAATCATTTTCCTCTCAAAAGACTCAGAGTAGTGTCATAGTGGCTCCAGGTGACCAGTTCTATAGAGGTTAGTGGTTGTCACTCTTTTGATCTCTTTATCTTATAAGCACCCAAGGTGTGGTCTTCTTGATAATTCAGGCTATTTTGTAAGGTTGTAGTCCTGTGACCTTCTCCCTGGATAACAACTCAGAAAACAAGTATGATTACTGCTTTCAATTACTGGAATAAAGCAGAGACAATAAAATTAATAGCTTTATTTTAACAATGGGCCTGGACCTGTGAGTAGCAATGGTCAGACAGGCTAGTTGACCATTTTAAGGGCAAACATAAGAATAAACAATCTGTTAGCCTAAGTGTGGCCATTTTATTAATAATTCTTCTTCATAGTTAGTGTGTTCAGTATTTATCATTGAATATCAAGAATGAATGGATTGGCTAGGAATGGTCCCACTCTACTAGTCATATGTAGAAATGTCTTAGGTGTCACAAATCACACATATTTGATAAGATATCTTCGTAACTCTTCCAGAAACTGAAAGTTTAGAATGGCAAATATCATTACATGGGTAAAAAGTTATATAAACATTCAAGAATGACTGTTTTCTAATCATGCCAATTACTTTGTGTTAAAATAATTTAAAATCAATTTAAAATTTCTGTTGGATAAATAGAAACTAGTGGTTGTTATTAAAACTAATGTGTTTTATTCAGTAATGTTTAAAAGACGTTCGTTGTAATTCATGTAGTAAATGACTACAGTAACATATTTACATATAAATAAGATTAAATATTTATACATCACTTTTAATATTGAAAATCCCAGGATCAAAAGCTGAGTCAACAATTTTGAAAACAGTATTAAAATAACAAATGCAATGGTTTCAACATTAATTTTTAAATTTTCAGAATGCAAATTAAAACTGATAAGTAATTCTTTGATTCAAATTATGTAACACAAAGTAAACAAATATGCCTTAACATTTTTCTGAAGGCTAAAATTAGGTCTCCAACATAGGAAAAAATCTGATGGACCTCACAAGTGTGCACTTTTTTTTCTCTTTTCTTTTTTAGCTTGAATAGTCAAGCATACATAAGAACATGGAATGGCAGTTGCAAAGTGTGTTCAAGATAACTGAAATTTGTTTTTATGGACACAAACGTTTGACCTTTAAGAAAGTTGCTGATGACTTTTAGTAGTATCAAAAGAGAACATTCAAGATTATACTGTATAGCACTGGGAAATATATACAAGATCTTGTGGTAGCTCACAGCGGAAAAAAAATGTGACAATGAATATATATATATGTTCATGTATAACTGAAAAATTATGCTCTACACTGGAATTTGACATAACTTTGTAAAATCACTATAACTTAATAAAAAAATGTAAAAAAAAAAAAAGAAAAAGAGAACATTTTCCTTTTACTCTGCTTCTTGTTAAAATCTGTGATATGGAAGAAAAATTGGTGTAAATAAATTAACTTAGCTGTATCTTTGTAATTTTACCTATGTACCATAAGAAGACAATCTTTAAAAAAACCCTCAAGACAAAAACCCCTATAATATCATTATTACATATGGATAGAAGCAAACATATCTCATTAATGTGTGATTCAATGAAATCTTCTTCTTCATAAAGATACAAGCTTGAAGATATACACACATTTTTGATTAGTCAAATACTTTCAATTTGCTCTTTCACATAAATAAAAATAAATGCTTATTAATGTACAACATGTAAAACAATCAATCTGAAGTTCATATATTCCATTTCTAAGCATATCCAAGTTTGTTTCCATTTTCCATGCACATTTTCATGTGCAACCATATGCTTGAAGACAATCTCCAATACCCAGATGACAATTTACCTTTTTAAAAAAATCCTTTAAATATCTTCTTAATCCTCACTTATTATATGAAACATATTAAATGGATTAAAATGGAATTAATCAACTCATCTTTACCATGGAATTTAGATTGCTGCATTTGTCAACAAGTTCTTTTTCTTGAATACTTCCCATGATTTCCCAATGTTCCTAAATCCTACTGCTGTGAATAAGGCCTTTTCACAACTTCCTAGAATGAAGTATTCTTTTACTCCCCTCTCCTTTTAAATAAAATTTTAAACCTTAATTATAGTTCTTATTGGACTAGATCTTACTGGCTTTAAGCCTCTAGATTGAAATAAACTTTTAATTGGATATATTTGGTTTCTCTAGTAATGCTTATACATAGCAGATGTGCAGTAAATACTTACAAAATTGTATTGCAAATTAAGGAACTGCTTCTATGGAAAAATTTCTACAAAGAGAAGTTTATTATAATCATTTTGATACACCAATGTTTCAGTTGCACTAGACCAAAATGCATATATGTATACATATAATAAATTAATGAATAACTCATTGCCATTAAAGTAAAAGTTATCACTATATAAAAATATATTCATTCACTAATGATATAGTTTAAAGGAGGGTGACATTGTCTAGGATAAAGTTTCTCAACCTCAACACTACTGACATTTTGTGCTAGATAATTCTTTGTTTTGGGGTAATGTCCTGTGCATTGAAAGATATTTACCAGCATATGTCCATAATATGCCCTAAATCATGACAATCAAAATAACTCTAGATATTGCAAAATGTCCTTAGAGAGAATAATGTACCCCTACTAGAAAACCACTGATCTAGGAAAATGAGCCATTGATAAATCCTCACTCTTCAGGTTTTTGATCATAAAACTTTTCCTTGAGCTCATCAAATGACTGATTGGGTCAAATATGAAATTTGATCTTAGGGAAGTCAAAAAGAAAAAAGAATGGAGATTTATCCTTATTTCTGATGATAGAGATTGCAGAAAGGAGAGACAAAAGCTGGAAACTGCAATCTGAATTCCAATCTGACCCCCTCTGAGTCTTGGCCCAAAGGAGAGAGACTTGCTCAATATGTTGAGAGAATTGCTAAGGACGAAAAGGCTTTCCCATCTAAATGTTGGAACTTTGGAAAAAGACACCCTTACAAACTGCCTGCAGTGATCTGTTAAGTTGTCACATTAAACTAAGCTTATTGGTGCAGAGTGGATAGGCAGCAGTAAGGGCAGAATTTATCTTTCTCAAATCTTTTTCCTTTCTTGTGTTTTGTATTTGGGACATTGAATTCTAAATATTGCCCTGCAGAGAGCAGGTAGAGTGTGACAATATAGAGATTCAATAGGCAAATCTCAGAAACTATCTAGATAGGAAGGGGCCAATTACCAGTCAATTGTTGATTCCCTAAAATACTTCTAGGAAAACAAAACAAAGTAAAACATTTGATCAAGCATAGCAAAATTCATTAGACTTACTCTAATAAGGGACAACATCACCTTGACATAATCTTATTAGTATCTCAGAAGAGGGAAATTAAGAAAAGACTATTTTATTTGGAATTGGAAGGATATCATCACATAATAGCTTTGAATTAGTAAGCACCCTGAGAAGAGGATCTTAAAGGAATTTATGACAGTCTCCTTAAATAACTATTTTATTTGGTACACAGTCCTATTGTTCAGCGGCAATAATTTCTTGGAGAAAGTAGCTAAATTCCTCATGCTTATCCTCAGCAATGTTTAAGAGAAGGACAAGAAAAATTATGTTGGTTTCAGTTATCATACCAATTGGTACACGATTGAAGAAATATATGGGTTCTCAGTGAGGTTCAGTGGAGGACTCAATCAATTAGATAAGAAATTAGGACATTCTCAGAGAAAGTGAGATCAGAACCTGAGGTGAGTTATCCTTAGACTTAAGTTACAGTGGAAAATAAAATTCCTGAGTTTGGAATGTGATTTACCTCTGCAGTCATCCATTCAGGGAGCAGCTCAGATCATGTTAGAGGAGAGACCAGGGAATACACAGAGGAAACTGGATCTGGGAATCTATCTCTCCTCAATCCCTATAAGATCTTTTAAGACCAAACAACATTTTGTGTGAGAGTGAAGAGAGGGAGACTCAAAGATAAAAATCCAATAATTTTACCTAAAAATTTATTTGGATTATTGTACCACACTAATCTTACAGGATTTAGATAACATTATTTTTCACCTCAACAAATAATTTAGCCAATCAGTACTAAAAATCAAAAAAGGATATAGTTTTGCTTGTCTGTGTACAGTGTATTTTAATGTGTGAACCACTGTTGTTAATAACTGATATGTTATACATTTCAACTAATGACTGCCATGAAATTTTGGAGAAGCAAATACCCATGTGAACTAACTGAAGTTACCTGGAAAACCACACACACACACACACATACATGCACACACGCTCTAACAGAGTAAAAGAGGCCTGGAAGGTACTCTAAGGGGAAGGTACTCAGAGGGGAAGAAAAACCACAAAAATATTCTAGAGAAAGGAAAACATAAGCAAGGTATGAAGGTGAAAACCACAATTGATAATTTTAACCTACAATTCTTGTCAGGAAAACAGAACCTATGTTAGATATTTCATCTGTAAAAATTTAACACAGAGAAATGTTTATTAATGTATTGAAAAGAAATGGAGAGAAGAAAAGAAAAAGAAAAAGAAAAGAAAAGGCAATCATTCAGAGTAAAAAGGAGAAATAGATTACAAGCCAAAATTTTAAAAAAAGAACAAAAAACAAACTGCTTCCAGTCATAGTCTTGAGTCAGTAAGCGTGTCTCTCTCGCTCTCCTGTCTCTGTCTCTGTCTCTGTCTGTCTCTGTCTCTGTCTCTGTCTCTGTCTCTCTCTCTCTCTCTCTCTCTCTCTCTCTCTCTCTCTCTATATATATATATATATATATATATAACCTGCTGCTGAAGGCACAGCTGCTGTTAGTTGTGCTGGGAAACCACTCAGGTGATCGGTTGAATCACCCCATCAAAACTGGAATTGCCAAAGTGTTTCACCTGCCTCTATTAGGGCTAGTTATATTTGCATAAATAGTACAGTCACGCAGTAACTTCTAGCTACTGTCACCAACAGCCTCACCTTCTAATGTCCTACCTGTAACTGCCACTAGTAGAAATTAATAGAAAGACAATTTGCACAGGAGTCTAAGAAATATAATTAGTGTGTTCTTAGAAGGTAGTTGTGGGCATAAGAAAGAATAAATAATATCCAAGTCAGTATTTTTGAAGGTTATCATTTCCAACTAGGAAGCATGATCATTTTTGGCCTGGTACTTTAGGTCTTAAAACAGAAGCTAACAGGGATTTAATCTGATAGGCTTAGCTTTTGACCTTTTTTCATATCAATTAATATGCTCAGACAGCCAACAAATATTTACTATGGTCTAAGTACTTATCTAAGCAGATTACATGATTAACACTAACATGAGAAATACATTAATTTATTCATTTTTCAAAGCCTAATCCCCAGTTATCTATATTCATTTCCTCTTTCAAATTACTTGCTTGACATTTTCTCTTATCCCAATCAATCAGTCATTAACCCACACCCCTTTCTACAGAGCTTTTCTAATCAAAATCACCAATGAGCTCCATGTTGCAGAATTTCATAGTATATTTTCAGTCCTCATCTTGTTTGACTTTTGACAGTCAATGCTATTTCCTTTTGCCTGAAAGCCCTTTTTCAAGTGGTTTTCTGGAAACCACACTCTTCTGAAATCATGGACAATTTCTCTTCATCTCTTTGAGCTTAACATTTTGGTGTGCTCAATGGCTCAGCCCTTGAGTCTCTTCTTTCCTCTATCTATATTCACTTTGTGAGTTAGTCTAATGGCCTTAAATGCCATTAATTTCCTGCTACCTTTCAAGTTTTATATCACTGGTATGAAACTAGCCTCTGAAATAATCCTGTATATTCTACTGCCTACTTGACTGGTGTGCTTGTTTGGATAAGAAACATTCCAAATGCAACACATTCAAAATTGACCCTAAATGTTGCTCCACTCATTGTCTTAATCTTAGTAAGTGATTACTTCATTCTTCAGATCTCAGGGAAAAAAGTATCCTGTACTGGACCCTCACTCCTCTCTTTTTTGTGTCCCAAATAACATTGGCTTCATCTTCAAAACATATCCAATATCTGACAGCTTTTCATCTGTCTCCCACTACTGTCTAGTTAAGCCATCATTCCAAGGTAGGTTATTGTCATAGTCCTTTTACTGGGCCTCTTGTTACCAAGTCCAAGTTTGTACTGCTTGCCCCACAATAGGTCAACCTTGAGACACAAGATGTTGGGTTAAAGAATAGTGACTGATAAAAAGATTAAATGATTATTTCCTTGTCAGAAGTAACATCACTTTACTCAAATATATGTGACAGAAATTAAAATGACTTTTTAAATTTAAAAAAATTACTGTTTTTAAATTTTTAATAAATTTGTACTCTATTCACTCATTTCTTCAACCACATCCCCTGCCTCTGGCAACTACTGATAATCTGTCTTCTATATATAGGAGCTTTATTTGTTGTTGTTGTTTATTTAAATTTCATATATGAGAGATTATGCAATATTTGTCTTTCTTTTTCTGACATACTTCTCTCAGACTGCCCTAAAAGTCTATTCCTTTGCTGCAAATGGTAGAATTTCCTTCTTTTGTATGGTTGAATATTTCATTTTACGTACATTCTTCAACTTCCTTATCCAATCACCCATCTTTGGACATTTAGGTTGATTGCGTATCTTGGATATTGTAAATAATGCAGTGATGGACATGTGGGTGTATATGTATTTAAATTAGCGTGTTTATTTTCTGTGGATAAATGCTCAAAAGTACATTGATGGATATTATGGTAATTCTATTTTTCATTTTCTGAAGAAACTTCATACTGTTTTCCATAGTGGCTGCACCAATTATCATTCCCACAGCAATGCACAAGTTTTCCCTTTTCTCCACATCTTTGCCGACATTTTTTATACATTGTCTTTTTGATAACAGACATGCTACCATGCATGAGGAGGTATTTCATTGTGGTTTTGATTTGCATTTCCCTGACAATTAGTAATGTAGTGATGTTAGGCATCTTTTCATGTACCTCTAGGCCACCTGTATGTTTTCTTTGTAAAAATGTCTATTCAGATGTTCTGCCAAATTTTTAATCAGATTGTTCTTTTGATGTTGAGCTATATGAATTCTTTATATAATTTTAGTATCAATCTCTTATTTGATATATAATTTGTAAACAATTTCTCCTATTTAGTAGATTGCCTTTTAATTTCATTTGTGGTTTCCTTTGCTGTGCATAAGTTTTTTAGTATGATGTAGCCCCACTTACTTATTTTTACTTTTGTTGCTTTTGCTTTTGGTATCAGGGTCAGAAAATCATCACCAAGACATATGTCAAGGAGCTTATTACCTAAGTTTTCTTCTAAGAGTTTGTATGGATTCAGGTCTTACATTCATGTCTTTAATCTGTTTTGAGTTAATTTTTGTGTATGTTATAAGATAGCAGTCAAGTTTCATTTATTGTGTGAGACTGTCCAGTTCTTCCAACATCACTTATTAAAGAGACTGTCCTTTCCCTATTATACAATTTTTGTTCTTTCGTGATAAATTAATTGACTTTAAAAGCATGGGTTTATTTCTGGACTCTCTATTCTGTTGCATTGATCTATGTGTTTGTTTTTATATCAATACCATACTGTTTGAATTACTGCAGGTTTTGCAATGTAATCTGAAACCAGAGCACATAATGCGTCCAGCTTTGTTCTTCTCTTAGTGGTCTTTTGTGGTTCCATAAAACTTTTAGGATTATTTGTTGTATTTCTGTGAAAAATGGCATTGGGATTTGGATAAGAATTGCATTGAATCTGTAGAATGTCTTTGCTAGTATGGCCATTTCAACAATATTGATTCTTCCAATCCATGAGCACAAAACTTTTTTGTATTTATTTGTGTCTTCAATTTATTTCATTAATATCTTGTAGTTTTCAATATACAAATCTTTCACCTCCTTGGATAAATTTATTCCTAGGAATAAATGCAATTGTAAATGAGATTTCTTTTTGCATTTTTTGTTTCTCTTTCTATTGGCACTGTGATAGAAATGCAATAGATTTTTTTGTATTGATTTTGCATCCTGCAACTTTACTAATATTTTTAGTTACAAGTTTTTGTTAATAAAGTCTTTCCAATTTTAAATATATATGTCTAAATAAATAGGTAGATAGATAGATAGATAAATAGATGATATAGTATCATGTCATCTGCAAACAGTGAACATTTTACTTCAAGGGTAGGCACCTTTGTCCTGCTCCTGATATTACAGGAAGTACTTTCAGATTATCCCACTGCATATGAGGTTAGCTGCAGCCTTTTCATATATGTCTCTTTTTATGCTGAGGTGTGTTCCCTCTGTACCCAGGTTGTTTTAAATTTCTATCATAAATTGATGTAGAATCTTGTCATATTATTTTTCTGCATCTACTGAGATAATCATATGATTTTATCCTTCATTTTGTCAATGTGGTGTATTACCCTGACTGATTTCCAGATGTTAAATGAACATTGCATCCCTGGAAGAAAATCTCACCTGATAATGATGTATAATCCTTTTAATGTATTGTTAGATTCAGTTTGCTAATATTTTGTTGAGGATTTTTACATATGTATTGTTGAGGATATTGGCCTATATACTTTTTCTTGAAAATTTGGGATAATTCCCTCCTCTTTAGAGCTTTAAAATGGGATGAAACTTAAGTTGTTATCAACCTGAAATATACTGTTATAGATATGTTGTTATATGTAAGACTCACAGTAATCAAAGAGCAAAAACCTGTAGTAAATACATACAAGGGAAAGAGAAAGGAATATAAGTATACCACTAAAGGAAGTCATCAAACCACAAAGGAAGAGATCAAGAGTAGAAAGAAAACCAGTGGAATTCCCCAAAGAGCCAGAAAACAGTTAACAAAATAGCAATAAGTGTATACCTATCAATAATCAGTTTAAATGTAAATTGACTAAGTTCTCCAATCAAAAAAGATGGAGTGGCTGAATGGATTTTTACTTTAAAGTCTGATTTATGTGCTACCTTCAAGATACTCACTTTGGATGCAAGGGCACATGTAGAATGAAAGTGAAGGGATGGAAAAAGGTAATCATTTTAGTGAATGTTTAAATTCAAAATCTTTTAATAAATTAATTCTGTGTGGAAAGAATCATGATAAGCTACACAGGGTAAAGGGCATAAGCATTGTCAATGAAATAATCTTAAACAATTTTCATCTTCATAAAACTCAGAAAGTGTTGTGAAATGTAGAGATGTAATACAGTAAGCATGCACAGTGGCTTGAATTTTGGCCCCAAAAGATAAGCCCAAGTTCTAATCCACAATACCAGTGAAATGTAAACTTATTTAAGGAATGGGTCTTTGGATGAATTTGAGTGGAGGACTTGATATGACAACATCCTGAATTAACTGGGTTGACCTTCTTTTCAATGACAAATGTCATTCTAAGAAAAAAGGACTCAGAAGAAAAGCAGAAAAGTCCACATGAAAACAAAGGCAAAGCCTGCAGTGAAAAAATCACAATACAGGGAAACCCTGAAGCCACCAAAAGCTGGAAGTGTTCCCCCCTAGATTCCTCCAAGAGAATAGTATCTTTCAGGCACTTTGATTTCTAAATTCCGGCTTCCAAAACTGTGAGAAAATGCATTTCTGTTGTTTTTAGCCACTAAGTTTGTACATAATTTGTTATAGCAGCCTAGAAAACTCACATTGTATGAAGAATTAATGACATATTCTTTAAATGAATGAACTAAATATTTTTGAAAATTTTGATCAATGTTTGCTTGAAATAAATCAGAAGTTTTCAAAAGGAAGAGGTGATAGTTTTTCCTGGGTCATAAATAGTAGTTCTGATCAAAAATAAAGGATGGGGTTGCATAGTAAATCCACTTAAAATGTTTCTCTTTTTTTATGGCAAATGAAATAGTTTAAATCGACAATTTTTAAAGATCTATTAATCTTATATTCTTCCAAGACACTAGATTCTAAGGACTTTAGAAGTGAACAAAAATTACTTGAAAGAAGAGAATTAAATTTTCATTGAAAACTGAATCTGCAATAGTTCATAGTGAGATTTTAAAATTTCACACAATATCCTGGCTTTTTTAGTTTAATAGAAATTATTTAACTATAATAAATTTTATATACAAAAAGATACTAGAAATAGCATTAACCTCTCCCATTCCTTAAAATTTTATTTAGACATATTCAATCTATTTTAAAGGCTTGAAAATAGATAAGCTTTCTCTATTAAAAAAGAGAAAAAAGAATTTTAAGAATGGTCTGAAAGTCTTTAAAGTTTGGTCCATGAATTTTTGTTTGTTTGTTTTGAATTATTTGTTTTCTTCTTAGACTTACACTAATTGTATCAAAATATCTGGTGTATATACCTCAATCATATACCAAATTCTAGAGAATGACCCTCAAAATGTAAAGTTTAAATGGAAAATTAGGAAATAATATTAGATTGGATTTGAAGTTAATAAATAGTGACAGTATTTTCAAGGGTAGCAGAATATGTCATCACAAATATATCATTTTGGCATAAGAATTGTTTTGGGCTGAAGACAACTGAGAAGAAGCGGATATAAGGAAAACTCTTATATCTCACCTATTTGCCTAAAAGGACATACATTTACAAAAGTGTCCCTCTTCCTTTCTCTACCAGGAAGGACAAATGTTAATCCCTGGAGACAATTTTAGACCTTTATCAATGGAAAAGTTGCTGATTTAAATCTACATAAAATCTTACCCTTATTTACTGCTTTTTCTGGTCACCTCCTTTTAACTGGCCTCCTCCACACTTTTTTGCCTTTAGCTGAAGATGGCATATTAGATTGAGTTCTAAGCCATCTCTAAAAGATATTATTTTTACCAGGTATCTCCAATGTATACATGAGGTATACATATTAATGAACTTGTGTTTGTTTTTTCTGCTGTTAATTTGGACTTAGAGGTTGAATATTATACTGTTAGAGCAGGAAGGCAGCTAGATATGAGCAGATAAAGGGGTCATGGGCTAAATGGCAGAAAACCATATACCTTATAAAAAATGAGGATCCTTGGATAGACAAAGGAAAACAAGATCCTCTGAACTGATAACCATACCTTCTGGGTTGATAAGTGTCCTGAAGGCAGAAGGGTGAGATAAGACAGGAATCCCCACCATCTGAATGTAACCTTTCAATCATTATGACCTCTGTCCAAATGTAACCTTTGCTTATGACACTCCCATTTGAATGTAGCCTTTTGTTCATTATGACCTCATCCAACTTCCGGATTGCGACTGAATAAGGACAAAAACATCCTTCCTCTCTACCTGGAAAGGTGGAGCTGGGATGAAGATCAAGAAAGACAACCCCAAACCCCTCCTTGCCAATGAATATTCTGCCCATTCATTTTTACACCCATATAATGCACTCCAAGGAAACTCAGGGCAGTTACCCTTCTGGGTCTGCTTGCTCTTCCCTTGACAGTGTACTATCTAACCCTTAATAAGTCCTTGCTTTGCTTTCTTGATCTCCTTGTCTTGTTTCTGAATTCTTTCTGTGACAAGAAAGTCTTGCCAAAATACCTCAGAAAAGTAGAGGGAAAATTACTTTTCCAACCACAATTTCCACTTTGTTTACAATATTTTGATTTTGTGGCCTCCTTACTTTTATACATAAAGATTTTAACAACCCTAGGAAAGGTAAGTGAATTTATTTTAGTTGGATGACATATTTGAATGGGGATATTGGGAAATAGCAAAACATTTGGAAAATTTGTAATTATAAAAATATAAAACATAGCAAAAAATAATCTAGGAAACTGGAAAAAATGAAATGGGATAGTTAATAATGATAAACAAGGTAGTCTTTAATACATTCCACTTTACCATTTGATAAATTTATATGTAAAAGCACTAATGATGAAATCATCTATATATGTGAATAAGGTTAATTTATGGGTTTAAGTGAAATGTTTGGACCAGCACTCAAGCCATTTTGTATTTTACAGTGAAAAGTGCTTTTGGTTGCAGCTGGAAAATTAGATGTATACATGAGTAGATTGAAACTTAACCATCTTATTTCAGAATAAAATTAAATTTCAATTATTCTTATAATTTTATCTGAGATGTAAACAAAACTAAATCTGATTTTTACTGTTCCCTTTTCTATTTTTAATTCCTTATTTAGGTGACAGAGACCAACAAACTATCTAAATAATGCTCTGCTGTTAACATTTTTTAATATGCCAAATCGGTTTAATTACAGTTTCTATAAATAATCTATGCAAAATACTTCCCAGAACAGAATGTACTTTTCCTTCTGTGTGTGGCACATTTTAATACTTAAAAGCATTAGAACAGATGTTAGGTGCCTGCTAAACTTGTTTTCAGTTTTCTTTTATTTATATGTTAATGAGAATTTAATTACTTCATGAATACTTAAACAACCTGAGGGTGCCTGATATCATTAGCTTGAACATGACAAGCACCTCAAGTGACCACATGGGAAGACAAAAATTGCTTTTAGTTTACTTGACGACAGAAAGATGAATTCATTTCACCCCCTGCTATGTTTTACCTGACACACTAAACTGGAAAAGCACAGACTCAATCTTGCTTCAACACGACTGAAAGGATTTTAGCAAAGCACTCAAGAGCATAAATTCTTCCTATTTGGTTTTGCTTCAATGTCTTTTAATAACTACTCTAGCTATACTCCATTTTAAAATCTTATTCCACTTGAAAGTGTTCTGTTAAAGCAAGTCACTATTTTATGTATTATTTCTGTGGCATTCTTAGCAGTACTGTGAACATTTTAAGCATTATTTAAGGCACTAAAAAATATTCTCCATTTAAGCTCAATCAAAAGGATTTATTTGGCTGAACTCTAGGAAATCTTGTAATACAGGTAACATTTGTGAATTTTTGCTAATTATTTTTAGTACCAAAAATAGTAATTTAAAAATAATCATACTAATAACATTTTATACATTTAAATAATAATTAAATACTTCCACATAGTAATTATATATTTATTTTATAATATGCAAATTATAATAACAAATACTATAAATAAATAATAATGTTTCCCCCAGACAGTGAAAAATATTAACCAGCTCACAAATATACATTTTATCAACTACATATATCTGAAATGCATGGGTAATTGTGAAAAGATATAAGAAGGTTGTATTAGGGAAAAGAAAACACAGTATTACAAAATAGAAGAAAATAGTGGAATATTATAAAGAAAATGGCCTTTTTCAACAGCTGTGGCTTTAATGTGATTAAACTTGCTACAGTTGACCCTGAAACCTATGTATGTTTGAGTTGTTATCAGATTTTAAAATTAAGAAATATTTTCCTAAATTTGAAGCTATTTCGTGAATTCTTATTTATATTTCCTTTTCCTCATTTTTGTGAACAAAGATTATAACTTATATAAAAGATCATTTCCCTCAAATTATTTGAATATCATTTTCCAAAATACTTTCTCAGAATAAGTATTATTAAAAACAAAAACAAACACACTTTAATCCTTGGCTAAAATTAAAAACAAACAAACAAAACAGTCCACCAACTAAACAATAGCAAAAAAGAATTGAACAGTTTGAGTTGGAATTTATCAGAGCTTTTAATAGACTACTATAAATGATGAGCCCCTAAGAAATGTCTTGTACAGAGCTTTGCTTTGATGATGGAGTGGGTTAAATCCTGGAGCATTTTCAATCCTGAGCTGATTCTATCTAGTTATTTATGTCCTGGGCTCCATATTGTCTTCAGCTGAAACCTCTGTAACACAAAAATTGTGTCATACTTAGCATGTGCTGTAATGTGGCAGTGGTTATGCTCCTGGGCTTGAGTCTGTAGCATCTTTTTCAAATTTATCTGAATAAAATTAGTGTCAAAAATAATATTTGAGAATAATTTATTTTACAATATTTCTTTATGTGTGAAAATGTAAAAATGTTTACACTTCAATGTTTTATATATATGTATGTATAACAGAATAACATATTTACATTTTATATAATAATACAATATAATATATATATTCTGTATATATGTATAATATGTAGATATTAATATACAAAAATTGAAAAATATGATTTAAGACATAAAAGTGCCTGTTGTAGAATAAAATCAAGTAAAATATTATCAGAATAAGCTTTTATTCAACAACAACCCACAGAAGAAGGCTCTTAAAGACCATTTTAACTTGTTAAAGAAAGGAAGAATAATTTATAGGTTGTTAGTTGGAAAGAAGGGTCATACAAATTTCACAAAGATGAAGAAATTGTTATTGCTGATTATCAGCCATTGTTTGGGTAATTTGGATTTCATCAAGAGAAGTAGAGAGGAACAAGTGGAAATGTTAAGGACATGCCATGATCACAGTGGAAATTTCTGTTTTCTGTGTCTCTTAAAATTCATAGGGAGATTATTCTACTGGGTATTGTGAGAGAGGAGTAAAAAGATTTCAGTTAGTAATACAATGTGCTTATTTTTCTATTTTGCCAAAAATAGTTAGCTTCACTCACTGGATTTTCTAGAAATACATTTGCTCTTGAACTTTTTTAAAGAATTTGTCATATTGTTTATCTAAATCACAGATTTTACAAATTAAATGACCACAAACTAGTAATTGTATTGACAAGATCACATACTGGAGAAAATGTAATTGAGTTTAGAAAGAGAAGCAAAACAAGACAGAAATATATTTCCCAGGGACTAAACACAAAGGGAGGGCAATTTTTATCCAGTGTTTGCTTTTGTTAAACATAGGTTTATTTTCAATTTTTTAATTATTAATTTTTAAAAGGTGAATAAATGAGCTGGCCTTGTACCATATTACCATGGAAAAGTTTGTAATGGACACTTGTAAAAATAATAAAGAATATTTTATTTAAGACTATTGCAATAGAAGTGACAGATTGAACTAAACTCCTTTGAAACAGAGGACGGCAGAGTTCTTCAGCACTGCGGTGAACTAGTGAAAAAGTACTGGAGAATATTATGGAGATAGTTGGTGAATGTGGTTAGTCCATCAGGTTTGCTAAATGCTGCTTATTAAAGTTAGGCTCCTATCTTCCCACAGAGGCTGGGAAATAGGGGTGATATCTCCTTTGATGATAACATTTCAAAAGGATGGCTCCTAAGTTCTTAAGAAAGATATGCATGGCTTGTGTATGATTTACATCTCAAAGAAGAGAAAGGATTTGCAGTTATAAGTTTTTAAGTAAAACAAGATCAGAGATTTATAGTCAGGAAGAAACCTGTCTAAGGTTACTTAAGCTGAAGGAATAGTAAAACTGTCTTGGCTATTATCAATCCACCACTAAGTATCATCACATAAAACATTGACTGGAATTAACTGGCAAAAATAATGGAACAAAAAAAAATTTTCTTTCTTTATGAACAAAATACACTTCACTTTTTTGATGGAAATTTTACTTTTTGAAAATATTAGAGGCATTTAGAAACTCTGGTACAAAGAAAATAATTATATAAATAGCCAATTACAAAGATTCAAGTAGTGGAAAAATACATATTTAAGATAAAGGATTTTCTGTCAAAAGTCAGAGCAATAGGAGTCTATTTCTCATTTACATAGGAAAAAATGAAATGCTTTATGACTTAACTGCTAATCCCATCAAATTTCTTATAACAAAATTAATTTGCAGTAAACCACCTATGTATAAGTAACATGCTCTCACCTTAGGCTATAAGTACTTAAACATAATTTCCTGATCATCTATAAACATGTTTCCTAAATAATTGCTTTGTATGTAGGTTCATACAGTTTGTATGCCTTTGACACTGAGGAACTCTCAGTCTAA